>NC_065583.1:137504590-138217590 GCF_024542745.1 Macaca thibetana thibetana
TAATGAGTGAGTTCTCATGAGATCTGATGGTTTTATAATGGGCTCTTCCCCCTGCACTCAGCATTTCTCCTTCCTGCTGACTTGTGAAGAAGGTGCCTTGCTTCCCCTTTGCCTTCCGCCATGATTGTAAGTTTCCTGAGGCCTCTCCAGCCATGCTGAAACCTCTTTCCTTTATAAATCACCCAGTCTCAGGCAGTTCTTTATAGCAGTATGAAAACAGACTAAAACAGTGCCCCATAGGTTTTTACATTCTAGAGCATGCTTTCTTGATGGAGACAAAAATTAGTTCTTAAAAGATGAAAAAATCTTACTCCTGTATATGCAAAGCACAGACATGTACAGTACATAAATAGATATACAGGGTACAGATGTTCCTCAACTTACAATGGTGTTACATTTTGATAAATCAATAAAAGTTGAACCATGTCAGATGTTCCTTGATTTACAATTAGATTAAGTCCATATAAACTCCTCATAAATTGAACTATCATAGGCCATCTGCACCTGTACTGTATTAAAATTTCATGATGGGAATGATCAACAAAAAATGTCTAAAAGGCTCCTTAGAAGGTGATAAGAATTAAGTTTGAGAAACACTGCCCCAAGGGCAAGTCCTCATTTTAAGAATTGGAATGAGTTAGTTACACCTTTTCTTTGAAGTGGGAGAAAAAGGGCATTTGTGGAGTGAGAAAGGGAAATTGTTTCAACCACAGGCATGTTCTAAGATAGACTAATTTTAGAAAGGAATCTGTTTGAGTTAAGATTTGTTCAGTGAATTAGTGTCAGTGAAGTGCATGAAACATAGTTAATTTTTCAATTTGAGTATTGTTATTATCACCATCAAAACATTTATCATTATGTGGAAGTTTAAGTGTTTGGCAATTGATTCCCTTAAAATTATAAGGGTTTTCATATCCAGTGGAGGATATTTATTCCCCAGGGAAACTTATACCTCACTTTCAAGGTCACCAAGTTAGGACAGGATCAGATGCTTATAAAGGAGACCAAAAGTAACAATGCTTACAGCAGACAGAAGTTTATTTCTCTGTCACATAGAAGTTGGAGCTGGCATGGTGGCTCCTCCCCAACTGATCAGGGCCACATACTCCTTATATCTTGTTGCTTTGCCAATCCCTAGGATGCTACATCTATCTACATGATCCACGATGGCCCACCGGCATGTCCCCATTCCAGCAGGGAAAAGGAGAGGAAAAGTTAAGGAGGACATACTCTGTTATAGACCTAACATTTGTGTCCCTCCAAAATTCATGTACTAAAGCCCTAACCCCCAAGGAGATAGTATTTGGAGGTGGGGCCTTTGGGAGGTAATTATGTTTAGATGAGGTCCTGAGGGTAGGAGTCTCATGATGGGATTAGTGCCCTAATAAGAAGAGACTAGAGAGCTTGCTGTCTCTACCAAGTGAACAACCAGCAAGAAGGCAGCACTGTGCAAGCCAGGAGAAGGCCTCTACCAGAACCCCACCAAGCCAGCACCTTACTCTTAGACTCCCCATCCTCCAGAACTGTAAGAAATAAATTCCTGTTGTTTACAAGCCACTCAGTCTATTGTATTTTGTTATAGTAGTCTGAGCAGACTAAGACCCGCCCCCTCCAGAAAGGTGCACATGTCATGCCTGCTCTCCTACCATAGGCCAGAACTCAGTCAGGTGGTCAAATATTCCTACAAGGAAGGCTGGGAAATGCAGCATTTAGCTGAGTGGCCCTGCACTTGGCTAAGTATCCTATGCCATTTGAAAAGGGGAGAGGGATACTGAAGGAGATCTAGGAGTCTCTCTCACAACTGACCTATATGATTCCTGGAGTTGTGGGAATCTAGGTATCTTTCTTAGTTTCTGGTCCTTAATCGCTGCTCTGATAGCCTGCTCTGTACACCAGTTTCTTCAAGACTGGGGTCCTGCCTTGTTCATACGTATCCCTCGCCCAAGGACTGGAGTCCAGTGGACAGAACACCCTGTCTGCTTGCATTTCTTTCTCTCTTTCTTTCTCTCTTTCTCTCCTCCTCTCTTTTCTTTCTTTTCATTCTTTCTTTTCGTTCTTTCTTTTCTTTCTTTCTTTCTTTCTTTCTTTCTTTCTGTATTTCTGTATGTCTGTATTTCTTTTCTTTCTCTCTTTCTTTCTCTTTTTCTTTCTCTCTTTCTTTCTCTCTTTCTTTCTTTCTTTCTCTCTTTCTTTCTTTCTTTTTCTTGCTTTCATTGCCCAGGCTGGAGTGCAATGGCACAATCTTGGCTCACTGCAACCTCCGCCTCCCGGGTTCAAGCAATTATCCTTCCTCAGCCTCCAGAGTAGCTGGTATTACAGGTGTGCATCACCACGCCCAGCTAATGTTTGTATTATTAGTAGAGACGGGGTTTCACCATGGTGGCCAGGCTGGTCTCAAACTCCTGACCTCAGGTGATCCACCCGCCTCAGCCTCCCAAAGTGCTGGGATTACAGGCATGAGCCACCACAGCTGGCCAGTCTGCCTGCATTTCTGAACATCACTATCTTGAGTTTTCCCATTGCTCTGCGTATCTAATATTTTCTCTTGGACCCAAGACACAGCAGAGAAGGGGAATAAATTCATTTCTCTAGTAGGACTAAAAATCAGTCAACGGCTGATTCCGGTGAGAAGAAAGAGACCAAATCATCAACTGAACTGCTCTGGTTGAAACAGATGGGGACACTCCATTGGCTTCTCCAACCCCTTCCCCACTTGACAAATCTCCAGTGTGGTTGGGTTGGGCCTGGCCGTAATATGCAGTCTTGTCAAAGTGAGGTCTCCAAAGAATTTTGACTATAGTTAGTCACAAGAGAGTTTCTTTTACTTTTGTTTGATGTGGGGTAGCCCATAACTTCCTCTTATGCTCTGCCTTAGGAAATAATCAAGAATTAACCACACAAATAAATTGGGAGGTACTGCTCTACTTCTTTCCTAATGCCTTAGGCCAGGTACAAAAGAGGGGAATAGAATTCACATGAATCTCAAAAGTGTATTGGCTGGGAACAGTGGCTCGTGCCTGTAATCCTAACACTTTGGGAGGCCAAGGCAAGAGGACACTTGAGTCTAGGAGTTCGAGCAATATAGTGAGAATTCATCTCTACAAAAAAAATTTAAAAATTAGCCTAGCTTGTGTAGTCCTAGCGACTCGGGAGGCTGAAGTGGGAGAATGGCTTGACTCAGGGAAGCAGAGGTTGCAGTGAGCCATGATTGTGCCACTGCACTCCAGCCTGGGCAACAAGCAAGACCCTGTCTCAAAAAAAAAAAAAAGAGTGTATTATGCAGAGGTTGCAAAAGAAACTGCAAACCAGCACATAAAGCTGTAACTGCCTTTGACATCTAGAAGGTTACAGATGAGCCCTAAGATGAGCTTTGTCACATATCATTTGATGAAAAACCTGTGACAGCACACGTTATTGCCCTTGCCAGTTAGACAGAGATTCTGATTCTTATGGCAACACTTGTACCTAATTAAAAGTAAGTAATGATTAGGCTGAAGGGACAGTTTAAAGTCAATTGATAGTGAGGGGGAAAAGTATGAATGGATGGGTTAGATTATGCTATAATAATCAGCAAACCTAAAATCTCCAAAGAAAAATAACAGGCATATCTCTGAACAGCCCTAACATGGCCAAAGAAAAGTTTAGGACCCTTGCTTGCTTCTTCGATTCCTTGTGTTTGAAACAATATAATGCCAATATCAAAACAAAAATTTCTGTGCTAAATATCTGGGGAAGGATATAGAGTAGATGAGGGAAGGTTCCCCTTCAACACAGAAGGCATTTCCGATAAAGATGGTATTGGGAGGGCTCTGGCCCAGCCAGAAGCTTCCATCTCCTAAGAGCCAAACCCAGACAGAGTCTGGATGTCTGTAGAGGGAGGGGCCTGGTGTGCAAGGGGCAGCATCTCGGGAGTGAGGGAATGGTGCGTTCTGTTTCGATGTTGAGAGTTCTACCTAAACCCAATTGATAAATGACTAATGTAGTTACTTACTCAGTTGTTCAAAAATATCTTTTGAATGCCTCCCATGTGGTAGGCACTGTATTAGTGTGACAGAAATAGAACTAGGACGCTAGGCACGGTGGCTCATGCCTGTAATCCCAGCACTTTGGGAGGCCAAAGCGGGCGGATCCCCTGAGATCAGAAGATAGAGACCAGCCTGGCCAACATGGTGAAATCCCATCTCTACAAAAATACAAAATTAACTGGGCATGGTGGCACATGCCTGTAATCCTGGCCCCTCAGCAGGGCTGAGGCAGGAGAATCGCTTGAACACATGAGGCAGCGGTTGCAGTGAGCCGAGATTGCTCCATTTCACTCCAATGTATGGAGTCAATGGATGACAAGAGCAAGACTCCGTCTCAAAAAAAAAAAAAAAAAAGAAGAAGAAATAGAATCACAACAGATGGGTTATTCTGATTCTGGAAGAAGAGGGCCACAGGACACCTACTAGTTATGGGATGATCCAGTGCCCAGGAAGCACTTGACACAAAGTAGATGCTCACTAAGTACTTGCTATTGATGGTGGTGGTTTGATGGTTGCTTTCTCTAACTTGGTGGCTTTCTTTTCTTTCACTTCCATGTTGATGGACAAAGGCGGAGCTGTTGTGCTGTTGCATGGTGACACCTGGGCCCGCTGCTGAAGCATTGTCTCCATCGTGGGTATCTCCAGCAGTGACAGGCCCTCTACTTGCTTTGTTTTCTTCCGGAGAGGCAGGTTAGCCTACAGGCCTCTGGGATGCTGGGTCATAGACTAGACGTGTATTTCTCCCTCCGTGATATTGGCAGATCTCCTACCCTTGGTGTAGCTGGGCTCATTCCAAGTGCTTATGAAGGGGTGCCCTCGGCCAGGCTGGCAGACTCCCTGTACAGGACGTGCCTTGTACATTATCCTCTGGGGGCTGCTGCCGTTGAGTTCCCTGCCAGCAGCACCCTCTTCACTCCTTCCATGCATGGCTGCAATTTTTAAATTTTTTAAAGAAATATTTATTCAGGTATAACATACATATAGATATAATAAAATATTGAGATCATAATTGGCCTTCTAATTATGTTTGGTATGTTTTTCCAGTTTGCCTTCCATGTGTAATTTTTCTTGCATGAAAAAAAAAAAAAAAAAAAAAAAAAAGGCATGACTGCTACCAGGTCTCATTGACTCTAAAATGTCATCCACTGTAAGACACCCCATTTTATGTTCCTAAGAAAGAACACAGCTCTTTAATGACTGCCACTTGTGCGAATGTCTCCAGAGTGAAATATGCTTTTCAAGTATTACAGAGCTGTCTGCAAACTTTGAAACTCAGCACCATGAGCGTGTGGTGCTCTCTCTGCCCTTGCAGGCCCAGCTGTCAGCCTTCTGCCCTGGCACACGTTCAGCAAGGTCTCAGGGAGCGGAATTAGCAAATGGGAAAACTAGCCTGGCAGTGGTGGCTCCTGCTAATCCCAGTCTGTCACACTAGCCCATGTATCTGCTAAAACATTGACTAGCTTTTCCTCACCCAGCAGGGCCCCTCTTTGTGTGACAGTCCTCTTTTCCTCCTGCTACACGCCCAGACTTTTCAAATGTCCCTAGAAGCCCTCCTTTTCTTCATATTCCATGGAAATTCATCTCTCCATGGAATTGAGTTTCTTTGGACATATTTGTGTCTCTAGCTCTCCAATGCCTTTTTAAATATGTTTTTTTGTTGTTGTTGTCATCGTTATTGTTGTTGCTGTTGTTTTTGTTTTTTTTGAGATGGAGTCTCACTGTTTTGCCCAGGCTGGAATGCAACGGCACGATCTCGGCTCACTGCAACCTCCACCTTCCAGGTTCGAGCGATTCTCCTACCTCAGCCTCCTGAGTAGCTGGGATTACAGGTGTGTGCCCCACGCCCGGCTAATTTTTGTATTTTTAATAGGGATGGGGTTTCACCATGTTGACCAGGGTGGCCTCAAACTCCTGACCTCATGATCCACTTGCCTCAGCCTCCCAAAGTTCTGGGATTACAGGTGTGAGCCACTGCACCCAGTCTATATGATTTTTTTAAAGCTTATTCATTTTTGTCTCCATGTCATTGTGGGAGCAATGGTCTGTCACAACCATCTACATCCTAATGAGAAGGTGAAACTTTGTAGTAGATTTTGTCTTATATGGTTGGGCTTACACAATGCCAATGACAGTGGTGGTTATTCCAAATCCTCTAGTGATTTTGTTTGGGTGTCATTTGGAATTTTCTTTGTCTCAGGTGCTTCAGTTGAAATCCAAACTCCCTGGATATGACTGTACAATGCAGAAGGTGCAGACTGGTGGATACTATCTGCAGATATCTTTTCTTTGACCTGTACTCTGTGTGTATGTGTTTAACTTGAATTTTTGCCAGTATTTAAAAATTGGAAGCTTTCACATTTTAAAATTTCTACATTTTCATTTATGGAGAGTGACCTCTGGCGGCCCAGGTCTTGTGTTCCTGCACAGCCATGATGGTCTGGAGCAGAGAAGTGGCCAACCCCTTCCAACCGGACAGCCCTCTCATTACCTGCCTGTAGGCATACAAGGTTGCATCTCCTTGTCTAATGAATGGGTCCTAGCTGACATTAGGGAAAGCTCCACAGCGGCATCTTATTGCACTTAGAATAAATCCAAGTCCATACCATGACCTAAAAGACCCTACACACTCGGGCCTCTGGCTCCCTGTCTGACTCATTTCTTCCCATTCTCCCCCGACTCACTCTGCTGCCTGCTTACTGTCCCTCAAGCAAGCCAAACATACCCAGCCTCGGGCCTGGGCTATTTCCTCTGCCTATTGATTTTCCCCCAAATAGTTACATGACTCAGGGCCTAACTTCATCCATGTCTCAACTCCAATACCACCCCACAGAGAGGATTTTCCTGGCCATTCTATCTGGAAGAGCACCACTCAGCAGCTATGCCCTTCCCCTTTATTTTTGTAGCACTTACCTCTACATGAGGGCAAAGACTCTTCTTGGTTTTTTTTGTTTTGTTTTGTTTTGTTTTGTTTTGGTGGGGCAGGGGGGAAAGTGTTTTCTGTTTTTTGTTTTTGTTTTAGTGTGCTGATGTACTCACAGTTGCACCAGTGCCCAGTGCCTGGCACACAAATATTGTCAAATAAGTGGATGAACGAACACTGTGTTTTTGACTCAAGCCATTGGTTCCATAGTTTTCAGACCAATAAGAAAATGGAGCTTCATTAACTCTGACATAATTTCCAACTCTAAATTTTGTCCTTCTCACCATAAACCTCATAATGAGTTACAGATTTCAACCTAGCCACTTGTCCTCTTACAGAGTACCAAAAATGCCCATTTTACAGACAGAAGCAGAAAGGAAAGCCAATCACTTAATGCCAGCTGATCAAGATTGGCAGCTTTACATGCATGGGGAAGAGAACAAAGCCAACATGTCCCCAGAAGGGTAAGACAAAGTTAGAATGGTGAAATGGAAGATAAGCATCCAGGTCAAGTGAGGAAAGAAGAACTGCCACTCTTCCTGTTAGCCTGTGGGGGAGTGTATCTGGTGAAGTGGATATGAGATGTGTGACCTAGGAGAATGTCTAGGGGCCTAGGCTACAGAGATGATCAGGCTACTAGACCCTCTGTAGGTCCAGGCATGCCTGCGGAATGAAGGAATGGAGAAATGAACAAAGGTGGGCATTAACTCCAGCAGAGGGTCAATACCATGAGCCAATGCTGACTTGTTTGAGCCATAGGTTCAGATCTGCATTGTCCAATATGGTAGCCACTACCTATGTGTAGCTACTTAGACTAAGTTAAATAAATGAAATTTAAAATTCATTTCCTTTGTTGTACTGTATTTCAAGTGCTCAATAGCTACATCAGGCTACTGTCTACCCAGTGGTACAGACTACAGAACATTTTGCACAAATTCTTTTGGCCAGTTCTGATTAGATACAGTCAAGCACCTGGCTTTCCAGTGTCCAGCCCTATATCCCAGTTGCTTTTAACTCAGATTTCACCATTCTCTTTCTTGCTATAGGGTGAGAACCTGGCTGTTTAAAAACATGGAATCAGTGAAGTCCTGAACAGCAGTTCACGACTTGCAACAACTTTCAGCAGCTCATAAAATGGCTGCTCAGCACTCACTTTCCATCTCAGACTCACTTCTTTGGAACTGCTAGCGAGTCTAGGGTACATTTGAGTCCTGGCAGCTCAGGTCCTGCTCTGTGGCAGCTCTTCCCACTGCTCATAGGAGTCCCATACCCACTTCTCAACCATGTCCGGCTGAGCATTACAAATCACCTTCTGTTTAAAAAAAAAAAAAAAAAATCTGACTCAGTGGAGTTACTCCAATTCACTTTCTTGTTTGGAATTCCACACTTCTTTTGATGTTTATCAATACATCACTACCCAGCGTGCTTGCCAAGATCATGTCTAGGCTGTGGTGATCTATCATCTCCCCACAGCATATTCTAAGATGCGTCCCACCCCCTTTAGGGTCTGCAAGGTCCAGGAGTAGCACAAAGTGGCAAGATGCCAGGGAAAAAGGACTCCGCTCTCATGAGACATCTTATTCACCAGCCCAGGGCTGCCTTTGAGAGCAGTGTGTATTAGGGAAGGATTCCAAGGAGGTGTGTGACTTTGGAATAATTACAGAGGTCAGCAAAGCAAGTTAGGAAAGCCTGGAAATCATAATTACAGCCAACCCTAGACAAGGTGCTGAAGTTGAGTTTGTCTCGGGCTTCCCTCCAAACTCCCCTGGGAATCTTTTGCTCTGACGTGTCTCCTTTGTCCCCTTCTCTCTAGCTTGTCCAGAACTCTCTATCTTGGCTTCTTACTCCTCAGGGAAGCTTCTATTTGGCTCTTTTTCTTCCATGGAAACTTGGTTTCTTTCCCATTAGGCTCTGCTAGTTAAGACCAGCCAGTTAATGGGACAAGCTAATTTACTTAAAAGCACGAGTCCTTCACCTGGTCCAAACGCGGGCTTCAGAGGGAGATGAAGACCCGAAGGCATTACAATTTTGTGTGCCCGTTTTCTAGAGGAAAGAGTCACAGATTTCACCAGATTCTAAACTAAACACATTCTAAACCCTTGACCCCCCAAAAAAGGTTCAAGTCACTGTGGGCTAATACTGAGAGCCAGTAACAGCAGGGGAGTTTCTTCTGATGTGATGTTTGCATTTTAATCACAGCGCAATGGAGAAACTACCATCTGTTACGTATTTTTGCCTCAGAAAAAAATAATGGGAGAGTTTTCAGTCCAGAGGCAAGAAAGGTAGGAAAAAACTGGGGCAGGAAACAGGGCCTCTTGTTTGCTTTTGAGATCACAACCAAACACCCCCATTTAGGAGCAAGAGCATCTTCATCTTCTCTTCTTAGTAGCACGTGTTTCTCTTTGAACACAAAACATTTCCACTCATGTAAAATGTACTTTCTTTAGAAATTCCAAAGAAACAAATCAGGCTTAGGACGCCATTCATGTTCTTCGTTACAGATCAACTCTCAACAAAGTGGCAGTAGGGCATGACGAGGGAACAGGAGACAAGGTTTTAGTTCCAGCTCTCCTGCTAATTTGCGGAGCATCTTTCCAAGCTTGGCTTAGCCTCTCTGGGCCTCAGTTTCCTCATCTCTAAAAAATCTGGGCAGTCTTCACTAGTCCTATGATTCTAAGATGCTGCCAAAAGTCTATGCGAAATAATATTTCTCTACTCCCCTTTTATTGGTACTGAGAGGTTGTTTTCATATTCGAAGAGAAAAAATATCCAACCAAACACCAAGTTGTTTTCTTTCCTTTTAATACATTTGCATCTTGTCCAAAGGAGCAAAACCTGCTCTTAAAAGCTTCAAAACAGTTTGTGGTGGATTGCAATTCTTGTCTCAGAAAGATTAATTGGAAACGAAATCTAAGGAAGAAAATTCAAAGCCCATTTCTACACTTCCTGCCTTTTAGATCTTCTAACATGTAAATCGACCGTTACAAAGAGGATTAGTTATTAGAATAGTCTGCGTGAAGACCAACATTCAGCTCCCTGTTTATTCCTCGCCAGAGCATCCTGGGTGACCAGCATCTTAATGGCTTTCTTTTCAGTTTGTGAGAGGATGAACTGCATACTAACTCCAGATCCTGTGTTCCCCAACTTTAATTTAACCACAACCTTAACAAACTGGAGATTCTTCTCCACCCCCAAATTGTGCTTTCAATTAGAACAAACCTGGTGCTCCAGACATCCACACCAGGAAGCCACAATTATCCTCAAAGACTTAAAGCTACTTTTAATCTCTGGATTTGTGTTGGTCTCTTCCATACTCATTTCTGCTATATTCCTTATCTGCTTCATCTTTTTTTTTCTTAAGTCCTAAGTGGTGGTGGTGTTTTTCCCTCAAAAATTCCCTATGAGACTGTATTTTCTAATGACTTAGTTCTCCGTATCACTGGTCTCCTTGTACCTCCTCTCTTCTTCTAATACAAAGAACTTCTTAGCTAGCAACCTCAACTATTCTAACACTATTGAGAATCAGGAAACGAGCAAGGAGCTGGATCAAATAGCCAATATGGATTAATCAGAAGATTTGTAATAAGTTAGCCTTCACTCAAACCAGTTTGCTTTTGCATTGCGCATAATTCTATCTACAAAAAAAAAGCAAGTGTCAAATGTGTAAGAGGGTGGAAAAGGGGAAGGGCCAGGCAGGAATGGAAGGAGAGAGGTCTCTGAGGGCTAGATGCCAGCCACGCAAGATGCCAATGGGAAGCCTGGCAGTGATAAAGGAAATAAAAGGCAATAAAGAAAGAGTAACAGGGAAATCAAAGAACCTCTGCAGTCTGGAATACTTAACGGTGAGATACAGAGACCCATTAACCCCAGCGGTAAGTAATCTGGATTATAGCATGTCTAGAATGGGCTTACAATGAATTATCAATTTAGCTTGGAACCAGAACAAAGCTGATAAGCTGATGGGAAAGAACTATTTCACCTAAGCTCCCAATAGTCACTGTTCCTTTTTTATTTTAATAATAGTTGAGCACATAACTGTTCAGAATAAAGTCTATATAGTTGTCCCTTGATATTGATGAGGAATTAGTTCCTGGATCTCCCTCAGATCCTAAAGTCCATGGATACTCACGTCCTTTATATAAAATGACATAGTATTTGCATATAACCTACACATTCCCTCCCATGTACCTTAAATCATCTCTAGACTCCTCATAATATCTAATACTATGTAAATGCTATATAAATCATAATACTGTATTGTTTAGGGAATAATGACAAGGAAAGTGACTGTACATGTTCAGCATGGATGCAATTTTTGCTGAACACTTTTGATCTTCAGTTGGATGGATCCACGGATGCAGAACTCACAGATACGTAGGGCCAGCTGTGTTTCCCATCCTCCCTTGCAGTTGGGTACAGCCAATGGAATATGATTGCAGGTCATGTGGACAGCTTCCAAGTCATGCTCTTCTTTAAGGGAACCCTCAGACTTTCCAGTCTCCTCACCTGCTGGCTGGGATGTGCACATGGTGATGGAGTGGGGACAACCAGCCACACATTGAGGGTGACAGACCAACAAGAAAGAGCCTGGGTTGCTGCCACAGTGGAGCCACCATGTCACCTTACACTGCTTATGCTTGATCTGTTCCTTGATAAGAATATAACCTTATCTTGTTTAAGCCATTAATATTTTTGTTTTTAACAACAGAACCTACATCCTAACTAATAAACAAGTGAAATTTTATTACTTCTAAGTAGGAATGTGACTTGAAATATCCCAATGATTATGCCTCAAACACCACTTTCTCTCTGTCCTGTGGTAATGGCTTCATGAAGAAATGGAAAAAGTAGAATTTGGAGTCAAACCTTGGCTCCATTCCTGCCGAATTTTTCTTCACCATAAATGCACATCGTGAGAGTTAGTACTTATTAGATGCTTCTGTGCTGTTCCTGCTTCTGTAACCATCTCATTTAACTCTCAAAACTACCCTATACAGTAGGTATTATTATTACCCTACGCAGTAGGTATTAATGCTCCAGTCTTTAAAGATGGAGTTAAGCATCTTTCCTGAGATTTCTCAGCTAGTGAGAGGCAAAATTGGGTTTTGGAGTGAGAGAGCTGGATTTGAGAATCCACAGCTTTTAACTATTTCCCTTTGCACTTAACTTTCTGC
Source organism: Macaca thibetana thibetana (assembly GCF_024542745.1). Lineage (NCBI taxonomy): Eukaryota > Metazoa > Chordata > Mammalia > Primates > Cercopithecidae > Macaca > Macaca thibetana. The sequence continues at coordinate 137,516,710 of NC_065583.1, forward strand.
ATTGGTGGGAGAGCAAGGTTAAGTACAAAACCCAGAACACAGTCATTTCTTCACAAACTGGGGACACTACTGGATGATGCTAACCAGATTCTGACAGACTGTCTCTTTGAGTGTAGGGACCACATTACCTGCTGACCACCTTAGCTCCAATGCAACATTCTTCCAGGAGGTGAAGGGCCCTAAAAGTCTTTGATTAATTGCTTACTTAACCAGGGAAGTTTGCTTTCTCCTCCTGTTTTAAGTTGATTTTTTTAGTCAAAATCTCAGAGCCCTTCGTCTTTCCAAGGCCACGTCCTATAATGATAATTCTGAGTCACTAAAAAAAGTTTAGATTCTGCCTAAAATGTTTCAGAAGGCAGGAAATGTACCCAAATAGTAAACTCACATACTAAGAGAGGACTCCCCTACACATGAGGGAGACAGACAAACTCCAGCCATCTGGTCTTTCCTTTCTCACACAGGAGGGAGAAAGAAGAAATAAATACTTCTTGGTGCCAAAAAGGAGGTTCTGGAGCTTAAGGCTTGTCAGTGCTCACAAAAGGAAAAAAAGAAGAAATGCAAGTGTGAGAAGAAGGAAGAGAAAGAGGAAAAGAAAGGAGGAAGAAAAACATGCGATCCCTGCAGATTTCTCCTAAAATGGATAAAGGGGAAAATGAGGGTGCTTTGAAAGGTAGGTTCTGCTTTCTGTCTAAGAGTCATTCTGCTCCCACCCCCCACTGCATCAGTGCGTTGAGTGGGCAGTAGGCAGGTGGGATACTGCACATGTAGAAGCCCCCTGAAAATTGCCAAGGCCCCCAGGACTGTGATCCTTCTCTATCTGGCCTAGATAGGAAACATTTCTATCTCATAGTGCTAGAAAAATGCATTATCCCCATGTATTAATCCCTCCTCACGCTGATAATAAAGATATTCCTGGAGCTGGGTAATTAACAAAAAAAAAAAGAAGATGTTTAATGGACCCACAGTTCCACATGGCTGGGGAGGCCTTACAATCATGGCAGAAGGCAAAGGAGGAACAAAGGCATGTCTGACACGGTGGCAGGGAAGAGTGTATGCAGGGGAACTCCCCTTTATAAAACCATCAGATCTTGTGAGACTTATTCACTATCAGGAGAACAGCATGGGAAAACCTGCCCCCATGATTCAATTACCTCCCACAACACTGGGGACTATGGGAGCTATAATTCAAGATAAGGTTTCAGTGGGGACACAGCCAAACCATATCACCCTATTTCACAGGTAAGGAAATTGAATCTTGATGATGACAACCAACTTGTCCATGATCATACTGTTATTAAATTAAATGATGGAGCTGACTTTTTTCTTTTTTTGAGACAGAATCTCACTCGGTGGCCCAGGCTGGAGTGCAGTGGCATGATCTCGGCTCACTGCAACTTCAACTTCCTAGGCTCAAGTGATCCTTTCACCTCAGCCTCTCAAGTAACTGGGCTGCAGGTGCACACCACCATGCCCAGCTAATGTTTTTGTGTTTTGTAGAGGCAGGGTTTCTCTATGTTGCCCACGCTGATCTCAAACTCCTGAGCTCAAGCAATCTGTCCACCTTAGCCTCCCAAAGTGCTGGGATTCCAGGCATGAGCCACTATGCCCAGCAGACCTGGGATTATTATTTTTTTTTCTTTTTTTTTGAGACAGAGTTTCCCTCTTGTTGCCCGGGCTGGAGTGCAATGGCGCAATCTCGGCTCACCACAACCTCTGCCTCCCAGGTTCAAGCAATTCTCCTGCCTCAGCTTCCTGAGTAGCTGGGATTACAGGTATGAGCCACCACGCCCAGCTAATTTGGTATTTTTAGTAGAGACGGGGTTTCTCCATGTTGGTCAGGTTGGTCTCGAACTCCCGACCTCAGGTGATCTGCCTGCCTCGGTCTCCCAAAGTGCTGGGATTACAGGCATGAGCCACTGTACCTGGCCAGATCTGGGATTTTTAAACTCAAGACTGTCAGTTGTCCACACCCACTGAAAAATACGGTTCATTTTATATATAGCACCAATATTCTCTTTGGATTACTTCTTTAACTAACTAGCAATTATTCAAGTGTCTTTCTTTTTTTTATTCAACATTTATTAAGTACCAACTATGTCCAGTGGTTAAGATATAAAGACATGACTCCTCCTGTCATTAGATTTACAGACTGATGGAGAAGGCGAAGATGAACCAAATAGGGGCATTAAAGTGGTAAAGTGGGCCTGATGCAGTGGCTCATGCCTATAATCTCAGCACTTTGGGAGTCTGAGGTGGGCAGATCACTTGAGGCCAGTAGTTCAAGACCAGCCTGGCCAACATGGCGAACCCCTGTCTCTCCTAAAAATACAAAATAAAAAAAATTAGCCAGGCGTGCTGATTTGCATATACCTGTAATCCCAGCTACTCGGGAGGCTGAGACATAAGAATTGCTTGAACCTGGAAGGTGGAAGTTGCAGTGAACCAAGATCACACCACTGCATTCCAGCCTGGGTGACAGAGTGAGACTCTGTCAAAAAAAAAAAAAAAAAAAAAAGAGTAAAGTGGTAAAGTGCTACAAGTACTATGAAAAAAGTATTTGCCGAATTCAGTAATAACAAAAGTAATCAGTGTTATTGAGTGCTTGCTATGTGCTAGGCATAGTGTTGAGAGATTTGCCTATGGTGTTAGAAGAAGGTGACCAAAAAAAAAGCAATTCATTTTCCTGACGCTGGGATTAGTTTGCCAGATTTTGCAAATAAAAATGTAGAATCCCCAGTTAAATTTAAATGTCAGATAAAACAACAACTTTTTTAGTATAAGCATGTCTCGTGCAGTATTTAAGAAATACTTATACGAAAATATTATTCATAATTTATCTGACATTCACGTTTAACAAGGAGTGCTATATTTTATCTGGCAATTCTAGATGATGAGAGTAAAGCGGTAGTAGAGTATGTTTTATAGAAAAGTTGACTCTTGAAGGTAAGTAGTTTCCCTCCAGATTTGGGGAAGAGGAGAGAGAAGAAAAGGAGGGAAGCAAGGACTATTGAGTCTTTGAATTAGGAATAATGACCATGGAAACTATAAACTTTCAAAAGAGCCATAGAATTGCTTTAACAGGGATGTGTTAAGCCACCTCGAAATCATTTCATTTTTAGAAATAAGTAAAAAAGACATTAGCTCATTTATTTTGTCACTTTGTAAATATAAGATTGCCTATCGAGTTCAGTTGAAGTAGAAATAACTATGTCTGTGAAAAGCTCCTGATCGTTCTCACTTATAAGTGGGAACTAAATGATAAGAACTCATGAACACAAAGAAGGAAACAACAGGCACTGGGGCCTACTTGAGGGTGGAGGGTGGGAGGAGGGAGAGGAGCAGAAAAGATAACTATTAGGTACTGAGATTAATACCCCAGTGATGAAATAATCTGTACAACAAACCCTCATGACACGAGTTCACCTACGTAACAAATCTTCACATGTACCCTTGAAGCTAAAATAAAAGTTTAAAAAAGAAGAAAAGCTCATGATTGCCAAGCAGGCACTCAGGATGTGGGTTCCATCTCTTCACAAATAATAGGAATGCTGTGCTTTTAAGGATCACCCCTGCCCCCTCAAAGAAAAGATCAAAATAAAAGAGAGGAGGTAGAGTGTGGAGGAAATAATAGCAATCACACATTCCCATGACCGACCAGCTGATTGGGTTAAACCATTGCCTCTCTGTCCATTTCAGCTTCCTCATTGTGAACTTACAAGGTCCCCCTGGCTGATATCTGAGGACCCCTCTGGCCCTCACAATGATCTAGTTGTAAGTAATGTGGCTAAGTCAAGTCAGCTATGAGGTCAACCTCATGGGAGGCAGCTTGGTTCTCCAGTCTTCCTAACAGTTCTATAAGCTCCCAATATTCTTCCAGAAAATTTGCTTTTGCTCTTTTTAGCTAGAGCTGGTTGCTGATGCTTTCAACAGAAAACTCAAGGAACTCCAGACCACTGGGAAGTGGGTAGAGTCAGGGTGCCAATGTCAATTACGTTTGTGGAACTCAGGGCTAAACAAAGCTACACCATATTCTTTACTGCAGGCTTTCTCAGACTCTTTTTCATGGCCATGTCTTTGTGACTTTCCAAATGAGAATAGCGTATTTGGAGTTTCCTAAACCATCTCTATCACAGATCCTTTTGGTTGTTGTTTTATTAAAGCGATTTGGAGGACCTGTAGCCTGGGCTTCCTGGCTTCTGAGATGTTTCACTTTCATCTTTAAGTGTTATACGTGTGTAAACTCTGACCTACTAGCCAATTTTAGGATCTTACATGAAGAAACCTTATTGTCCACTTTCCTTCAACCTCACAAAATACTAGGCATAAACTGATTACTACAGTAAAGCAAAATCATACTTCAAACTCCTTGTGATGCAGCCATCCCATAACCACAGAGGTTTAATGTGATTAAAGCCACAATAAATCGCAGACGTTCTTCATGAGGCCAAGAGAGTTGATCCATGTCACGTTGCCAAAAAGCAATTTTCATGATTCCTTTCTGCCTGCCCAGGATTCCTGTGGTTTCCACTAGTAAAGTGATCCCTCATTTCCTGACATTATTGCTCTGTTACTGCCATTCCCTGCATTGTATCACGGGACTCCTGGAAGGGTCAGCTGCCATGGGGATACAGACAGGATGCACTCCCAGGCATAGCCAAATATTGATTATCCACAGGAGGTTTAACCACAGCTCCATCAGCAAACTGTGGTTATCAATGACGTGATCACTGCCACTAAGGACACTCTGCTCAACCCAATGTTTTATTTAATTCAAAACTTTTATCAAATTTGTACCAAACTCATACCACATGCCAAACTTTGTAAGATTATCTCATGCTTTCTGCTTCTTACCCTATATTAACTCTTGAGGAGCTGCTGGGACATAGAAATTCCTGTAGTATATTGTCCAGAGAGCAGGGACTCTGGCCTGAAAGAACTGCAGATTCCTAACTCAACTTAGTGTCCTCTGGGTAGAGAAGGCAGGTGCTCCTTGGCATTGTGTGTTTGAACTACAAAAATAGACACACAAAATGTAGGTTTAAACCTGTAAAGAAATTTTTAAGCAAACCTTTCTGACAAAAAAAAATTGGTCTCAATTTGGGGCTAGAAATTATTCATTCCTGGGACTTTCTTCAAGAAAGAAGATTCACTTAATGCAAAATAACTGTTGAACTAAAAAGAGGAGGAGAATACATTCTATGTCTTAGTATTCATAACTAAGCACCTTGCTTAGAATGCTCGCATGCATATTACATATATGTACATACATTACACGCACATTTTAACATGTGAAATAAACATTGTAAGATGGCTACTTTTATTAGTATTCTCACTTTATACAGGAGGAACTTAAGACACAGGAGGTTAAAAATCTTGACAAAGGTCATATTGTTAGTAAAAAACAAAGTTGGCACTGACTCCAATGGTTATTACACATACAGGTACTGTGTTTTATTCCTAAGAGGTCTGCTGAGACATTGATCCCATCCACCCTCCAGGGGAAGATGGAGTCCCTAAACCCAGTAGCCTCTGGTCATGAGCATTTGCTTCTGTTCAACCCTCTTCTGCTCACCTCCCCACATAACCCTGAGCTGTACAAACTACCACCATTTTCCAAATATGCCTGACATAATAAATGTTGTGAAGCATTCATTTAGCCCCCTAGGAAGTCACTTTCTGATTTAAAAAGTGGGTAGAAACCCCATAAGTAACCATGTGCTGAGGGCCACCTTTTTTCTTTTAGGACTAGGCTGATTACGGGGTGGGTGGAAACCCCATAAGTAACCATGTGCTGGAGGCCACCTTTTTTCTTTTAGGACTAGGTTGAAAGGTCAGGAGCTGGGGGCAGAGGCGGCGGATCAGGGAGGCTGTCATTCATGCACAAACATGGTAGGGTAATTAGGCTAAGTGCCCCTAAGCACTGGATAATATTGCTGAAGTACGGAAAGCCTTCGTGGACATGGTTAGAAGGCTGTGTCCCTCTAGAACGGGTTCAGAAAACTACAGCTACAGCCAGACCTGTGAGCCAAATCCAGCCCACAGCTTTCCTTTTGTATAGTCCATGAATGAGAATGTCTCTTATATCTTTACAAGGCTGTAAACAAAACAAAGACTATGATAGGGACCATTTGTGGTCCTCAAAGCCTAAAATATTTGCTATCTGGCCCTTTACAGGGTAAGTTTGCCAACAGTCTGGTCTAGAATTCACCCATGACTCCCATAAGAAAGCCACGGGTCAATGAACATGAAGCTAGAATGAAAAACACTGTGAGATTGCGATGGCTCCACTTGCAATTTTATAGCCTTTGTGTAACTCTTTAAAGCAGACCTACCTTACCCTTTGAGAACAAAGTTTCAGTATTTGGTTGGAAAGAAGGGAAATGGAAAATAATCTTCTGTTTCCCAACTTTACACCTTCAGATTTAATAAGTTTCTAGGTATTTTGTGTTTTTTCCAGACAGATTCTGTGAGAATGAACAGCTTCAAAGATGTTTCCAAGAGTGGTCATGAGACATCTTAATCATAAGGAAGAAAACATTAATGCCTATTGCATACCAGAAACTGTCACATCTGTTGAATCAAAAATTCCACGCAGCCTGCCTCCGTTTGACAGATAACTCACTACATCTCAAAAGGGTTGCCCAAGATCAAACAGCAGGTAAGGGGCAAACTTGGGATGCATCTCTTGGTTTTCTGATTCAAAATTTAGTGTTCCTTTTCCTATACTCTGCTCAAGATAATGAATTTGAAAGTGTTTCACATGGAGAATCCAAAATCCAGGGGCCCAGCTAGTCCCTGGCCCCTCAGCTGATTAAAGAGGGTATCAGACTAGAGGACCCAACTCCATCCTTCTGTGATTATTTTTGAGAAATGATGTAAATAAAATAGAAGAGGAAGCTCAGCTCAAGTATGTGATTTATGCTTCTGGCTTGTCAAATTTCCTTGAGGCATGAGGTCAGTGGGGGTAAAGGGAACATGGCCAGACTCATTTAAGAGAGAAATGCATGACTAACTTCTGCGTGCAAAAGGCCTCCAAAGCTGCAGGTATGGCAACCTGACTCAACAAAGGCTTCCTCCCACTCAAATACATGTAAATACTAGATAAATATTTTTAAAAGCTAAAATAAATAGGCTGAAAGAAAGCCAAGATAATTCCCAGGTGCCAGACACAAAAAGGAAATTTAAACTCAGAGACATGAGCTCCAACGGACACATGAGGGACCAGGAAATAATCAGGCCTGGATACGGGCCCTACAGTAAATTTGGCCTGGAGGCTGCTCGGGCTGGAACTTATACCTCTGCTTAAAACTGGGACTCTCAAAAATACTTCCAGGACTTGAAAGTGTAACTAGAACTTTGTCTAGTGCCTGGAGATGACAGGAAGCAAGCTATCTTTTCTGGACTGTGGGTGGGAAAAAATATATACATCCTGTGAAAAGCCCCAAACCTAACCTGGGTGTGGAGTATGAATTTAAGCTATCTACAAGTTATAAGAATCTCAAGCAAGATATTAACATCATTACTGGCCCAAGACCAGTGGAGCCACAGGAATCTAGAGAAAAGTGATACCAAACTGCTCCTTAAGGAGTTATCTGTAACCCAGAGTACACAGGACTCTCACTAGAAGGAGAAATAAAAGCTTATAGTAAATGATTACTAACTATACAATAAAAAAGTATCGATGAGAAGCATCAGCTGCTACAACACATGGAAAAATAATGAGGCTGAAACCTAGAAATAACGAAATAATCTCAAAGATGCTGCAAAATAAGTATGTTTCAATAGAGGCAATAAAAGAAGACATAATAAACACATCGAAATGATAGGATTCTTAAAAAGTAAGCAAAGGATTTAAAGAATAATCAAATTGAACTTTTAGAACTGAAAAATGTAATCATTCAAATTTTAAACTCAAATTAAATAGCAGATTAAATACACTTAAAAAGAACTAGTGAACTGGTAGATTGATTTGAGAAAAGCATCCAGTATGAAACACAGAAAGACAGTAATGTAGAAAATCTTATAGAGAGTTCGAGAGCCATGGAGAGTTGACTGACAAATTCCAACCTGATCGAACTATAAATTCTAGAAGAGAATGGAGGGAAGGGGGTTAGAAACAACTCAAAGAAATAATGGCTGGGAATTTTTCAGAATTGAAGAAAGCCCCTGAATTCCAAGTAGGATAAAACAAAACGAAACCAACAAAGAGCCCACAAAACTACATACATTGGAGCCAATTTTTTAAACAAGAAATAAACTTTTAAAAGCACCTGAAATAAGCTAAGCACAGAAAGATAAACATCACATGTTCTCACTTATTTGTGTAATCTAAAAATCAAAGCAACTGAACTCATGGACATAGAGAGCGGAAGGATGGTTACCAGAAGCCAAGAAGGGTATTTGGGGCTGTGGGGGAGGTGGGGATGGTTAATGGGTACAAAAGAAATTAGAAAGAATAAACAAGACCTACTATTTCATAGCACAACTGGGTGACTATGGTCAGTAATAATGTAATTGGACATTTTAGAATAACTTTGAGTGTAATTGGATTGTTTGCAATTCAATAAATAAAACCTTGAGGGGATGGATACCCCATTCTTCCTCATGTGCTTATTTCACATTGCATGCCTGTATCAAAGCATATCATGTACCCCATAAATATATGTACTTACTATGTATCCACAAAAATTAAAAATAGAAAATCACCTGAAAGAAGATAAAACCTAAAAAGAAATAACAACTAGGCTGATCACAGAATTATTATTAGCAACAATAGAAGAGATCCTCTTATACCCAATTAAACTAAAAATATTTTCAAAAACTAAAGCTAAAAAAAATTTACCATTGACATCTATTGCTGAAAAAGCTACTAATCTGATGCACCTCAGAAAAAAATATAATTGAACTCAAAACAGGGTGTGAAGCAGGAGGAAATAATGAGCAGAGAGATCAATAAGCATTGATTTAAAAGAGCAAGATCATCTAATCTAGAAGAGCCAAAAGCAAGTAAAACTAAAATACTAAGGAAACATAACATGGAAGATGGAAGGGGCAATTTTAAATCTTTGTATATTGGGGAGGGAAAACAAAGAAATATTGACCAGTAAAGTATGCATGTAAAGTATATACCAGTGAAGTATACAATTTTTACTGTAACTAGTAAAATATTTGAAATAGAAGGAATACTTTCAAGCCAATAGAAGGAGATGAAGGAGTGGTGTAATGAAAACAAACAAAATAATAAAAGCAAAAAGGAAGATGAAGAGGAAAAATAAAAGCACATGGACAGAGTTCTTGGAGGTCTAGTTTCAGGTTCAAATTCAAAACTCATCCCAGACCCTGTTGAAGTTGGGCGCCACCTGGTGGTGATCGTCTACTCTGGCTTGAATATTGATGGGAGGTTTCTTGAGTCCAGGCACTGGCTGGGGACCTGCTCTCTGCCTCCATTGCCTGCCATTTCTTCTCTGCCTAGCCCTGTTCCACTTACACAGAAGATGAGGACTTTAATTCACCTCGTGATTAAGAACAAGGGTTGGGCAGAACAAGGGTGATGATGGGAGCTCATCACCAACTGTGTTAGACCAAAATTTGTGTTTTGACCAGGACTTATGACATTCAAAGAAATAATAAAAGCTCAAAATTTATTATTGAATATTCAACACCAGGAGTTTAAAAAATGAACAGGGTAACCCAAGGAGAGCAGAATGAAAGAAACAACAAAGGTAAGTAAGGATTCAATGAGTTAGAAAATAAACAATAGAGGTCAAGAAAATCTAAGTGTTTCTTAAAAGGTAACTAAATTAACACCTGGCACAGAAAAAAAAAGTATACACAATTAAAAATGTTAAAATGGAGCATAATTGGGAGTGTTCCAAGATAACCAAATAGGAACAGCTCCGGTCTGCAGCTCCCAACATGAGCAATGCAGAAGATGGGTGATTTCTGCATTTCCAACTGAGGTACCTGGTTCATCTCACTGAACTGGTTGGACAGTGGGTGCAGCCCACGGAGGGCAAGCTGAAGCAGGGCAGGGCATCGCCTCACCCGGGAAGTGAAAGGGGTCAGGGGATTTCCCTTTCCTAGCCAAAGGAAAGCCGTGACAGACTTCCCTTGGCTAGGAAAAGCCAAGAAAACAGAACCTGGAAAAACAGGACACTCCTGACAAAATACTGCACTTTTCCCAAGGTCTTAGCAACTGGCAGACAAGGAGGTTCTCTCCTGTGCCTGGCTCCGTGGGTCCCACGTCCATGGAGCCTTGCTCACTGCTAGCACAGCAGTCTGAGTTCGAACTGCAAGGCAGCAGTCTGACTGGGGGAGGGGCATCCACCATTGCAGAGACTTGAGTAGGTAAACAAAGCAGCCAGGAGTCCACCACTGCTCAACCAGGCCCACTGCCTCTAGACTCCACCTCTGTGGGCAGGGCATAGCTGAACAAAAGGCAGCAGACAACTTCTGCAGACTCAAACATCCCTGTCTGACAACTCTGAAGAGGGCAGTGGTTCTCCCAGCACAGTGTTTAAGCTCTGAGAACAGACAGACTGCCTCCTCAAGTGGGTCTCTGACCCCCCATGTAGCCTAACTGGGAGACACCTCCCAGTAGGGGCCAACAGACACTTCATATAGGTGGCTGCCCTCTGGGATGAAGCTACCAGGGGAAGGATCAGGCAGCAATATTTGCTGTTCTGCAATATTTGCTGTTCTGTGGCTTCCACTGGTGATACCCAGGCAAACAGAGTCTGGAGTGAACCTCCAGCAAACTCCAACAGACCTGCAGCTGAGGGACCTGACTATTAGAAGGAAAACTAACAAAACAGAAAGGAATAGCATCAACATAAAGAGAAAGGTCATCTACACCAAAACCCCATCTGTAGATCACAAACATCAAAGACCAAAGGTAGATAAAACCACAAAGATGAGGAGAAACCAGAGCAGAAAAGCTGAAAATTCTAAAAATCAGAGCACCTCTTCTCCTCCAAAGCATTGCAGCTCCTCGCCAGCAACAGAACAAAGCTGGACAGAATGACTTTGATGAGCTGACAGAAGTAGGTTTCAGAAGGTCGGTAATAATAAACTTCTCCAAGCTAAAGGAGGATGTTCAAACCCATCGCAAGGAAACCAAAAACCTGAATAAAAGATTCGACGAATGGCTAACTAGAATAAACAGTGTGAAGAAGACCTTAAATGACCTGATGGAGCTGAAAACCATGACACGAGAACTTCATGACTCATGCACAAGCTTCAATAGCCAATTCAATCAAGTGGAAGAAAGGGTATCAGTGACTGAAGATCAAATTAATGAAATGAAGTGAGAAAAGAAGTTCAGAGAAAAAAGAGTAACAAGAAACTAATAAAGCCTCCAAGAAATATGGGACTATGTGAAAAGACCAAATCTACATTTGATTGGTGTAACTGAAAGTGATGGGGAGAATGGAACCAAGTTGGAAAACACTCTTCAGGATATTATCCAGGAGAACTTCCCCAACCTAGCAAGGCAGGCCAGCATTCAAATTCAGGACATACAGAGAACACCACAAAGATATTCCTCGAGAAGAACAACCTCAAGACACATAACTGTCAGATTCACCAAGGTTGAAATGAAGGAAAAAGTGTTAAGGGCAGCCAGAGAGAAAGGTCGGGTTACCCATAAAGGGAAGCCCATCAGACTAACAGCGGATCTCTTGGTAGAAACCCTACAAGCCAGAAGAGAGTAAGTACCAATATTCAACATTCTTAAAGAAAAGAATTTTCAACCCAGAATTTCATATCCAGCCAAACTAAACTTCGTAAGTGAAGGAGAAATAAAATCCTTTACAGACAAGCAAATGCTGAGAGATTTTGTCACCACCAGGCCTGCCTTACAAGAGCTCCTAAAGGAAGCACTAAACATGGGAAGAAACAACTAGTATCAACCACTGCAAAAACATGCCAAATTGTAAAGACCATCGATGCTATGAAGAAACTGCATCAATTAATGGGCAAAATAACCAAGGAACATCATAATAACAGGATCAAATTCACACATAACAATATTAACCTTAAATGTAAATGGGCTAAATGCCCCAATTAAAAGACACAGACTGGCAAATTGGATAAAGAGTCAAGACCCATCAGTGTGCTGTATTCAGGAGACCCATCTCACATGCAAAGACACACATAGGATCAAAATAAAGGGATGGAGGAAGATCTACCAAGCAAATGGAAAGCAAAAAAAAGCAAGGGTTGCAATCTTAGTTTCTGATAAAACACAATTTAAACCAACAAAGATCAAAAGAGACAAAGAAGACCATTACCTAATGGTAAAAGGATCAATTCAACAAGAAGACCTAACTATCCTAAATATATATGCACCCAATATAGGAGCACCCAGACTCATAAAGCAAGTCCTTAGAGACCTACAAAGAGACTTAGGCTCCCACACAATAATAATGGGAGACTTTAACACCCCACTCTCAATATTAGACAGATCAATAAGGCAGAAGTTTAACAAGGATATCCAGGACCTGAACTCAGCTCTGCAACTAGCAGACCTAATAGACATCTACAGAACTATTCACCCCAAATCAACAGATTATACATCCTTCTCAGCACCACATCACACTTATTCTAAAATTGACCACATAGTTGGAAGTAAAGCACTCCTCAGCAAATGTAAAAGAACAGAAATCACAACAAACTGTCTCTCAGACCACAGTGCAGTCAAATTAGAACTCAGGATTAAGAAACTCACTCAAAACCTCACAACTACATGGAAACTGGACACATTGCTCCTGAGTGAGTGCTGGGTAAAAAACGAAATGAAGGCAGAAATAAAGATGTTCTTAGAAACACAACATACCAGAATCTCTGGGACACATTTAAAGCAGTGTACAGTGTAAAGAGGCAAATTTATAGCACTAAATGCCCACAAGAGAAAGCAGGAAAGATCTAAAATTGACACCCTAACATCATAATTGAAAGAACTAGAGAAGCAAGAGCAAACAAATTCAAAAGCTAGCAGAAGACAATAAATAACTAAGACTAGAGCAGAACTGAAAGAGATAGAGACACAAAACCCTTCAAAAAATCAGTGAATCCAGGAGCTGTTTTTTTTTAAAAGATCAACAAAATTGATAGACAACCAGCAAGACTAATAAAGACGAAAAGAGAGAAGAAGCAAATAGACACAACAAAAAATGATAAAGGGGATATTATCACCACCGATCCCACAGAAATATAAACAACCATCAGAGAATACTATAAACACCTCTACAGAAATAAACCAGAAAATCTAGAAGAAATGAATAAATTCCTGGATACATACACCCTCCCAAGACTAAACCAGGAAGAAGCTGAATCGCTGAATAGACCAATAACAGCCTCTGAAATTGAGGCAATAATTAATAGCCTATCAACCAAAAAAAGTCCAGGACCAGAAGGATTCACAGCCGAATTCTACCAGAGGTACAAAGAGGTGCTGGCACCATTCCTTCTGAAGCTATTCCAATCAATAGAAAAGGAGGGAATCCTCCCTAACTCATTTTATAAGGCCAACATCATCCTGATACCAAAGCCTGGCAGAGACACAATTAAAAAAAAAGAATTTTCGACCAATATCCCTGATGAACATTGATGCAAAAATCCTCAATAAAATACTGGCAAACTGAGTTCAGCAGCACATCAAAAAGCTTATCCACCATGATCAAGTCAGCTTCATCCCTGGGATGCAAGGCTGGTTCAACATTTGCAAATCAATAAACATAATCCATCACATAAAGAGAACTAACGAGAAAAACCACATGATTATCTCAATAGATGCAGAAGAGGCCTTTGACAAAATTCAACAGCCCTTCATGCTAAAAACTCTCAATAAACTAGGGATTGATGGAATGCATCTCAAAATAATAAGAGCTACTTATGACAAACCCACAGCCAATATGATTCTGAATAGGCAAAAACTGGAAGCATTCCCTTTGAAAACCGGCACAAGACAAGGATGCCCTCTCTCACCACTACTATTCCACATAGTGTTGGAAGTTCTGGCCAGTGCAATCAGGCAAGAGAAAGAAATAAAGGGTATTCAATTAAGAAAAGAGGAAGTCAAATTGTCCCTGTTTGCTGATGACATGAGTGTATATTTAGAAAACCCCATTGTCTCAGCCCAAAATCTCCTCAAGCTGATAAGCAACTTCAGCAAAGTCTCAGGATACAAAATCAATGTGCAAAAATCACAGGCATTCTTATACTCCATTAACATACAAACAGAGAGCCAAATCATGAGTGAACTCCCATTCATAATTGCTACAAAGAAAATAAAATACCTAGGAATTCAACTTACAAGGGATGTGAAGGACCTCTTCAAGGAGAAATACAAACCATTGCTCAATGAAATAAAAGAAGACACAAACAAATGGAAGAATATTCCATTCTCATGGATATGAAGAATCAATATTGTGAAAATGGCCATACCACCCAAAGTAATTCATAGATTCAATGCCATCCCCATCAATCTACCAATGACTTTCTTCACAGAAATGGATAAAACTACTTTAAGGTTCATACGGAACCAAAAAAGAGCCCTCATTGCCAAAAAGAACAAAGCTGGAGGCATCACGCTACCTGAGTTCAAACTATACTACAAGGCTACAGTAACCAAAACAGCATGGTACTGGTACCAAAACAGAAATATAGACCAATGGAACAGAACAGAGACCTCAGAAATAACACCACACATCTACAACCATCTGATCTTTGACAAATCTGACAAAAACAAGAAATGAGGAAAGGATTCCCTATTTAATAAATGGTGGTGGGAAAACTGGCTAGCCATATGTAGAAAGCTGAAACTAGATCCCTTCTTTACACCTTATACACAAATTAGTTCAAGATGGATTAAAGACTTAAATCTTAGGTCTAAAACCATAATAACCTTAGAAGAAAACCCGGGCAATACCATTCGGGACATAGGCATGGGCAAGGACTTCATGACTAAAACACCAAAAGCAATGGCAACAAAAGTCAAAATAGAAAAATGGGATCTAATTAAACTAAAGAGCTTCTGCACAGCAAAAGAAACTACCATCAGAGTGAACAGGCAACCTACAGAATGGGAGAAAATTTTTGCAATCTACCCTTCTAACAAAGGGCTAATATCCAGAATCTACAAAGAACTCAAACAAATATACAAGAAAAAAACAAACAACCCCATCAAAAAGTGGGCAAAGGATATGATCAGACACTTTTGAAAAGAATCATCTATGCAGCCAACAGACACATGAAAAAATGCTCATCATCACTGGTCATCAGAGAAATGCAAATCAAAACCACAATGAGATACCGTTTCACTCCAGTTAGAATGGCAATCATTAAAAAGTCAGGAAACAGATGCTGGAGAAGATGTAGAGAAATAGGAACGCTTTTACACTGTTGGTGAGACTGTAAATTAGTTCAACCATTGTGGAAGACAGTGTGGCAATTCCTCAAGGATCTAGAACTAGAATTACCATTTGACCCAGCTATCCCATTACTGGGTATATACCCAAGGATTATAAATCATGCTACTATAAAGACACATGCACACGTATGTTTATTGCAGCACTATTCACAGTAGCAAAGACTTGGAACCAACCCAAATGTCCATCAATAATAGACTGGATTAAGAAACTGTGGCACATATACACCATGAAGTACTGAGCAGCCATAAAAAAGGATGAGTTCATGTCCTTTGCAGGGACATGGAGAAGCTGGAAACCATCATTCTGAGAAAACTACCACAAGGACAGAAAACCAGACACCTCATGTTCTCACTCATAGGTGGGAATTGAACAATGAGAACACTTGGACACAGGGCCAGGAACATTACACATCAGGGCCTGTCAGGGGGTGGGAGGCTGGGGGAGGGATAGCATTAGGAGAAATACTTAATGTAAATGATGAGTTGATGGGTGCAGCAAACCACCATGGCACATGTATACCTATATATCAAATCTGCACATTGTGCACATGTGCCCTAAAACTTAAAGTATATTAAAAAAGGAGCATAATAAAAGAAGTGATTTTTTAAATATATATGCAATATTATGCCAATAAAGTGTAATACAGATAAAATGGATAGTTTTATAACTTAAATATTTAATTATTATTTGTTAATACACATATCAAAACATTTACATAACTATATATGTAAATGCTTACATGTAATGATTTACATGATTTTTAAGTGGTCTTATATTTGCTTTTCTATGTCTCAATTGACCCCTCCCCCTACATGCACATGCATATCCCACAGCACCCTGTGTGTATTATAGGACATGCTTTGACTGTAAGTGAAACCAGAGGGGTTTAGTTTTCTTCTCATAATAAGCAGTGGAGTTACTTTGCTGCTGGCAATTCTTTTGGCCTCTCCTTCATGGTCCCAAGATGGCTGCTGCCACTTCATGCATCAAGCCCACATCCCAATAGGAAGCATGAGGAAAGGAGACAGGATAACCAGCAAAATTCTACTTAGGTTTTTTTTTTTTTTTTTTTTTTTTTTTTTTTTTTTTTTTTTTTTTTTTTTTTTTTTCCCGAGACGGAGTCTCGCTCTGTCACCCAGGCTGGAGTGCGGTGGCCGGATCTCAGCTCACTGCAAGCTCCGCCTCCCGGGTTCACGCCATTCTCCTGCCTCAGCCTCCCGAGTAGCTGGGACTATAGGCGCCCGCCACCTCGCCCGGCTAGTTTTTTGTATTTTTTAGTAGAGACGGGGTTTCACCGTGTTAGCCAGGATGGTCTCGATCTCCTGACCTCGTGATCCGCCCGTCTCGGCCTCCCAAAGTGCTGGGATTACAGGCGTGAGCCACCGCGCCCGGCCTCTCTACTTAGGTTTTATAAGCCAGGACAGTGTCACATGGCCATCTCTGGTTGCAAAATGGCAAGGGGAAAGAGAAATGGGAATGGGGTTGGGTCAACAAATCAACATTATCTGCCACACCATTTCCAAGTTCATTTGTATCCTCCTGTGTTTTTCTTCACATTCCTGTGATCCTATGCAGACATACACAGGACCGTACTGAACCGTCACACATTGTGATGGTTCATTTTAGGTGTCGACTTGACTGGATTAAGAAACTCAGATAGCTGGTAAAGCATATTTCTGGGTAGACCTGTGAGGATGCTTCCAGAGAAGATTGGCGTTGGAATCAGTGGACTAAGTAAGGCAGATCTGCCCTCACTCAGTATGGGGAGTTGAAAGCCGAGATAGGAATAAAAAAGGGCAGAGGAAAGGAACATTTTCTCACTCGCTCTCTTTCTCTCTCTCCCTGAACTATGATTCCCATCTTCTTCTGCCCTTGGCTATCAGAACTCCAGGTACACCAGCCTTCAGCCTCTGACTGAGAGCTATATCATCAGCTTCCCTGATTCTCAGGCCTTCAGGTGACTGGGCAACACCGCTGGCTTCCCTGTGCCTCCAGTTTGCAGACAGAGTATCATGGAACTTCTCAGCCTCCATAATTGTGTGAGCCAATTCCTGTAGTTAAACCCCCTGTCGTATATCTACATATTATATCATATTGGTTCTGTTTCTCTGATGGGGCGAGGAAGTATAATACCAGAAGGATACACATGTATTCTCATTGCCTCCTTGTATAAAAGCAATGCTGCCTCCTCCTAATGATCAGGATCAATGTTGCAGCAGTGAGGAAGCATCTAGCAGAACTCCAAGTACAGTGAGTGTAACTGACCAAGGATCCTAGCTACTGGCTCTGAAATCTGAGGCTGCACTTTCCATAGGCAGCTCTAGGTTGGTGTCTGGGCACAGCAGAGATAGTATAGTGGGTCTTTCTGGGAGACATGGGATTCCCCTAATGGTTTGCTTTGGGTTTAGGACTCCCCAAGGCCCTTCTTGAAACTTCCTCGCATTGCATGGCAGTCTAAGGCCCTCCCACCCAACCTCCCTTCCCTCTCCACCTCTCTCAGCATCAGACTTACAACACAGTCTGGCCATTCTCCCAGCCTAACAAGTCTACCACCCATTTTCTTTCACAGGTCTTTGCTCCAGTAAAATTCACACATGTTTAATCCCATGTTGGGGTCTGCTTCTAAGAGGACCCAGCCTAATGGTCAATTACCCCTGTCAGTATGACAGCTTTCTTCTTGCCTACTGGAATCTGGCCATAACTGTGATTTGTAGTTCAGTGGAAACATTGCTGCATCCCCATGGCAAGAGTACTATCTCTCTTTGGGGACCGGGGCATTCAACCCTGCAGAGATCAGACTTACAGGGATAGAAAGCACAAAATCCACCAGAGGGGCTACTCCTGCTTCCACCCCTTGGTTCCAAGACCTGTTCGTTTTTCTACTGAAGACATAGTATCATATAAAGCTCTATTATCTCATACATACACCGCAGACTCAAGGATGGCACCCCACCGTTAGAGTATTTCCTCTGAGCAGGAGCATCAGCTGCAATGTTAGAAGATGCTTCTACCTTTCCAAGATACCAGCTGCTTCAGGATGGTGTAGCATGTAATACAAAAGTGGATCCCATTGTCATGATCCCACTCCAACATTGCCTTCACTATGGTCAGATACTAAATTGTCCATGCTTGTGGATCAGGTATTCTGTTAGCTTCTAAATAATGGAGACTAGATAAAAACTCTGCAGGGAGAAAAGCAAACCTAAACCAAAAACAAGTCTTGAAGGTAGTCATCCTCCAGGATAGCTCCCAGTGATTCTCTTCAACTCATATTCAGCATTTTTGTGAACTCTCCCCTGCATTGAAAGGTCCGACTTTTATAACCAATAGGATATTGCAGACATGATGCTGTGTACTTCTGAGGCTATGCCATGGAAGACATCGTGACTTCCACCTTTCACGATATTGGATCACTTGCTCTGGAGGAAGTGAGCCACCATATATTAAGACACTCGGGGGCTGGGTGCAGTGGCCTACACCTGTAATCCCAGCACTTTGGGAGGCCAAGGTGGGTAGATCACCTGAGGTCAGAAGTTCAAGACCAGCCTGGTCAGCATGGTGAAACCCTGTCTCCACTAAATATACAAAAATTAGCCAGGCGTGGTGGCGGGTGTCTGTAATCCCAACTACTTGGGAGGCTGAGGCAGGAGAATCGCTTGAACCTAGGTTCAAGAGGTTGCAGTGAGCAAAGATCGCACCATTGTGCTCCAGCCTGGGCAACAAGAGCGAAACTTCGTCTGAAAAAAAAAAAAAAAAAAAAAAAAAAAAAAAAAAACAAGCAAACAGAAAAAAAACCTCAATGAGTCTTATGGAGAAGTTTACATGGTGAGGAACTGAGGCCTCCTGCCACCAGCCAGCATCTGACTACAGTCTCAAGCAGTCCCTTAGCCAGAACTGCCCAGCTGAGCAACTCTCAAATCCCTGACCTACAGAAATCAGGAGGGATGATAAATGATTGCTTCTTTTAAGCAACCTAGTTTTGAGGTAGTTTGTTATGCAGTACTACATAAGTGAAATAATCCTGAAATAAGTCTAAAGTTTTGGGACATTGGTACCCACCTGGCTCCCAAACAAACTATCTTACTTATTTTTCTACATGAAAATCAAAAGCATTTTAACTACGGGCTAAGATGTCCTCTATAATGAATCTGATTATTCTTCATAAATTATTGAGGTCTGTACTGTATAAAAATTACAGAAGAAGGTAATTCAGTGCCCTGGATTATGGGAGGCCAAGATGGGTGGATCATGAGGTCAGGAGATCGAGACCATCCTGGCTAACCCGGTGAAACCCCGTCTCTACTAAAAAATACAAAAAACTGGCCGGGCGAGGTGGCGGGCGCCTGTAGTCCCAGCTACTCAGGAGGCTGAGGCAGGAGAATGTCGTAAACCCAGGAGGCGGAGCTTGCAGTGAGCTGAGATCCGGCCACTGCAGTCCAGCCTGGGCGACAGAGCGAGACTCCGTCTCAAAAAAAAAAAAAAGAATAGACGTTTTTTCATCTGGTTTTTCAAAATGTAAACATATACTAAAACTGACTACTAGAAAGACAACAGAAACAAAAAAACTAATGTCATTCATTGTCATTTTCCACTTTGTTTTGTGCTTTGGATAAACTTGAAATTCTGTGGGTCACAAGAGAATTGTGAACACTATTGTCCTAGAAGATGTCTGACACTGAAAAACTTTTTCTGAAGCACCCAAATAGGAAGAGAGGAGGTCAGACTATCTCCTCTTTTCCATATCATTGCAGATGACATGATTCTATACCTAGAAAATCCCATAGTCTCTGCCCAACTAGATCTGATAAACAACTTCAGCAAAGATTCAGGATATGAAATCAGTGTACAAAAATCAGTAGCATTTCTATATGCTAATAATATCCAAGCTGAAACCAAATCAAGGATGTGATCTCAATCACAATAGTCACAAAAATATTAAAATACCTAGGAATACAGCTAACCAGGCAGGTGAAAGATCTCTAGCATTAGAATTATGAAACACTGCTGAAAGAAATCAGAGATGACACAAATAGAAAAAAAACATTCCATGCTCATGGATTGGAAGAATCAATATTGCTAAAATGGCCATACCACCCAAAGCAATCTACAGATTGAATGCTATTCCTGTCAAACTACCAGTGACATTGCTCACAGGACTAGAAAAAAAAACTATTTTAAAATTAATATGGAACCAAAAAATAGCCCTTATAGCCATAGTAATCCTAAGCAGAAAGATCAAAGCAGAAGGCGTCACACTATCTGACTTCAAACTATAGGGCTACAAAAACCAAAACAGCATGGTACTGGTACAAAAACACATGCATAGATCAGTAGTAAAGAATACAGAGCCCAGAAATAAGGCCACACACCTACAACCATCTGATCTTTGACAAAGCTGACAAAAACAAGCAATGAGGAAAGAACTCCCTATATAATAAATGGCACTAAGATAACTGGCTAGCCATATACAGAAGATCAAAACTGAACCCCTTCCTTACACCAAATACAAAAATAAACTCAAAATGGATTAAAGACTTAAATGTAAAAACCAAAACTAAACTCTAAAAACCCTGAACAATAACCTAGGCAATATCATTCTGGACCTAGAAATGAGCAAAGATTTCATGACAAAGATGCCAAAAGCAATTTCAACGAAAGTGAAAATTGACTAATGGGATCTAATTAAACTAAATAGTTCCTGCATAACAAAAGAAACTATCAACAGAGTAACAGACAACCTACAGAATGGGAGAAAATTTTGTAAACTATGCATCTCACAAAGGTCTAGTACCCAGCATCTATAAGAAACAAACAAATTTACAAGAGAAAAACAAGCAACCCTATTAAAAATTGGGCAAAGGACATGAAGAGACACTTTTCAAAAGAAGACGCACATGTCCAACAAGTATATGAAAGAAACCTCAACATCACTGATCACTAGAGAAATGCAAATCAAAACCACAATGAGATACCATCACACACCAGCCAGAATGTCTATTACTAAAAAGTCAAACAATAACAGATGATGGCAAGGTTGTGGAGAAAAGGGAGTGTTTATACTCTGCTCGTCTGACTGTAAATTAGTTCAGCCACTGTGAAAAGCAGTCTGGTGATTTCTCAAAGAACTAAGAACTACCATTCAACCCAGCAACCCATTATTGGGTATATACCCAAAGGAATATAAATTGTTCTACTGTAAAGACATATGCACCTGTATGTTCATTGCAGCACTATTCACAATAGCTAGGACATGGAATCAACCAAAATGCCCATCAACAGTTGACTGGATAAAGAAAATGTGGTATATATAAACCATGGAACACCACACAGCCATAAAAGAGAACAAGATCATGTCTTTTGCAGCAACATGGATGGAGCTAGAGGTCATTATCCTAAGTGAGCTAATGCAGGAATAGAAAACTAAATACTGCATGTTCTCACTTATAAGGGGAAGCCAAACACCAAATGCACATGAATACAAAGAAGGAAACGACAGATACTTGGGCCTACATTAGGGTGGAGGGTGGGAGGAGGGTGAGGATTGAAAAATTCCTGTCAGACACTATGCTTATTACCTGGGTGATGAAATAATCTGTACCAAACCCCTTTGACACCCAAGTTACCTACATAACAAACCTTGCACATGTGCCCCTGAGCCTAAAATAAAAGTTAAAGAATAAAATACAATTAAAAAAACTTATTCTGATGATGTTATTAACATCATCTGATGGTGATATTAACAAATGTAATGTTTCGATATTGCATAATAAAAATATGATAACATTTGGAAAATCAAGCATAACTCAATGAACCAATATTTTCCAAATGGCTGATGTATGATATTACAAAATTATGCCTAGGTAAAAGATACAAAGTGCATTATAGACTAATAGATTTTAATGGAATGAAGTATGAAAAGTTTACTGATACAGCTTCAGATTCTACATTGTAACTAACCTTTAATTATGCCCACTTTTCAAGTTTTATGTTGTATCTCACCCAAGTTCCCTGTCTCCTGTGCCCTGATTACCCAAAATTATCTGAAAAGGCTATGAAAATACTCTTTTTTTTTCAATTACATACCTGCATGAAGCCAGATTTTTCAACATATACTTCAACCAAAACAACATATTGCAACAGATGGAATGCTGAAGCAGAGATGGGAACCTAGCTGTCTGCTATTATGCCAGACATTGACAAGAGCTACAAAAATGTAACACGATGTCACACTTATCACTAATTACTTTTTGTTTTGGAAAATATGGTAATTTTTCACAAAAATGTGTTCTTTATGTTAATGTAGAATGGGTTTATTATTGTTAATGTTTTTATTTCTAAAACAGTATATATTTATAGATTTACCCCACAAAACAGGTTTTGGGGGCAGTTCTCATTTTTAAGAGTATAAAGGGATCAGAAGACCAAAGAGTTTGAGAACCGCTGACTTTTTGCAACCTGATGAAGTTGGAATTTTTGTTATTCCCATTCTACAGATGAAGTAACTAATGTTTTATGAGGTAATTTTCCAGGGTTATGCAGGAGATGACAAGTAGCAAAGACAAGCTTTAACTCAGGATCCCTGGCTACTGGGCCCAGATTCTTAAATACTGCAACATCTTTCTGGAGCCTAGTTGGACAATTTAGCTGTAGCAGCCCCTAGAGTGGGCTTCATCATCACCCCCAATTTTTCCTATTCTTAGTGGCACAATTACAGAAAAAGGCAGCATGACCTTTCCCAGGATAGAGCCTCCATAAATGAAAACAGGTTGGTGACTGTGGGAGTCAGTACTCTGGTGGATAGGGGGAGGAGTGGAAGAAGCATTCAGTTCTCACCTATTGTCCATGCTTTTCTAAGTATATGTCCAGATTCTCTCAACTCTCAGACTCAACTAAGACTTGATATTTTCCCCGTGGGGTTGACTGAAGCAGTGAACCGATCTGCAAGCAGGTGCTGAGTAGAGGCTCTTCCTCTCACCCTCCAGGTCTGCCCTGTCCAACACAGTAGACATTGGACTCCTGTAGCTATTTAAATTTACATTCAAATTAGTTAAATAAAATAAAATGAAAATTTCAGTTCCCCAGTCTTACCACCATATTTCAGGTGCTCAAAAATCATGCACTGTACATGTTTCTTGCAGGTACTGGGGTCTTTGGAAACCCTTGCAGTCTAGTGAGAAATGTTCTGGCTTTGCAGTCAGTTGAACCTGGGGCCACTGAACAATAAAAATTCCCAGATAGTTGTTGTTGTTGTGATGGTGGTGGTGGTGAGGTGATGGTGGTGGTTGGTGCTGGTAGTGATGGTGGTGGTGGAGGTGGTGATGGTGGTGATGATAGTGATGGTGGTGGGGGCAGTAGTGGTAGTGGTGGAAGAGGTGGTGGTGGAGGTGGTGGTGGTAGTGATGGTGATGGTAGTGGTTGTGGTGATGGTGGTGATGGTGATAGTGATAATGTGATGGTAGCTGTGATAGTGATGGTGGTGGTGATGATAGTGACAGTGGTGGTAGTGATGGTGGTGGTGGAGGTAATGGTGGTGATGATGGTGGTAGTGGTGGTGATGCTGGCAATGCTGATGATGGTGATAGTGGTGGTAGCGATGATGATGCTGGCAATGGTAATGGTGGTGGTAGTGGTGGTGGTGGTGATGGTGGTGATGCTGGCAATGGTGATAGTGGTGATGCTGGCAATAGTGACAGTAGTAGTAGTGGTGGTAGTGATGGTAGTGGTGGTGATGCTGGCAATGGTGATGGTGCTGGTAGTGGTGACAGTGATGGTG
Source organism: Macaca thibetana thibetana (assembly GCF_024542745.1). NCBI lineage: Eukaryota > Metazoa > Chordata > Mammalia > Primates > Cercopithecidae > Macaca > Macaca thibetana. The sequence continues at coordinate 137,540,914 of NC_065583.1, forward strand.
ATGCTGGCAATGGTGATGGTGGTGGTAGTGGTGGTGGTGATGGTGGTGATGCTGGCAATGGTGATGGTGGTGGCAGTGGTGGTGATGCTCGCAATGGTGACGGTGGTGGCAGTGGTGGTGATGCTGGCAATGGTGACAGTGGTGGTAGTGGTGGTGATGCTGGCAATGGTGATGGTGGTGGTAGTGATGGTGGTGACGCTGGCAATGGTGACAGTAGTGGTAGTGGTGGTAGTGATGGTGGTGACGCTGGCAATGGTGACAGTGGTGGTAGTGGTGGTAGTGATGGTGGTGATGCTGGCAATGGTGATAGTGGTGGTAGTGGTGGTGATGCTGGCAATGGTGACAGTGGTGGTAGTGATGGTGGTGATGCTGGCAATGGTGACGGTGGTGGTAGTGGTGGTGATGATGGTGATGCTGGCAATGGTGATGGTGGTGGTAGAGGTGGTAGTGATAGTGGTGATGCTGGCAATGGTGATGGTGGTGGTGGAGGTGGTGGTGATGGTGGTGATGCTGGCAATGGTGACGGTGCTGGCAGTGGTGGTGATGCTGGCAATGGAGACAGTGGTGGTAGTGGTGGTAGTGGTGGTGATGCTGGCAATGGTGACAGTGGTGGTGGTGGTGGTGATGCTGGCAATGGTGACGGTGGTGGTAGTGGTGGTGATGCTGGCAATGGTGGAGGTGGTGGTAGAGGTGGTGGTGATGGTGGTGATGCTGGCAATGGTGACGGTGGTGGTAGTGGTGATAGTGATGGTGGTGATGCTGGCAATGGTGACGGTGGTGGTAGTGGTGGTGATGCTGACAATGGTGATGGTGGTGGTAGCAATGGTGGTGATGCTGGCAATGGTGACAGTAGTGATAGTGGTGGTAGTGATGGTGGTGACGCTGGCAATGGTGACAGTGGTGGTAGTGGTGGTAGTGATGGTGGTGATGCTGGCAATGGTGATGGTGGTGGTAGTGGTGGTAATGATGGCAATGGTGACAGTGGTGGTAGTGGTGGTAGTGATGGTGGTGATGCTGGCAATGGTGATAGTGGTGGTAGTGATGGTGGTGATGCTGGCAATGGTGACGGTGGTGGTAGTGATGGTGGTGATGCTTACAACAGTGATGGTGGTGTGATAGTGATGATGATGGTGGTGGTTGTGATAGTGATGATGGTGGTGGTGAGGATGATGAAAAGCACTGAACACCAGGTTCTGTCTTTGGGATTGACAAATGTTTGGTTTCTCACTGTGCAGTCTTTAGACTCTGTGCATTAGAGTCCCAGGTGTGTTTCAGCCCTACTGAGTCAGAATCTCTGGGAGTAAAAGTCAGGGAATCTCTTTTTTCCACAAGGTCTTTGGGAAATTCTTAAGTACCCCAAAGTTTGGAAGAACTGTGATAGATTAAAGCTGTGGTAGCATATTGAACATTCACACATAAGAAGCAAGAAACTCTGACCCTCCAGGAGGCTTACTATGAACTCTGAATGCTCCCGGCTGTTCCTATCCCAGTCCGCTTCAGTAAGCGCTAGTCCTTGGCAATTTGGCTCCAGGAAGCACAGACTCCAGGTGGGAGGGGCTCCGGCCACTACAACGCAGCAGGATTCCTAGAAGCCAGGCACATCATGTGTCTCCCCTGAGAGAGGCACAGAGCCTCACGAGGCTTATTGGGGGGAAAGATCAAGTTCCTGTTAGAGCCACTGTCCCCTGTGTCTACACTAACATATGCCAAGCTCAGGTCCAGGCCATGTCCCACGCCAGCTGACTTGGCTTTCTCCCCTCAGCATTGGGATTTATCATTTCCCAGACCCAAAAAGCCTGCAGTCTCTCCATGCCCTCTGTAGACGTACCAAGACGGGGCCTTGTCCCTACCTGGGCTAGTGTTCAATAGATGAGGCTGAGATTTTAAAGCACTGCAGCAGTGAGCCTGTGACAATCCTCTCCTTTTATTTACCTTTTTGTTAGGCTTTCTTTAGAAATTCTTTGGCCTGTAACTCCCTGTAGGCATGACTACAACTGGGTGTATGCGCCCTCTCCCTTAGGAGTTCAGGAGGAGATTGGAATGTGGTTCTGAGTAGATGGGGAATCTCATTAATCAATGTGGGTAGGGCTGGTGGAGAAAAAAAAAAAAAAAAAAAAAAAGGTTTTAGTATATGGCAAGCTTGAAAGGTCCAGAGAATTTTCTTAAATTCTCCTCAAAGCATGCAGTTGAGTACTTTTGTTTAGCAGGAACTTTGCTGTAACATGACTTTCCTTGGCTCAGAGTACGGGGTTACAGAGGACCTCATTGGGACCCAGCCAAGGAAGTTAGATTAGCAGAAGTACCAGAAGTACTGGATGAGAACATAGTGTCGTTGAGAATGTGGTCCTGGAAAAAAAGATCTCAAGGGCAACCATATTGCAGAATTTCAAACCACAGCAGGCCAGGGAAGTTCCTGATGAGAGAAGAAGCTGATCGTCACCGGACCAGGTGACTAATGCACGCTGAACATTCCAGAACCCAAGGCAAGGCTCACACAGGCAGAACTGTTGCTGGGCCCATTGCCAAGTCCAGCCACTCTGACACTGCCCAGGAAAGCTATGGAATCCTTCCTTCCTATAAGGACATAGCCAATTATGCATTTATGAAGCACCTAGAATATGCAGAAAAGCATGCATGGGCTTGGCACGGCGGGTCACGCCTGTAATCCCAGTACTTTGGGAGACTGAGGCAGGTGAATTACCTGAGGTAGGAGTTCGAGACCAGCCTGGCCAATATGGTGAAGCCCTGTCTCAACTAAAAATACACACAAAAAAATTAGTTGGTCATGGTGGCGCACGCCTGTAATCCCAGCCGCTCAGGAGGCAGAGGCGGGAGAGTCACTTGAACCTGGGAGGCGGAGCTTGCAGTGAGTCGAGATCATGCCACTGCACCCCAGCCTGGGTGACAAGAGTGAAACTCCATCTCAAAAATAAAAAAAAATAGAAAAAGAAAAGCATACATAGTTCTTCAGCATAGGGCGCTGGAAAGAAATGAAACAATAGTGTCCCTGCCATGAAAGATGTTCATGTTCAATTAGAGGTCAAAAGTGTGGCTATGAGGAAAATAATAAGTAAGCATAAAATTATCTATTAATGTGGCACAAGCACAGTAAATGTGTTTTAAAAAAAGCGGCTCATAAAGGCAAAGAATGTATTTTAATCGTGATTATACTTCAAAAGCGAATGGTTAAGATGAACAATCCAAAAATTAATTATTGGCTAACTTGCAGGCTGGTAGCTGGCAGAGATGTATGTATGCATGTGTGTGCATGTGTGTGTGTTGCATGTGTGCATATGTGTGTGCACGTGTGTATGTGGGCATGTGTGTGTATGTGTGTGTGCGTATGTGTGTGTGTTGGCACCACTGTGCAAGCACCCCAGAAGCATGAAAGCTGAGCCACGTCCATCTCTCCCTCTCTCCTTAGGATTTGTTTCCTTGTCATGGATTTTTTTCCTCTCTCTCTCCCTTCCTCCCCTTCATCTTCATGCTTCCCTTGCCTGTGCCCTTGATCACTGGTGGAAGAGACTGCAGAATGTGTTTTCCCTCCTACTGATTCTTTCATTGCCCTGCACCCTCCTGCTCCTTCCATCCTTGTACCTAGCCAGACCTCAGCCGCACATATTGCTCCAAGTGTTTGGGATTATTTCCCAGTGTGTGGTAAGGAGGAGAATCCCAGTGCCAGCAATTCCATGCCATCTCTGGATCCGAATAAGCTGGCAGCCAAAGAAATGCAGGCCAACGCAATGAAACCTTCCAGGGAGCCAGCCACTCTTGGATCACTCTGTGGCTCCGACTCACGCTTCACCCCCTACTCTGTTTTCTTCTTCCCTACAACAGCAAACAAATTATACACGAATTCTAAGCACAGGCCTGGTGAAGGGTGTTGTGGCTTCTTTTGCTCTTTCTTCTCTGAACCTATTGCTGGTCCCCAGGACCTCCCTGGCTAGGATGCATGTGGTTGTTCTCATGTGAATAAAAGTACAAGGCAGAGCCTGAAGCGATCCAGTATGAATCATGTTAGGCTTCAAGGCTCTACTTGTCCCTCAGTGTAGGTCAGTTAGGTCTTAGCACAGGGCCTTGCTTAGAGTCCCCATTCAATAAATACAGCATATATCCATCAACTGTTTCATGCAGGCTCCAAAAATGAGCCATGGGTGAAAGAAGTCACCTCTCCTAAAGCTTGCCAACTTCCTGGAGCATGTGAGAAGCTGCAAGATGGCAGTGGTGATTACATCATTGTTGTTATGGCCTGGGTGGGTAGGTCCATGGGGCAGCGCTTATTGGTGCTAATGACATCAAGGATCGGTCCCGAAAAGGCCAGCAGGCTTTGCATAAAAGAAAATATGCTGTATGGCCCTGAATTCCCCTGCTCTCAGTCACGGACTACGGAGAGTGGCCTTGCTCTAGCCTCGACAGAGCGTAGGCTGGTTTAGGTCATGTTCATCTGGAAGACAGTGAAGTGGGAGACTTCCAAGGAAACATCTCACTGAGGGCTACTGGCAGCAGCAGGAAATAAATAAAAGAAAGCACATTCACGTCATAACTGTTTCCTCCTCTTCTCTGTCCAAACCGTAGCTGGCTTTTCACCCATAGACAAGGCCCATGTCAATGCCACCCCCATCTCTCGGGCAAATGTTCCTTTATTGATTTTCTGGCATACATCTGCTTTACTGGGACCAAGGACAAAGAGCTGCTCCCACACATACCCACACACAGGCTGTGAGATGTTCGGTAGGTTACTTAACCTCTTTCAGAGCCAGGTTTCTCATTCATCAAGTGACAGAATAAAAACATCCACATCACAATCCTCCATTTGGACAATTAAGTCAGATAAAGCAGGCAAAAGTGCCTAAGTCATTTGTAAATTGATATGAAAGTGCCATCATTTTTTTCTCAAGTAGATTTCTGCTCCAGAAGAGAAAAGAAGTGCTTTTCAAATGCTTTCTACTAGGTAATCAAAACTATCCTCAACAAAAGAGAATGGAAGGAAGTCTACCAGAGACTCAGAAGGGTAGTGGAGGAGGTAGGGGGAAGGTGGCGATGGTTAAGGTATACAAAACAAACAGTTAGAACGAATGAATAAGACCTAGTATTCCATAGCACAACAGGGTGACTGTAGTCAATAATAATTTAATTGCACATTTTAAAATAACTCAAAGAGTATAATTGGATTGTTTGTAACACAAAAGATAAATGCCTGAGGGGATGGATGCCCATTTCCAGCATGTGATTATTATGCAATGCATGCCTGCATCAAAATATCTCATGTACTCAATAAATATATATATGTACCCACAAAAATTAAAAATTTAAAAAAAAAAAAACTGTCCTCTACAATTCATGGGAATCAAGCCAGCTTGAAAAAGGGATAAGTTGTGCTTGCAGCCTGGATATGCGCATGTTAACCATAATTATCTGGATATGTGCTGAAAGCATCAAGGGTGGGCTAGGCATACATACTTTTTTTAACGCCTCAGGTAATTTCAAGCGTTGGCCTGGTAGGGAAACCCTGGACCAGCCCCTCAATATCCCCACATTCCTTAACCTAGGGCAGAGTTTCTCCAACTTTCTTGATAAGATTCACCTGGGATACCTGCTAAAGATACAAATTCCCAAATCCAGCCCAGTTTCTCTGAATCAAGTCTTAGGGGAAGAGGCCTAGAAAGTAGGTGAATGATATCATCTGGAAGTTGGTAAACACTGCCCGAAGTTCCTCAAATGTTACCTGAAAACCTTGTTTTATACCTGAGTTACCTGAAAACGTTGTTTTTAAGAAGTAAAGATTGCCAGGCAGATCCACCCTAACTCAAAGAATTTTAATTTGAGAACCCTGGAGTGAGACTTGGAATTTTCACTTCGACCTAGCACCCTAGGTTGACCTCCAAGTCTGCTACTCCATAAGAAATGCTGCTCCAAACCTCTGGAATGGCACCAGAGAATGGAGGATGATTCCTAGGTACTGCCATCTCCCACCTCCTATGCCTGAACCAGATACTTGCTTGAACTTCCTTGTGGCTATTAAGAAGGGTTGACTAATTATACAAAGCGACAACCGTGAGCCCTTTCAAGCCTGGGGAGTGAAAGCTGTAAAGTAAGGTAAGTGGCCTGAGGTGCTGAGACAAGCCGGGGCAAGCTAGTGTCCAGAGAAGCTGCATTCCTAGGGCTGCTTCCCGGGGCTCCACTCCCTTTAAGCTGTGAACCAACTCATATGCGCCACTGCCTCAGTGAAGTGCTCCTTCACCCTGGTGCTGTAGATGTGTACAAGGGTCGGCCACTAGTCGACATACCTGGCGAGTCTCCCTTTGGCATCCATTCTCGAAGTTCCTGCCACCATCTTGGATCCCATCCCCACAGAGCCTGCAGACTCATCACTAAGGACAGAACCTCTCAGGACACATGATGTAGTCCCCTCTCGAGTATATTTCTGTCTCCAAGCAAGGAGCCATTAATTATGGAAAATGTGAGGAAGGGGGGCATTTTCTTCCTTCCCCAAAGTTTCTGTCAGCATGCAAACAAGAATTTCTGTCCTCTCCAATGTATTGAAGCAAAAGTTGCTACTTCCCAGCCACCTGTCATTGGTTTCTCCCTAAGTGATAACGGGGGTCAGTCTGGCAATGTAGGAAGGTTGTTCTTGTTGGGTCTCTGCTCTCAGCTGCAGGAATTTATCCAAGGGACACTTTGTGCCCCCTGTTACTGTGTACCCTGGAGATCTTGTGGCTTGTTCCTTTGACAATATGAATGTTGAGGTATGGATTCAGAAATACAGTAGAGAAAAGCTTGCTTCAAAGTATAAGAGGGCCTGGGGGCTCGCTATTTGTCTTTAAAAGATGAAGGGGTAAATTTATTTCTACCCTTCCATCCCCCATCTGCTTTAATCTCTCTTTTGAAAACACTATCATGCAAAAGTGCGGGATGAACACAGATGATGAATCCCTGAGCATGGGGTGCCGATGGGCAGACTGACTGGCTAACCAACTGCAGAGACTCCCAATTGAACCCACAGCCCATCTATCTATATTTACTCTTAGAGTTATTTTTTCATGGTCACCAACTAAAGAATTTTAAACAAATTAAGGCAGGTGACATCTAGTAAAGTTTGCAGGCTAAACACAACCATCTACTTTCTTCCCCTCCTGAAACGCCACTAAAAATGCTAATAAAGAGATTTTGTTTTCTTAAGCCACAAATCTAAAAGGCTGATAGTCCATGAGAGGGGGCATGAAGAGCAAAATTTTGAAGGCAGAAAATGCACAAATACATTCTGTCAACCAGAAAGCTGAGAAGCAATTTGATTTGCAACAAGAGATCCTCAAAAGCTTAAAAATTAGCAGCCACTAGTAGGGGCCAAAAGGAGTAGCTGATATAAATAGGAGTGGCTGAAAGTCTGTATTTTAGAGTCAGACCCTCTAAGCCCCTCCCAGGGCAGTCATGTTACACAATTTGTGGCTTTTCTCCTAACAAATCTCAGAGACTTCTGTGATTCTTTTTTTTTTTTTCCATGGAGTCTCACTCTCACCAGGCTGGAGTGCAGTGGCACAATCTCAGCTCACTGCAACCTCTGACTCCCCGGTTTAAGTGATTCTCCTGCCTCAGCCTCCCAAGTAGCTGGGATTACAAGTGTGCACCACCACTTCCAGCTAATTTTTTGTATTTTTAGTAGAGATGGGGTTTCACCGTGTTGGCCAGGATGGTCTCGATCTCCTGACCTCATGATCCGCCAGCCTCGGCCTCCCAAAGTGCTGGGATTACAGGCGTGAGCCACTGCACCTGGCCTTGTGATTCTTTAAACTATGTGCATTTGCTGCCTTTAAAACATTTTTTTTATGTAAGGAGAAACGGAAGGTGGGAAGAAGGGATTCTCCACTGACGAGTATGTTGAAGGCCAATTTCCCATCTTCCTCTTCTCTCTGGATCTGGCCTTTTTAAGTCCAACACACACTGTCAGTTGAAGATCCGAAAGGAACAATGCCGCTGTGTGAGGAAATTTCATGGTGAGAACAGTTGGGTGTGGTAGCACGTTACTCAGGAGCTTGGCTTTTGTCTAAAGCATGTAATCAGGTCCATCCAGGCTCTCCCCTTCTGCCAGGACACGGGCCCTACTAGAGGCCCTGACCCTCAAGGCTACTGTCCTTCTGGCCAGCACAGCTGACTTCCATGACCCTGGCCAAAGCTGAGATCATCCAGGAGAAGGCCCTCTCCCATGCAGGCCAGGGTTCCTCGTTGGAATAGAAATCTGCCAAGTCACATTCCTCACCACCTACATGCTAGAAGCCCATATTTTCTAAATCACTCCTGTTTGTGCTCATCAAGGTTCTTCTTGCTGAGAGTCCACCCAATCTCTCCATTTTCAGAAAGCCCATTCTGGGTTAGATACACGCTCATCCTTTCTTGGCATTTTCTCCTCTGCAAAGTGGCTTCCTCCCAGCTCTGCCTCAGGCCAGCCTTACCATGCCAGGTCCCATTTGGGACTCTTTTGCTCCAAAACTCTGAAATCTCCATTTTCAAGGACAAGACAATAATGTGGCTTTAGGAAGACCAGTGCACTTAAATTGCAACTCTTTAAACTCAGGATTCTGTCTAATGTGCATTTTAATGCATACATCTCTAGGGGCTTGCCTGGACCCTTGTCACCCTCTTTGGGAGAGGGAGTTATAAAAGCACACTTGCTTGAAAGAGGAACTTTGTGGTCATTTCATTTATGGGGACTCTAGTGTCTCTGGGTGCTTCTCCTTAGGATATCCTAAGGAGATATGCTATCCTATGTAGACTACTAGGACAGTAGTCTACATTCTATGGGTAGAAATCACTAATGTAAAGCATTACTAATCCCCACCTATTTTTCATACTCTTAGCCCCAGAGCCACTTACTGGAAATGATTCCCTGAAGAACTGGACAGTCATTAAGACTGTGTGCTCTGGGGTGTGGAATCCTGACTCAGTTGTGTGGCCTTGAGCAAGTTACTTAACTTCTCAGTTTATTCATCTGGGAATAACAACAGTAATTGTCTCATGGGTTTTTATACTAGTTAATCTGGATATGTGCTCTGAATGGTACCTGGCGTAGAGTAAATGCTCAATAAATACTAACTATTATCATGAGCTCCTCCTGTCCTTCAAGGAAAACCCACACAGCCCCCAAGTTACCCACTCCCCTCTGTTGAGCACTGTGCCTGGCATGTTCAGCTATTGTTGCGTTTATCACCCTGCAGCCTCCGCCAGCTGGACAGTGGTCTCTTGAGGACAGGTGCTGTATCTTAATCCTCTCTACATTCCCCAATATCTGGCACAGAGCTCAGCGTTTTGTAGATGTGCAGTAAGTGTTTGTGGAATAAATACCTTTCAGAGAAGAGGGAATGGCAGGCTGTTCTGAACTACTCGGCAGGTTTGATCAGACAGCCAAAGCAACGTGAAATAATTCTTGTTATCCTCCCTTCCTCAACTGCACCTTAACTGTCAGGGACTCTGGCCACATCATCTGTGTCATCAGGGAGATTTTCCCATTTGATTATAACTTCTTTCTCCTCAGGGAGGAGCGTTGGAATGCCTGTAGAGAGGAGGGATGCTGGAAGAAGGAGGGAGAGAGTGAGTTGATCCAAATGTGCTGGGTCCTGATCAGCAAGGCAGCCAGTTCATTGCTTTGTGTTCTGTGACCTTTTGAGGATGTCATTTTTCAAGACTTCTTCTCAGCAAGAGCACTCTGCCTCTTTCAAACTCCCCTTAGCATTGTTGTAGCACCCCAGCATCTGTTGACCGTGAAGTTTGTTTACAAATACTATGGCAACCCCAGGAGCTCTGGCAAATCTACTGCCAGCAAATAAAGCACAAGGCTGGAATCACCAAAGCCCTCTGGATTCTCAGCCTTACTGATAGGGTTTTAAAAGCATCTGTTTTATGTTCCTGAGCAAGCATTTCATCATGATTTGCAGGGCATTTTTTTTTCCTTTAAAGATCTCATATCCCTCTCCTAAGGGACATTTAAAAAACCATTCTTCTTGCCAGTAACCCCATTAAAGGTTAGTTGCAGAGCTTCACTGGGAGAATTTTCAACTATCTTTTTGATGTTCTGGTTTTAATGGGACAGTATATCAAATGTGAGTTTTTATTGTAGCCCTATCCCCTTTGCCTTGCCTGTTTAGTTCTGTTGGAGATCCTGATATAAGGACTCAAGTACTAGAGGTTTTGGAGGCAGGTGATCCCAAGAAACACTGGAGGCAAAATGAGGAAGTAAGCAAAGAGAAGACAATGAATAAATGGTGTACGATCTATGAATAAATGGTGTACAGCCAATTTCTGCTGTAACTGGAGCATGAGTCCATTTGGGAACACAGAAATTAGTTAGAATGAGTGCCTCAGAGTTATCAAGCCCCAGGGGCAAGGGAGGCAAAGGATCTGTACACCAACTTTCGTCAGTCCCTGGTTGAGGACATCTGGGTAGGGGAGATGGAACTCATCTTCACACACTTCCCACCCGCTGAAAGAAAGCCCTAGGGTGTGAGAAGTCAGGAACTATAATGGTAAGGCCAGAGAGGATATGGGCAGGACACCAAAAGCAACCCCTAGATACCCTTCTCAGCCTCATGCCCAAGACTGGGAGATTCTGCTCTTTGTATCTGTGAGTTTCCGTCTTTCTTCTCCCAAGACAGAATGACTGATGGTGACATGCACATGGGATTTATCCTCTCCAAGGAACTGTGGGTCACATGTGATTGTATATGCAGCACCCACATAGGACAAGAAAGAGAGTTAGGTCTTGCTAGTCATCCAACACACATACTTCTACTGTTTATTTCAAAGCTCTTCTGATAGTTCAGTATATACAGTAGCACCACCTAGTTTTTGTACAATGCTTTAATTTCTTATGAAACACAGAGCGTGGTCACGCCACAGTTACCACTCACTGTGAGCCCTCCGGTGCCTCCCTCTAATGAGGCTATGCTGCTGGCTTTAAATATTGGAGGAAGACGCCCATGAGCTGAGGCCTCCAGAAGCTAGAAAAAGCAAAGAAATGCATTTTCCCCGGAGCCTCCACAAGGAATCAACCTTGATGGCATTTTGACTTTAGCCCAGTGAGACTGATTTTGGACTTCTAACCTCCAGAACTATAAGGTAATAATTATGTTGTTTTAAGTCTCTAAATTTCTGATAATTTGTTATAGCAACAATGAGAATCAAAAACAACAAGTTTTTGATAATTTATTATAGCAACAAGATATATTGTTTTGTTATATCTAACAAAACAATAATTTGTTAAATAGATGGGAAAAGAAAAATCATGCTAACATTAATCAAAATAAAGCTAGTGCAGCTATTTTACTATTAGACAGGTAAATTTTAGAGTAAAGAATACTGTCATGGATAGAAAAGGTCATTACATAATGATAAATGGGTCAAGAGAACATGCAAATTCTGAAAATGTATATACCTAATAACAGAGCTTCAAAAATACATGAAACAAAAACTGACATAACTTCAAGGAGAAAATATTTAAATCTGTAATTGTCAGATTTTAATGTCTGTCTCTTAAAAATTGATAGGAAATATAGCCTGTAAATCAAAAAAGATATAAACATCTTGAACAACACTGTTAACTTGTCCAAATTGGTATTTATAGAACACTCCACACAATAACAGAATATACAGTATTTCGAAGTGCACACAGAACACTTATCAAAGTAGACCACATTCTGAGCAATGAAACAAATCTGTCTACATTTAAGAGGATTATTTTATACAAAGGATTTATATTATACTGATTTCTACTTTAATTTCATTGTGGGATGCAGCTAAAATGGTACTTAAAGATACAAGTATAGCAGTAGCCACCCATATTAGAAGGAAGACCGCTTTCGAATCAATGACTTCAACTTGCACCTTAAGAAATTTTAAAAAGAGCAAATTAAACAGAGGAATTAAAGCAGAGGGAAGTAATGATAAATATCAAAGCCAAAATCAACAAATACACAACAGAAAAACAATAGAGAAAAGCAATGAAACCAAAAGCTGCTTGCTTGAGAAGGTTAATAAACATTGATGAATAAATAATAAAACTGATGAATATCTACCTAGAAAAATCAGGGGGAAAAGCAGATAAAAAAAATATCATTCATATTAGAAATGAAAGAGGTGACTGCACCTCAAATTCTACAGATATTTTTTAAATAATAAGGAAATATCAAGAGCAATTTTATTCCAATAAATGCAACAACTCAGATAAAATGGATCAAGTCTTTGAAAAATACAAACTAATAACGCTCACTCAACATAGATTAATTTCAAAATAATCATGCTAAGTGAAAGAAGCCAGATAAAAACAGTATATATCGTATGATTCCATTCATATAAACTTCTAGAAAATGAAAACTAATCTGAGAGGAAGCAGATCAGTGGTTGCCTGGGGATTTGGGGCGGAGCTTTGGAAGGTCAGGGAGCAGGAATGGAGGAGAGAAATGGATGACAAATAGGCAACAGGAAAATTTAGGGAGTGATGAGTATGTTCATTTTCTTGGTTATGATGACAGCTTTACCACAATCAAGTGGAATATACATCTGCCAAAACTTATCAAACTGGAAAACCTAAGGGTAACACTTCAAGACATTGGTCTAGGCAAAGATTTTTTGGGTAAGACTTCAAAAGCACAGGTAACTAAAGCAAAAATAGACAAATGGGACAGTATTAAACTAGAAAGCTTCTGCACAGAAAAGAAACAATTAACAGACTGAAGAGACAACTTGTAGAATGGGAGAAAACACTTGCAAACTATTCATCCGACAAGGGACTAATATCTAGAATATACAAGAACTTCAAACAACTGATATATATATCCCATCGAAAACTCGGCAAAGGCTCTGACTAGGCATTTCTCAAAAGAAAACAAACAAATGGACAACAAGTATGTGAGAAAATGTGCAACATCACTAATCATTGGGGAAAGGCAAAAAACAAGCACAGTGAGATATAATCTCACCCCAGTCAGAATGACAATTATCAAAAAGACAAAAAATAACAAATGCTGGTGACAACTAGGAGAAGGGGAACTCTTATACACTGTTGGTGGGAATGTAAATTAGTATAGCTATTATATTGTTGGTGCAAAAGTAATTGCAATTTTTTCCATTACTTTTTATTGGCAAAAACCACAATCAAAAATAATGGCAAAAATTGCAATTACTTTTGCATTAACCTAATAGAAAACAGTAAGATTCTTCAAACAACTAAAAATAGAACTACCATATGATCAGCAATCTCACCTCTGAGTAAGTATTCAATCAGTATGTCAAAGAGATATCTGCAACCCTATGTTTATTGCAGCACTATTCATAATAGCCAAGATATGGAATCAGCCTAAATGCTCATCAACAGATGAATGGATAAAGAAAACGTGGGGTCGGGCTCAGTGGCTCACACCTGTAATCCCAGTACTTTGGGAGGCCAAGGCGGGCAGATCATCTGAGGACAGGAGTTCAAGACCAGCCTGACCAACATGGAGAAACTTTGTCTCTACTAAAAATAAAAAAATAAAAAATTAGCTGGATGTGGTGGCACATGCCTGTAATCCCAGCTACTGGGGAAGCTGAGACAGGAGAATCGCTCCAACCTAGGAGGTGGAGGTTGCAGTGAGCAGAGATTGCACTGCTGTGCTCCAGCCTGGGCAACAGAGTGAGACTCCACCTCGAAAAAAAAGAAAAGAAAAGGTGGTAGATATACACAATGGAGTATGATTCGACCATAAAAAAGAATGAAATCCTGTCATTTGCAGCAACATGGATGAGCCTGGAGGACATTATATTAAGTGAAATAAGTCAAGCACAGAAGGATAAATACCACACGTTCTCACTCCTATGTGGGAGCTAAAAAAAAGTTGAGCTCATAGAAGTAGCAAGCAGAATTGTGGTTATTAGAGACTGAGAAGAAGAGGAGGGAGAGAAGGATATGGAGAGGGTATTTAGCAGACAGGAAATTACAGGCGGATAAGAGGAATAAGTTGGTGTTCTATAGCACTATAGGGTGACTACAGATAATAATTCATTGTATATTTTCAAAAAGCTAGACGAGAGGGTTTTGAATTTTCACCAAGAAATGATCAATATTTGAGGTTATGAATATGCTAATTACCCTGATTTGATCATTGCACATTGTATACATGTATTAAAATATCACTCTGTAACCTATAAATATGTATACTCATGTGTCAACTAAAAATAAAAGGAACAATCTTATCAAATTGCACACTTAATCACATGTGGTTTATTTTGTGTCCATTATACCTCCATCAAAGTGTGGGGTTTTTTCTTTTCAGTTTGAGGGTTGTTCAATAAATCACTACTCGATCTACCTGTTTTTAAAGTTTGAATTCGAAGGGCCATCCAGCTTTATTAAAACCCCAGCACTTTGAGAGGCCGAGGCAGGCAGATCACCTGAGGTCAGGAGTTTGAGACCAGCCTGGCCAACATGGTGAAATTCCGTCTGTACTAAAAATACCAAAAATTAGCCAGGCATAGTGACAAGCGCCTGCAATCCCAGCTACTCAGGAGGCTGAGACAGGAGAATCACTTGAATCCTGAAGGTGGAGGTTGCAGCATGCCGAGATCGCGCCATTGCACTCTAGCCTGGGAAACAAGAGCGAAACTCTGTCTCAAAAAAAAAAAAAAAAAAAAAAAAAAAAAAAAAATCCCCTTGAAACCAGGGGATGGGAACTGTCATATGCATATTTATGCACAGTGTGCTAAGTTCTGTCCTGAAGAGGAAAGGAGAGGTGGACAGAAAGGGAGGGCACAGGCAGCAAGCTTAGCGGAGCTACCAAAAGTGCTACCGACAAAAAAAAAAAAAAACTGCTTTCACTTGCCACCCTCTCCCCAGGCAATACACAGGATACAAAGTAAGTGAAATCCATTTTCTTTACTCCTGGCCTGACATAAGTATTCACTGGCCTGAAGCAGAAGAACTTGTTCCAGCTAGTTTGCCAGTTACACCATTCTGGCCAGGCCACACGCTTAGCAAGCTGTATTCCAAGTCACTGTGTCCTGGCTAAGCCGCCAAGGGCATTGCTTGGGACCTTGCTATAGGCAGGCAGAGATTTGCGCTTCTTAGCTGGAGGATTCCAGCAAACAGATCAGTTCGGGTGCCTGAATGTGACATGGAAATGTTATTTGATCCATGAAGCCAGTTGAGATGTTGCAACTCCTTTGCAGCGATCTGATTTTACTCTAGAAGTATTTTCCTCCAGCCTAGACTTGGCTCAGGTGTCCTAGAAATCAGGAGAACTGTATGTGGGTAAAAAGTGAGCAGGTCTAATGTTGACTGAAAAGAAAGCAAGGTCTCTGTGCATAGGGATTTTATAATTGCTCTAGGAGTCAGGCCTCCCTCCATCCCTCCATCCGCTGGTCAGTGTGGGGTTTCCTTCCACTGGGGTGGGGAACAGAGCTGCTGAGAATGCTGCCGCTGCTCTCAGAAATGCCACCACGGTTGCCACTGGCAATCCTTTCTTGTGCAATGTCCTTTCTCAGGAAGATGAATACAGGCTGTACATAACCAAGTGTCAATCAAACACTCAGCAACCCCCGGTCTCATTAAGCAGAAACTAAAAAGACCCTGAGGAGAAATAAATTTGACTAAATCTGGAGTTCAGGGGAGAACCCAGGAAAGGGAAGAAACTTCCTGCCACATGGGGGCCACTTTCAGGAAAAAGCCCTGAAGCCCAGCACATACATTTTCCTCCCTCCTGAATGCCAAGGCCGTTTTAACTTTCATCTCTTTGTTCATCTGTTTCATCAGCAAAATCCCTGATTTGAGAGCCATGGGCAGAAAGAATTGCTGTAAGTAAAGGTCTGTGCAGAACAGGATAGCACTTGCTTCTCTAAGAACAGATATGTTTGCAGAGAAGGAACAATACACCAGGGTTTTTCTAATCTATATCTGAAACCTCAAAACAAGAAGATTGGACACTGGTTTTCAAGCTGTAAAGTTTTATAATCCATGATTTAATAAAATCCACCTCTGATTGCTCTCTGGAACTCTGAACTCTTAGGAAATCACTCAGAATCCAGCGGAAAATAAAAGTTAGCCATGAAGGACAGCCATTTTACTTTGATTTATTTTGCTGCATTTTATCTTTTGTGTAAAATATTTGGCACATAATGACAAAAGAAACAATCAATCTAAGATAAAAGGAGCAGCAATTGTAAGGGCAGTAATGATTTCAAAGAAAAATTTCTTTGACCATGTGCCAAAAAACCTGCTTTCTATGTACAGTTGAGTTTTCAGACTCTTGGTAGAAAAAGAAAACAAATTCCAATTTTGAATGTTTCATGTTTCTTGGTACTTTGCCCTACACAGATAGTCTTAAAGTTTGTTGTTATTGCTAGGACTAATCCGGTCTTAATTCCTCACAATAACATAGGCCAAATGTCATATATCAAAATATCATTTATCCAGTGTCATGGGGGTTATATTGGTCAATGTCCTCAGTTGCACATGGCAGAAGCAACTCTAGATGTTTGAGCTGAAGAGGAGTGGCTTTTTTTGAGAATATGATGGTGGGCCAGGGATTTTTCACCTGTGGCCTGGTAGCCAGGAACTTTATCCAAATTATACCACCAAACTTCTCCTACTGCTGCTACCTAGGTAAACCACGTTAGTGGAACATCAGTTAACCTTTTCCTGGTACTGAGGGCTATTGCTCTGAATAAAATGTGTTGTAATATGAAGCATAGAGAGACTGGAACTGGAGCCACGCAGTGGGGAGGCAGGAAACCTGTGTATCAGGTACAAGCTTTCAGCTGTAGCTCCGGAGGCCGGTTCTAGAGGGCTCAGACTCACCTTGCACTGGTAACCCACCTCGTGCATATGTGGAGTCTCTGCATTCTGCCTCCAGCCTCTGTAGGATAGACAAGTGCAGGTTGAAATTTACATCTCCTGGGGCAACCCTCAATGAATTTAGTACAGAGAAGAGTGGGCAGGTAAATGCTCTAGCCCCTCTCATCTTCAGGGCAACTTTCTGACAGGCATTCTGTGCACTTCTCAAGAGGCCCTGGCAGAATCCAGCACTGCTGTCCATAGTAGCAGCTGTGATCATGCATCCTTACACTGGCTTTTCCTCCTTCCTTGCTTCACTGTCACCACCCCTCACTCCTGCTTCCTAAGGACATCTCCTCAGTAAAGAGGCATCCCGAAAGACTACTCAAGTCCTTGTCTCAGGCTCCGCCTCAGGGAGAACCCACACGGAGACAGCATGGCTCATGAACTGAATCTGTCAACTTGGAATTCCATTACAGGGCTTTGCCTGCATCAAGTACCAGGGGAGTGAACAGAGGACGAAAGAGAGAAGAAAGGGCAGGCTCGGCTCGGCTGTGCCAGAGTGCTTAGCTCAGCGTATAACAGGGTCTCCATAAATACGGAATGAATGAACAAATGAATGAAAGAATTGAACTTAGAAAGTTCATCTTCAACAATGATAAATATAACAATAATAGCTACCAATAGCTAGCTATGTAAGTGCTAGATAGGCCCTGTGCCAAGCATCTTTCGTAAACATTGAGGTAAATACTATTATTATACGTATTTTGTTGATGTATGCACCTCTGTATGCACCTTCTTATGTAAAATGTACACCCGTTGTACGGTTTAGGTTTCAGAATTAGAGCTGGGTTGGAATTCAAGCTCCTTGACTTGGATTAACTTTCAGCGTTTTTACTTAACCTCACTAAGCCTTAATTCCCTCATCAACAAAATACGTATAATAATAGTATTTACCTCAATGTTTACGAAAGATGCTTGGCACAGGGCCTATCTAGCACTTACATAGCTAGCTATTTTTCTTATCGGTCCCTTTTTTGCAGATGAGAAAACTCAGGTCCAGCTATCAGTGGTTGAATTGGAACCTCAGTTCAGTAGTAAAACTTAAGTCATTTTAGCTGCTGTTTGTCCCTACTGCCCTGCTGGAATAGTGATCCAGAATTTGACCCATGGAATTGGGCAAAGTTTGTTCAGGTTGTAGGAATGATTCAACAGAAACGGAAAACAGTGTCTTATGTTTACAACAGTTTGTGGAAAATATCAAGTGCATAAGTAGCTGCTGTAGGCTGGATGGTTACATCCCCCAAAATGTGTATATTGAAGAAGTTGCTAACCCCCAATGTAATGGTATTTGGAGATGGTGCCTTTGGAAAGTAATTGGGCTTAGATAAGGCCAAGAGGGTAGTGCCTCATGACTAAATTAGTGCCCTTATTAAAAGAGAAGGAGACATGGAACCTCTCTCACTGAGGAAGGGAACATCCAAAATACTGAGCATTTACCTGAAGGCAAGTGTGTTACTAAAGAAACCTCGAAACCATTAATGAAATGTTTGTTATTCCCTGCAACCTGTCAGGTAAGGCTCATGCAGAGTAGATGTGTTGCAGAAAAACAAAGAACCAATATTTTCTTTGCACAACTGACTAGGAGTAAATAAATTATCACCACATTGGGTGATGAAAAAATTTTTCAAAAAGTTGCTGTGTTGCTCCTGACAGGTTTTTTTTCCCCATTCTTTGTACTAGTTTCTGATCTTGAATGCATTATAACCAGCAACAGTTATCTTAAAGCTAATCACATACATTCCCTGGTTCATTGATTTTATTATATACAGTTAGTGATAAAAGAAGTGTTTATATGGGTGGGGGAGTGGCAAACATAAATGTAAAATAACAGTATTTATTTTATATTTACTCTTCACTTTGACAAGCAATTAATGTGGTTTCAAGAATGCTTTTGAAAAACAAATAAACGGACCGGGCGCGGTGGCTCACGCCTGTAATCCCAGCACTTTGGGAGGCCGAGGCAGGTGGAAGACCTGAGGTCAGGAGTTCAAGACCAGCCTGGCCAACATGGGGAAATCTCATCTCTACTAAAAATACAAAATTAGCCAGGCATAGTGGCACATGCCTGTAATCCCAGCTACTTGGGAGGCTGAGGCAGAAAAATTGCTTGAACCCTGGAGGTGGAGGTTGCAGTGAGCCAAGCTTGCACCACTGCGCTCCAGCCTGGGCAACAAGAGTGAAATCTGTGTCAAAAAAGGAAAGGAAAGGAGAGGAGAGGAGAGGAGAGCAGAGCAGAGGAGAGGAGAGGAGAGGAGAGCAGAGCAGAGGAGAGGAGAGGAGAGGAAAGGAAAAAAACAGATAACCAGTAGGAAAATGTTAATATAGGATAAATACTTTCAAAAACACTGGAAAATATTGAAACAAGGGAAGCACAGCCTATATAAGAAAAGACAGTATACATAGTAATGAAAGAAAAAGAAAAAACATGTTTTAAAAAGAGGACATATGTACCAACTATATCATACTCACAATAAAAAATAAATAGCTTCATCTCCACTATTACAGCTTGAGGTTTTCAGAATATTTACAAATTCTAACTATATTTTATTTATAAAGCATGTATCTAAATCACAGAAAGTTTAGGAGTAATAGGATAGGTGAAGATATGATAACTAAATGCAAACAAAAATAGTTACTCAGTATCCATATGGCATAGTAGAATTTACTCCTCACCCTAAAAATGAACAAGACAAAGAGGGTAATTTCTTTTTAAAATTATTTATTTATTTTACATTAACAGATAACATTGTATGTTTTTATCATGTACAACATGACATTTCAGAGTATATAAACATCATAGAATAGTTAAATTTCAGTAATGAACAAATGCATAACCTCACATAGTAATTGTGGTGAGAGCACATAACATCCACTTTCTTTACATTTTTTAAGGATACAATGTTTCATCATTAACTATAGTCACCTTGCTGTACAATAGAGCTCTTGAAATTTATTGCTTCTATCTAACTGTAATTATTATGACTGACCAAATCTCCCTTCTGTCTAACCATCCAAGCCTCTGCTAACCACCATTATACTCTCTACTCCTATTAGATCAACCTTTTCAGATTTCACATGAGTGAGATCATGCAGCACAGTAGTCCCCCCATACCCACAGTTTTGCTTTCCAGTGTTTCAGTTACCCACGGTCAACTGTGGTGTGAAAATAGGTGAGTACAGTAGATGTGTATATACCACATTTTCTTTATCCATTCAACCATTGATGAACACTTAGATTGATTCCATACCTTGGCTATTGTAGATGGTGCTGTGATAATCACCGGATCACTCTTTGACGTATTAATTTCATTTCCTTTTGATATATACCCCATAGTGAGATTGCTTCTATTTTTAATATTTTGAGGAAGCTTCATACTGTTTTCCATAATGGTTGTACTAATTTACATTCCCACCAATGTATAAGGGCTCCCTTTTCTCCACATTCTTGCCAACACTTATCTTTTGTCTTTTTGATAATGGCCATTCTCACTGGGGTGAGGTGATATCTGATTGTGGCTTTGATTTACATTTCCCTGATGATTAATAATGTTGAGCATTTAAAAAACGCACCTGTCACCCATTTGTATATCTTCTTCTGAGAAATGCCTATTCAGATCTTTTGCCCATTTTAAAATCAGGTGTTTTTGTTGTTGTTGTTGTTGTTGTTGAATTCTGTTCCTTATATATTTTGGGTATAACCCCTTGTCAGATATATAGTTTGCAAATATGTTTTCCCATTTAAAGAAGGTAATTTTATAAGAATCATGATAGTGCTCGCAAAAGCCAATTAAAAAATAAAAGAATTGTAATCATGAGCCTTTATGAATAGAATAGCACTCAGAGAAGGCAAAAAAAATAAGTGTGGTGCATCACAAAGAAAACAAGAGCACATGTTTTGCTGTTTGACAAGTCAAATAATAAAAGTAAATAAATTAAAACAGGCCGGGCGCGGTGACTCACGCCTGTAATCCCAGCACGTTGGGAGGCTGAGGCGGGTGGATTACCTGAGGTCAGGAGTTCAAGACCAGTCTGAGCAACATGGAGACATCCCATCTCTACTAAAAATACAAAATTAGCCGGGCATGGTGGCAGGCATCTGTAATTCCAGCTACTTGGGAGGCTGAGGCAGTAGAATCACTTGAACCTGGGAGGTAGAGGTTGCAGTGAGCCAAGATCACACCATTGCACTCCAGCCTGGGCAATAAGAGCGAAACTCCATCTCAAAATAACGATAATAATAATTAATTAATTAAAACAAAGATCTGAAGAATATAGGAAAGTTGAATAGCTATAGCTACAGTTGCAGCCAAATGTTAGTCCCGACAGGAAATACATTATCCTTTCTAGAGTCCATTAAACATTTATAAAGATTGATCATGTATATTATACCATAAAAATTGTCAATAAATTCCAACCGTAGATACTGCAGAGGTAACATTCTGTTATTAGAACAAAACAAAACAAAAAATGTAGGTAGTTTCCCAATTTATTTTATTAAGCCAGCATAATTTGATGGCAATCCTTGACCAATGTATGACATGAATTCGCCTAAAATATAGATGGAAAATTCTAAATATAATATCAGGAAAGTGGAATTTAGGAGCATACTAAAAGAAAGAATGCACTGCGAACAACTGGCTTTATCTCAGGAATATAAAGGAGATTTACTGCCAATCTCTTATTATGGCATCTGTACATTAAAATAGAAAACTTCATGATCATGCTAATAGATGCTAGAAATACATTTGATAATATTATATAACCATTCCTGATAATAACTTTGGTAAATCAGAAGAAAGCCTGCTTTAACATAGCAAACAATTACAAATATAAATAATTATTTAATCCTCACCAATACACTAATGGTAGACAATATTATTGTTTCTGATTTACAAATGATAAATGAAGCATAGAGAGGTTATGACACCTTCCACTAGTAAGCAGAATGGAAATGAAACCAACATAATATTTGTATCAGTAAGAGTTCCACAGAAAAACAGAACCAGTAGGAGATATATATTAAGAGATTTATTGCAACAAGGCCAGGCATGGTGACTCATGCCTGTAATCCCAACACTTTGGGAGGCCAAGGAGGGCCAATCACCTGAGGTCAGGAGTTTGAGATCAGCCTGGTCAACATAGTGAAACCCCATCTGTACTAAAAATACAAAGATTGGCCAGACATGGTGGTCCACACATGTAATCCCAGCTACTTGGGAGTCTGAGGCAGGAGAATCGCTTGAATCTGGGAGGCAGGAGTTGCAGGGGGCTGAGATCTTACCACCACACTCCAGCCTGTGAGACAGAGCGAGGCTCCATCTCAAAAAAGAGAAATTTAAAAGAAAAAGATTTATTGCGACAAATTGATTTATGTAATTCTGGGACCTGGTTACAAGTGCAAAATCTGTAGGTAGGCCATCAGAAAGGAAGCTGCAGTCCATGGATGGAAGTTTTTCTTCAGGGGACCTCAGTTTTATTCTTAAGGCTTTTCAACTGATTCGGTCAGGCCTACACAGAGTATGGGGCATAATCTCCCTTACTTAGTAAAGTAAGACTTCGTTTTTATAAAAGGTTTTATTTGGCTGGGCCCGGTGGCTCACGCCTGTAATCCCAGCACTTTGGGAGGCCAAGGCGGGTGAATCACAAGGTCAAGAGTTCAAGACCAGCCTGACCAAGACGGTGAAACCCCATATCTACTAAAAATACAAAAATTAGCCGGGCATGGTGGCACACAACTGTAATCCCAGCTACTCAGGAGGCTGAGGCAGAGAATTGCTTGAACCCAGGAGGCGGAGGTTGCAGTGAGCCGAGATTGTGCCACTGCACTCCAGGCTGGGCGACAGACTGAGACTCTGTCTCAAAAAAAAAAAAAAGGTTTTATTTTAGGTTCAAAGTTACATGTGCAGATTTGTTATATAGATAAAAAGTGTGTCACGGGGGTTTGGTGTACAGATTATTTCATCATCCAGGTAATAAGCATAATACCGAATAGGTAGTTTTTCAATCCTTGCCCTCCCCCCATTCTCCACCCTCAACAAAGGCCCCAGTGTCTATTGTTCTTTTTTGTGTGTCCATGTGTACTCAGTGTTTAACTCTCACTTACAAGTAAGAAATGAAGTATTTGGTTTTCTGTTCCTGCCTTAGTTTGCTTAGGATAATGGCCTCTAGCTCCATTCATGTTGCTGCAAAGGGCATGATTTTGTTCTTTTTATGGCTGTGTTCTATCCCATGGTATATATGTACCAATTTTCTTTATCCAGCCTGCCATTGATGGGCATTTAGGTTAATTCCATGTCTTTGCTATTGTGAATAGTACTGAAATGAACCCATGCATGCATGTGTCTTTTTGGTAGAACAATTTCTATTCCTTTGGATATGTACCCAATAATGGGATCACTGGGTCAAATGATAGTTCTAAGTTCTTTGAGAAATTGCCAAACTGCAGTCCACAGTGGCTAAACTAGTTTACATTCCCACCAGCAGTGTATAAACATTCCCTTTTCTCTGCAGCCTTACCAGCATGTTATTTTTTGACTTTTTAATAATAGCCTTTCTGACTGGTGTGAGATAGTATCTCATTTTGGTTTTGATTTGCATTTCTCTAATGATTAGTGATGTTGAGCATTTTTCGTATGCTTCCTGGCTGTGTATATGTCTTCTTTTGAGATGTGTCTGTTCATGTCCTTTGCCTACTTTTTAAGGGGGTTGTTTTTTGCCTGTTAAATTCCTTATATATTCTGGATATTAGACCTTTGTTGGATACATAGTTTGCAAATATTTTCTCTCATTCTGTAGGTTGTCTGTTTACTCTAAAGATAGTTTATTTTGCTGTGTAGAATCTCTTAGTTTAATTAGGTCCCATTTGTCAATTTTTGTTTTTGTTGCAATTGTTTTTAGTGCCTTCTTCGTGAAATCTTTGCTAGGACCTATGTCAAGAATGGTATTTCCTAGGTTTTCTTCTTTATTTCTGCGTTCTCTCTGCTGTTCCATTGGTCTATGTGTCTGTTTGTGTACCAGTGCCATGCTGTTTTGGTTATTACAGACTTGTAGTATAGTTTGAAGTTGGGTAATGTGATGTCTCCAGCTTTGTTCCTTTTCTTAGGTTGCTTTGGCTCTTCAGGCTCTTTTTGGGTTCCATACGAATTTTAGAATAGCTTTTCTAATTCTGTGAAAAATAAAATGTAATTTGTAGTTTGATAGGAATAGTACTGAAACTGTAGGTTGCTTTGGGCAGTATGACCATTTTAACAATATTGATTCTTCTTGTCTGTGAGAATGGAATAGTTTTCCATTTGTTTGTGTTGTCTCTGATTTTTTTCAGCAGAGTATTTTAATTCTCATTGTAGAGCTCTTTCACCTCCCAAGTAATACTTTAGTCCTACTTTAATCATATCTATAGAATCTTATACTAAATATATTATATATGCACCCAACATTTGAGCACCCAGGTTCATAAAACAACTACTTCTAGATCTACAAAAAGACTTTGACCACTACACAATAATAGCAAGGAGACTTCAAAACCCCACTGAAGAATTAGATCATCAAGGCAGAAAACTAACAAAGTAACTCTGGACTTAAATTCGACACTTGACCAACTGGATCTAATAGACATCTACAGAACACTCCACCCATAAATTGTAGAATATACATTCTTCTCATTTATACATGGAATATGCTCCAAGATTGACCACATGATAAACCATAAAGCTAGTCTCAATAAATTTAAAAATACTGAAATCATACCAACCATATTCTGAGACCACAGTGGAATAAAAATAGAAATCAATACTGAGATCTCCCAAAACCACACAATTACACGGAAATTAAACAACCTGCTCTTGAACGACTTTTGGGTAAAGAGTGAAATTAAGGCAGAAATAAAAAAATGTTTTGAAATAAAGGAAAACACAAACAAAATATACCCAAATCTCTGGGATGCAGTAAAAGCAGTGTTAAGAGAATATTTATGTGGTAAACACCTACCTCAAATGGTGAAAAAGATCTCAAATTAAGAATCTTACATCACACCTAAAGGAACTAGAAAAACAAAAACAAACTAACCCCAAAGCTAGCAGAAGAAAAGAAATAATTAAAATCAGGCAGAAATGAGTAAAATTGAGACCCAGAAATTCATACAAAAATCAATAAAACAAAAAAAAATTGTTTTTCAAAAGAATAAACAAGATCAATAGACCACCAGCCAGAGTAACAAAGATAGAGAGAAAATTCAAATAAGAACAATCAGAAACAACAAAAGTGACATTACAACCAATCCCACAGAAATACAAAAGACCCTCAGAGGCTACTATGAACACCTTCATACACACAAACTAGAAAATCTAGAAGAAATGGATGTCTTTTACAACAACTTGGAGGGAACTAGAGGCCATTATCATAAGTAGTAACTCAAGAACAAAAAAGCAAATACCTTCTGTTCTTCCTTACAAGTGGGAGCTAAGCCATGGATTACACAAAAGCATACAGAGTGGTAAAAATGGACATTGGAGACTCAGAAGTGGCAAGGGTGGGAAGGAGGTGAGGGACAAAAAATGTCACCTATTGGGTACAATGTACACTACTTAAGTAACAGGTACAATAAAAGCCCAGACTTCATCACTATACAATTCATTCAAATAACAAAAAACACAAAAGCTACTAAAATAATAAATAAATAAATGTTTTCTTTCTTCAATAACAAATTAACCTTAACTTATGGTAACCTGTTTACTCATAAGCTTTTAAATTTTTTTAACTTTTAAGATTCCTTTTTAATAACACTTAAGTTAAACACACATTGTACACGTGTACAAAATAATTTTTCCTTACATCCTTGTTCTATAAGCTTTTTTCTATTTTTAATTTTTTAATTTTTATTTCTTTACTTCTTAAACTTTTTATAAAAACTAAAACACACACACATTACCTATATGACTGGCAGTGCAGTAGGTTTGTTTATAATAGTATCACCACAAACACATAAATAATGTGTTGTATTACAATGTCACATCACTAGGCAATAGGAATTTTTCAACTTCATTATAATCTTATAAGACAACCGTCACATATGTGGTCCTGTTGATCAAAATATTGTTAGGCAGCACATGACTGTGTTGTCTATTCTATGTTGAAATTTACATGATTATCTCAAATGTCTTCATGTAGTTGTTAGACCTATACAGAGTCTCCATGCTTGCCACCAAGGCTATACTGTTCATGGACTCATTGTGCAAGCACTATGGTCGCTGAGGACAGAGACTGGCTGGTCTCTAATGGCTGAGTTATCATGTCCACTTGTTCAATGCATTCTCTGTGGCTGATACTCTCTTTATTCGCTGACTTCTATCCCCCCTTGTTTAGGGGTCTCCCCGGAGCACAATTCTTCCCACACTTCTGGGTCATACTTACACACAATCAAGCAAATTCCGTGGTGTCGAAGAAGGTCTGCAGGCAGTAAAGAGGAGAATGCAGGTCCCTGTGGAAGGAAGCTGTCAGCATACCAGGAACTGCCTGCAGCTGCAGGTATACTCACGTAGGCGAAGGCAATACGGAATGAGATAGTAGAAGCATCGGCCAAAAATAAGAAATATCATAAGCCTATGCTATAATAGAGAAAATAAAAGTTTGGACAAATCTTCCCAAGCATAAGCAAGGTTAAAAGAAATGAAATAGAATCTATGAAAAGATACGACAAGAAGACAAAGGAACGTAGCATGCAAAAGACAGACGAAGGACTAAAAGTGGAATAGGACTAAAGAAACAGAAGAATATTATCTTAGAATGTGTCTATAGAATAACTTTGTTAGAATATTAATTCGACCAGGAGCGGTGGCTCACGCCTATAATCCCAGCACTTTGGGAAGCCGAGGCAGACAGATCACGAGGCCAAGAGATCGAGACCATCCTGGCCAACATGGTAAAACACTGTCTCTACTAAAAATACAAAAATTAGCTGGGCTTGGTGGCGTGTGCCTGTAATCCCAGCTACTTGGGAGGCTGAGGCAGGAGAATCGCTTGAACCCAGCAGGCGGAGGTTGCAGTGAGCCAAGATTGCACCACTGCACTCCAGCCTGGTGACAGAGTGAGACTCTGTCTCAAAAAAAAAAAAAAGAACATTAATTCAATATAAAAAGAATACAAAGGCAAGAAGATATAACAACATGGTGATGGAAAAGGAGATGGAGAATGAAAGAAAGCACATTGAGAATACCAAAAACCTCTCACCATTATGTATCATATGAGTAACCTAGATACAACAAGGAATAAAATAGATAAGGCTAAATATTAAATCAATGATGTGGAGGAATATCTTAAGATAAAAAAGAGTGAATACAAAAGAAAAAGAAAAATGAAATGAATGAAGGTAAAAAGAGAGCAAAGACAGTTCAACTTAAATGTAGGTGGTGTTCTTGAAGTAAAAAATAAAACGAATTTAGAGGGGGGAAATGTATTTAGAGATATAAAATTACCCTGAAATGAATAAAGAACAGAATCTAAACACTTGAAAGAGCACACTAAGTACCAAGTAAAAATGATACAATGTACTGAATACCAAGACATAGTCTGATTAAACTGTTAAATTTTAGAAATAAAGCAATCTGTGTTTGTACTATATTTCATAATAAAATATATAAATTTAAAAATAAAGGAAGAAATCCAGGCAGAAATTTAAAAGTCATGAGTAAGCGTAAAAATGCAGGATGACTTATCCACAGCAAATTTTATTCCAGAAGACATTGGAATAACGTATACCAGGTTCTGAGAAAAATAAAAGATGTACCCAGACATATTGTCTGGAATAAAAACCACAGGTGGCCGGGTGCGGTGGCTCACGCCTGTAATCCCAGCACTTTGCCGGGCCAAGGCGGGCGGATCACGAGGTCAAGATATCGAGACCATCCTGGCTAACACGGTGAAACCCTGTCTCTACTAAAAATACAAAAAATTTAGCCGCGGGTGGTGGCAGGCGCCTGTAGTCCCAGCTACTCGGGAGGCGGAGGCAGGAGAATGGCGTGAACCCAGGAGGCAGAGCTTGCAGTGAGCCGAGATCGCACCATTGTACTCCAGCCTGGGTGACAGAGCGAGACTCCGTCTCAAAAAAAAAAAAAAAAAAAAAAGGTAAACATTTTTAAACAAAAGTCATGCTAAAGCACATTTTGAAAAAACTATTTAATGGTGAAATCCAGTCACAGAAGCAAGGAATCAAAACAAAAGAGTATATTAATCTAAAATGGTAAAATCAATGTAAAAGGCTAAATCTACTGAAAGTAGCTCTAAGCAGCCAGAGAAATACATTTCAACTCAAGCAAAACATAACTATAGATTGAACAATCAAACAAAAATATCAGTAAGGGTATAAAGGAGCTGAAAAACACTATAAATCAATCTGACATAACTAATATTTATAGAACACTATATCCAACAACTACAGAATAGACACTCTTTTCAGCGCACATGGAATGAAGAAAGACCACACACACTAGGGCATAAAATAAATCTCAATCGAGATGGGTGGATCACGAGGTCAGGAGATCGAGACCATCCTGGCTAACACGGTGAAACCCCGTCTCTACTAAAAAATACAAAAAAAAACTAGCCGGGCGAGGTGGCCGGTGCCTGTAGTCCCAGCTACTCGGGAGGCTGAGGCAGGAGAATGGCGTGAACCCGGAAGGCGGAGTTTGCAGTGAGCTGAGATCTGGCCACCACACTCCAGCCTGGGTGACAGAGCGAGACTCCGTCTCAAAAAAAATAAAAAATAAAAAATAAATAAAAATAAAAATAATAAATAAATCTCAATAAAATGAAATGTATTGAAACTATAGAGTAATATCATTTTGTTGCATATGTGACCACAAGGCAATAATTAGAAACCAACAACAGCAAAATATCTAAAAATATCCAAATATTTGAAACCAAGAATATACTTCTAAATAACCCATAGGTAAAATAATGTCACAATAGAAATTAGAAAATATTTTGAACTCAATGAAAACGAAAGAACAACAAAGGAAATTTTGTGAGATGAAGCTAAAACAGCATATAGGAAGAAAATTACAGAATTTTAATTGTTTAAACAATCGTAAAAGGAGCTCTAAAGTCAATGAGCAAAGCTTTGACTTTAAGCTAAGAAAAAGAAGAGCAAATTAAACCCAAGGTAGAAGAAAGAAAATATTAAAGAAAATATTAAGGAAAATATTAAAGAAAATATTAAAGTTAGGAGCTAAAGTCAGTAAAGTTGAAAATAGGAAAACTATAGATAAAAATCAATTAAAACCAAAGGCTGTTTATTTGAAAAAGTAAAATTGATAACTCTCTAGCTAGAGATCCATTAAAAGGATAATAAAGGGCCAGAAGCGGTGCCTCATGCCTATAATCCCAGCAGTTTGGGAAGCCAAGATGGGAGGATCACTTGAGCCCAAGAGTTTGAGACCAACCTGAGCAACCTAGTGAGACCCCATCTCTACAAAAAATTTTAAAATTACCCAGTTGTGGAGGCACATGCCTGTAGTCCCAGCTACTTGGCAGACTGAGGTGGGAGAATCACTTGAGCCTGGGAGGTTAAGGCTGCCCTGAACCTCACATCACTACACTGCAACCTGAGTGACAGAACAAGACACTGTCTCAAAAAAAAAGTGATAATAAAGACATATTACAAACAATTCGATCCCATAAATTTGACAAAAGAGATGAGATCTTTAAAAATTCTTTGAAAAAAATAAACTACTAAAAACCTAGTCAAGAAAAAGTAAAAATCAAATAATCCTCTATTAAAAATTAAATTTATAATTGAAAAGCTTCCTACAAAGAAAATTTCAGTCCCAGTTGGTTTCACAGACAAATTCTATCAAACGCATAAGGAAAAAATATCAGTTCTACACAAAGTCTTTCAAATAAATTAAAGAGGTGGAAATATTTCTTACTTAACTCATTCCATAATGCCCAGATTTCTTGGATACCAAAATTAGACAGACATTATAAGGTGGAAAAAGCCTACATATCAATATTTCACACTAATATATACTCAAAAACCCTGAGTAAAAGTTTAGCAAATTAAATACAACAATATATAATAAGGAGAATACATGATAACCAAATGATTTTCATCTCAGGAATGTAAGGTTTGCTTAACATTATAATATTATCAATCAATGTGATATTGCTTAGAACAAAGGAAAAACTATTGATTCTAATAAATGCAGGAAAAGCATTCAATAAAAATCCAACATCCATTTGTAATAAAAACTTTCAGGAATCTAGGAAAAAATGGAATTGTTTTCATCTAATAAGGAACATTATTGAAAAACCTACAGCTGACATCATCCCTAAAAATAGACTTTCATCCTTACATTAGGAAGAAGGCAAGGACACCCTTTCTAACCATGTTCATTTAGTGTTATACTAGACTTCTTAGCCAGTGTGATCAAGCAAGAAAAAGGAATAGAAGACATACCTACTGAAAAGAAAGAAACAAAGCAGTCCTTGTTCAGCAATGATATGATTATATATGTAGAAAGTCCTGAGAAATCTACAAAAAGAATACTAAAACCAATAATGGACAGTATAATAAAGGTCAACATATAAAAATTAATTTATATTTCTGTATACTAACAATCAAATATTACAAATTGAAAGTTTAAAAACACCACTTAAATGTCACAAGCAATCTATTACAGGATTGGTTTTGCAAAAAATACACAAGACTTGCATACTGAAAACTACAAAACAATGGTGACAAATATTTTAAAGACCCAAATAAAAGAGATATACTATGTTTCTGAATTGGAAGACTCAATATTGT
Organism: Macaca thibetana thibetana; assembly: GCF_024542745.1. NCBI lineage: Eukaryota > Metazoa > Chordata > Mammalia > Primates > Cercopithecidae > Macaca > Macaca thibetana. The sequence goes on from NC_065583.1 coordinate 137,571,567, forward strand.
TAAGATGTCATTTCTTTCCAAATTGATTTATAGATTTAAATGCAGTCCTAATCAAAATCCAAGCAGGCATTTTTATAGAAATTGACAAGCTGATTCAAACATTTATATGAAAATTGCAAAGGACCTAGAATAGTTAAAACAACTTTACAAAAGAAAAACTAAGTGAGAGGATTTACATCATTTGATTTCAACACTAGCTGTAAAATGATAACAATCAAGATGTACTATTGACATATGGATAAAAAGATACGTCAGTGGAACAGAATAGACAGTCCAGAAATAGGCCCATACTTTTGGGGGTAACATCTATCTTTTTTAAATAGACACTACTAAGAAAATTAAAAGAGAAGGTCAGGCGTGATGGCTCACGCCTGTAATCCCAGCACTTTGGGTGGTCGAGGAGGGTGGATCTCAAAGTCAGGAGTTCGAGACCAGCCTGGCCAACATAGTGAAACCGTGTTTCCACTAAAAATACAAAAATTAGCTGGGCACGGTGGTACATGCCTGTAGTCCCAGCTACTCAAGAGGCTGAGGCAGGAGAATAGCTTGAACCTGGGAGGCAGAGGTTGCAGCGAGTCAAGGCCATGCCATTGTACGCCAGCTTGGGCAACAGAGCGGGACTCTGTCTCAAAAAAAAAAAAAAGAAAGAAAACAAAAAGAGAAGCCACAGGCTGGGAGAAACTTTAATGTATTTGTTATATATTATATAACTTGTATCCAGAATATATAAAGAGTTTACAACTCCATTAGAAGTTTACAACAAAATTTAAAAATGGGCAAAATATTTGAATAGACTCTTTGCAAAACTGGATACACAAATGGCCAATACACACATGGAAAGATGCTCAATATTAGCAATCATCAGAAAAATTAAATTAAAACCACAATGTGATATCAATGCATATCCATTAGTATAATACTATTAAAATGACTGCGAAAATTAGTTGGGAGTGGTGGCATGTGCCTGTAATACCACTACTCAGGAGACTGAGGCAGGAGAATCGCTTGAACGTGGAAGGCGGAGGTTGCGGTGAGCGGAGATCATGCCATTGTATTTCAGCTTAGGTGACAGAGCGAGACTCCATCTCAGAAAAAAAAAAAGGACTGCCAATACCAAGAAGCAGCTGAAACTCTTATGCATTGCTGGCAAAGATATAAAAAATACCACTGCTTTGGAAAATAATTTGGCTGTTTCTTCTATGGTTAGATATAGTCTTACCATGTGACTCAGAAATTCTAAGTATTTTTTCAGTAGGAAAAACAGTTGAGTGAAAGGACTTGAACATAATAGAATCTTATCATAACAAGCAAAAGCTAGAAACAACACAAGTGTTTACCAACAGGTGAATGGGTAAATAAGTCATGCTATAGTCATACAATGGAATTGTACTCAGTAAATTCAAATGTTAACACTGATACAACAACATAGATGAATCTAAAAACATTATATCTTGACTGTGGTGGTGGTTACACAGGTGTAAAAAGTGGATGTATTTTAGTGTATGTAAATTATATCTTTATAAATTTCCTTTTAAAAATAAGCAAATATCAGACTTTTTAATGGAAAGATCAGGCTGACAATGCCTGAACCTACTGATTTATCTTAACATCACAAAAAGATAAATATTCCGGTAATCAAACATGTTTTTCTCCTGACATGATGCAATAGGACATTTTTTTTTCTTTTTTTGAGACGGAGTTTTGCTCTTCTTGCCCAGTCTGGAGTGCAATGGAGCGATCTTGGCTCACTACAACCTCCGCCTACCGGGTTCAAGTGATTCTCCTGCCTCAGCCTCCTGAGTAGCTGAGATTACAGGTGCTAATTTTTGTATTTTTAGTACAGACAGGTTTTCACCATGTTGACCAGGCTGGTCTGGAACTCCTGACCTCAAGTGATCCACCCGCCTCAGCCTCCCAAAGTGCTGGGATTACAGGTGTGAGTCACCGTGCCCAGCCACAATAAGACATTTTAAATGCCATTTACATAATGTTCTTGTCAAAAAATCAACCCTGAATCTGATACAGTCTCTAGATCCAAATACCAGTTTAAAGACAAGAGACAGAAAAACATGTTAAACTGCTATGAGGTGTACAAAACATAGGAAACTCTAGACAATAAGTGAATGACGTGTTTTTTTCAACAACTAGATTACAAAGGAAATTAAAAGGGTGAGGAAGTCTATTAAAAAATTGTCTTACTGTGAGTCCCCTAGTAAAGAGAGCCCAAGGCAAAGCTTATCCCAGGAAATGAGAAGGGGAAATAGAAGAGGAAATAGGTTAATAACAAAGTGTGCATTTCTGACTTGCCCCACTTGGTGCCAAGTGTGCAGTCTTGATGGACTCTTCTGAGACACAATTTGAGCTACTGCATTTCAGGACAGCCTACATAGGAAGAGGAAGACGGAGGAATTTATGCACTGGCTCCCATCACCCATTGATCAAAGATTTACCTTTGAGTGTTAACAACCCACAACTTCCCCGTGCACATTCTTGGGTCCCAAAGTAACTCACGTCTGGTGGAAAAGGAATTCCCAAGAAGGAATGCAGGAGCCCAATGCCATGGGCATGATGCCTCACCGCTGTTGGGTTTTGTTTATGTGAAGCCTGTCACTAAGGCAACTGAAATAAAACAAGTGGCCAAGGGCCTGGGGAAAGGTGAGCTGAAAGGATCTGAGGTGGTGCACCTAAGAGGGGCTTGATACACAACACAGACTTAGGAGACGTATTAACCAAACACAAAGTGATGACCTTGGTTGGATGTTTATTCAAATAAGTTGTAGAAAAACATTTATAATATAATTGGAAGAAACTGAAAAATTGAAAAATGACTGGATATTTGGTATTAAATAATTAATATTTGGGTTACAGCAACAGTGCTATGTTCATTTTAAATACTTATCATTTACAGATATATGCTGAAGAATTTGTGGATGAAGTAATATGACATCCAGGATTTGCTTCTAAATAATCTATTGGGCAGAGAGGGAGATAAAGATAACCCAAAGTTGGCCATGTGTTGATAAGGATTAAACTTGTATGCTTATTATATGAAATTTGTTATACACTTTTGTCTACTTCTGTCTGTTTAAAATAATCCACTGTATAATATTTTTTAAAAATATGGCACTAAGAGCTTTTACACTAAAGGCTCTGGCACGTGGGTGAGATGCTCTCACTTAAGGGAAACAGCAATATGCTAACTTTAAATCTCTTTTCTTGGACTGATCAGAGTTCCCAGAGAAGATCCTCTCAAATTCCTGCCTGCAGGGTGTATTTCTGAATGCCAGAACTCTGGGAACAAAGGAGAGACAGACTCGGGGTGGTCTCACCATTCAAAATGCCCAATTTCACTTATCTCCCTGTTCTTAGTATGGCACCTCTGCCCTCAACTGTGTTTGATATCCCTCAGCCTCCACTGCTCTCCCTCTCCAGAGAACCTCCTGTCTTCTGGAAGCAGAACGAGCATTTGCCTAGCTATGCAGATAAGAAAGAATGGATCTCTCAATCTCTAGATCTTCAACCAACCTGTTTTCCCACTTCTAGAGGCGGGAGTGAGCAACGTATTCCCTATTCCAGAGACTTCTGAGGATCCAGCATCAAAAATCATGCTGCTTCTTAGCATTCCCTAAAGTCAATTTAAAGTTAATGTTTTGGGGACTTTATCCATCTATTTCCTAAGTTCTAAAATGTTGATGTTGTGTTAGTTTATGCCTTTTTAAAAGAAAAATCAATTTACTGGCATTTTAGTAGAATTTAAAGAAGAAGCAAAACTAAATCAACAGCTTTATAAGGATATAATTCACACACCATCCAACTCATTCAATTAAATGTAAGCTCAATGGTTTTTAGTATATTCACAGAGTTGTACAACTATCACCACCACCAATTTTAGAAAATTTTCATCACCCCAGGAAGAAACCTCATACTCATTAGCAGTCACTTCCAATTTCCCCCCAAACTCCAAGCCCTAGGCAACCACCAATCTATTTTATGTCTCTATAAACATTTGCCTATTCTGGACACTTCATATAAATACAATAATATAATATGTGGTCCTTTGGGAACAGCTTCTTTCACTCAGCATATTTTCAAGATTTATTCAGAATGTAGCCTGTATCAATACTACATTTAATTGCCAAAAAATATTTCATTTTATAAATATACCACATTTTATATATCCATTCATCAGTTGATGAACATTTGAGCTGTTTCTACTTTTTAGCTCTTACGAATAATGCCATATGGACATTCTTTTTTAACTTTTATTTTGGATTCAGAAGTACATGTGCAGGTTTGTTATAAGGTAAATTATGTGTCACGGAAATTTGGTGTACATATTATTTCATCACCCAGGTAATAAGCATAGTACCAGTAGACAGTTTTTCAATCCTCTCTCTCCTGCTACCCTCCACCCTCAAGTAGACCCCAGCGTCTGTTGTTCCCTTCTTTGTGTCCGTGTGTACTCAATGTTTTGCTCCCACTAATAAGAAAGAACATATGGTATTTAGTTTTCTGTTCCTGTGTTAGTTTGTTTAGGAGTATGGCCTCCAGTTCCATCTATGTTACTGCAAAGAACATGACCTCGTTCTTTTTTATGGCTGCATAGTATTCCATCACATATATGTATCACGTTTTCTTTATCCAGTCTACTGTTGATGGGCATTTAGATTGATTCCATGACTTTGCTATTGGGAATAGTGCTGCAATTGCACATATGTGTGGGTGTCTTTATGGTAGAACAATTTATATTCCTTTGGTTATATACCCGATAATGGGATTGCTGGGTAAAATGGTAGTTTTTTTCTAAGTTCTTTGAGAAATTGCCAGACTGCTTTCCACAGTGCCTGAACTAGTTTACATTCCCATGAGCAGTGTATAAGCATTCCCTTTTTCTCCGCAGTCTTACCAGTTTCTGTTATTTTTTTTTTTTTACTTTTTAATAATAGGCATTCTAAGTAGTGTGAAAAGGTATCTCATTTTGGTTTTGATTTGATTTCCATTTCTCTAATGATTAGTGAATGTTGAGCATTTTTTCACATACATGTTGGCTACCTGTGTGTCATTTTTTGGAGAAGGGTCTATTCATGTTCTTTGCCCACTTTTTAATGGAGTGTTTTGGTTATTGCTTCTTAATTTGTTTAAGTTTCTTATACATTCTGGATATTAGACTTTTGTTGGATGTACAGTTTGCAAATATTTTCTCCCATTCTGTTTTCTGTTTACTGTGATGATAGTTCCTTTTGCCATGCAGAAACTCTTTAGTTCAATTAGGTCCCATTTGTCAATTTTTATTTTTGTTTCAATTGCTTTTGGCATATTCATCATGAAATCTTTGCCAGGGCCTATGTCCAGAATGGTATATCCTAGGTTATCTTGCAAGGTTTTTATAGTTTTACATTTTACATTTAAGTCTTTAATCCATTTTGAGTTTATTTTTGTATATGGTATAAGGAAGAAGTCCAGCTTCAATCTTATGCATATGGCTAGCACCATTTATGGAACAGGGAGTCCTTTCCTCGATGCTTGTTTTTGTCAGCATTGTTAAAGATCAGATAATTGAAGGTATGCAGCTTTACTTCTGGGCTCTAGCAAGTCAAATCCAGCAGCACATCAAAAAGCTAATCCACCATGATCAAGTAGGCCTCATCCCTGAGATGCAAGCCTCATCCCTGGGATGCAAATTTAGTTCAACATAAACAAATCAATAAATATGATTCACCACATAAACAGAACTAAAAACAAAACCACACAACCATCTCAGTAGCTGCAGAAAAGGCTTTTCATAAAATTCAACATCCCTTTATGTTAAAAATTCTCAACAAACTAGGCACCGGAGAAACATACCTCAAAATACTAAGAGCCATCTATGACAAACACACAGCCAACATCATACTGAATGACCAAAAGCTGGGAGAATTCCCCTTGAGAACTGGAATAAGACAAGGATGCCCTCTCTCACCATTCCTATTCACCATAGTACTAAAAGTCCTAGCCAGAGCAATCAGGCAAGAGAAAGAAATACAAGGCATCCAAGTAGGAAGAGAGGAGGTCAAATGATCTCTGTTTGCAGATGATGTAATTCTGTATCTAGAAACCCCATAGTCTCCACCCAACAGCTCCTAGATCTGATAAACAACTTTAGTTAAGTTTCAAGGTACAAAATTAATGTACAAAAATTAGTAACATTCTATACACCAATAATGTCCAAGTTAAGAGCCAAATCAAGAATGCAATCCCATTCATGACAGCCATGAAAAGAATAAAATATCTAGGAATACAGCTAACCAGAGAGGTGAAAGATGTCTACAACAAGAATTACAAAGCACTGCTCAAAGAAATCAGAGATGACACAAACAAGTGGAAAAACATTCCATGCTAACGGATAGGAAGAATCAATACTGCTAAAACAGCCATACTGCCTAAAGCAATCTACACAATCAATGCTATTTCTCTCAAACTACCAATGACATATTCACAGAATTAGAAAAAACTATTTAAAAATTCATATGGAATCAAAAAAGAGCTCAAATAGGCAAGGCATTCCTAAGCAAAAAGAACAAAATTGGAGGCATCACATTATCCAACTTCAAACTATACTACAAGGTGACAGTAATCAAAACAGCATGGTACTGGTACAAAAATAGACACATAGACTAGTGGAACAACATGGAGAAACAGAAATAAAGCCACATACCTACAACCATTATGAATGTTCTTAAATATACATTTTCATTTTTTTTCTTTTTTTCTTTTTTCTTTTTCTTTTTTTTTTTTTTTTTTCAGATGGAGTTTCACTCTTGTTGCCCAGGCTGGAGTGCAATGGCACGATCTTGGCTCACTGCAACCTCCACCTCCTGGGTCCAACCGATTCTTCTGCCTCAGCCTCCCAAGTGACTGGGATTACAGGTGCCCCTGCCACCACACCCAGCTAATTTTTTGTATTTTTAGTAGAGATACAGTTTCTACACGTTGGCCAGGCTGGTCTTTAACTCCTGACCTCAGGTGATCCACCTGCTTCTGCCTTCCAGAGTTCTGGGATTACAGACATGAGCCACCATGCCCAGCCATGTTTTCATTTTTCTTAAGTATATATGAAGGGTGGAATTACTGATCTTATAAGAACTCTCTGGCCTTTTAAAAAATGGCTAGACTCTTTTCCAAAGCAACTGTACCATTTCACATTTCCACCAGCAGTGTATGAGAACTCAAATTTCTCTACATCCTCACTAACATGTATTATCTGTCTTAATTATAGCCATCCTAATGGATATGGAATGGTATTTCATTGTGACTTTGATTTGCATTTCCTTGATGGCTAATGATGCTGAGCATCTTTTCATGTGCTTACTGATCATCTGGATATCTTCTTTGAAGAAACATTCATTCAGATACTTTGCCCATTTTTAATTGGTGTTATTTGTCTTTTTATTATTGAGTTGTGTAAGTTTTTTATGTTTCCCAAATATAAGTCCCTAACCAAACATATGATTTGCAAATTTTTTCTTGCATTCTGCAGGGTTGTGTTTTCACTTTCTTGATGGTGTCCTTTGAAGCACAAAAGTTTTAATTTTGATACTACTTAATTTATATTTTCTTTTGTTGCTTTTGCTTTTGATGTTGTTTCTAAGAAACCAACCATTGCCCAAAGGTTGCCAAGATTTATGCCTGTTTTCTTCTCAGAGTTCTGTAATTTCAGCTTTTACCTTTAGGTATTTGATACATTTTAGTTACTTTTTGTGTATAGTGTGAGGTAAGTATTCAACTTTATTCTTTTGCATATGGATGTCCAGTTGTCCTAGCACCATTTGTTGAAAAGATAATGCTTTCCCCATTGAATTGTCATGACTTTTTCATAAAAATATCAATTGAATGGAGATACCCATATTCATTGCAGCATTATTTGTAACAGCCAAGATGTGGAAGCAATCTAAATGTCCATCAACAGACAAATGGATAAAGAAAATTTGGTATTTTGGTATATACATACAATGGAATGTTATTCCACCTTTAAAAAAAGGAAATCCTGTCATAAGCTACAGCATAAATGAAGCTTGAGGACATCAAGGTAAGTGAAATAAGCCAGTTACAAAAAGATAAATACTGTGTCATTCCACTTATATGAGTTATCTGAGGTGGTCAAACTCATAGAAACAGGAAGTAAAATGGACAGAAAGTCAAACTAATAGAAACAGGAACAGAATGTGATGACCAGGGCTTGGAAAATAAGGACATGAGTTGTTGTTCAGTGGGTATAGAGTTTTAGTTTTGCAAGATGAAACAGTCCTAGGTATCTGTTCACAACAATTGGAACATAGTTAACACTTCTACGCTTCACATTTAAATGATTAAGATGGTAAATTTTATATTATGTGTTTTTTGGTACAATTAAAAAAAATCAATTGACTGGAAACGTGAGGGTTTCTTTCTGAACTCCCAGCTGTATTCCGATGATCTATATGCCAGTATCACACAATCTGAATTACTGCAGCATTGTATTAAGTTTAGAAATCAAGAAGTAATTTGCCTTTAATTTTTTTTCATAAAAATTGAAAAAATTATTTTATCTATTCTTGATTCCTTCAATCTTTATATGAATTTTAGGATGGATTTGTCAATTTCTGCCAAAAGTCCAGCTTGGGTTTCAATAGGGATTGCACTTAATCTGTAGATCAGTTTGGGGAGAATTACCGTGTGATGGTGAGTTATGTCAGTTTGGCTAAGCTACAGTTCCCACTTATTCAATCAAAAACTAATATACGTGTATTGTAAAGGTATTTTGACACTAAATCAGGGAGATGGTGCTATATAATCTGGGTGGGTCTGACTCAATCATTTGAAAGGCCTCAGGCACAGAACTAAAACATCCTTGAAGAGGAAGAAATTTTGCCTATGGACTGAAGTTTCAGCTCATGTCCGAGTTCTAGTCTATGCTCTCTGAAGTCTGTCTTATGGATTTTGGACTTGCCTGGCCAGTTGCCACAATTTCTTGCAATAAGTAAATCTCTTTCTCTCTCTCTCTTATTGTATGTACATGTGTGTAATATTCACCATTGGTTCTATTTCTATTTCTCTGGTTGAACTGTGACGTATACATACTAAATGCAAGATTTAACTAAATATTATTAAATTTTACAATCATGAACATAGGATATCTTTCCATTCATTTGGATCTTCTTTAATTTCCTTCAATAATATGTTGTTTTCAGAGTATAAGTTTTGCATTTCTTTTAAAAATTTATTTCTAAGTATTTTATTTTTTATGTTGTTATAAATGGGATAGCTTTCTTAATTTAATTTTTTATTTGCTCACTCTATAGAAATGTAATAGATTTTTGCATACTAATTTTCTACCCTGTAACCTTGCTGAAATCATTAGTTCTAATTTTTTCAGTGGATTTCTTAAGATGATTCTGCTATTTTTAACAGAAAAAAAAAAGTTTCTTTAAGAAAATGGAGGCTGAGCGTGGTGGCTCACACCTGTAATCCCAGCACTTTGGGAGGCTAAGGTGGGCAGATGACTTGAGGCCTGGAGTTTGAGACCAGCCTGGGCAAGATGGCGAAAGCCAGTCTCTACTAAAAATACAAAAAATTAGCCAAGCATGGTACTGCATGCCTGTGATCCCAACTACTCAATGGCTGAGGCACAAGAATCGCTTGAACCTAGGAGGAAGAGGTTGTGGTGAGCCGAGATCACATCACTGAACTCCAGCCTGGGCAACAGAGCGAGAACTTGTCTCAAAAAAAAAGAAAAGGAATAAAAGAAAAAGGAAAAAAAAAAATAATACTTTAAAATATGGGATAAGGAGCTATTAGAGAATGACATAGTATAGACATGCTTGGATGGAAGTGGCAAAGGATACTGAAACGTAAAAGTGTGTTTCAGATAAACCCCAAATAGTATAATCCACTAACAGCTCATTAATTCACTTTCTTTTTTTTTTTTTTCTTTTTTTTTGAGATGGAGTCTTATTCTGTCATCCAGGCTGGAGTGCAGCGGCGCAAACTCGGCTCACTGCAAACTCCACCTCCCAGGTTCAAGCAATTCTTCTGCTTCAGCTGCCTGAGTGCTGGGACTACAGACATGCGCCACCATGTCTGGCTAATTTTTTATTTTTGGTACAGAGGGGGTTTTGCCATGTTGGCCAGGCTGGTCTTGAACTCCTTACCTCAGATGATCCACTCGCCTCAGTCTCCCAAAGTGCTGGGATTACAGGTGTGAGCCACCATGCCGGGCCTTAAGAAATAATTTGAAGTCAGTCAGATCACAAAGTGCCTTAATAGCCATGCTAAAGAGTTTAGATTTTATTCCATAGACCTGTGCTTTTCAGATTTTAATGTGCATAGGAATCTGTGAAAATGCAGATTGTGCTTCAGTAGGTCTGGTGTGAGATTCTACATTTTGAACAAGTTCCAGTGTGAGGCCCATGCTTTTGCTCCAATGATCACACTTTGAGGAGCAAAGCTACAAGGCAGTGGGAGCCATTGTAAGTTTCAATGCACACATAATTCAGCCAGTTTAAGAAGGCTGGCTCTGACTACAGTGCAAACAGGTACAAGCAATATTAAGAGCCAGTAAAAAATGAGATGTCCTGAATTTCCTTTGAGTTGATATACATGGTTATGACATGTTCTCCAGTGGTGTCCAAATGCAGAAAAGGGGAAGCAGAGAAACAGAAAGCGAGCTTACCTCACGTAGTACACTAGCTGCCCACCCACTGCAATCCCCAAGAGTTTTGCCTGAGGAAGGCTGTTTGCTGTATGACTGACTGGACTTTATAGCTGAGCGTCTCAGGGACTTCAGAACCTCCAGAGCCAGCCTCCGATGTGGATCTGCCAAAGTAGTGGTGGTTGTGCGTCCTTTCCTTTTGCCCCTTTAGAAGTTACTATAGTGCACTACTCCAGAATTCCTATTGGGTAGTTTTGGGCTATCAAAACAGCAGAGAATGTGGGGAAAACAAAGAATGATCTTAAACTCTTTAGAAATGCCAGAGTTTAATAATATGCTTAACATTTTTGGTCCTTTGCCTGCACATACCAGCTCCACGTCTGCTACAGGCAAATTATCTTTGTGTAGCTGAGCAGAACTAAACCTGCAGCATCTTCTTTTTAGGACCTCACTTGAGCTTGCGTTTAACATGCCGGGTAGTTCTAAATAGGAAAAATAAGGGGGGAAAATGCCATAATACTATCTTTTATTTTATTTATTTATTTATTTATTTATTTATTTATTTATTTATTTGAGATGGAGTTTCACTCTCATTACCCAGGCTGGCGTGCAATGGTGCTATCTCAGCTCACTACAACCTCTGCCTCCCAGATTCAAGTGATTCTCCTGCCTCAATCTCCTTGATAGCTGGGATTACAGGCATGCGCCACCATGCCCAGCTAATTTTGTATTTTTAGTAGAGATGAGATTTCACCATGTTGGTCAGGCTGGTTTCCAACTCCTGACCTCAGGTGATCCACCCACCTCAGCCTCCCAAAGTGCTGGGATTACAAGCATGAGCCACCACACTCAGCCCATAATACTATCTTTTAAAGCGATTTATTTTCCCAAAATTGTAAAAGTACTACATTATTGTAAAAATAATTAATTGCAGAAAACATAAAGAAAAAGTAGAAATCAAAATTATTTACATTTCAACCTCCAATAATTACTATTAATTTTTTTTGGAGGGAGGAGGGATGGAATCTCCCTCAGTCTCCCAGGCTGGAGTGCAGCGGTGCTATCTCAGCTCACTGTAACCTCTGCCTCCCAGGGTCAAGCAATTGTCCTGCCTCAGCCTCCCAAGTAGCTGGGATTACAGGTGTGCACCACCATGCCTGACTAATGTTTGTATTTTTAGTAGACAGGGGGTTTCACCATGTTGGCCAGGCTGGTCTCGAACTCCTGACTTCAAGTTATCAGCCTGCCTGGGCCTCCCAAAGTGCTGGGATTCTTTAAATATTTTGACGTACTTCTTTTCATGTTTTCTTTCTTTCTTTTATAACAGATATTTTGCTTACTATTCTTTCCTTTTAATGTCACAAAATGAGCATTTCTTCTGCTGTTATCACTTTTTAAATAAAATTTTTTTTTAAATCACTGGTTATAAAGCAAGTTGCACTGCCAAGTTTTTCTTAAGAGAGTATGTAAAAATTCTCCTCTTTTCTACATGTTTTTGTGTGTGTTTTCAATCAAGTAACATGGTATGTTGTTAGGCTTAGAAAATACGGTTTATGAAGATTATATAATATTCTGTAAAATGGGTCTTCCACAATTTCATCAATCCACCTTTTTCTTTAAAACTGATTCATTCAACAAATTCTTACTAACACTATGTGACAGGCACTGTTCTAGGTTGTGGAATGAGGAAGTCCCCACCCTAATGGAGATTACATCTTAATGGGGGTGTCAGTTAATTTTTGAAAAACTATCAAATTGTAATGGTGAGTGTTTTCTTCAGCAATCAAAGTGAGCATAAAGGAGTGTGAGTGACGGGGGGGTGGGTGCAGGAGTGGACTGACATAGATGTGGGAGGTCATAGAAGTCACTCTGAGCAAGTTAAGGATGTGGAGGAGAGGGTCCCACGCAGACCTAGGGAAGCGCATTCCTGGCTGAGGGAACAGCAAGTGTAAGGCCCGAGACATGAACAACCCTGGCAAGGAGGCTCCTTTGGAAACGCACAGAGCAGCAGGGAAAGTGGTGGGTGGGTGTAGTCATGCAGGTAGGCAGGGCCATCGTGCAGCAGGGCCTTGCAGGCCACAGGAAGGAGCAGGAGTTGATTTTCTGTGTGATGGAAAGCCCCGGAGGAGAAGCGCTATATTCAAATTTACTTCTTTCTTTCTTTCTTTTTTTTTTTTTTTTTTTGAGATGGAGTTTTGATCTTGTTGCCCAGGCTGGAGTGCAATGGCGGGATCTTGGTTCACTGCAACCTCTGCCTCCCGGGTTCAAGCGATTCTCCTGCCTCAGCCTCCCGAGTAGCTGGGATTACAGGCATGTGCCACCACCCCCAGCTAATTTTGTATTTTTAGTAGAGAGGGGGTTTCTCCATGTTGGTCAGGCTGGTCTCAAATTCCCGACCTCAGGTGATCCGCCCGCCTCAGCCTCCCAAAGTGCTGGGATTACAGATGTGAGTCACCTCGCCCGGCCAGATCAAATTTACTTTTTAAATGATTTATCTGGTGGCTGTGCATAGAATAACTGCACTCCTTAAAAATGGCCTAGATACATCTAGAAGAAACCTGGAGAGTATTTTTGTAATTTTGGAGTAGGGAAGGTCATGGAAGAGAAGACTGATGCATCCATTCACAAATTCACTTAACACATTTGAAGCTAATAGCGTGCCAGGTATGGTGACAAGCCCCGGGAGTACAGTGGTGATGAAACTCTGTCCTTGTGGAATTTATAAACACATTCGACAACATAGATGTTGATGACTTCCTAACAGCACAAAAAGAAAAACAAATTAAAGACAAAAACAGAAAATCACAATAAAAACAAAAGACAGCAAATGGAGAAGAAAAGTGTGCAGTGCATAATCTAAAAGGTCTAATTTTCATACCATATACGGAGTTCTTATAAACCAATAAGGAGAAGACAAACAGTCCATTGAAACATGTAGACAAAGAAAAAGAATATACAGCCTACAAAAAAATAAAAATAGCCAATTAACAAAAGCATTTTCCAACTGCAATGATAATTCAACAAACTGTAAAAAGCCAGATTATTAATATTTATTGTTGGTGTGAGTAGAAACTTGAAAAAAATTATTGGGGAGTAATTTTTTTTTTTTTTTTTTTTTTTTTTTGAGACAGAGTCTTGCTCTTTCGCCCAGGCTAGAGTGCAATGGCACGATCTTGGCTCACCACAACCTCTGCCTTCCAAGTTCAAGCAATTCTCCTGCCTCAGCCTGCTGAGTAGCTGGGATTACCGGTGCCCGCCACCACGCCCAGCTATTTTTTGTATTTTTAGTAGAGATGGGGTTTCACTATGTTGGCCTGGCTGGTCTCGAACTTCTGACCTCTTGATCCATCCACCTCAGCCTCCCAAAGTGCTGGGATTACAGGCGTGAGCCACCACACCCGGCTCTTGGGGAGTAATTTAGAAATGTCTATCAAAATGTGCACAGGTAGATTTGGTGAACTGTAAACCCAGTGGCCCACCTGAGGGGTGTGCTGTCCCTTCTCCTGACTCCATATAGTCACAGACTGCAAGCATGTGACCTACAGTTCCCCAAGAAAATGTTTTTTTTCTGAGACTTTAGATCTTGACCATTAGGATAGAAGAAAGAGTTGGAGTTTACTCATCCCGCAGTGACCCTTGGCCCAAGCTGGCCCTGCTACAAAAGGCATTCCTTTGCTTTGTGATTCTGCCCCCCTCCAACTGCCAGTGGTTCTTGCCCACCTTCATGGCTGATTCTCCACATTTTCTTTAGAGTCTGTGAGTCCCAACTGTCCTTCCAGCATGTTCCTTTTTGCTTATGTCAGCAAGAAGGTATATCGTTGGATTGCAACCCAAAAATTCTCATGCATACACTAAACTCTTCCACAGTAGTTACTTGCTAGAAGTGGAACCAAAAGAGTAATGAAGGGGAAGATGAGTATGGGGAAGGGAAGAGGAGTGATACGGTGCTATTACACTGGTTTTTGTTTGTTTTGGTTTTGAGACGGAGTCTCCTTCTGTCACCCAGGCTGGAGTGCAATGGCGCGGTCTTGGCTCACTGCAACCTCCGTCTCCCGAGTTACAGCGATTACCCTGCCTCAGCCTCATGAGTAACAGGTGCGTGTCACCATGCCCAGCTAACTTTTTTTGTATTTTTAGTAGAGACGGGGTTACGCCACGTTGGCCAGGCTGGTCTCGAATTCTTGACCTCAGGTGATCTGCCTGCCTTGGCCTCCCAAAGTGCTAGGATTACAGGCGTGAGCCACTGCGCCCGGCCTACATTGATTTTTAAAGTACTATTCACTACTTATATTTTTATAAGAATTTAAATACAGAAATAAAGAAAAATGGAAGAGTAGAGGTAAGCGGAAATTGAGAAAAAAATGAGTCGCCTGTAATATTACTAACCAGGGAGGAGTACTCTCAACAGTTTGGTGCATACACACAAATTTGTACGTGTATGCATGTGTGAGGGTATGTGTTTGCTTGCACACACACATTTATTTATATACACGTATATAAAAATGGGCTTTTACTATATTTGGAGAGTTTGTTTGTCCATCAACTATATATATATATATATGCACTCCGCCCAAGCTGGAGTGCAGTGGCCGGATCTCAGTTCACTGCAAGCTCCGCCTCCTGGGTTTACGCCGTTCTCCTGCCTCAGCCTCCGGAGTAGCTGGGACTACAGGCGCCCGCCACGTCGCCCGGCTAGTTTTTTGTATTTTTTTTAGTAGAGACAGGGTTTCACCGTGTTAGCCAGGATGGTCTCGATCTCCTGACCTCGTGATCCGCCCGTCTTGGCCTCCCAAAGTGCTGGGATTACAGGCTTGAGCCACCGCGCCCGGCCCCACATCAACAATATATTAAAAATGCTTACTTGACGGGACGCGGTGGCTCACGCCTGTACTCCCAACACTTTGGAAGGTGGAGGCGGGTGGATCGCTTGAGCTCAGGAGTTCAAGAGCAGCCTGCGCAAAGTGGCGAAACCCCATCTCTACAAAAAAATACAAAAATTAGCCGGGCGTAGTGTCATGTGCCTGTAGTCCCGGCTACATCTCTTGATCCCGGGAGGCGGAGGTTGTAGTGAGCCAAGATCACGGTGTTGTACTCTAACCTGGGTGACAGAATGAAACTGTGCCTCAAAAAAATAAAAATAAAAAAATAAAAATAATGCTGCCGGGCGCGGTGGCTCATGCCTGTAATCCCAGCACTCTGGGAGGCCGAGGCGGACGGATCACAAGGTCAAGAGATGGAGACCATCCTGGCCAACATGGTGAAACCCCAACATGGTGAAACCCCGTCTCTACTAAAAATACAAAAATTAGCTGGGCGTGGGGGTGCACACCTGTAATCCCAGCTACTTGGGAGGCTGAGGCAGAAGAATCTCTTGAACCCGGGAAGTGGAGGTTGCAGTGAGCCGAGATCGCACCACTGCACTCCAGCCTGGCGACAGAGTGAGACTCCGCCTCAAAAAAAAAAAAAAAGAAAAAAAGCTTTTTTATATCACCAAATATTACTAGATTGTTAATGGCACTGAAGTCTTCACTTGATATAACATAATTTATTGAATTGATACCTTACTATTGAATTTTTAGATTGTTTCTACATTTCCAATATTGCTATTTAAATGGACATAAAAACAATGCAATAAATGATCTTTGATTGGTCATTATTCAGAAATGTAGTTACAAAGGTATTTGAGGGACAACTGGAGAAATTAGATTATGAAATGGATATGTTAGGAAATTATAGTTCATTTTGTTAGTATAATTTATGGTATTGTATCTGTGAAAAAATGTTCTTTTTTAGAATTTAACACAGACATGCTTAGAGTTGAACTGTCACACTTTCTGAAAGTTAGTTGTAAATGTTTAGCAAAAATGAAAGATGAACAGATGATAAGCAGATGAGAGAAAGAGAAATAGATGAAGCAAATATGACAAAATATTAGCAAGCATGAAACCTGGGCAGGTGGTGGATACGTGAGTGCTCACTGAATATTCTTTCTACTGTCCTGTTTGTTTGACTTTTTTCATAATACAAAGTTTTCTCTAAGAATATCCAATATTTCACAGAACTTTCTGGAGGGTTAAAATTTGAGGCAAAAAAAGACAATGAAAAATATCATAGTTACACATCTTTGTACCTTTAAATAATTTTCTTACGATAGATTGCTCAAAGTGAATTTCTGGATTAATGAGTCTATATTAATTTAAGCCTTTTGATGCAATATTTTATTAAATTACCTTTCAGAAAGATTTTAGTTTTTGCAC
Organism: Macaca thibetana thibetana; assembly: GCF_024542745.1. Classification (NCBI taxonomy): domain Eukaryota; kingdom Metazoa; phylum Chordata; class Mammalia; order Primates; family Cercopithecidae; genus Macaca; species Macaca thibetana. The sequence continues at coordinate 137,588,490 of NC_065583.1, forward strand.
TCCTAATGATAAAAAATTTGCATACAAGAATGTATATTTCTCCATATCCTCATCATCACAGATTTCTTACTATCAAAAAACTTTGATAAACAAAACCTGTCCTGAATTTCATGTTGTCATGTATTTAGTTTGTAATATTCACAATTTAAATGTCATTTACAGTAATTCTATGAATTTCCTGTTTGTGTTCTTTGTTCTTTTTTATGATAGTCTGATTTTTAATTTGATGATTAAGATCTCTTTATATATTAGAAAAATAATTATGTGTCAGTCATTCTGTCACACATATTGCCGTTTCTTCTTCTTTTTTTTTTTTTTTTGAGATAGAGTCTTGCTTGCTCTGTTGCCCAGGCTGGAGTGCAATGGCACAATCTCGGCTCACTGCAACCTCCACCTCCCAGGTTCAATTCATTCTTCTGCCTCAGCCTCCCGAGTAGCTGGGACTACAGGCACCCACCACCACACCCAGCTGATTCTTGCATTTTTAGTAGAGACGGGATTTCACCAGGTTGGCCAGGCTGGTCTTGAACTCCTGACCTCAGGTGATCCACCCAGCTCGGCCTCCCAAAGAGCTGGGGTTATAGGCATGAGCCACCACACCAGGCCTCATTTCTTCATATTTTGTCATTTACTTGTTAACTATGTGTTTTTTCCCCAAATAGACCATTTTATTGTCAAGTCTGTCCTTCATGATTGCACTTTATTTTAATCCCAAGATTAAATATTTATCTATTTTTATATTTAATTAATGTCTCCCTTTATATCAAATACTTTAATCTTACAGGAATGTATTTTATTATAAGGTATGCCCTAGTGATCTAACTTTACTTTTCCAAATGGTTAACTAGCTTCGCTTATCATATCTTAAATATATATACTTGAGTCTGTTTCTGCAGTTTCTATTGTCTTTTCAATTATCTGTTTATCTGTTTCTGGGCCAGTTCCATACAATTTTATTTGCTGTAGTACTACAATATATCTTAATCTCTGATACTGCAGAGCCTTATCATTCCCTTCCTGTTCAACATTTTTTTTTTGTTTTCTCCTATGTTAATTCTTCCATGTGAACTTCAGAAGCATTTTGTCAAATTCTAAGAGAAATTCTATTGGCATTTTGATTGAAAATGTTACAACCATAGATATTAGAGGAGAATTTTCATCTTTACTATAGAAAGTCTTCTGTCCAGGAACATAACGTGTCTCTGTATTTAATCAAGTCTTTTTGTTCTCTCAGGAAAGTTTTTAGTTTCTTTCAGGCAGGACTTACACATTTTAAGTTTATTCCTAGTTACTCTGTATTTTTTGTTTCTTTTGACAACTATATGATTTTTTCTATTTTATTTTCTAACAAAGGTTTCATCTTTATGTTTTATCATCTAGTCAATCTGTAACTTAAATTGGCTTACGGAGTGAGATAGAGAACTAACTTTTCCCTGAATCAATGAGCTTTTTTTCAAATAGCAGCCTCCATGGAATATTTAGTCACCAAAAAAAGTTAATACAAACGTACATAACAGGCCAGGCGTGGTGGCTCAATGTCTGTAATCGCAGCTCTTTGAGAGGCTGAAGCAGGAGAATCACCTGAGGTCAGGAGTTCAAGACCAGCCTGGCCAACATGGTGAAACCCTATCTCTACAAAAATACAATAATTAGCTGGGCATGATAGCAGGTGCCTGTAATCCCAGCTACTTGGGAGGCTGAGGCAGGAGAATCACTTGAACCTGGGAGACAGAGGTTGCCATGAGCCAATATCGCGCCATTGCACTCCAGCCTGTGTGACAGAGCGAGATTCCGTCTCAAAAAAAAAAACTACATATACACTGTGATTGTAATTATGTAAAAATATACAAGCATATTGCCAAAGATTAGAAAATAATATATAAAACTGGAAAGTAGTTTTGTAAGAGTGAATTTCTTATGTTTAAATTTTTCTATTTAAATTGATTTTCTTTATAATCTTGTTTTCACAATTGATATAAACTGGATATTGAAGAATTCATTTTTCCTCAGCCTCCTTTTTGCCTTTCCCTTTAAGTTCTTTTCCAATAATAATTTGAATGCAACAGTTTCTTGTATTTCACATTATGTACCTAATGCTTTCAGGTGTTAATTGAGTGGCATTTCCCAAGCTAGACAACCTGGTGCCTGCTTAAAATAAGAGAAGAAAAAAGAGAAACCCATGTATGCCCTCAAATATTAAATTCTGGAATACGAACTTCTTTTTGGCTTAAGTCATGCAGTGTTTTTCTCCTTGTCTAGAAATTTGAAACAAACATTGTTCTGTGTGCCATGAACATTAAAAGGTTTTGGAAGAATCACAGCTCCTGTTGGCAAACACCTGCCACTCCATGGCCTGAATAAAACTTCCCCATCCTCTTTCAGGCTGTGTCTCTCTATTTGTCTGTCCCATGACATTTTTAGAAATTTCTCTTTCTTTGTTAGTTAAACTCCACGTCTTAGCATCCCTGTCACTCTCAGGATTGCTTCGTGTCATTGCTTTCTTCTCTCAGTCTTCCCCTTTTTGGTTGAAAGCAATTTCCAATACAGATGTGCATAAAGATCCCTGTGTTCCAAGCAGAATTAGGAGAGGATCCTCTTCCTTTTCAAAAAGACTGCCAAGCTATTGCCATTGAGGAACATCTCATCCTATGTTAGGTGAAGTAGAAGCAGAATGGGATACAATTATTATTACCTGTGTCAAAGAGAGTGGTGGATTTTCTAAAGCGCTCAGAAGAGATAAAATTGATACGTCAAAGAGTGTTAATAGAATACTTCAGTGGCCTGGCATCATTTGAGCATAAACTAGTTCATGTAAGTAAATTTCCAGATAACTGAAGATTCTCACCGCCAGTCTAACTATTGTATTTCAGTATAGTATAGGGATGATCTCAGTGCTTGTAAAGTTTAGGGTCATCTGCCCCTGCATTCAATAGCCTCACACCTGTGCACTTTATTAAAATTAGGCCTGCCTTTTGCCAGACTCTAGGTTGTTCCCTTTTTTCCTATCAGAGTCATCTGTCTCTAGCAGCATCCCACCTCCTTAATTTACTTCCACTCTATCGTGGCCTAGAAACCAGATGAACACAATTGCTGAACTGTGTCCCAGTGAAAACCTAAGAAAATTCTGGGACATGTTGCTTAGCTGTCCCCTGCTATGGCTTTGGGAGGTCTAATGTCTCCTAAAATCTTTCTTCCTTGGTAGGACCATACAGGAATAACACACCATTCATTCATTCATTCGTTCGTTCAATGAAAAATCATTTTGGAATAATGCTCCGTTCACTATGCCAATACTGGACATACCCTAGTTACTAGGACAATTAGTCTTCACATGCAAGGAGTTTAAAATCTAGTCCTACAAATGGATATCGTGAATTGAGCTTCAAAAAGTACCAGGAAAGCATGGAACAGAAGAACTTGTCTACATAGGTCAACTGATAATTCAGATTACAAAAAGAAAAAAAAAAAGTCCTACATTTCAAAAGGACAAATTTGCTGCCAGGAAACCATAATAGTCCTATTAGAGGCATGAGTCAGAGGCTCTTCAGGGAATAAGCTGTTTCTGGCAGAAGAGGTTGGTTCTGGAAGCAGGTCCAGTCCCGTGCACAGCTTCAATCTCCAGGGCTGCAGCAAGAGACCTGTCCTCTCACACACACCCCACCCATCCCTGCAGCTTCTCTTCACACTGAATCTGCACAAGCCCCTTTGCTACTGGAGGAAGCTGTGAATATAGTCGTTGGGGGACTTGAATTTGTATCCATAGCTGGTTGAGCCAGGCAGGAGAAAGGTACCATGATACATGGCTCCTCCAAAGGGTTGCAGGAGTCAGCCAAGGGGTCCTCACTTTCAAGAATAAATAAAATAGGGGAATATAGAGCCCTCTCTGGACAGTTTCAAATTTGAAGAGACAGCTAAGAAAGAGAAGTATGAAAATTTCCATGAGATGAGTATTTTGGTTGCTGGTAGAAGCATCAAGTTCACAATTTAGTTTAGGAAAATCTGAACCAGTATTTCTATTCTTTCCTTACAGTTCCAAATTTTGTGCCAGAAATTGAAAAGCCTTACTCTCCCGTGCATCTCCCCAAACCTCCCACTTTGTGTATGTTTGTGAAAAGATTATAAGCAGTTGGCTTTCCTAACGACTCTTGACAATAAGCAGGGCAATGGGCTAAATTATTTAAAAATAAGAAAAAATCTGGAAAAACATTTAACAGGCTAACTGGTGGTTTTTGTTGTGTTCCAAAATGAGAGGCATTCAGAAGAAGGGCCTTTCTGCTTCCGATTCCAGCAGAAACTCAAGATATCAAGCCCCAAAACAGGGCCCCTGGAGCAGGGAGATGAGGTCACGGCTGACCACATGAGTGGACCTTGTCCAAGAAAACTCTTTGAAGGTGTCCCTTATGGTGACTGAACAGATTGTCCCCTGAGGTTGAAGCAAACGCAGATAAAAAAACACTCGGGAAAAGCCACTGGCATGGCACAGGGATGATAAAACGCCTGCTGATTTCAGCTACTCAATGCAGGCTTCAGGCCATTTTTCCTTAACTCAGTCCTGTGTTTACCCTAAACTCCAGAACTCTCAGTTGTGAAGAGTAAGAGGCTGATGGGTGTCCATTCAATCTGCTTATCATGAAATGTCATGAAAGCTTCCTTCCACTTCATGAGAACCCAGGAATTAAAAAAAGTGCAAATTAAATCAGGGACTCCAGGCTCTCCACTCATCCAGAATAATCTTCCTAAAAAGTCCCTTTCACTACCCATTGCTCAGAAGCCTGCACGGTCCTCCCATGTCTAATATAAATGCTTTATAAACAGCCTTGCTGATGTAAGCTTGCTCCTGGGAACATAAGTGCTCTGTTCATTTGAGGAAGGTTTCCACATTCTCCCATTTATCTTGTTGACATCTACACCTGTGCCTGAGCACAGACTACCCTTCTCTGCTAGGTGCACCTGCTCATCCCCATTTAAGCCTCAAGGGGAGCATGAGTCATGACTTTTTCATGCAACCCTTTCTCCCATCATTGACAAACACTGGATTTCTAACCAATTTTTCATAGGTATCTTCACATCAGGGAGCGAGGAGCCTCTGAGATCCACGTAACCCCAAGATCGTGGTGTCTGTGACTTAAAGTAAACATGTGCAGAAAACTAATTGCCCAAAACCTTGTCCAGACTCCAGCATAAGAAAGACAGGGTATTCAAGGCCGGGCGCAGTGGCTCACGCCTGTAATCCCAGCACTTTGGGAGGCCGAGGCGGGCAGATCACGAGGTCGGGAGATTGAGACAATCCTGGCTAACACAGTGAAACCCTGTCTCTACTAAAAATACAAAAAAAAAAAAAAAAAAAAAAAAAAACTTAGCCCAGTGTGGTGACAGATGCCTGTAGTCCCAGCTACTCAGGAGGCTGAGGCAGGAGAATGGCGTGAACCCGGGAGACAGAGGTTGCAGTGAGCCGAGATCACGCCACTGCACTCCAGCCTGGACGACAGAGCAAGACTCCGTCTCAAAAAAAAAAGAAAAAGAAAAGAAAAGAAAGTCAGGGTATTCACAACCAAACTTTTCCATGCATGTCCAATTTCCTGACCCTCCTAGAATCTTTGAGGCATAAATATTATTAAATTCTCTAGGACCATACAAGTGTCAGCAATCAAGCTGATTATACTACAGAGAGAGGTGGTCTGTGGGTTTCCTTCCCTCTCCCATCCTCCCTGACCTGCCTTTGAATAGTTTGCTTTGAGTCGGCAGTAAAATGTCCACCTTTCTATCTGGGTCTTCTTCCATGTGCTATTCTATCCTTTGCAGTATGTTTTACATCAACCTATATGCACCCCAGAAGCTTGTATACTACCAAGCTTTTGCCCTGTTTTTTTTTTTTTTTTTTTTTGAGACGGAGTCTCGCTCTGTCGCCCAGGCTGGAGTGCAGTGGCCTGATCTCAGCTCACTGCAAGCTCCGCCCCCCGGGTTCACGCCGTTCTCCTGCCTCAGCCTCCCGAGTAGCTGGGACTACAGGCGCCCGCCACCTCGCCCGGCTAGTTTTTTTTTTGTAGTTTTAGTAGAGACGGGGTTTCACTGTGTTCACCAGGATGGTCTCGATCTCCTGACCTCGTGATCCACCCGTCTCGGCCTCCCAAAGTGCTGGGATTACAGGCTTGAGCCACCGCGCCCGGCCCCTGTTTTTTACTCTACTTGGAACATCTTTGTCCTCCCCTCCTCCTGGGAAATGTCTCACCAGCCTTTCCAGGGTTCAGCTCAAATGGAACTTCTTCATCTTCTCTTTACTTCATTCTTACATAGTATTAACTACTCTGTCTTCCCTATCCCCAAGGTATCTTATTCTTTACTCTGTTTTAGAGCTCAACAATTGTATATAGTCAATTGTTTATATATCTGCCATCCCCAGCCCCTGGAGAGGAAGAACTGTCTAATTTATTCTTTATATCCCCAGTTCCTGGCCCTGTGCCAAGCACATAGTAGATGTTCTTAGTGTATGGAATTGAATGTGAAGTGCCCAGAGGTTCTTGAAATGGGCCAGGTGCCACTCTGTTCCACACAGGTAGAAGAGGCCCAGCCTCGGGCAATGCTCTGCTGCTTCTGCTGCTTGCTGGAGGTCCTGTTGACTCTCCCATGTCAACACACAATTTCTTCCTTCTTATCTCAGCTCTGACACCCGCTTCTGGTTCTGTCTATTCTGCATATCCATTGCAGGCCAGCTTCTCAAGTGTTAGTCTTTTGACCCATCTCTGCACAAGCCTAAGTACTTGCCTATTATACTTGAGCCTCAGTTTCCTCATCTGATAAAACCTACTAGTAGCACTGTTGTATAGAGAAAAATGAGATATGTATATAAAAAGTGTCTTATTCTGAAATATCAAACAATAATGCAAACAAAGGCATTTAAGTTTATATTTTAAGGTAAAATATATTTCTAATCCAATAATAGTGATGATGCAAAAACAACTCACAAACTTTGCATGCAAAGGAGTTGGGACTATGTTTATGTGTGGCCGAATAGATTAAGAAAAAAAATTCTAACAGTGTTAGTATGATTGAAAAAATATAAAAAGTTACTGAATATTAACTTGAAAGTTACTGAACATTACCAGTTTTAAGAATGAGAAATGAAAACCTTTTTATACGTCCTTAAGACATCTGATTATTATCTCTCCATAGACACCTCAAATCCAATATGTTCAAAAATAAGCTCATTATCTCTTATCCACTCACTCCTCCAAACACACTTGCTTCTGTGCCTACATTCCTTCTTTTGGCCAGTGCCTCTACTATCCATCAGTCCCTCAAATCTGGAGCACCTACCCCTGACTACTCACCATCCCAATCCACCTGCCCATCCAATTGGTCACCAAGTACCATGGAGTCTAAATGCTAAAATGCCTCTTGATTCTCTCTCTTCTTATACGAACTCATTGCCTCACTTTCAGATGCTCACAATTTCTCACCTACTCTGATTCATTTGCATCCCATTAGATCTTCTGTCTACAGTTCATCCTCCATAATGCCACTAGAGAGAGCTTCCAAAGATACAAAGCTCAACAGAACACTTTAAAGTATTGTATGGCCCCCCAAAACTCCTAAGCATGTCATTCAAATTATTTCATGATTTTACGTCTGCCTATCTTTCAAGTTATACTTGTAAAAGTATTTTCTAATATAGAAAGGTATCTTCTAAAAGTATCTTCTAATATAGAAAACCTTCTTGGACCTTCCCAAGGTGAGCTTTCTCCCATACATCCTATAGCATTGTGGGCTCACTTTAATTAGAGCATATGTCTCAAACATTGTCATCTCTAATTATGTATCTTCTCCACCAGACTGTACACCTTTTGCTTGTTCAACTAAGATTTTTATAGGAAGATATTAACTGAAATTCTTCCATTGCCTCCTCTTCAAGGCAGGCAGCACGTGAGTGAAATGAGAGGAAGTGGAAGAGAACGGTGATGGGAATGGAGGAGTAAAGAAGAGGTGAGTCCCAGCATGGGAGGAAGAAAAGAATAGACCTTGAGGCTTTTGTTGGTGAATGAAGGAAGAAAAACTCCGTACCCAGCAAATGTCTGGCCACGTGACACCAGCAAAAATCAAGGAATTCAACCCTTGATAAGAGTCATCTTAAAACAATACAGACAGCAAGACTACCCACCACGGCCTCTGAGAAAGGCACCTGACTAGACAAGCTTTTGCCTGATGGATGTGGACTAATCCCAAGGAACGAATGTTTCATTGTGAATTATGTTTTGACCACATGTCAACAGTTGACTGCATTTAAAGGACTGCAAAGGTTTTAAAAGAGGGTTTCAAATATTCTCATCACAGAACTCTCTAAGGGCAGATATACATTTCAAAAACAACATGCTGAAGAAAACACACACACACACACACACACACACACACACACACACTGGCCCGAATGTAGTAAAAAGAGATCACAAAAATAATAACTCTTGGTAAATTTAACCAGTTAGATTTAGTTCTTTGTTGACCTCTCTCCACACAAACATCCTACTATTGGTCTTAACATCTGACCAAGCCCAAGTGTATATAGTAAGAAATAGGACATTCTAAAATTCCATCTTCTTAGGAATCAGTCTTATACACATAAAGCAGAACTTTTATCTACTTAGTAAGTGTACTTTTCTCAACTAAACTTTCTGCCCTAAAAGCACCAATATCTGTAGAGAACATAATCTAGACTATAATTCTAGTGTCATCATTGACTCAGTTACCAACCACTTTACATATATCTTATAGCTGTTTTTGTGATTGTTTTTGTGATTTGCAAACATGGGGTATAAAATAATGCTGAGTCATTTTTTAATATTTACATTAAATAACTCTGAGCTCTACTCTTCTATTGTGAAAATGTATTGCCTCCCTCTTTGGGGCATCTCACCTCCCATACTGAAAGAAAGAATGCAAAGGGGCTTGCTCTGTTGAAGGCATCAGTCCTGGTTATTATCCTCATGATGGAAGAAAACTGGAAACTATGAGGAGTTCATTCACTGAAGAATGCCAGGATCTGGTGAAGTTGCTGCTGGTAAAGTGCTTGTGGAAAGCAGGTAGTTTGATAGTGAGATTCAATCTTTGGTCACTGCTGCAAGAACAGTGGTGATTTATCATACTTGTGCTGGCCACCCATCACTAAAGAAAGGGACCTGGGCACCAATTCACATCACTGCTGCTGGTCTGGCGGGAGTTTCTTAAGGTGAATTAAGAAAAAGATATGTAAAATCAACAACAGTCACTGCACAACAAAGGCACATTTTCTAGTTACCTGGCTCATTCTGAACAATCATACACAGATGTTTTCCAGATGCATGTCCACAGTGCCAGGAAGGGTCCATCAGGAGGAACCTTACAGCCTCGGCCACATCCTGAGCTCCCAGCCAGCTCTTTCCTTGATGATCTGGCCTTGGTTCCTTTCTCTCATAGTGAACATACACATCTGCCAGTTGACCTTCAATCTGGGCCACCTCAATTCATCAGAGATAATCTCTTCATGTAAATCTGCAAAACAGAGGGTATTGGAGTCTCCATTATATTTCTTCCAGAAAGCTCTTTGGTTTTGTGCAAATTATTCACTCTTACAACCCAGACCCAAATCCTAGCCAAGGAGAATGTCTCAGTCAGAGTCCTGACAGCAAAAAGATGGCACATGTATATACTGAAAATAGTTAATAAAAGCACAATTTAAAGATATGGCAGGGAGTGGGAAGGGAAATGCGATACCATACTAGTAACAAAGGAGGGACATCACCCACTATAGGACTGAAGGGCAAGGGGACAAAGTAGATCAGTACCTAAAGAGGGTAGGCAGAAGGAGAGGGCCACCTGACAAGAGCTGGGACTTGTAGTGGAGGAGCAGAGGGACACAACTCACTCTCCAGGACCGGTTCAGAAAAGCTGTAGGAATGAACACTCCAACCTCTCTGCCTTTCTATCTCCTGCTGGCTATTTCTGTTGGCCAACTACAACAGGATGCCAGAAGGCAGGGGATCACAGTCTGTGCATGTCAGCGTCTTGAGTACAGAGCAGGGTAGAAAAACATGAAGAATACAACTGGAGGGGGAGGGGGAGAGACTCAGCATAGAAATCCAGAAGGGAAATGCCCCATATATTAACAGTATTCACAGTACGTTTCACAAACCGGTGCCAGTCTGTGAGGTATTTGTGGCTGAACTTCCATGAGATAAGTACAGAAATACAGAATGCACATTTAGAAATCTTAATAGCAACTTAACACAGTCAGCATTCAAGTATGTGATTGTTTCATTAAACAGGACACAGAGCCGTTCAGGAGCTATTATTTCCATGAGGAAAATTGTTTGTGGCGTGAGCTGTATTCCGGTGGTGTACAAATAGGCTCATGATAACACATGAGATATTTTAAGGCAAGTTTGTCAACTATAACTCAAATATTTATAAAAATCTTTTAAATTGTGAGAATTTATTTTTACAACTTACTATTCTATCACTTCAGTTATTAACCAAGCCTATTTTTATTTAGATATAAATTACACATTTTCCCTATTAGAAAATTAAGGACTAATATTTGTATTAACATTTCCATGTCTGGTACTGGCAGAGTAGCTTGTATTGACTAACCTTTCTGTAGATTGTGCTGAAAAAACAATTTCTTTTAGATCATCATCTGAAGGTTCTGGAGAGCAATAAAAGCAGCAGAAACTGGAGGAGAGTCAGTGTTTCATATCAGGGAACTGCACTGGATAAAATTTGTAGGTCAGGCACGGTGACTCACGCCTGTAATCCCAGCACTTTGGGAGGCTGAGGCGGGTAGACCACAAGGTCAAGAGTTCGAGACCAGCCTGGCCAACATGGCAAAACCCCATCTCTACTAAAAATACAAAAATTAACCAGATGTGGTGGCGCATGCCTGTAATCCCAGCTACTCAGGAGGCTGAGGCAGGAGAATTGCTTGAACCTGAGAGGCAGAGGTTGCAGCAAGCTGAGATCATACCACTGCACTCCAGCCTGGGCAACAGAGTAAGATTCTGTCTCAAAAAAAAAAAAAAATCGTGTTTACATAGCTTTTTGTCTGAGGGTTTGCCCCAGTTGACACAGGTCTAAGATAATTAAAACTCAAGCAGAAAGTGCCAGTTTGAGGAACCAGACATGGAGTTTGAAAAAAATGTCAATAAATTTAATAATGGACCCATTGAAATTATCCAATATAAAAAGAAAGAGGAAAACATTGAAAGAAGATGGACAAACCTTTAGGAACCTGTAAGACAATGTCAAGGAGTGAATGCATAGCTCACTGCAGCCTTGAACTCCTGGGAGCAATCCTCCTTCCTCAACCTCTTAAGTAGCTGGGGCTGCAGGCATGCACCACCATGCCCAGCTGATTTTTTAAAAAATTTTTTGTAGAGACATCCATACATGTCCAAACACATATAGCACTGAGAAAGCCTTAAGCAATGACACACATGTAACAATAAGCATATCTAGTGTCCGATTGTTGTTTATAAACACCACTGTTTGCCAAAAGCCAGGCCTCCATGGAGAGAAGGAATACAAGATGATCCGATGATCCTGTGGTATCTCATGCTGAAAAGTAAGAAAGTGCTTAAAGAATAAGAAATCATATCAAAAGGCCAAAAAGACAACTTGAAGGAGCTCCCTCTGGCCAAATCTGGGACAACTGATAAAATCAACTAAAGTTAACTACAGAGGGTAAAAATTTGATTCACATGATCTTTGAGTAATTTTCACTAAAATATCTCCACCTTATAAGGGAGAGTTCTGGTGGACATCATCTTATCCATATGATCTAAGTCAATATTGCTAATACTGAGACAAATCAACATGGTATGCCTCCAGATATGACATACTGAGAGGGATATATCACTTTATTCCTGCCAAAAATGCATGGCCCAAAACTAATCATACCCAAATTGAGGGACATTCTACAAAACAAACAGTCTTGTTCTCTTTAAAAAAAAAGTCAAGGTTAAATAAGACAAGGAAAAGTTAAGGAACTATTTCAGATTAAAGGAAGCCCAAGAGGCCTGACAACTGTTGCTACATGTGATACTGGATTGGATCATGAACCAGAAAAAAAAATAATAATAACTCTAAGGGACATTATTGGGACAAGAAATGAAATTTACATAGGGACTATGGATTAGATAATCGTGTTATAGGAACTTAACAATATTAAGTTTCCTGAACTTAATATCCTTATTTTCAGAAAATCCACACCAAATGATTTAGTAGAAAAGTGGAATGATGTCTTGAACCTACATTCAGATGGTTCAGAAAAACAATATTTTAAATAATTACACACATGGATATGAGACAGGAAGAGACAAAGGCAGAGAGACAGGGAAGGGGGGATGAGTGGAGAGAGAGACAGAGAGGAGAATACTAAAGCACATGGAAGCAAAATGGGAGCTTGTAAGGGCATACTGGAGCTCCTTGTAAAACTCTTACGACTTTTCTTCTTCTTTTTTTTTTTCTTTTGAGACAGAGTCTCACTCTGTTGTCCAGGCTGGAGTGCAGTGGCATGATCCCGGCTCACTGCAACCTCCTCCTCTTGAGTTCAAGCGATTCTCCTGCCTCAGCCTCCTGAGTAGCTGGGATTAAAGGTACCCACCACCAAGTGTGGCTAATTTTTGTATTTCTAGTGGAGACGAGGTTTCACCATGTTGGTCAGGCTGGTCTCAACCTCCTGACCTCATGATCCACCCGCCTTGGCCTCCCAAAGTACTGGGATTACAGGCATGAGCCACCGCACTCGGTCTCTTGCAACTTTTCTATGAATTTGAAATTACATCAAAATAAAAACACATAATTAAAATTATGTAGTATTTATAAAAATATTCATTCAGTGATCAACAAATCAGTGTTATTTTCTCGGAGAATTTGTGAATTATTCTTATTAAAAATAATTTTTTAAACTGAAATTTTCTTTAAAAGTTAAAATAATGCATCTGTGTTCATTAGCGTATTTTTAAAATTATATTAATAGCTGAACATTAAAAAGAATAAAAGTGAAATAATTATTCTTGGTATATACTGATGTACTCAATCAGTTTTGTAATTCTGTTTCCGTCTATAATACTATATCACCGGTATTCTGTGAATAAATTTTTTAACATGAAATTATTATTTTTAATTTTCTCATAAAATAGCCTGCAGTATTCTTTATAGGTGACTATTTTATTAATAAATTTGAAATTCATGGCAGCTTCAGTTGACTCCTCTCTTTTGGCCATAATATTTTTATGTGAAAAACTACTTGTCTTCACAGGTGTTGGCCACCGCACTGGCAGCTCTGGTCAAAGTCTACTAAATAGAGGTTATTCTCAAATTTTGACTTTCTTTTTTTTTTTTTTTTTGAGACAGATTTTTGTCTTGTTGCCCAGGCTGGAATGCAATGGCACAATCTCAGCTCACTGCAACCTCCGCCTCCCAGGTTCAAGCGATCCTCCTGCCTCAGCCTCCCGAGTAGCTGGGATTACAGGCATGTGCCACCACAACTGGCTAATTTTGTATCTTTAGTAGAAACAGGTTTCTCCATGTTAGTCAGGCTGGTCTCAAACTCCCGACCTCAGGTGATCCGCCTGCCTCAGCCTCCTAAAGTGCTGGGATTACAGGCGTGAGCCACTGCGCACAGCCAAATCTTGACTTTTAAAATTGAGATCTATAAATATTTTAGCCCAAATATTTTTACAGGTACCATTTTTTTCCATGTAGATTACTTTTTGCAACAAATATTTTTACAAGATGAAATTTATTTTGAAGTGTCCCTTTTTATGATTCTTCTAAATATGTAATCAAATTTAGATTCTGCAAAATAATAGGTCTCCTCAATTTCCATCCATTCTGGAATGTAATATAAACTTATAAAATTAAAACTAAAATCTTCATCAAAAGATTTTTCCCACATGTTAACCTATTTCACCACTTGAGCTCTCATAGATTACTTTTTTTGCTTCTTCCCTTGCTTCTATATATTTGAAAGCTCTGTTTTTAATAATTACAATTTGCTATACACTTAAAAATAAAAGTTTTTAGTTGTTTCTGTCACTGAATAATTTCATTACATATTTTCAACTGATTTTGAACAAGATGCAACAAAAATGAAGAGAACTTTCTTCATCATTATGGTTGACATTTGGGTTAATTTGCCAAGTAATTCTTCAAAAAGCTCAAACTTTTTTTTTCTTTTTTTTTTTTACTTTAAGTTCCAGGATACATGTACAGAATGTGCAGGTTTGTTACACAGATATACACGGGCCACGGTAATTTGCTGCACCTATCAACCCGTCACCCTGGTTTTAAGCCCCACATGCATTGGCTGTTTGTCCTGATGTTCTCTTTCCCCTCGACCTGCCCCCACCCCACAGGCCTCAGTGTGTGATGTTCCCCTCCCTGTCTCCATGTGTTCTCTTTGTTCAACTCCCACTTATGAGTGAGAAGATGCAGTGTTTGGTTTACTGTTCCTGTGTTCGTTTGCTGAGGATGATGGCTTCCAGCATCATCCACGTCCCTGCAAAGGACATGATCTCATTCCTTTTTATGGCTGCATAGTATTCCATGGTGTATATGTACCACATTTTCTTTATCCAGTCTATAATTGATGGGCATTTGGGTTGGTTCCAAGTCTTTACTATTGTGAATAGTGCTGCGGTAAACATATGTGTGCCTGTATCTTTATAATAGAATAATTTATATTCCTTTAGGTATATACCCAGTAATGGGATTGCTGGGCCAAATGATGCTCTGGTTCTAGATCCTTGAGGAAACGCCACACTGTCTTCCACAGTGGTTGAACTAATTTACATTCCCACCAACAATGTAAAAGCATTCCTATTTCTCCACACCCTTGCCAGCATCTGTTGTTTCTTGACTTTTTAATAATTGCCGTTCTGACTGATGTGAGGTGGTATATCATTGTGGTTTTGATTTGCATTTCCCTAGTGATCAGTGATATTGAAAAAGTTCAAACATTTTTAATATGTGATTGGTGATGCATGGCAAAGAGAAAGTATATACTTCCATCTGAAGTTTTTTGTTTGTTTTTTAACATCAGCTTTATAATTTAAAAAATCAGTTACTCTATATATACATAAATTCCTATTTAAATTGGTAAAACACTGATATCTGTTTGGAGGCAATTAGGAATTGTGTGTGCACCACAGTCAATCCAAGTACACTTCTGTTTTATAGATACCATGATTAGAACATAGTTTTTACAGTGGTGTTATGCTCTGCCAAAATTTATATTCATGTCATCACAGACACAAATAATTTCATTTTCAATGTTGAAATTTTCCTTGAATTTATCGCAGTATGCACAATGTTGTCAGATATTTTGCCTTCAACAAATAAACTTCCAAAAGCTTAACTTGATTTCCTGAATTGTCGGGTGAAAAGAAAATTAAGCCATTAACTGGAATGAACTTGATCAATTTTCTATTTGAAACATCTGATGACTTTGATATACAATTGGAATTATTTAAGTGTTTGCAAAGTTCTTCTATTGTTAATGGACCCAACACTTCAGCATGGATTTGCACATGCCCAAGAAATGTTGGTACTGAAAATGATTGAAATTAATTTAGAAGAACAGACATTTAATCTAAATGAAAAGTCACTTCAAAGAATGATGTATAAATAAACCTTTCCACAGTTGCACATATTAAATTGCTTTCTCTGACCACAATCCTCTTAAGATAACTTCCAACTTTGAAGTAGGTGCTGTTGCTTTTACGGCAGATGGGTTTCATCTGCTTTTTATATGTTTAGTGATATCACTAAAACCCTTTGATGGATGGTAAATGTCAACATTTTTGTGCAAGTTCTATATTCATCAGTTATCTTGGGAAATGAACATTTAAGACTTAATTTTTCATTAAATATGCTCTTTCAGGTTTTTGGTTTTGTTTTGTGTTTGTTATCATCATTGTTGTTGATTTTCCTTTTGTTTTTTAGCTCATTGCTGCTGAAAGTACTTTTTACAAAATTTTTAGATAGAGTTACAAAATAGTAATGACCAAACCTTTACAGCAAGAAAGTTTACACTATTTTCTGAATATGACGTCACTGCTATTGAGCTTTATATCCAGCACATATGTCTCATATACCCATCCTGTAATTTCCTGTATTTCCTCCTGATAAGACAGTCTTGTGGTTATGAATCTTCCCAGACATGGCTGGGTACATACAGGGCACAACTGACTGGTAGACCAAGTGGCCAGTAGAGACAGCAGAGCCAAAGAGCAGAAGGGTTGAGCTGTCCCTATTCACTCAAGTGTGGGTCTTTCCAGCTTAGCCGCCTGCATACTGTTCTTGGAAAGGAGAGGTTAATTTAATTGCATTTGAAAAGAGGTGGAGAAAAGGATATGAGTTATCATTGGTCCTCTTTCCAATTTAACCACATGTTAGAGTAAAAACTCTGTTTGCTGCACATGCGTCTTACTTGTGACCATGGCAGAACCAAAAGTACAAGATAGAGAGGGCTACTGTATCCACTTTCTGTGCTACGTAACAAATTCCCCTCATCTATAAAATGGGCATAGGAATGGGTCTACTTGTGGGGTATTTGTAAGGAATAAAAGAGTTAATAATACAAATATGATTGGGTTAAGGAAATATATAAGAATTAGGTATTATTATAATAATTATTACTGCTTTCTAGAAAAAAACAAATATTATAATACTTTCAACAATTGCTCATTGTTGAAATTGTTAGAAACCAAGATGTTTTCCAGACTCTTCACTGTCATGAATGCTTTCTTCGTGTTCCATTTGCCAATTCCTGCCCCTTTATAGTTGTATTTCTGTAAATAATACTTCTACTGCTACAACCTCAGTAATTAGCTTTTATGGGCAGTCATGTTACATATTTGTTGGCTTATATTAAACTTAAGAGTTTTTTTTTTTTTAATGTACACCCAAGTATATTTCATCTAAACCATTACTAAGCCATAGTTTCCCACCTCAAACTCAAATAGCTGGTTTTATGAAAGCACACTTAGAATTTTCCATCCACCCCTTTTTATGTAATCTTGTTAGTTTCCATTCATAGCTCTATTTCTTATGAGATCTGTTGGATCATCCAAATTACTAGCTTTGGATTATTTGTCACTAAGAACATAGGTTTGGGCCAGATGAGGTGGCTCACGCCTGTAATCCCATCACTCTGGGATGCCAGGGTGGGTGGCTCACCTGAGATCAGGAGTCTGAGACCAGCCTGGTCAACATGGTGAAACCCCATCTCTACCAAAAAAAAAAAAAAAAATCAGCCGGGCGTGGTGGTGGGCGCCTGTAATTCCAGCTACTCAGGAGGCTGACGCGGGAGAATCGCTTGAACCCGGGAGGCGGAGGTTGCAGTGAGCAGAGATTGTGCCATTGCACTCCAGCCTGGGCAACAAGATTGAAACTCCATTTCAAAAAACAAACAGGCCGGGCGCGGTGCCTCACGCCTGTAATCCCAGCACTTTGGGAGGCTGAGGCGGGCGGATCACGAGGTCAGGAGATGGAGACCGTCCCGGCTAACACAGTGAAACCCTGTCTCTACTAAAAATACAAAAAAATTAGCCGGGCGTGGTGGCGGGCGCCTGTAGTCCCAGCTACTCTGGAGGCTGAAGCAGGAGAATGGCGTGAACTTGGGAGGCAGAGGTTGCAGTGAGCCGAGATCGCGCCACTGCACTCCAGCCTGGGCGACAGAGCGAGATTCCGTCCCCACCCTCCAAAACAAAACAAAACAAAACAAACAAACAAACAAAAAACATAGGATTAGGTTAGATTCAAATAATTCTAGGCCTCAATACCAGCTCCACACTTCATTAATTCTATAGAATTGGGCAATTTCGATCCATTTTCTCATCTATCGAATGACAATAATAATAAACATTTCACATCACAGGATTCTTGGGATGATTAAATGGCATAATAGTTGATACCTCTCAATATATTATATGAATAAAATATTTTGTAAATGATATTTATTAAATATAACATAATATTAAATTTTAAATGCAATATGTCAAGTATTACTATTTATATAATATTAATAAAATATTGTTATGAAAAATTATTCACCAGGATAAAAATAATCACCAGTATAATAACAATAAAAATAATTTTTAAAAACGATATTCCAATAGAGACTCCCTTCTGGTAGGCATATGACAATTTTAATAGCTACAAATCCATCTATCAGTTTTAAAACTTTAGCAGCAAGAATGATATTACTGTACAAAGATCGTCAACAAAAATTTGATTGGCTTCTTACACACAGATCTTCCTTTTTTTGCATTATGTTTTGTGCCTTATTCATGTTTTATTCTTCAGCTCTTTGAATATATCCATGTCAGTTTATCCACCTCAGAAAGTAAGTTCCTGGGCAGACTTAACCAGACACCTACACTACCCAGGGGGAGCACCCTGGGACAGAAGTCTGCTGCCTGGGAGAGCACACATACAAAACACATTGCAAGGCAGCCCATCCCAAGTGCTGCACAAATCCTATTCCATTCGAAGAAAAAAGTCACCTGTTTCAGAGTCACACACAGAGCAAGCAATCCGTACATGTGGAGATCGCATTCCCAGCACTGCTCTGTGGTCCCTCTTCCCTCCTGGTGCCCACGTGAACTTCCCCTAGGTTATCCTACATTCTCTCTCTCTCTGAATCCACTATCTCCCCTCCTACACCAAAATGAATTTTCTCCCTCCTTTTCTCTCTTGGACTTTGGGAGTGTCAAGAAAGAGGGATGGTGGGGAGGGTTACACTGGATCTTGTACATAATCTTTGAATGTTTAGCAAAGCACAGAGCTTCTCAGGGCATTTCTCCCCACTGCACAGCTGCGGCACCCAACCCAGCTGTCCCATTCAGTATTGTCCTGGCAACCCGGTGTGGTTGATCTTTCCCTTGCCCTACTTTTTTTAAAGCCCTTTCATCACAGCTTTTCCCTTTGGAACATAACAAGAAAGGACAGAGGTGAAGGAGTGATGGCCACTCCTTGTCCCATTCGCCACGGTACTAGGTGGCCTGCACTGCCTGGGCAGCCACCCCATCCCCAGACTCCACCCTGCTGGAGTGCCCCTTTCCTGCTGGCACTGGGGCTAGGTCTGGCTGCAATGCAGTCAGCTGGCCCTGTCCACCTTCCACTTTGCTCCATTTCCCTTTCCTCTGAGCGCTTTCGCCACCATCAGGCCTCGGTTCAGCCACTGCTGCTGACCAGTACCCTTCTGCTAAAGAGGAACAACTCCCTGGTGAATGCCAGAATCATCCTTAAAAAGCCTAATGGAGAAGTCAGTTCTTTAAGATCCCAGCTCTTAGTCTCCCTCCTCCAGAACCACAATAATGCTCTGGCCTTGCCAGGTGCGTCCCTTACATGTTATTCTACATTCAGGGAGAGACACTATTCACACTTTCAGGGTGTGTGAACCAAGACTCTGAAAGATGAGTAACGGAAGGAAGGAGACAAGACCATTTCTTCAGTGTGTAACAGACTCCAGCTGTACACACACCACCTCCAGGTAAATGTTCCTGGGGCTGGTTACTGATGCTCACAGTCATTAGGCAACTCACCCAACACTGGAGCTGAACCTAACTTCTCCAACTCCAAACCCAGCATTCTTTCTAGAATTTGAGAAAAAAACACTTATCCCCAGATCTCTCAGGAATAAAATGGCTCCCTCCCAAAGGCTCCCACAGCACTCCCACCTTCACCCACAGCCTCATTACCTGCATAGTTACCTTTACCATCCTGGAGGGTAAGGCTGCCATTTTGTTTCTCTTAACATCAACTCTCTGTCTCCCACACTGGAGATGCTCAACAATGTATGCTGTATGGAGATATTTTAAGACAGACGAAGGTCTCATAGAAAGTTTTTATAAATACTTAGGATCAGGCTCACACACAAAGGTGATTGAAGACGCTGACATTTTTTCGTAAGTGAATCTACTCCTGATCTGACCCTCCAACCCAGCGCCATTAAAAACACAATATACATTCCCTCCTTCTGTCTGTCCATGGGAGTTAGTAATAACCTTTATAGTAATTGTTACAGTATGTCAATATAACTTCTTTCTCATCCTATCTCTCTACCAGGCTTGGAGTTTATCAAGGATAATCACCTTGTATTTCATTTCTGTGATAGATAAATAGTAGGTGGTAGGTAAATGCTTTTTGAATGGATGAATGAAGATTAAATGAACCAGATTCTCTGCTTGAAATAGGAGGTGGGGAAGGTTGATATTGGCTATGAAGTTGTCAGAGTCTTTGATCTATTGAATGCTAGCGTTCAAAGGCACTTTAGAAGTGAAGCCAAATTCCTTCATCTTACCAAGGGGGAAGCCCAAAGAAGTTTAGCAACTTGCCCAAAGTTACACAATTAGCCATTGAGCTGGAACTAGACCTCAGGTCTTCTGGTTCCCAGTTTAGTGACTCCTGTCCTTTTGAGAATTTGTAACAAAGAGGAGGGAAGACTTAGAAATCTCCCAAAGTGTCCCCATTTCTCCTTCAACCCAAGTTCCTTTAGAAGCCAGCCCAAAACTGTTATCCCTTTTTAGGAGCCTTATATCCAAGGCAGCTGTGGGAGATCATGAAGAACTTGAGCTGAGGTGGATAAGGAAAGCCCCAACTCCCCTGATGTTCTCTCCCCTTCCCTCAAAAATTGCTTTCACTTCCAAGAATTTACCTTCATCTGTAAGATGGACAAAGTTTTATATTGAAGGACTTTTATCACAAAGTTATTTACAAAAGTAAGCATTTTGCACAATCTAAATGTCCAAAAACAGGAAAACAGTTAAATAAATCATGGTACAGCTATACAATGACTATTATGCACTAATTGAAAAATCATATTTTGATAATACAATGAATTCATGCATGACATAAAATATTAATATTAGCTAACATTTAATGTTTACCATATGCCAGGTGCAAGCTAAGAATTTTATACATCATCTTATTTAGTCCTGACAGCAATCTTGTGAAGAAGGTACTATTATTACCTCCATTTTACAGATGAGGATACTGAGGTTTAGAGAGGTTAAGTAATTTGCCCAAGCTAAAACAACAACTAAGGATAGAGTTAGAAACTTTAGAAAAATGTCTTTATTATAAAGTTAGGTTTTAAAAATCAGATGTACAACTTTCTGTATTATAGTATTCCAACTATCTAGTTATTTTCTTCAAAGAAAATATCACCAATGTAGTTGGTCCTGGCTAGTAGAAATATGTACAGCTTTTGTTTTCTATAATGTGCAATATTTTTCAAGTGTTCTATAATGAATAAATATTTCTCTTATTTTATTTGTTTGTTTTGTTTATTTAAAGACACAGCAAAAACAGTTTTAAAAAGTATTCTCCTCAGGAAATGGCAGCTACATCATCAGAATTTGAAAAAGAGGAAAAGAGGGGATACCTTAGAAAAAGTCCATAAGAAAATGAGAGAAGTTGAGCCATCTGGCTGCCGGCACCCTACTCCCACCTCCTCCAAGCCTCCTCCCCTTCACCAGTAAGAACACTCCCAACTCAGGACCCAGAGTAGCAAGACAGGAGCTGCTTGTCTTGCAGTACCAACCATCAGTGAGATACAGGTATATGGTTCAGATTTTGCCTCTCAGATCCACTTGTGCCAAACTCGAGAGCCAATGACCCAATATAAAGGAATCACGATGTCTTTTTTCTCCCACTTGAACATTTCCCAAGTTTCAAACTAGTGAAAGTTGCTGAAGATTGTGTCCCCCACATAGAAATGATGGCCATACTAGTAATGAGCAGTTAGTAACAGCCAACATTCCCCAGTCTTCACACTGAATAATCTCTCTGTGGCACTGGAACCTGCTTACGTTTGTCTTTGTTCATTCGTTCAACAAACTTTCATTGACCACACAGTATATGACTTTTCCCCAAGCATTGACAATACAGAGGTTAAAAAAAGACAGACCAGCCCCCTGTCCTCACAGAATGTGTCTATAAACTCTCTAGCGTTCCTCCCCTCAAGCCCTGGAATATGGCCTGGCCTTGGTGATTTGTTATTCATGAATAAAATACAGCAGAAGTGACACCGTGTCACTTGGTAGTAAACAGCAATGAAGCTTCTCCTTAGCTTTCCCCGGAGTGCTCTTGGAACCCAGGCGCTTTGCTGCAAAGAAACTCAGGCCATAGGGGGAAGCCTCATATAAGTGTTCTGGCTGAGGGTCTTGACTGAGGGCTCAGTTGACGGCCACTATCAACTACAAGACACGTGAATGAAGAAGTTTTTGAGATGATTCCAACTCCAGCCTCATCTGGCAAGTAAATGAGAGACCCTGAGTGAAACCTGCCAACCTGAGCAAAGGCAATCTTTCAAACTATGAGAGGTAATAATAAAAAATAATGTTTGCTTGTTTTATACCACAAAGTTTGAGATTTTTTTTAGGCATCAAAAGATGAGTTTATGGTGTAGCAGGGGAAAACAGACATTAAATAATTATCCAAAAAAAGAAATTACATTATAAGAGTACCGTGAGACTCTTACCTTTCCTGGTTCACAAACCAGAAACACATCCCAGTTCTCCTCTATGCCTTCCCAGCTTCTCTCTCCTCGTTAATGGCATCTCTGTCCTGACAAAAACTAAAACTGCAGAATTTGTGTCATTCTGCACTATTGTTTTCAGACCCATACTTAATTGGTTATCATATCCTGTTGACTCTATTTCCAGAGGTACCTCCCATCTGGCTCTTTCTTTCCAATCCTATCACCACATGGGCCCAGACTGGGCCCTGAGAATCTCATCCCTGGCTTATTGGAATGCCCTCTCCCATCAGTCTCACAGCCTCCATTTACTTCCTTGTCAATCCATTCTATTCTCTGCTGTCAGACATATGTTCCTGTACCAGGTCATCCCCAATTCTTGCCTCCTCTGCTCACAAAACTTTACTATCTCTTCTCATTTTCCCCCTCTTTTCCTTACTCCGCCATCATGGTGTGTGCTTGACTTCACTTCTCACAAGACTTTCAGGATTAAGTGATTCCTGGTCAAGAAACAAAAGCAAAATCGTCCCATTCCCCAGTGGATTCGGATGAAAATTGGTAATAAAATCGGGTACAACTCCAAAAGGAGACATTGGAGAAGAACCAAGTTGGGTCTCTAGGGAATTGCACGTGAGATGGCACACATATTTATGCTGTCTGAAGGTCAAAATCATGTTGCCATATCCAGCTGAAAACGTCACCACTGTCTGCAGAGCTGGACATGTTTCATTGGGAAGATATTTTTCCTCTCTGAATCTGTTATGAGCCCACTGGTTGGTTGAGTTGAGTAATAAATAAGTGAGACCTTCTGTTTCAAGGGAAAAAAAAAAAAAACTTTACTATCTCTTCATGGCCTAACAAATGCAGGCCAAATGTCTTAGACCCTTCCTGGTCTGCTGTTCACCTCTGATCTGGCTTTATTTTCCACACAGTTCTGCTACTGCCTGCTACACTCCGATAATCTGGACTTCTCCATACACTCTGAAAGCCTCTTCTCGTTGATGCCTCTGAGCTCTCTATCCCTCTATCTGGATGTTTTCTTCCTTCCCCATGTGTCCAGGAGTCTACCTCCTATGACTTTCAAGGCTCTTATAGCAGCAATTTTCATCAGTCCTAAGGCCAGCTAATAATGATAGCTGTGCCTGAGAACGGCTCATGGCCCAACACTTTGCACAGTGGAAGTTAGGAGTTTTAACTGAGCATGTGGTCAGCTAGAGACTACAGTTCCCACTTCTAATGCAACTTGGCACAATCAGGTGACTAAGTTCTGGAACATGGAATGTAACCAGAAATGAAATCAGCCACTTCTGGGTGATGTCCTTAAAAAGATGAAGCATGTCTTCACCTTGCCTTTTGCCTTTCTTGCTTGCTGGGATGTGGAAAGGGCCAGAGCAACCATCTTGGTCTTAGAGCTGGAAGCCACATGTGGAAAATGTGGAGGCCCCCTTATAGCTGCAGACTTCCTACCTCTGGACAGAGAGAAGAATAAACCTCTATTATGCTCTGCTACTGGAATTTGGAGTCTTTTTGCTATAGTAGCGTAGTCCATACCCCAACTAATATAATAATCTTTATATTGACATTTTTATTATATGGCAGGTACTCTTCATCACATTATTTAATTTTCATAAATGTCATTGTGAAGAAGATAATATTGAAGATGAAGAAATTGAAGCTCAGAAAACTTTGCAACTTGCCCAAGGCCACACAGCTAGCAGGTAATGAAGTCAGAACTCAAACCTAGGCCAGATGATTTCAGAAACTATACTCTTAATGACTATTTATCCCTTTGCTCTGTTCCACAGCCTTAAAGGCATAGATAGATCTCGTTCAGGTTTGCCTAGTGTCCCCAGAAGCACTTAGGAAAAAATGCTTATAGATGCTCAGTAAATGTTTGTTGAGTGAAGGATTGATCTTAGGAAAACTTTGTGAAAATTTCTAACTAAAACAATGTGATACATGGCTGGGCGTGGTGGCTCACACCTGTAATCCCAGCACTTTGGGAGGCCAAGGCGGGTGGATCACCTGAGGTCGGGAGTTTGAGACCAGCCTGACCAACATGGAGAAACCCCATCTCTACTAAAAATATAAAACATTAGCCAGACATGGTGGTACATGCCTGTAATCTCAGCTACTCAGGAGGCTGAGGCAGGAGAATCACTTGAACCCGGGAGGCGGAGTTTGTGGTGAGCCGAGATTGTGCCATTGTACTCCAGCCTGGACAACAAGAGCAAAACTCTGTCCCAAAATAATATGAATAATGATAATAATAATGATGTGATAGAGTTAACTGTTTCTGGTCACCAGCAGCCTGCATCCCTATTTTATAGAGACCATTATTGTGGGTGCTTAATACCAATAAATCTCTTCACAGAGAATACCATGTATTGGAGCACTTTTTGTCCATATCACTATTCATCTTACAATCAACAGAGAGTCTATGTGAATTGATTGGGAAAAGCGTTCAGCCTGTTTCAGTCATCTATATTTGTTTACACAGATGTTTTTCCCCTTGTTCAAGCAGAAGACTGTGGTTCAGAAATCAGAGACGGAAATAAAATTAGGGGCTTTTTGAAGACTGCTGTGTGGTATCCTGCATCCTGGGCTCTCAGCAGGGATGTGGGGTCCAGGGACTTTCAAAGTCTTTCTCTGTGCTATGTTAAGGGTCCTGGTAGAAAGTGAATAGTGCTGAGATCTTGGGGCTGTGGGAGAGGTTATTATAAAGTACCGGCATCCTACTGTGAGGGCTGAATGTGTTCCCTCCTTCAGGGCTCTTATCTGGAGCGCTTCGATAGAAAGGGAAGAGAACAGAATGCCTGAACTGTTCTAGGGCTGTCTTCAGCCCTCCTCTGGGAAAACTTTTAGCAAGAAACACAAATCAAGGGGAAGCTAAAGAATGATTTCTTAAAAGGGTCTTCAAACAGTAACAGCCAGGCTTTGTTTTTTTCAATTAAGAGGACCAAAAGAAGAAATTACAGCCAATTTTCTTTCTAATTAAGTCCCATGGACCTCCCAAAATACAACACAGATGCTGTGACGAACACTAACGCTCTTCAGTGAAGTACGCTTGAACTCAGTGGCACTTAGAGAATGATTTTTGAAACTAAAAATTTAAAACAAAAACAAAACACACAGAGAGAGAGAGAGACAGAGAGAGAGAGAGAGAGAGAGGCCATAAAAGCTTATTGTAATCATGGCTTGCACTAACCCTTTGGGAGGTTATGCAGTAAAGTTGAATTCTTTTTCATCAGTACATTCAAAGTAAATTCATTCTTCTCTTTCACTTCCAATACGGATATACATTTAAGACGATTCTTCCTCCTATGTGTACCTACCATACTGATATTAATATATCAATTTAAAACTGAGCATTATTTCATATTAGAACATATGTCTGGTGAGAATGCCCATGCCCTAGCATTTCATGAAGCCCTGTGTCCCAGGAAGAAGTTATATGGATAAGAAGGCTAAGATGATCCTACCACCTAGAGGACATTTACATTAGGAGGAGCTAGACAAACACTGAAGAGACTTGCTTGACCCAGTGCTGGTCAGTTTTAATGAGGCCAAATCTCATGGAACAGGGGCAGGATGGGCGGAGAGTGGGTGATCAGCCCTGGCTAATTCTAGTTTCAGTTCAGCAAATCAGAATCACGGTTCACAGCAGCAATCCCATGGATGCCATCAAGTGTAACCACCCAAGGGTTTCACCTTGCCTGCTGCCTAGACAGAGCTGATTTATCGAGACAGGGGAATTGCAAGAGAAAGAGTAATTCACACAGAGCTGGCTGTACAGGAGACTGGGGTTGTATTATTACTCAAATTAGTCTCCCTGAGCATTCGAGGATCAAAGTTTTTAAGGATAACTTGGTGGGTGGGGGAGAGCCAGTGAGCCAGGAGTGCTGATTGGTTAGGGAAGAAATCACAGGGAGTCGAAGCTGTCTTCTTGGGCTGAGTCAGTTCCTGGGTGGGGGCCACTAGATGAGCTGAGCCAGTTTATTGATCTGGGCAGTGCCAGCTGATCCATCAAGTGCAGGGTCTGCAAAATTTTTGAATTTTGAACCATGTGAATATATTAACTATTCAAAAGATAAATAAAATGGAAATTATTTAAAAATACGAATTATTCACTCTCCTGATGGTGGTAATGGTTTCACAGGTATACAGCTATGTCAAAACTTATCAAATTGCACACTTTAAGTATGTATAATATTATGCCACAGTAAAGCTACTAAAAATATGATAAATGACAAATTTATTCACTATCCAATAAATACTATTGGGATATTTGGCTGCCATTTTAGAAAGTGAAATAGAAAAGTTAGATGCTTACATTACAGCAGACATAAAAACATAATCCAATTGGATTAAAGTGCTACATGAAAAACAAAACAAGCTGGGCACAGTGGCAGGCACCTGTAGTCTCAGCTATTCAGAAGGCTGAGATGGGAGAATCATTTGAGCCCAGGAGTTCCAGGCCAGCCTGAGCAAAACAGCAAGACTCCATTTCTAAACAAGATAAACAAATAAAACAAAAAGGAAAACAAAACAAAGCAAAAGCCCTATAAAACTGTTGAAAGAAAATATTGGAAAGTTACAATGTATGTTTATTGCTTTTGAGTGGGGAAGGCCTTTCCAAGAAATACACAAAGCTTAGAAGCCATGGAGAAAAAGTAATAATAGCAGAATTCACCACCTAAAATGTAAAGCCTCTGACAAGAAAGGCACCATAAATAAAGTTAATGTCATTGAACAAGGCATCAAGATATCCAGTAGAGGCCGGGCACGATGGCTCATGCCTGTAACCCCAGCACTTTGGGAGGCTGAGGTGGGTGGATTGCTTGAGACCAGGAACTGGGCAACGTGTTGAAACCCTGTCTCAAAAAAAAAAATATATATATATATATATATATGTGTGTGTGTGTGTGTGTGTGTGTGTGTGTGTGTATGTCTCCAGTAGAATATACATCCAGTTGAATATATCTTTAGAGATAGCAGGGTCCTCCACCATTCTGCACCATGGACCCCTATCACAGTCTACTGAAGCGCCTTCTCAGATGACATCTGGAGATATCTTAAACAATTGTAAGGTGATATGAAAATATCTGTGATTTCTATGGGTGACAAAGTCCGAGTACTGCTAAAACTCATGTAATTTTCTACCTACATCCATTAGTTGAAGGAATTGCTGAATTTCAACTAAAGGTTAATGAAAATAAAGAGGTACTGTTTCTCCCATTCAAGTTCACAGACCCCTGGAGCCTATCCACAGAACCTTTGTAGGGTGTCTCCAACCCCACAGGCAGTGTTCCAGGGAAAGATCTTGGCATAACCTCAAAAGACAAAGAAATGCAAAGGGTAAAATGTGAAAGTCCAATCAAGTGGTATAGACCCCCTGGGGTTGCTTAAATTAGGTGCCCTCAAGCCTTCAAATTCATAACAGAGAGACAGAAAAGAACACCTTCCTTCATATGGCAGCGTGAAAGTAAGAAGCAGCACCATGTGTGCCCAGCTCCACATGTCACACCCAGCCAAAATCTCTAGGCAATGGGCACATGACTAGCTGAAAACAGAATTCCAAAAAATTCCCCTAGGAAAGCATCCGAAAATTGTTTGGATGACATAATTATTTTCTTAGCAGGTATGTATCTATAATCCTGGGGAGATTTAGAATTAAATGCAGAGGTGAAATAAATAAAAGACAGTATTCTTTGCTTATGCCAAATTAGGGGAGACTCTGAGACTATTTGATGTTTTCAGTTCTTGTAATTTTAAGATAATTTGGCATGTTAGATAGGATTTCTGCTTTTTCCTCCCTTACCTCATTATCTTCCTTCCAATTCCTCGATATCTTCTCCACTTCCAGACATTGGAGAGCCCAGGGCCCAGTCCTTATCTGTTCACTAGCTACACTCACTCACGCCCCATAGGAACACTATCTATAGCAGATAAAACCAAATCTAGTCTCAAACCAGACCTCTCCCATGAATTCATTCTCTCATATCTAACAGTTTATTCAACATCTCCCCTCGAGTATCTCAAATTATGACTTCCTGCCCACAAGTCTATTCTCAGTCCTCCCCAAATCAGTAAATTACAACTACATTCCTACAGCTACTCAGGCCAAAAACGTTGGTTTTAGAGTCATTAAATCTTATATAAAAATTTGGCTAACAAAATGAGGCAGAATAATATAATAGAAATCAGATTAGGTAAAATACCAGCTTTTGTAATCGTGTTTGTTGTACTACCATGTGTAATGTTAAATAAAACAACTTTTCCGGGCATGGTGGCTCATGCCTGTAGTCCCAGCACTTTGGGAGGCTGAGACGGGAGGAACACTTGAGGTCGGGAGTTCGAGACCAGCCTAACCAACATGGTGAAACCCCGTCTCTACTAAAAAATACAAAAATTAGCCGGGTGTGGTGGCATGCGCCTGTAATCCCAGCTACTTGGGAGGCTGAGGCAGGAGAACCACTTGAATCTGGGAGGTGGAAGTTGTAGTGAGCCGACATCACATCATTGCACTCCAGCCTTGGCAACAAGAGTGAGACTCTGTCTCAAAAAAAATAAAAAATAAAAATAAATAAATAAATAAATAAATAAAACAACTTTGACCATTTAATTTTTAGTTATTCTACCCCATTTTGGTTTTGAATCTTCTCCTCCATCTTCATTCATTGTCATGCTCCCTTGGCATGATTACACAGAGCTTTAAATTCCGTGTGTGTCACAGGTCCCAAATGTAGAGCTCCAGCTTCACCTCTCTCGAGAATGCCGTTGCCACCTAGAGATTTCCATTGGAGATCTATGAGCATTCAGAGCTCTTCATTCCCCTGCACCTAACTTGAACCTTCAGCCCTCCACCTCATTTTAGTTAGTCTATTTACCTCGTTGCTCAAGTCTAAAACTTCAGCTATATCTTTCACATCTCTCTTTTCTTATTTTGTCCAATTTTTCATCAAATCCTGACAATTCTTCTTCCCAACTGTATCCCTAAGTTGTAGCACTTCTCTGCACATTTATGGTTGTACCTTAATCCAAGCCACCAACAACTCTCACTAGGCCTTTTTCAATGGCCTCCTAGGTAGTCTCTCACCCTGCTAACCATTTTCCACAAATCAGCCAGTTAGCCTTAAAAGAAAAAAAAAAGCCATTTCATTCTTTGTGATGTCCTACGATGTCTTCCTATTTCACCCTGAGTGAGCTCCAAAGTCGTTTCCTAAAGCAGTGTGCATTTATTTGTTTGGGATCTGTCTCCCCCCACCAGAAAGTAAGTTCCATGAGAGTCAAGATGTCCTCTCCTTTGTTCACTGCTTTATCCACATCTCCTTAAACAGTGCCAGGCAGAGTGGGGCTCAAGAAATACTTGTGGCACAAAAGAGAATAAACTGCTGAATGTGGAGTGAAGGCTGGGAGTATAAAGCAGTGGAGGAAGGAGGGAAACACTAACATTTTAGTCTATATTTTGTACACTTTTGCAAAGAGATGTTTTGAAGACTGCAGTCTTCAAAAATCTAAAAGGAAAAGAAAATTTATTTAAACTTGCTAACAAGTCCAAGTTCTATATAACGACTGAAAGGGCAGTATAATAAGATAGCAAAATCTGTGGGGCCACTGTGGGTAGAGCTGAGGAATCTGGAAATGTTAAATCAACTTTAAGAGGAAGAGGCCGGGCGCAGTGGCTCACACCTATAATCCCAGCACTTTGGGAGGCTGAGGTGGGCGGATCACCTGAGGTTGGAAATTTGAAGACCAGCCTGACCAACATGGTGAAACCCTGTCGCTACTAAAAATACAAAATTAGCCAGGCATGGTGGTGTGCACCTGTAATCCCAGCTACTCAGGAGACTGAGACAGGAGAATCACTTGTACCCAGGAGATAGAGGTTGTGGTGAGCTGAGATCACACCATTGCACTCCAGCCTGGGCAAAACTCAGTCTCAAAAAACAAAAACAAAAACAAAAAAGAGGAAGACCAGGGCTCCGTGTGGTGACTCTTGCCTGTAATCCCAGCACTTTGGGAGGTCAAGGTGGGAGAATCACTTGAGTCCAGGAGTTCGAGACTAGCCTGGGCAACATGGCGAGACCCCATCTCTACAAAAATTAATAAAAAGTTAAAAAATAAGAGGAAGAGCAGATAGAAGCCATGCTGTAGTCTGTATTGACTTTGTAATGAGATTCAAACCCCAGCTTTGACTGGACACTGTATCCCTGAAGAACATCTGTGCCCTTGTCCACTCTTATTTGTTCTTTTCCATTTTCTCACCTTCACAACATCGATTTCAACTCATACAGCCAATGGGCATTTTAAAATGTTCAGACAGCTCCTTTTGAGTTAAGATACACCTGAAGGAAAGGTTTGCTTCCATAAAGCATCAACATATCCAAATAAAGATTGCAATCTCATCAAAAAGACCCAAGAGAATACTTCAAAATGGACAACCAGCAACCAGTGAATTCTGCCTAGCTAGAAGCTCCAGACTTTGAGGACTCGTGGATTTGTGATGATTTTTTTCTGTCTGTGATGAGGAATTGGGAAGATCAGACATTCCTGGTGGGTAAAGGAAATGCTAGAGAGGAAGCTCCAGGATTACCAGTAAGTGTCTCTTGACAAGGGCCAGTTTTGGAAAGGTGGGATTTGCTAATGCCTGGCTATGGTAATGAGTTTGCAGGAAATGACTGATGAAAAGCAGGGTTAACCTGAAGTAAATTTACCCCTCAGCAGGCTCCTTTCCTTAACTCCCCCCCCACCCATATTTTAATCAAGAGGCAAAGCCCCTGGCTGGGATTAGACAGGGACCACATTTTAATCACTACACTTCTTCATAACAATAGGCGTCACGTGACAGTCCTAACTTCCTGGAAGATTTTGAAAGCAGAACTAGGGGGTAAAAAAAACAACTCTGAATCCTTTGGGATTTAGTGAAGGAAAGGTCCAAGTCCAAGTAGCTCTCCAGAAAGGGGAGACTCCAGCTACCCTGTGCAGGGCTTGAGGGGTGAGTTCCATCTTAAATATTACATTTGAAAAACATAGCAAACATCTAAAAAGAAGTTCCCTAATAAAACTATTCACTCTCTTCTACATCTGGTGAAAGGTGCTTCTTCTAGTGTTGTCTCTCTGCCTTGTGAATGTTAGCAATTGTGACAATTTGGTGGATCTATTGTCCTCTAAGACAGGTCTTCCTCTAATGGAAGAGAAGAAAAACCAGGGTTTTGATCAGAGCATAGTGGGGGCCTGTGTCTGCTGATAGATATCTTGGAATATGGAAGAATGTTGGCCACCTGGGGGCTGCTCCCATGGTATCTGTGTCACATTTGGATGTTTGGGTTTTTTGGTGTGTTTGGTTGGTTGTTTTGTTTTGTTTTTGGCTCATAGAGATTGGGTAATTCTTGGAAGTTCTTGAGGCTGATAGTGTTGTTGGTGGTGTTACTGCTTGTTCTGCCAGGTACTAGAAAAAAGACTTTAGCGTGCTCCAAAGTGCATTAACACAAACTGAAAACTTCTTTTCAACCCAAGAAATGCTGTGACTGCCTTGTCAAGAAAGCAAGGTATACATCTTATTTCAGCTTTGTTTCCACTCCTTAATTTGTCCAGACTTGGAACTCTCTCCTCAGTCTTTTCTCTGGTCTCTTGCCGTGGGTAAACAGCCATCTGGGTCCCCTTGCTGGTCCCCTCACAGGACTTGTGGTGTTCCTGCCATTTCTTCCACCTGGCACACCTCTCCCTAGCTACTCCTAACTCCAGAAAAACCTTCCTCATCTTTAGAGTTCTTTCTGAAATGCTGCCTCTTCCATGAAACTCTCTCTTTCCCCCCACAACTGGAATGAATTCGTGTCTGTCCTGTCCGATGAGGGATTTTATGTTTTCATCTCTCTCATGAAGTCTTCCTCTGTCACGTATTTCTTTGCATATGTTTTCCCTACCATAATGTCAGATCCTTGAGGACTGCCACGATTTTGCCCCACTTTGTGTATCCCACCTTCCCTCCAGGGCCTTCAAACATAGTGGGAATCTGTAGAATTCTGAGGGTGGTATTTTTATCAGGACTGTTAGTCCCAGCAAAGCAGAATTGTGTAGCACTTAAGTTCCCAGGCTTTAAATGCAAGAGGACTAGGGTAGAATCTTGGTCCAATCACTCAACCAGCTTGTGACCTAGGCGGTTGCTAATTCTCTGAGAATCTCAATTCCTTCATTGGGAAAGTGGGAATAATAAAACTTAGTAACAATAAGATTGTTGTGACAAGTAAATGAGGCAAATATAAAACACTTGGCATGGTGCCTGACACATAAGTCTTTTCAAAAAGACTTAATAAGTGGTAGACCTTTTATTATTGTTACTATTACCATTAGCCGTAAACTTCTACGCAGAGACCAAAATATTCTTACTACATGTTAATCTATTTAAATAAATTAAGAGTGATTGCTCTGGAGAGAGGATTTCATGAGCCCCACCAATTCTATCTTTTTCCAAAGACTCTTCTTTAAAGAGCAATCACTTTCTAACAGTGCTGACCAATAGAAATATAATGTGAGTTATATATATAAATTAGAAATTTCTACTAGCTACAGTAAAAGAAGCAAAAAGCAGCAAGTGAAATTAATTGTTTTCTTTGTCACCCTGGCTGGAGTGCAGTGGCATGAACACAGCTCACTGCAGCCTTGACCTCCCGGGTTCAAGTGATCCTCCCATTTCAGGCTCCCAAGTAGCTGAGACTATAGGTGCCCGCCATCATGCCCAGCTAATTTTTGTATTTTTTGTAGAGACTGAGACTGGGTTTTGCCTTGTTGCCCTGGCTGATCTCAAACTCCTGCACTCAAGCAATCTGCCAACCTTGACCTTCCAAAGTGCTGGGATTACAAGTGTGAGCCATGGTGCCCAACCAAAATTAATTTCAACATATATTATTTAATTCAATATATCTGAAATATTACCATTACAACATGAAGTCAATATAAGTATTAATGAGATATTTTACATTTTGGGGGTACTAAGTTTTCAAAATCTATTGTATACATAACACATAAAACAGCGCATCTCAAATCCTACTAACTCTATTCAAGTGCTCAGTGGTTACATGTGGCTAGTGGTTACCATACTGGGCAGCACAGATTCGTAACATAGAATTTGAAAACCTCACCCTCATAAATGAATCCTGTCATTCCAGGCTTTCACAGAATGTAGTTGGTACTACAAGAGAATGTGTTTCTCTGAAAATGGTTAGGACTGGGAGTGCCAACTCTAGGTTCTGGTCTGGACTCTGTCATTTACTTGGATAACTTTGGGTAAACCACTAAATTTGGCAGTTTTATTTCCTGCATTTGTCCTGGGGCTTAGCTAGCTCACAAGTCACAAAAAATAGGACTGGCCTCTTCAACTCAGTCTGTCTCATTGCCACCTCACGTCCCTAGGAATAGGCCTAAGACCTGAGACAGAAACCCCTAGACATCCTACCTACGGTTGAACTTTTTTTTTTTTTTTTTTTTTTTTGAGACGGAGTCTTGCTCTGTCACCCAGGCTGGAGAACAATGGTACTATCTCAGCTCACTGTAAGCTCTGCCTCCCTGGTTCAAGCGATTCTCCTGCCTCAGCCTCCTGAGTAGATGGGACTACAGGCCAGCACCACCACGCCCACTAATTTTTGTATTTTTAGTAGAGATGGGGTTTCACCAACTTCGTCAGGCTGATCTCGTACTCCTGACCTCATGATCCACCCGCACAGGCCTCTCAAAGTGCCTTTGTGGGTGAACTTTTAAAACAAGCCATGTTTTGAAGAAGATTGATTGATTGATTTTGAGACGGAGTTTCGCTCTTGTCACCCAGGCTGGATGGAGTGCAGTGGTGCGATCTAGGCTCACAGCAACCTCTGCCTCCCGGGTCGAAGTGATTCTCCTGCCTCAGCCTCCCGAGTAGCTAGGATTACAGGCATGCACCGCTATTTATTAATTGAGGTATCATGAACACTGTGGAGTTCTTGGAGTTTAACTCATCCTTTTCGTTTTTCACCCAGAGGTTATTCCAGTTTATGGGAATTTCATTCTTAGAATTTGAGTACTTTGAGTTACCCGATCCAGTCATTTCCAAATCTTGCCCCAACAACTTGGAACACACTCAGGGTCCAGATGCTGGTGGTTGGGGTTAGGGAAGAGAGAGGAGGAGGGGAAGCTAGAGGAAGGGTGAATCAGTGGCTCTGCCTCCCGACCCTTCAGGTTTATAACTGATGTGTCATGCTGCTTGTTTCATCACGAGATTTGATTGGAACAAAGGGTTAAAAAAAATTGAAACCCAGACCTCACCTCACTATTCAGTTTGGAGGAGAGGACCTCCTACAATACCATATTTGCCCAACCTTGCACCACTCAGGTCTCCTGACCCCCAGTCTCCATGCATTTTTCTCTAATGTCACATGACCTATGCTGATTTCACCTGTTGATTATTAAGTGATTTTGAAGAATCTACTGGACTTCAGCAAACAAGTGAGGACAGGGGTAGGTATAAACTAGTCATCCTGCGTTAATTCTATTTCAAGCAAGTGTGATCCTTCCTTCCTGGGAAAGCAGCGGAATGAGGAAAGAGGCTTGCATTTGCTTCTTCTATGACTCAAAAATGAACTGCCTCATAATTCAATGGGAATTCCCTGCCTGGCCAAGGAAAAGGGGATTGTTAAGCATTCTGAAGTCTTTCTTCCCTGGTCTTTCAGCTTAGAATCAATCCATAGGCACGACATTCACAGAAGATGGAATTTTACTCAGGAGCACAGCCCAAGTCTTGAATGTATGTTTTAACGCGTAAACTAACTTCATTCTAACCTTACCCCCAGATTACTATAATTGCATCCAATGTCCAAAAGTTATTCCAGCCACTAAGGTTGATTTGTGCTCAAGGCCCAGTTTCCACAGTTCACCCTGTTTTCTCAACCCAAAACTGAATTTTCTGTTGCTTTAAAAATTAGCATATTTTCTCAGTGCCTGTTTCTGACTTACAATAAACAATGCCCAGACCTCCTGCCAAAAAAATGTCCAAACGCGAAATAGTTGCTATAATAGTCGTTTTTGTGATGGCAACTTTGAGCTGTGTGCTTTTAAATTATAATTACTTTTTTTCCTTACAAAAGATGTGTATCTGTCTTGATTGCTGTAATTATGATTCTATACCAGCAAACAGTTATAAAACATTCATGTCATCACTGTGCTTCATAAAACTCATGCCCTTCAATAAGCTTCCTTTGGTGACTGTATTATGTTTGTGTTTAATCTGTGGCAGGGAAATCCTAATGAGAAGCCATTAATCACTGAGTGTATATGAAAATTTGTGTCCTTAACTAAACAGACCAAAGTGGATATGGCAAGCCCGTTATTGGCATGACATGATTTCGAATCAGGAAAGCGACTTGAGAAAAACAATCTGGTCTAACCTAGTTTTATGGATGACATTCAGAATTGGGAAGGGAGAGCATGTGGCTTAGTGACTGCACACATGGGACCAGGAGCCCAGAGATTGAGGTTCGAAACCTGAACTTGGCAGTAAGGAATTATGGCACAAACTGACTTGACTTCTGCATTCATCCTCGCTTCCCAGCTGTGATGTGTAGAATCCACACATTAAGGAGGTGCCTCACCCAGGGAGCTACTTGGGGGCAAGAAAAGGGGGACGCTGACAAAGGCTATGACTCCCACTCACCCCACATTCAATTAGAGCAGCCACACTGGGATCTATTTTACATTGTAATGATTGAAGAAGGAACTCATTGCCTTTTTTTTTTTTTCCTTTTAAGTTTGATGTTTACTGACTTCCATTCTCCAAGTCTTAGGATTGGAAATAGACAGATGAACCCTCTCATGTTTGTGACTGTGTTGCATCTGCTTATTGGTGCAACAACTCTTTTCTGAGCACCTTTCATTCTGGTTCCTGAGTAACCAGTAGTAATCCATACAGGCCCTGTGCTCAAAGACCCTACAGTCTAGACAGGGAGAATTGCAGCACAAAGTGGTAATGACTCTGGAAATTTAAACCCAGGGGGCCTTGGGAGCACATAGAAAGGGCAACCAAGCCTGTTGGATTTGGAGAGTGGGAGAAGATTAGAGTTGACTCCCCAGAAGAAATGACAAATGGTAGGCCTTCCTTTTAATGTTCTTTCCTTTCTTTTCTGTCTTTAAAAAAACACCTGGGGGCTTCTTTTGGGAAAAGATGATAAATCAATATGAAGAACTCTTGTCTTAGCACTGACTATAATCCTCAGCATGTTACTCAATCCCTACTGATCTCCAACATCTGGGTCTATAAGTAATAATAGAGTAGAATATACCTCAAAGTATTATCATGAAGATTAAATTAGATAATGTGTGTAGAAGTACTTATAAAACTATAAAGCCTTATAAAAATGTCTGCTGAAGGCTTGAATTCCAATCAACCTACATAATCTTTCCCAGCTAAACTGATATTCTTGGTTCTACAAAGGCTTGACTCATGTTGAGCAACTGGGGAAAATGTCACTTTTCAATATAAATAATAATTGATAACAATAACATGTGTGAAGCCTTCACTAAAAAGCAGACCCTCTTTAGCTTTAGAATGGAGAAAACATGTTGTTTTTTAAGGCATCATTGTGTCCACCTGTTGGCTCGCTTGTGATAAAAAGAACAGTTGGTGTAACTTCTCGCCATGTGGGAATCTGTATCGGGGAATTCCTCTTGCTGGTCTTCACCTTTGTGTTGGGGTTCCTTAGGTTTCTGCCCTTGCTCAGTCCCCTTCTGAAACCTCATCACAGGTCAAAACAGAAGAACTTGCTAGAGCCACATGCTGATAACTAACTTGAGTGAAGTGGGCAGGCCTAGTGGGCTGGAGAGTGCACACTCCACCTACAGTAGGCAGCCTTGGCTCAGTGTCAGCCGACCCCTTCAAGGGCCTCAGTATTCTCAAATGGTGAGTATTTTTCAATGTGAAAGTGAACTCACCCAGTTTGTAAATGCTCCTCCTGCCCCTTGACTTCCTAACCCAAGTCTTAGTCACTTCAAGGCTTTGCATTTTACCTAAAATGAAAATTACTCCCCTGCTTAAATCCTGTGGCTGGCTCCCCGTTGACTAGGAGTGGAGTTCAAGTTGTAAATTTGGCCCCTACTGGCCTGTTCTCCAGCAGGAACCGCTACTGGCTCCCTGCCATGCCACGCTATGCCTGCTATGGGCAGGCACCTGCTAGAAACAGTGTACACAATGTGGATCCAGGCGCGGCTGCTTCCCTCAAGTTGCTACCAGTCTTTTTGACAGACTAACTGGAAAATAGGCCTCAGCACACGGCAATCTCATAACTTTCTGTTGGGCCCTGTCCTGGCCCACTGCTTAATAATTACGATGTGTTTATGGGCTCCTTGAGGAAAGAACCTGGTATTTGGAGCACAGTGGTTGCTCAATGTTTGTTGAATGAATAAATGAATGTGATAAAGTTAATTTTAGTTCACCTCTCTGTAGTTGGATGTTTTTAAGCTTCATGTGACTATGACTTTAAAATAAAACCCAGTTATTTAAAAATTCAACTAACTAGACTTCACCACAGGTTTTTTATTGTTATGCTTTTTACATTCATATTTAAGAAGAAAAAAAATCAAGACAAAATGGAAGACTACTACTACTACAACTACCACAATTTCTTCTACACCTACTGCCTCTAACACATCCACTGTTACACTCTGGGGTTAAGTCAGGTCTTGTTCATTGTCTTAGTATTCTACAATTTCCAAATTCTAGAAGGGGAATTGATATTCTGATGATCCTGAAATGCAAGCTATTTAAACAAGGATTGATTTTAAAACTGTCATTAAATTAAAAATCAACGTGGAAAATATTGAAAAAAGATTAAAAGGTTTTCTAATCCATTTTGTTGCTCAAAAAAAATCCAATTAACCAGAATTTCCTAATTTTGAATAGTGAAGTTCGACTGGCCT
Source organism: Macaca thibetana thibetana (assembly GCF_024542745.1). Classification (NCBI taxonomy): domain Eukaryota; kingdom Metazoa; phylum Chordata; class Mammalia; order Primates; family Cercopithecidae; genus Macaca; species Macaca thibetana. Next base: position 137,626,942 of record NC_065583.1, read on the forward strand.
GTACCACGCTAAGATCAGTGCATGCTTATTACCGTAATCTCTTGTTCTTCAAACCAATAAATGCTCCCTTTAAGGACAGGTTGGATTTGGTTATTTCTTGTTATACTGACATTTTTTTTCTCAAAAGAAAGAATTTACCTATAACATACTTAATCACACAATGTTCAAAGAAAGATCTTGGCAGATTTTTTCAGCAGGAACAGCATTTGCTGCTGGTGTTTGTGTTTTTCTCATTTGATAATACTAACGTTAATATGATCCCCCAGCTCTGTGTCTCCCACCCTGAGTAGCTTTGAATGAAATACAGCATGCAGAGGCTTGTTCATAATTTCTTGATCTTTCATTTATTTAGTGTTTCTATGAAGGAAAAAAAAAAAAAAAAAAGATGTTTTAAAGCTCAAGGGACTTAACTGTAAAGTAGAGAGGAAAAGGTAGAAATACGTGTTGAGGAAACCCAGGGGGCCCCCAGGGCATTATTTTTGCTATAGCTTTCCAGAAAGAGAAAGTGGTGCTTAAAGAAATAATTCCCAATGTTTCCCTCCAGACTAAAATTCGGATGAACTCTGAACTGAGACTCTTTGCATCTCATTTTCTCATTAGGTTTTACTACAGCCAACAAAACTTTCAGTGGTGAATTACTTCCCTTCTCAACAGAATACCAGACTCCCATAATTCTACACAAACTGAAATAATGAAATGGTTTTTAACCAAGCTTTAGGGATTAGAGAGGAAAAAAAAAAGTAAAAAAGAAAGGGCACCAGGGTCTTCCCATCTCTATGCTAACCAAAGTGTGGTTTTCCAGCCCTTTTTCTTGCCTATTAAAAAAAAATAAAAACAAAAAACGGAAATGCCAGTGGGCTTGAAACCCCATTTAAAATCAGATTTCTCTTTCAAGTTCCCTTGCAATACAAATCAAAGTCATTTCTACAAAAAAAAAAAAAAGTTGGGGGGGGTTCGAATTAATCCTAAACCCATGGCTCAAATAGGACCTGGTATAGTAAATAAATGCTTTTAAAAGTAGTCATGGCATTGAGAAATGGTTCCATGCACCTAAGCCAGAGGCACCAATGTAAAAACTAGTAATTGTATATTAACACAAAAGATTGAAAAGCATTTTGTTTCACATCCTAATATTATTCCATTCACTTAAAAGAGTTACTTAATATTGACGCTGTATCAGGCATAAGACAGGTTCTTGCCCTCAAAGAACTTATAATTTAGTTGAGAAGCCAAAACCTAACATGAGCTTTAAAAGAAGGATGCAGTACAAAACATGGTATAATTAAGTGTTAAACAATGCAGTATAGATGCTCAGTGACCTAGGAGATCAGAGGAAGGGAAAGGTCACTGAGGGCTGGGAATGTCAAAAGCCTGTATTTTCAATAAGTTCTTAAAATGATAGCATGTTAGAAAGCTGTTATAATTGCTGCTAATTTGTAATTTTAAAGTGTTGACATGATTCACCATTGCTTTCCAACCAGTAGCTGTTCAAAAGGACATACAGTTGAAGGTAAAAGGAGATATTTCTTTATGATCTCCAGAGATTTGTATTGAAGGGAAAAAAGACATACTTTCTTGTTGAATAATAGACCAATAATTGAGCATATTTTGCATGGGGAATACTAAATTGAGTGAACAGGAATTCAAACCTCAGGCTGTGATTTTGGTATAAATTTTTGTTTCTAATAAACCATTTTCTTCCTGCTAAATAAGCTTAAAGTTTTGGGAATAAGTCAGCTCAAAAAACTTTTTTTTTATTTTCTAATATCTATTTTCACAATTTATTTTTCTTTTAAGAAAAGTGGACTAAAAGTGCAAGTCACATTCCCAAGGCAATGAGAATTTTTTAGCTCTAAAAATGGTGTGTGTGGCAGGGAGAACATTTAGCATCCTTTAAAATTGAGACATCTGAACAGCAACTTATCTTTTGAAATCACCAGATCTCAAGTGTGCTTTGCACTCTTGGTCTTAAAATGCGTTTCATTTTCTAGTTTGGCAAACATTCCAGTCTCCTTACATTTGCTACCTTTTCCGTCTCTGCAACACAGGCAGTCTGAGCTAAATTAGGTTTGTTATAATGAAGTTTTGAAGTTTAAACTGCTAAAATAGAGGCATGTCCCTAACTTTATACAAGTTTAGAGAATCGTAGTAAGCATTATTTTTTTCTCCATACTTGTCTGCATTCAGGGTCTTCCCAAGAAATGTCAGTTAATTCCCCTATTCGAAAAAGAGGGACTTTTTCGTAACAGTTGTACAACCAGGCTAAAGAGCACACCCTTGTCTTTCCTGAAGGGGAGGCAACCTGCAGTAATATGAGGTAATTAAATTTAGCCTTAGAAAAGTCTTTGAAACGTTCTAATCAAGACTTTCAGCTTTCCGATTGTGTGCGCTTTATTTTTCAATTCTTGCTAGTCCCGGTTTTGCATTTCTAATGACAGTGAACTGACAACGCGTGAAAGCGGTCTGAGGAGCAAAACAAAGCCAGCAAGTCTGCTTCTGGTGTGCCAAGATTAATCAATATTCCAGAAACCTCGCGGTTTCCCCCTCCTCCCCTGTGCGGTTTCCATTCCCCGCTCCTCCTTTCCCGGGTACAGACTCCTCCCCTTTTCTTAAGTTGCCCTGATAGTAACTTGCAGTCTCAGAGCACATGCACACTGTCAGGGCTAGCCTGCCTGCTTACGCGCGCTGCGGATTGTTGCTCTGTTGTACCTGCTGGGGAATTCACCTCGTCACTGCTTGCTATCTTTCACCCCTTACAAAATCAGAAAAGGTAAGTGTCACATTCTGTGTTCCTGCTGGGTTTAATTTCTCCTTTCACTTCTCTGCCGATCTATTTTGCCTTCCAAGCAGAGGAGTAGCCTGAATCAAGGCTAGCCATTTTGGTAGATAAAGTCCGTGTTAGTCATCTCACGTCGTGAGAGTGTGGTGTCTATTTATGCCGGGTCCTCTGCTAATTTGGAGTTGAGTCATTCGGGGTGGATTGGGGGCAGACTGTGGCGCGAGATCTAGAAAAGGATCAAAGTTGAGCGGATCTGCTTAAAAGTGACTGGTAAGAGAAATCAGAGCTATTAGTTAAAAAAAAAAAAAAAAAAAAAAGTCTGGTCTCTCCTACTTCCCAGTCTTCATTTCTCGCTAAGCATTTAATCCGGTGTGACGTCTTAAACAAATTATAAGTCTTAATATCACTGACCCCAACTTGCAATTATATTTAAAAGGCAAACTGTTAAGTCTTTTTTTTCTTCCTGCACTGGGATTTGCTAAAAGCTTGCGAGGAGTCATTTGCGAGGAGTCCTTTGGTTTCCAGTTACCTCCCCCACAGGCGCACACGCTGGCTGCTTGCGTTGGCAGCGACACACAACCAGGGTACGGCTGGTTTTCACTCGGATTGATTATGGGAAGGGCTATGGATTAGAACTCCTGTAAAGCACCAGGAGGAATCCCTTGATTTTTCAGAACAGCTGATTTCCACCAGGAAAGAGATTTACTGAAATGTAGTTAAATAGCGTGAGTGGTTTAAAGAAACCAGAAACCACACGCTGTAATGTTTGGAATGAAAATTGGTTTCATCTCCTCATCTGTTCTAGAAATCCTAAATCTTAAAATGCTAAAAAGTCAGCGATGGTTTCCTTGGAAGACTCCAGCATGTGTGTCACAAAGAAAAACGCTACTTCATACGTCTACTTGTGATTAAAAAAAAGAAGCTGAATTGTGATTTCAGATGATTTATAGATGTGCCCAGAGCACTTTGCTTATTTCATGGAAAAAAAATGAAAAAATTACCCTGTAAAATAGTCACATGTATTTCCCGTGTACTGTGGGCACTTGTGTTCTTTTTATGACCATATTTACTAGTAGATATTATTATTTTTTAATGAAGAAAATAGCTGGTTACTTCACTACAAATAATAGAGAAACTTCCACCTATCAATATCTTAATTATTTTTATTGACCTGGTTGTGCCTTCAATCATGTATACAGCATAATTTGTCAAGTAATGATTGAGTACTTTCTGTGCATTCAGTTCAATTGGACATTTATTGACTGTGTACGTTGTGCAAGGCATGGGCTGGGTTCTGCGGGGGATAGGGGATAGGGGTTCTCAGTCAGATCCAGCTCTGAAGAACCCTTTCATAGCCTCATTGGAGAGGGAAGGATGGATTTTTAAAAAGAAAATAGAACATAAGTTCTGCATATATATTCCGAATTTATGCACATTTCCCACACGTGGTCCACTAAAATATGCACACTGCAGCCTTGAAGTCTGGTATTGTGACTCTCCAGTCCTTGATTCCTGCTGAGATTATGCAATTTGCCAAGAGCTTGCCTGGTGTAGAGCAGCACTGATTTCTCACCCCTGGAGGCTATAACTCATGTCTCTTTTTCTCCCATTCTAGCTGTGTTTTCTAATACCAAAGAGGAGGTTTGGCTTTCTGTGGGTGATTCCCAGACACTGAAGTGCAAAGAAGAGACACTCCTAGAAAAGTAAAATATGACTAAAAGCAATGGAGAAGAGCCCAAGATGGGGGGCAGGATGGAGAGATTCCAGCAGGGAGTCCGTAAACGCACACTTTTGGCCAAGAAGAAAGTGCAGAACATTACAAAGGAGGATGTTAAAAGTTACCTGTTTCGGAATGCTTTTGTGCTACTCACTGTCACCGCTGTCATTGTGGGTGAGTCATTTGATTAAAAACAAACAAACCTGTATCTTGTTTCTCTGGGGCATCTGGCTGCCCGGGGAATATTATCAGATGAACTAGTTGTATCAAAATGATAGCCTAGGCTTTCCTCTGAGCTTGATGATTTTTCTCCACAAAAATGACTGTCTGGGCATGTTTGGAAGAATATATCATAAACACATCATTAAGCATCATTAAGCATTATGCAAATCAATTGTGTGAGAAAAAAATAAATACAATATTTTCCTATTTCATATAAGGATAAAGAAGCGATAATTTCATCATTAGGCATGACAAAGCAAGCATGCTAGATTTGGCCAAAATGTAATTATATACAATGTCAGTTCCACTTAAAACTAATTTATACAATTAGTACACCTAAAATGAGATGTTGGTTCCAAATATAATTATATTCTAACTGATGCTGACTTGAAGCTAAGTATCAAGACTTAGACACAGAGGCCGAATCCTTTATATGTTTGCACTCTGTCACCCAGCAACTGGGAAAGGTGGATTGGGGAAAATGTTAACACAGATCTCTTTCATTCATTGCTTTGCAGAGCCTGCCATAACCAGCTATACCTTTTTTTGAGTCATTTCCATCTCTTACTAATTTAGCAGGGTTGACAGCAATCTGTACTAACAAAATATTACTGTTTTGTTTATTGATCTTAAAAGTTATCGTTTATTACTTATGGGTGGCATTGGTCCTACTTTAAAATATAGCTGAAAAAACCTACTTATTTGGAATTTTTGACCAAACCAATACAGAAATCCTTAGGTTGACAAACATACAAGCCAAAGGCAGGTTGTAAAAATGCTCTAACTTAACCTACCAATTTGCCACCAAAAAAGAGCATTCAGTACAGTTTTAATCTCTACTTTGGAGTTTGCCAAGATTTCCATCAACTTTAAAGAGGTAATGATTTAATAAAGATTAAGAAAATTCTGTAGTGTGTAAATATAATTATAACATTTTTCAAGGAAATTGAATTCTTAAATTGTAGACAAATGAAATATAGCAGGAGAGTGTGTCAGAAGACTTCAGATACCTCCCATTTTAACATGATTCTCTTCCATTAGTAATCACTGGTGATAAATGATGGTTCAATTAATTTTAGAGATATTCAAAGAGAACATAGCCTAACTGACCCAGAGAAGTAATGGCTTTCCACAGTAGGTTTCCAGGCTTGAACATTTTCCTGGATGAAGTATTTCAGTCCCACATCATCGTCCTGGAAGTCAATGCAGAATGCAGTCTGCTTGCCTCAGTTTTCACTCTGAATCAAAGTCATTGCCAAGCCAAGAAATAGCTGCATAGTAATAATTGCAAACTTTTGTATAGTACTATTCCAGCTACTCTGTAGGAGTTTTGTTTATATCGGCTCACTTAATCCTCAAACAAGCCTATGAAGCGAGTGGGAAGGTATGATTACTATGATCTTCCTCATTTTGTAGATGAAACTGACTGTGGAGACATCAAGCAATTTGCCCAAAGTCACAACACTAGCAAACTCTGGAGCTGGAAGTCAAATTCAGTCTAGTGTCAGAGGCCATTCTCTTAACCACTCTATTCTTCCTCTGCTCTAATGCTAGTTGACATCTTCTAAGAGATGTCAGGAAGAGAAATACCCTCATAAGTTGATGAAGGCCAGTTAGCTAGCAATGCTAGATGCATTCACATAGCATTGTCATTTAACTGTATGATTTACCCAGTTAAACTCAACATAAAACTTACAGTTCTCCTATAGACCGTTAAGCCACATCCTTCTCATTCATTTAACAAATATTCATTTATAATTCATGATCCTGTACATATAATAAATAGAGCTCAGTTATACTGGAGTATATTTGAAAAAGACGGAGAAACACCATTCAAAATGGTGTTGTAAACACCAGAAGAGTTGAATTTCTAAGACAGAAATGTTTCATTCAAGAACAGAGGAATGGAAAGTCATAAAACTTGAACATGGAAGACAGATTGATGGAGAAGGAAGTTCCTAAGTGACTAGTACAAAGCAATAACATCTCTAATAAAAGGAAGATAATGCCAGTATTTAAAAGTCTGTTTTTCTCTAGGAGTTCTGGGATCATTCCTTACCCAATGAGGGCTTTCCTAAGATTTGTGAGAACTGCAATAAGAGTTGGCTGAGCTAGGGTAGATAAGTTGGCCGGGTGCCCTCATGGTTGGCTTTACTAATGGAAACTGAGGAGGCAGAAGCAGCAAGAAGAAGGCACTAACAAAGAAACACATAAAAAGAGCTCATTGACAGTCCAAGAGACCACTGAGTCTACATCAAAGACTTGGAATAGCAAATAGACAACTTAGGAGCAAACAGATTTAGGAGAGAAGGAAGAACCCTTCAGTTATCTGTTAGTGTGTCTTCCACTGAGGGCTCAGTGGATATAAAGGCTCCATTTAGCTTGTCACTGGGTTCCATGTCTACCAGTCTTAAGAGATAGGAAAAGAATGTGTCTGTACACCAACTCTTAATTTATTTGCAGTAGCATAAGAAAAAGCAAGAAATATGCTAGCAAGGATGGAGATAATTATTTTCCCCAAAGATGAGATGAGAAGAGCTATATTTATTACCTAGTTTTCAAATTCCTAGGTTTTTATTGCTTTTAGTGAAAAAAAAAATCATTGGGAAAACCTGTGTACTGGGTTGAATCTTTGGTTCAGTCTGTTTTTTTCTGCCTTTTTGAAATAAAATGTATATGATTTAATGTGTGGAAGTGGAAACTAGAAAAATATTATGATAAAGACATGTGAATCCATATATTCAAAATAAAGTAGAAAATTATAAATATTTTGATATCAATTCATCTGCAAGCATAAGCATAGAACCATTTGTACAATTTTATGTAATTTCTACTGTCATTTCTAAGCAACGTCAAAGTCTGAATATGCCATGCCATGACAAAAGCTCGTGTAACAAGAGCGGTTAGCAATCTGAGAGAACACAGTGCCAAGTTCCACATCCCTTAGAGGGCCCATCATGAAAGCATTAGGTAATGGTCTGCCAGGGCTGTTGTGGACATCTGTCTGACAAAAACCACACTGGGAAGAGTGGTTATTGTCTTTCTTCCTCCAGAAAGCAGTTTCTCCCTTCAGACTATGGTAAGTTGTGTTAGAGTGACCTCAGACATCTCGCTGAAAGAAAGGAAAAGTCCTTTGTCATGTTCAAGTCACAGAACACTGACTCTTTCCATGGCTAGGGAATGAATTACACAATAAAAGTGAGATCTCAGGCCAAACAATAGAAAGAAATGGGTCATAAGATCAGCTGCAAGGTGGGGAGATATTTATAAATAGGAATGCACAGAATTGAGTGGTGGTTTTACCTAAAGGCATTCACAAACACAGTAAACTAGCAGCTTTCTCTGATGTTGGTCTTGGTGCGTGCGCACGCGCGCGCACACACACACACAGAGTTTACATTTGAGTTATCCTTTTTCTGATGTTCTCCTTGCGCAGTTTACATTTGCGTTCTCCTTTCTCTGATATTGGTCTTCACACACACAGACACACACACACACACACACACACACTCTCACAGAGTTTACATTTGAGTTCTCCTTTATATGGATTTGAAAGAAATTGGTGACTTCTCAGGAAAGAAATCATCCTGGCTAAATTTTTATAAAGCATTTCCCTCTGTTCTCTAATACTCTGGCTATGAATTTAAATTGCACTAAAATTCAGTGCAATTCTGTAATATCTCTAGACGGATATACAAGAAACTGGTCAGCATGGCTGCCTGTTGGGATAGGAGCTAGGTGTCTAGAGAATGGGGTGGAAGGAATACTACTTTCCTTTGAGTACGTTTTTGTATTATTTGATTTTTCCCCTTATTTTTATATTATCTACTGATAGCTATTATCTACTAAGTAAATAAGATAAATTATTTATTTTAAAAAATTCAATGCTATTCAATTTAACAAATATGTTAAACTGTTATGTATCTTAGATGTTATGTATCTTGCCCTGTGCTATGCTATGGGGATCCCCTGTTCTCAGGGTAATTTCATAGGCGACATGGATGAAAAAGAAGATGAGAAAGGAATATCCAAGGATCAGAGGTGGTAATAGAGAAGTTTCTAATTAGCTGTAAAAAAAATTTTAATGAGATCATATTATGCATACTGTTCTACATAATATGGCATTTTTCTGTGTTGGGACTTTAGAGGTTCCATTTCCTTTTAATAACCACATTAGGAGTCCTAGATGTGCCATCTGAAGAAAAAAAAAAAAAGAGTGTGGCTTCTGATGAAGGTAGATCTGGATCCATGTGCCAGCTTTATTATTTAATAGCTGTGTGATCCAAAAGGAGGCATCTCTGAGCCTCAGTTTCCTGTAGCTATATTTTTGCTATAGTTATAATATGTGTTGCTAACAATAATAGAGGCTGGGTGCAGTGACTCACGCCTGTAATCCCAATACTTGGGGAGGCCAAGGTGGGAGGATCTCTTGAGCCCAGTAGTTTGAGACCAGCCTGGGCAACATAGTGGGACCCCATCTTAAAAAAAAAAAGAAAGAAAGAAAACAAATAGTCTTGTTGATGTTCACTATTTTGGGCTGGACAAGGTGGCTCACACCTATAATCCCATCACTTTGGTAGGCCAAGGAGGGAGGATCACTTGAGCCAGGAGTTCAAGATCAATCTGGGCAACATAGTAAGATCTCATCTCTGCAAAAACATTTTTAAAAAAATTATCCAGGTGCACATGTCTGTAGCCCCAGCTACTCGGGGGCTAAAGTGGGAGGAGGATTGCTTAAGCTCTTTATCGCTGCAGTGAGGCTGCAGTGAGCCATGTTCATGCCATTGCACTCCAGCCTGGATGACAGAGTGAGACCCTGTCTCCAAAAAAGAAAATAATAATAATAACGATAATAGCTAACACTCACAATGTATGGAAAGCACAGTTGTATTTAAGTATGTTAACTTTATTTAGTTCTCACAACAACCCAGAGAGGGAGGTAATTTTATTACTCTCATTGTACAGATGAAAAAACTGAAGCCCAAATCCTTATCACACAGCTGATGAATACTGAGTGGGATTCAAATCCTCCATTCTGGCTCCAGGTGCTCATTCACCACACTGTTCTGGGTGCTAGAACACCCATTCTGGCTTTACTCCAGCAATTCGCTGAGGGTCTGCCTGAGGTAGCAACGGAAGAGATGAAAAAGAGAGGTTGAACTGAAAGACCACTGGTGAGACTTGGCGATTGATTCAATGAGAGAAGGTGGACTGCAGACCGATGGCACGATTTCTGGCTTAGGTGGCAGAGTGGCTGATGGCGCCACTGTTGAAGGTAGGATACAGGAGAAAGATTGGGGCCTTGGGAGTGCACGAGGATAAGTTCAGTTTGGACCTGTTGAGTTTGTGGGGCGGGATGCCACTGAGGTGGATATACAATGGAAGAAGCTTGTTGCAAATCAAGATTTACAAGGTATTCCTACAATCTCCAAATTGAACGAAGACAGTCTGTCTTTGGATTTCAAGTGAATAAGGATCAGTGAATTGGGCTATCCTACTGCAAAAGTGAGTCTACTCTGTAAGTGAGTCTATTCTCAGAACAGTTTCCATAACTCTAGGGCCCTCTCCTTCATGCTTAAAAGCACTAAACTTTCAGAAATGCTATAGTGATTTCCGGATGTAACTGGCCAAGTCCGTTAGGTCAGCCAAGCAGGTTAATCATATGGTTTGCTATCGGCTGCTGAACTGAACTGACAGGTAGTGGGACCACACCAGTCAACTGCTTGAGTTCGTGAAGCAGGCACAGTTGGGCACGCACACCTCTCAACTTCCTGAACCCCTGATAGCGGGGCATTTCCACACTGATTGAACAACAGCAATCCAAAGAACGATGGACAGATATCTGGGTTCAGACTTACGGTTTCTTCAACACTTCCTGGAAATGAGCAGGGAGAGAGGAGCTTCAGGAAGCTGGGGGGAGGGGGATCCTGAGTCCCCTGGTGTTGCCAGAGCTCAGCTGTGCTTTCACTAAGCAGAGACTGGGAGGCAAGGAGGAGGAAGCTGAGGATTTGCAGAGTTTTGCTCTGGAGAAGCCACACTGGGATAGGGTATAAGAACTAGGGTCTGATTTATCTGTGCTTTATCTTCTCCCCTGGGAAGAAAAAATACAGAAAAATTGTCAGGGCTAGTGATGACACATGTGCTGCCCACAGCACATGCATCCTAGCCCTCTCCCGCCTTCTCCAAAAGCACTGCAGGAGCTGCCTCCTACTGTGAGGGTATAGCCCAGTAAGGTATAGTGGAGATCAGAGCCATGTGCTCTGGAGTCAGACAGCCGAGGTTTATGTCCAGTTCTGGAACTGAGCCTCTGTTTCTTCGTGTATAAAATAGAATAATTATAAAAACTGTCGCCAAGATTTATATCTCAGTTCTGCTCTGTACAAGCCATGTCACCTTAAATGATTTCCCTAAGTGCTTGCCAGTAAAGTGTTCATAGACATTGTAAACCCTACGTCTTTTATTTACATCTCTGATACGGCTTTGAGCTGTCATATGCACTGATTTGATGATGCTGATCTTCCAGAGAGCTATAAGACCCTGGCATTTGGGGAGGCTGTGGGGCAGAGATGGGAGAAGATACTCACCTGGTTTGGGTTTAGAAGTGGCTTCCATTTCCTTAGCTAGAGAAGAGAGCCAAGAGAGTTGTAGGAAGAGCCTTAATAATTGTAAAGGGCTTTTAGATGCAGAAATGAAAGCCTCAGGGTAAGTGATACCGTCATTATCTGTCCCTTACCAATCTGGCCTCCTGAGCAGAACCAGAAAGTAATCCCCAGGCAGCCGTTATCACAGTACACTCCTCAGTGGAGGGGGCGCCTGAGAGCAGACGCCTCTCTCGGGAAAACGGAGAGGTGCTAAGAAATGTTTTAATAAGTATTGTAGTACACTCAATAGTGAATTTTTTGTTCATACGCCTCGGGGCCAATCTGAGTGTTCACCACCTCCCTGGTTTCTTCTTTCCTCCACCCCTTTGGTGCCTACTGCCCATTAACTGCCACTCTGATCAGAGTGGGGGCTGGCTGGAACCCTGAGAAAACTGTGGCTGGTTTCCAAGAGAGTTGGGAAAGGTGGTTTTGAAGCAGTGGGTAGAAAACTTAATGTTGTTCTAAGCATATCTCTGGATTCTATTTTGCTCTTTTTCTTCTTGTCAATTCAGATATTGAGGAAACAGAGCAAATAATTTCAAATTTCTCTTTCAAGTAGGTCATCAAATAAGCAAGTGTGTTCAGAACAATTAACCTGCAGTAATAATACCTTTCATTTTTGTGGTGTTACAGTTTACAAAGCACTTTCTGTTGCACTCTCTGTAGCATGTAAGCTACAGCCAGGCCACCCTCCTTCTGATTTGTAGCTGCAAATGTCTGGGATGCAGCTAAGAAAGCATTGAGAGCCTAAAGGTCCTGGGTACAGGCCCGACTCTACCATCAACTAACTTGATTTATGATGTAAGACAAATCTCTGGGTGTCATTTTCTCATCAGCAAAGTAAGTTTGGACTAATGTCTGCTTCCAACTCCAAAATCCTATCTTTTTAAGTCTAGTTTATCTTCCTCTAAAGTATCTGAATATATGGAATAATAAGCAGAGATGTTTTGCTTTATTTTGTTTTCTTTTGTTTTGTTTTATTTCCAGGGCATGACACTGTACCTTGCTAGAATCTTTTTCCTGGATAACCCATTCTGGCTGGTCTCTCCAGTCTAACAAATAGCCCCCTTCTCTCCCTTTGACCTCTTGAGGGCCCCTGGCTCTGGGTCTGATAATCAGTGTTTCCTAGCCAGTGTTTGAGAACACAGTGAGGGCACACTTTGCAGGAGCTCCTTCTGTCCTTCAGTCTCTGCCCGTCTCTCATGAATTAGGGGAAGAAAACCATAGGCTTTTGTTTTCGCTATGGAATAAATAAGATTGTGAAGAGCCTAACTTGTTTAGAGGAGGCAACCAGAGTTTAAGCACTGTCTTTTGCAAGCTGTACGTTCCAGGTACTTGATATTTATGGAACACTAGGATACTATCATTCATCAAGTATTTGCTGGCAGCTAGGTGAGCTGCATCATTGCTGGGAGCTGAGAAAACACACAGAGCGCTTCAGTGCACAAGTTTAGCAACTGTACTCACTGAGTATAAAAATGATGAATTTTGGCTGCGTGCAGTGGCTCACGCCTGTAATCCCAGCACTTTGGGAGGCCGAGGTGGGTGGATCATGAGGTCAGGAGTTCAAGACCAGCCTGGCCAAGATGGTGAAACCCAGTCTCTACTAAAAATGCAAAAATTAGCCAGGCATGGTGGCGGATACCTGTAATCCCAGCTACTCGGGAGGCTGAGGCAGAGAATTGCTTGAACCCGGAAGGTGGAGGTTGCAGTGAGCCAAGATCACGCCACTGCACTCCAGCCTAGGTAACAGATCGAGACTGCATCTAGAAAAAAAAAGATGAGTTTTGTGTCAAGCTTCAGTGCTATCAAGATTGCCTAGAGCTTATTCCCTAGGCCAAGAATATTCACATCACTATGCCCTATCAAGAGACAGGCTCAAGAGAGTTTGAAACCAAAAAGAGAAAGATAAAAGGCCCAAAAAGGTTTAGATAAAGGAAGATATACCCTGGATGAATTAAGGGAGGGCGCTCCCTTTTTCCCTTTGTATAACTTATCAATGATTGGAGGGTAGATTTAGGAGCAGCGAATTGAAAGGCACAACCAAGTTTTGAATTTCAAGACGGGGTTTCTGTCTCCAGAGAGGGCAACTCCATTCTTCTTGCAAGGCTTCTCCAGTTCTCCAACGATGATTCCAGGCTACAAACTGCTGCTGCTTCACAGAGAGAAGACAGCAGGCTGTTAGTGAGAGGCTTCTTATTCAGAACCTTGTATGAGGCTCATTTATCCCTAATGAGAGTAGGGAGAAAAATACACCCTGCAAAGATGGTGCCTTCTTTTATACCCATTGCATTACTTGAAATTTCATCTTTCAAGCAAATGAAACAAAAGCCCGGGTTTCTTGTGCTTGTCTAGAAGCTTGCTGGTGTCTTCAGCTACTTGATGAATGTGAAGAGAAACATCAAGAAGGAAATTATTAGTCTACCAAGAAACTTCTTGTGAAAAAAGTAGTCATGCTTTTATTTATTTATTTATTTATTTATTTTTGTTTTCTTAGATTTACTGTCTTAGGGCAAATGAAGTCGTTCATAAGCAAACCTGAGATTCAGAAGACTTTTCAGGGCTTTGTAAGTTCTGACATTGCAATGCTTTCCACGAGATGATGGATGACGAGAAGCTTGTCATCTTTGCAGAGCTGTTTCAGTTTTCTCATTCTTGCAACTTCAAGGGCTACTAATTGGTTGAAGCAGCACATGAGCCTATAATGATTGAGTTCAAAGTTTTTTCAGATTCGCTTCCTTGTCTCCAAAAAAAAAGAAAGCGGTTTGGTCAGAAAGTGATCTACTCACTATAAATCTGAGCACAGTGAGTGACTTTCCTCTCCATGGCCTAAACTAAGTAAATTCTTCATTAAAGCAAATTAAAGCAGGATTGAGGAGAAATCAACCCAGACTCAAAGCGACATTTTAGAAAGATGCAGGCATCCAGCAGAAATATTGCAGAAAAGAATCCAGTAAGATTAAAAAAGAAAGAGGGAGAAACAGTTGTGGGCCTTTTTTTTTTTTTTTTTTTTTTTTTTGGCCTATTTTATTTTACTTATGTAGTAAATAAATTTACATAGTCCAAAATAAAAAAGTACAAAAGCTTGTAAAAAGAAAGTACCATACTGTCCCCTGTCCCCCAGGGTTCCCGTTTATCTTGTTATTCATTTCTCATATGCCCTTGGAGAAATGTTACGACTATAAAAATAAATATGTATTTATTCCTTTTTTAACTCTTTGTATACAAATAATAGCATGGTATACATAACCCACTTTTCACCTTGCTTTTTTCACTTTACAATATACCTTGGATATTATTCCTTAGCACGTAGAAAGGCCCCTCATTCTTGGGGCTACATCGTATGGGTATACTATAACTTATTTAAGCAATTAGCAATTGATGGACGCTTCGGTTGTTTCCAGTCTTTAGACATTTTTATTTAAAAACAGTGCAATGAATGATCTTTCACCCATGTATCTGTGGATATACCTAGAAGTGAAATTGCTGGGTCTAAAGGTATACTCATTTGTAATGTTGATAAGTATTGCTAATTTGTACCCCATAGAATTTGTGATCATTTGCTCTCCCAAATTGTGGGATTTAAAAAAAGTTAGCCTCGGTACTGTATTGCCTCTGCCAAAGGTAAGCATGAGTGGACTTTGCAGTTTGTGTGGGTTACGCAGACAAATGGAGGAAACTAAGGAAATCAGCGCGTTGGAAAACTGTAATTTCAGGATTGAATTGAGTAGATGCAGGTATCTCCCTTCTTCTAAAGCCCAAATTTAATCCAGACACAACACCCAAAGCTTTAATTTGTATGTTACGTTCAACTTTTGAAGCACTTTCACGTCTCTTACCATCTATAATCTTCAAAATAAACTGTGAAAAAGATGGACGAGGGTTTCAGTTTTTATCGCTCCCTCTAAGCCCTCGCCTCCTACCACCGATTTAACACAAGTTTAGAAAGTGAAACATTGAGCAATGTGTCAAGGGCACTTAGAAAAGAGATTGCCATTTGGCCGGGCGCGGTGGCTCAAGCCTGTAATCCCAGCACTTTGGGAGGCCGAGACGGGCGGATCACGAGGTCAGGAGATCGAGATCATCCTGGCTAACCCGGTGAAACCCCGTCTCTACTAAAAAATACAAAAAACTAGCCGGGCGAGGTGGCGGGCGCCTGTAGTCCCAGCTACTCAGGAGGCTGAGGCAGGAGAATGGCGTAAACCCGGGAGGCGGAGCTTGCAGTGAGCTGAGATCCGGCCACTGCACTCCAGCCTGGGCGACAGAGCAAGACTCTGTCTCAAAAAAAAAAAAAAAAAAAAAGAAAAGAAAAGAAAAGAAAAGAGATTGCCAGAAATAAGACTATAGAAGCTAGGATCACCCTGCTCCCAGGCCAGCCCTGGCTCTTTTAGGTGCAGTCTTAAGGGATGCAATCTGTCCATTAATAATTCCCCAGAATACTGGTGCTGACAGTCTGAGCACAAATGGGTCTCGGCTGGGCTCTACAGCAGAACATAAAATCAGGAAACAGGAGTAAACTTTACTCTTCATACTGCACAGAGACGTATCAGTTACTAGAATAGAGGCTCTGAAAGAACAGAAGAGGGAATAGATGGAAATGGGAACACCCTTGCTGTGCACCACCATGTAACACACAAAGGCACCAGGGGAACGTGGGAAATTTTAAACATATTTCATTTCCAGTTTCTACTCACTCATAATAATATTTTTTTTCCAGAAAGGAAGGCAACAAGTCCTGCTTTTAATTGCTAATTCTGGAATAGAATATTTTTTAAAATAACAACCGATTGGACATTTAGAATACCTGTAGGATTATTTGTAAATTAAATTATCACATCACATAGCCTTTTTCAGTGCAGTTTTTGGAAGAAAGCACCAAGCCTTTCTTAGAACTCCAAGATTCTCCTGATGCAGTTGTCTCTAAGAGTCACACACCGCGTGCACATAAGTCTGTGTCTCCACTCTACTTAGTCATCAGTCACCCAGGGCTCGCTCATCTGGGCACCCCTTGTGGAACAAGGCTGGGGCAGGTATTTCCCACCTTCAGCAACAGGAAATACCAAAGGACAAAAGAATGAGCCAGGCCAAGGCCCAAATCTCCCAAGGATGTGGGAACAGAGGAGTGGGGGAGGGTTGAGAGGTTGCCTCCAACACCCAGTAGCTTCTCACCAGGAAATGCCTGGAAGTTTGACAGAAACAAAAGACCAGGGACCAGCAGAACTCTTACCCAGGTAGATTCACCATTATGGCTTTGTCTTCTTTGTAAAAATAAGTAATGCAGCCTGGCGCAGTGGCTCACTCCTGTAATACCAGCTACTCAGGGGGTTAAGGCAGGAGGATCCCTTGAGACCAGGAGTTTGAGACCAGCCTGGGCAACATAGTGAGACTCTGTCTCTAAAAAAATTTCTAAAATTAGCCAGGTGTTGTGGTGCGCACCCGTAGTCCTTGCTACTCAGAAGGCTGAGGCGGGAGGATCACTTGAGGCCAGGAGTTCAAGACCAGCCTGGGCAACAGAGTAAGACCCTATCTCTAAAAATAATGAAAAGAAGCAAGTGGAAATTTATGTCCAACAGCTTCATCAAACTGGCGTGAGACAGGCTTGTGATTTCTCCAAAGTGGGCCAATTCCTGAAATAGAAATTTTTATTTGATTTCTCAAATCATTATTGCATGCCTGCCATAATAGTTGTAATGGCTAAATTGCCAAAACATTTCTGACTCATTAAATGCTCTCATATGTATTATCAAGGAGTTTAGAATTCATTAACAGAAACAAGTTGAATTAGTATAAAGTGGCTAAGATTTATAATGTTTTTGATGAACATGGTTCTTTTAAACTCAAAACTTAAAGTTCAGGAGGGTCTTAGACACCACCCATTCCAATTGGTCTCTCTCATTTTGCAGATTATTTTAAAAAAGAAAAAAGAGGCCTGAAGAGATTGTGTGATTTGAAGATATGGAAACAGGCAGACCTAAGTTTGCAATCCCATCCTGTCATCTCACTTACTGCAATGTGACCTTGGGCAAGTGACTTATTCTTTCTAGGCCTCAATCTTTTCATTAATGGGATACTGATATTAAATCCTACAGGTTTGATGTGAAGATTAAATCATTTAGATAAAGCATCTCCTACCCTAAGTTACTGACAGGATCAGGCCCAGAACTGTCTTTCTACAGCATCACACTTGCTCTCCCTTCTACTCAAAAAATAACCTGCCTTAGGAGCAAATTCGGGATCCATAGCTATCACTCCTCATTTGTGAATTTAGAAAGCTAAGCCTACGAGAAATCATAATTCAGTCAAGATCCAGTCCCACAGACCATGAGAGCGAAATCACATGGTTTTGTACAGAGGGGACATTCCTTAGGGTAGGCTACTATGCTCAGGGAGTGCAGTAGGGAATCGGATTTACTGGGGAGCACAGGACAGAGAGATTCCTGCATTCAGAAAGTGTGCTCAACACCAGGTGGGGCCCAGGCACTGGTGGATCCTGCTTATCTGAAAGAAAATAAGTCATGTGTGTTCATTTGTTCAGCAATATATTAAGCACCTACTGTGTGCCAGAAACTGTTTGAGGGGCTTGATATAGGTCGGTGAACAAAACTGTCCAAAAAAAACAAAAAAAATTCTAACTTTGTGGAGCTTATATTTAGCAGGTAGAGAAAATAATAAACAAGCATAATAAACAGAAAATTATATTGTATTTTGGAAGGTGATAGGAACTATTAAGACAAATAAAGCCAGCTAAGGGATAAGAAAATTCAGGGTAGACCTCGTTCAGAAAGTGACATTTAAGCTAGGTCTTTTTTTTTTTTTTTTTTTTTTTTTGGCAGGCTCTCTGTCTGTCACCTAGGCTGGAGTGCAGTGGTGCGGTCTCTGCTCACTGCAACCTCCACCTCTCAGGTTCAAGCAATTCTCCTGCCTCAGCCTCCTGAGTAGCTGGGACAACAGGCGTGCACCACCATGCCTGGCAAATTTTTGTGTTTTTAGTAGAGACGGGATTTCACCATCTTGGCCAGGCTGGTCTCCAACTCCTGACCACAGGTGATCCACCCGCCTCGGCCTCCCAAAGTGATGAAGTTACAGGCATGAGCCACCGCACCTGGCCGAACTAAATCTTAAAGGAAGTAAATGTTGTGAATGTGTGGGAATTATGTTTTAGGCAGAAGGAAGAGCCAGTGCAAGGAAGATAAAAGGGGATCATGTCTAAGATGATGGAGAAATGACTAGGAGGCAAGTGTAGAAACAGGTGAGAGCGAGCAGAGTAGGAGATGGGTTCTGAGCAAGGTGGATCTAGCGGGGCTTGCCAGGAGCAGCCACTGATTGCATGGCCTTGGGCTTAGACTGCATGAGAGGAGGAGTCAGTGGAGGGAGTAGGGGAGTGAGAAGCTGACCTAGGTCTCAGTGTTCTTTCGGGAATAGGCTGGAGAGAGGTGAAGCAGAGGCAGAGAAACCAGTTGGAAGACTACTGCAGTAGTCCAGCCAATAAGGAGGGTGACTTGTAAATTTGGAGGCTTCTTCATTTACAAATTATAAAAAAAAATTGACGCATAGAAGGCAATAGAGTTATCCAGGGTCACACAGGGAGTTAAGGGCTAGGACTAGAATCTCGACATCATTCATTCCTTAAACATTTGTAGGGCATCTTCTCCATGAAGACAGAAGCAGCCTGGTAAGGACGCCCAGAGACTTTTGCATGTTAGGTTGACCTCTAACTGCCATGTGTAGCTCACTTGTTAAGTGTGGGTGGGACTTGTGACTTCTAACCAACAGAATATAGCAGAGGTGATGGGATGGCACTCCTGTGATTATATTACAATTATACATCAAATTCTTGTAGCCTTGAGACAAATTAGTGCTAGTTTGGTTTTGGTTTTGCTACCTAAATGGAAAGATCCTAACTGAAATAGCAGCATGTTTGTCACGTAAAACCAGTGAGTGGTGTACTATCAACACTCTGATTTTCCTTGAGCCACTAAAGTGGACATCATGGTCTCCTTTCTGGCTAGGTATCAGGCTGAGGTTTTTCTGGGCAATGGGTATGAATGTCTCCTGGCCTTCCTGTAGCACTAATGCTGAAAGAGCTGGCTGGCTCATCTTGGTCAGGCACTTAGTTTTCTCGTGGTTGGCCTCAGAATGCGAGGTCTTTCTGTCAAGATCATTGCCTCTATTGCTTTGAGATTTCCTTTTGACATTTGAGCTCCTTTGGAGCACTACCTTGCTTTCTGGAACATTTTGAATAGTGAGTGATATCTCTTAGAAGACTTTGGTCTGCCAACTTGTTCATGACAAAGTTTGCAGATAGAGGAGATAATTTAGCAAAATTTTACTATTTCAAACTCCAACATTTACCAAAAATTAAGTAGTGTGATTTGGTCTAAATTTTACTTCAAATTATGCCTCATTCTTTTATTCTTAAATATTTTCTGGTATCTTAATATTTTCAATAGTTTTATCAGATTAAATGTAGACCAAATTCTTAAAGTTGGTCTTTAGCTTTCAACTTATTGTATGTGTTTGGCTGTAAAGAGTAAACCTATGATATCTTCTTTCTAAGGCTCCAATGTGCACATTGTGTCTTAGTTTAGAAAGTGAGATGATATTTAATTTTCCAAATAAGTATTAGTTGTTGGCCGGGCGTGGTGGCTCATGCCTATAATCCCAACACTTTGGGAGGCCAAGCCAGGTGGATCACAAGATCAGGAGATCGAGCCATCCTGTCTAACGTGGTGAAACCCCATCTCTACTAAAAAAATTACAAAAAATTAGCTGGGTGTGGTGGCAGGCGCATGTAGTCTCAGCTACTCAGGAGGCTGAGGCAGAATTGCCTGAACCAAGGACGTGGAGCTTGCAGTGAGCCAAGATCATGCCACCGCAACGCAGGCTGGGCTACAGAGGGAGACTCCGTCTCAAAAAAAAAAAAAAAGAAGAAGAAGAAGCATTTGTTGTTAGGAAAACAAGGAACCCCTGAAGAACTCCTTTCTTGAACTTTCTACATTAGTAAAGAGAAACTATTTAAGCAAAAATGCAATTTTGTTTATAGCGTTCATCCAGCACAGTTAATTTTGATCACTTTAAACATTCTAGTCAATATATTTTCTAGATTCTAGAAATCTTGTTCAAATACTAACACTGGAGTAAACCAGAAATCTTAATTAATATTGATAACCAAAGGTGCATGATCTGAATATTGCTCATGACATCCATATATTGTATAACATCACCTAGATGCAAACTTTGCAAAATTTGTTTTAGCTCTAACAAATTCTGCTAGGAAGTGATTTTGATTTTCATTGCTATTTTTGCAGAGTAATCTATAATAAAGGATTTGTTCTTTTGCACTGAGGATCTGGAGTCCATAAAGCTTTTTGTCAGCTGTGGGACTATCAATCAATGTGTTTCAAATAAGTGACCACTAATGGAGCTCAGTTTTGCAAAGGGTGTGCTGCTTTGCCACAGAGAAAAACTGATTGTGGCCGGGCGAGGTGGTTCACACCTGTAATCCTAGCACTTTGGGAGGCTGAGGTGGGTGGATCATGAGGTCAGAAGGTCGAGACTACCCTGGGCAACATGGTGAACCCCAGTCTCTACTAAAAATACAAAAAAAAAAAAAATTAGCCGGGCATGGTGGCGCATGCCTGTGATCCCAGCTACTTGGGAGGCTGAGGCAGGAGAATCACTGGAACCCAGAGGCAGAGGTTGCAGTGAGCCGAGATTGCACCACTGCACTCCAGCCTGGGCAACAGAGCAAGATGTCATCTAAAGAAATGGAAGAGAAGGGAAGGGAAGAGAAGCGAAGGGAAGGGAAGGGAAGGGAAGGGGGAAGGGAAGGGAAGGGAGGGGAGGGGAGGGGAGGGGAGGGGAGGGGAGGGGAGGGTGGAAGGACAGAGCAAAGAGGGATCTGAGAAGTCTGTGCATCAGGCTGTGTTTCCAGGAAGGCATTTTTCATTGCTGGGCTAGAATGTAATCGGAAACCAGAACTGCCCACCAAGACAAGCAGGCTTGTATTCACTGCGTTTCCTCTTGATTTGATGCTGATAGCTGGTCGACCCTACCTCTGGCTTCAGCTCTAATGTGGCTTGTAGGAGCAGAAAGCTGACGAAAAATGGCTTTTGTTGATTCATTCAGCAATGAGTTGAGAAAAGCTAGCTGTTGACTTCGTTAAGTAAAATCAACACAACTTTTCCTCAGCTTAAGCTCTAGATTTAGTTAATGTCATTCAAAATAGACGAAAAAATGGGCAAAATATTGTGTACCCATTTAGACTCCTTCAGTCAGTACCACAGTTGTTGAGAGGCTGTGAGGACAGTAGAGTGGGTGAGTCTGGACCCTGAAGCTGGACAGTGTGGGTATCAGGTCCACCTCAGCTACTCCATGGACTTGAGTGAGCACATGACCCCTCTTTAAGCCTACTGTGGTGGCAGCCTGCCAGCTGTGTGGTTTTGGCAATTTACCTGCCCTCTCAATGACTCTGATTCCTCATCTGTGAGGTGTGGATAATAATAATAGTCCTGGCCTCGATGCAATGTGTGAAGCAATGTGCTTGTGAGGACTTGGTATCTGCCACGTGGTCAATGACTAGGAGCTGTTGCTGTTAAGAACAAACGTTGACACGCGTCTTCATTAAGTTCTTCATTAAGTGTCCTTTTCACTTTATTACCAATGGTTTCTAGTGACTGAAAATGTGTGTAGTGGAGGGAAAGGCAGACTATTTTAATTAATAAACTTTATATAAGTTTTATTAAATTATAAAAAAGGATTTGGTATAGCCATTTTTGAAAGTGGCAATATCACTTTTGAGATCTTCAACTGAAGATGAAAATGTGTGTAGTGGAGGGAAAGGCAGACTATTTTAATTAATAAACTTTATATAAGTTTTATTAAATTATAAAAAAGGATTTGGTATAGCCATTTTTGAAAGTGGCAATATCACTTTTGAGATCTTCAACAAGTAAGAGGACCTGTAAAGAGGACCTGTAAAGGACCTGTGCTGGGTGCTGACAGGACATGTCTAGGAGATCCAAGGTTATTCCTCCAGAGTGTGCACCTTGTAGGAGTTCAAGATGCTAAAGATCCAGGAACCAGGCTCTTTTGAGAACTATACTCAGGCCTAGGCTACAAGGACATGTTTGTGTTTGAGAGGCATTAAAAGAGTAATGGAAAGAGCACTAGGCTTTGTGTAGAATCCCCCCACTCAACCACTTATGAGATCTATAAGCTTGAGAAAGTTAACTGACTTCTGAGCATCAGTTTATTAATCTTTAAAATAGACAAGGCCTGGTGCAGTGGCTCACGCCTGTAATCCCAGCACTTCAGGAAGCAGAGGCGGGCGGATCACGGTGAGGTCAGGAGTTTGAGACCAGCCTGGCCAACATGGCAGAACCCCATCTCTACTAAAAATACAAAAATTAGCTGGACCTGTGGGTTCATGCCTGGAATCACAGCTACTCAGGAGGCTGAGGTATGAGAATTGCTTGAACCAGGAGGCGGAGGTTGCAGTGAGCCGAGATTGTGCCTCTTCACTCAAGCTTGGATGACGGAGTAAGACTCCGTCTCAAAAAGATAGAAGAGAAAATAGATACAATAATATCTACCTCATAAAGTTGTGATGAGTGTTAAACACCACCATTAACACATAGTAAGGGCTCAATAAATATTCCCCTTTCCCAGTGTAACCTCATCTTTTTCAAGAGTAGAAATAGTTCGTCTGGTAAACCCAGAAATAGTAAACCAACAAAAGCATAGTCAGGGACAAAAATGATTCAAAGTGTGTCTGAATCTACTATCACTCTAAACAACACTTCTCTTCAAAACTTTTGACGTAAAACTATCCCTTATAAATACATGATGTCTCCTCTCTATAGAGAAGAGATGTCCTACTTCAGAGAAATGATGCCCTCCTACCACAGAGAAGAGCTTTTAGACGATGTAGGTGTTGTCTTGAGGAATGTAAATAAATAGAGACACATCCTAGAGTAGCTAATTCCATGACTGCACTTCCCAGCAAGACCAGCTTGTTAACTGTAAGGAGAGACACACACAAAATATCACTAGCTCTTGAGACTTTGCTCCCCTGACTGTCTTGCATTGTTCTGTTAGATATCTGTTTGGCAGGTAAGATTTTGTCATTCGCACATTACCCAGAATTCATTCATGGAGCTGGCTTACTTTCCCTCCTAACACCTAAATAAAAATTGGTGCACTAAGTGCAGGGCTTGAGCGGGGAAGAGGAGAGAAGGTAGTAAAACACCCAAGAAGAGGAAGAGGCTGTATACACAGCCAGTGTTGTTGTATCAATGGGAGTAGAGTTAGCGTAGGCTCAGATAAGACTCTGGGAGATGAGATCAAGTGCACCTAGTGTTTAGATAATTGCTTCCTTCATCAGCACTTGTTTGACTTTTGCTCCTAGAACCTATATCATTAGCAGAACAGCTATTCTATCAATTACTTATAAATAAGGTAAATTTTTTGGACTAGACAGGATCCTGCCTACCCTTGGAAATATTACTGTATATAAGTAAGTGTATTTCTAATAACAAACAGCCAACTAGGATATGAATTTGTAAAACCAAGCCTGGTCTTCAACTGTCATTTGCAGAATATCTAAAACTCCTAACAGCTTGATACGTTCAAATTCCAGATGACCAAAATGAGCCCCTTGTGTTTACCATGTACATGTTTTGTTACAATTGAATGTCAAGTGTTTAAATCCATTCAAATGAAGATCAGAAAACACATAATTCAGTCAAATTAATTTGATTGGAAATAAAACAAAATGTTTGTTTATTTATACGTGATAAAGCACTTATCTTTGTGTGACTAGGCTTTTATGTGAGCAAGCAGGAAAAAGACAGACATAACCAAAGTCTTTTATTAATTCCTATAAGTTATGGATGCTGCTGTGTTAAATAATGCACATTGCAAATCAGAATTAAATGCCTAACCCCAGATTGAGTTCCAGGAAGACTGAAAGTTAAATATTTTAAAAACCAAACAAGTAAACATAGAAAGAAAAATGAATTTAAGATGTATCAAACTTGTGAGGGGAGAGGGAAATTAAAACATATAAACTTATGAAGAAATCACCTAATAAAAAAGGTGTGCAGACATTGTTACAAAAATGCAAAATACCGGTACATGTTTAATGCGATAATGTAAGGCAAACAAAGCAGAAAAACAGTTATAGCAAATATTTTATACATAGACAAAGGGTAATTATCTTTATTATGTAAAAATACTCAACATGTACACACACACACACGTACGTGCCTAGACCGTTAAACGATTAGGATTGAATAGATACTTGGAGAAAATACAATTAGAAAAAATAATCAACATCATTAGATGTTAAGTAAATACAAAACAAAACGAAATATATACTATTTACTCATCACATTAGCAAATTTTGCTTGTTTTAGCAATCTTTTTATGATAATACTCTGCTCCTGGGGGTAGAGGAAATAAAGCCTCATTCACTAGTGGAGCATTAAGCTACCCAGCCAACCCACGCAGAAAGCAATTTCGTAACATGGATTAAGGTAGTCGTATCCTCTGAGTGGTATCCTTTCTCTAAAACTACAATTTAAAAAAAATCCCAGATGTCAAATAGCCTTCATCATGATATTCTTCATAAAAGTGAAAATGCCGAACAACCTAAATGTTCAACAACAGAGCGAGGACTAAGTAAAGCCTGATACAGTGAATGAATCTGGTATCAGGAGACCTAAAAGTGATGCTTATGGTGACCGTATATGGAAAAGTATATTCTGTATGATTTCCACATGTTTAACTATGTTTTGGAACATCCTGC
This sequence comes from Macaca thibetana thibetana, assembly GCF_024542745.1. Taxonomy (NCBI): domain Eukaryota; kingdom Metazoa; phylum Chordata; class Mammalia; order Primates; family Cercopithecidae; genus Macaca; species Macaca thibetana. Next base: position 137,652,111 of record NC_065583.1, read on the forward strand.
AAAGAGACACACAAAGTGGTTGCCTTTGCTCTGCAGGAGAAGAGGAAACACATAAAAGGGTTAAGAGCGTGGGATCTGGCCGGGCGTGGTGGCTCAAGCCTGTAATCCCAGCACTTTGGGAGGCCGAGACGGGCAGATCACGAGGTCAGGAGATGGAGACCATCCTGGCTAACACGGTGAAACCCCGTCTCTACTAAAAAATACAAAAAACTAGCCGGGCGAGGTGGCGGGCGCCTGTAGTCCCAGCTACTTGGGAGGCTGAGGCAGGAGAATGGCGTGCACCGGGGAGGCGGAGCTTGCAGTGAGCCGAGATGGTGCCACTGCACTCCAGCCTGGGCGACAGAGCGAGACTCCGTCTCAAAAAAAAAAAAAAAAAAAGAACCTGGGATCTGAGTCCAAACTGTTTTTAAATCCTAGCTCTGCCACTTGAGTATATTTGACTTTGAGTAAGCTTTCAGTTCATTGTGATTAGGTTTCTCCCTCAGTAAGTTTGTGGTAAAATAGTACCCTACTCCTGGGGTTGTTGAAGGATTAAATTTGCTGCTAACCCAGGTAACGCCCAGCATATAGCAAGAGCTCAGTAAACGTTAGTTATTTGCTATTTACTTCAGTGATACAACCAATATGTGCAGGCTTTTGTCCCACCTTTCTGCGTTTTCCAGTTCAACTTTTCTCTCTTAACCATGTTACTGTTATATTGGAAAAAAGCAATAAGTATTTACCTGAAGGCCCTGAGAGCTGGGTCAGCTGGATTTTTTTTTGGCCACATAAATTAAGATTCTTATTAGAATACCACAGTTTAGAGACAAAGAATGGATACTTTATAGTTGCCGAGACCCAAGAATTGAAATTGGAGTTGCAGTGACAATTCAAATGAACTTTGTGTCCCATTTCATAAGAAGTTAAGACAGTTCAGTTTCCGTAAAGGAGTGCTTGCCTCCTCTGGAAAAGCTGTGGCAACCCAGTATTATTCCTGTTTCCCCCCACCACCCCACTACCCCCAGCCTTTAGCTCCTAGTTAACCCAGTGCTGGGCATGCTGCTTTCTCTATAACTTACATGAACCTTTTTCAAGAATGGAATCACATGTTTCAGTAACAATAGCAAGGCAAAAACTTTACAAACATTTACAACACTGGCATAAGTAAATTTTCTTTGGCAAGGAAAGTAAATTAGGGAAAGGGGAGAGGGAGTAAATTTACACTTTTGACACCAATACCTTTATTAATTTCTGAACATTTCAGTAGTTATCATGCATAATTTGATTTAAATGTAAATTTCTCATTCTAAAAATATTTTAAAGTTTCAGTTATAGAGGAAAAATTAAGGGGAAAATTGCTTTCTCTTTCCCCTATATTCTCCCACATTTTCAGGGAAAATTTTGGGGAGAAAATCTCTGCTCATTTTGGAGTCTTCTCTTGCCAGCAACTAACAAGTCGGTACAATACAGTTACCAAGGCAATGTCAAGACCATGTAGACAGAGGGAGAAAATGTGGTGTGAAGACAGGGAGATGATGAAAATGGACTAACAATGTAAACATGAGGGGTTTTTCTAACTGGAAAAAAAATAAAATCACTCTATCCTTTAAAAGTGGTTATGTTAGCAATTCTAACATCTGTTGTTATAGAGGAACTTAATTAGAATAAAGCCTTTTTTTTCTATATCACCTGTTCACAAATGCTTATTTGTTTCCTAATTATGCCCCAATCTTTGTAACTCCGTACTAAGCCAGATCAGAATGAGTTCCACTGCATTCAAGTTAGACAAAGGGATTTTTTTACTTGTTGAAACTAGAAAGAGTTTTTTTTCTGTAAGTTCTATTGGACCATGGATTTAGCCAGACCCTCACAGATAATGACTGCAAAGATAGATACATCTGTTGCTCCCAAAGCTGCACAGGTATCTGCTGCTTACATAAATACGACCACCAGCCAAATACTCATTTTGCTAGGGCTGCTCCTTCTGTTTCAAAAAAGACTCAATTTTTCTGTTTTTTTTTTCTCCACCCTTCAGGTACAATCCTTGGATTTACCCTCCGACCATACAGAATGAGCTACCGGGAAGTCAAGTACTTCTCCTTTCCTGGGGAACTTCTGATGAGGATGTTACAGATGCTGGTCTTACCACTTATCATCTCCAGTCTTGTCACAGGTATCATAAGCAGTTGTTGGTTTGTTTGGTTTTTTTTAAGTGTGCTTATTGCAAAAGATTGCTTAGAAAAGCCAATGCTTTAGGTTTCTGCTGGATGCATGCTCTGTTCTAGAAAAAAAAATGATGGAAAGGAGGCTTTAGTAATGCATGAATGATTATAACTCTCGTATTTTACCAATCACAAGAGGAAACGAATTTAAACAGCCACGTAATCTGGTTCGCCTCACCATGAACGAGGTGCTCTGCTAAACACCACACCATCAGCCTTCTCTGACCACAGTGATGTAGTTGACAACAGCGTACAACAGGTCTGTTTTCTCACCCTCTTATCCCACCCAGATAACATCTGGTTGGACAGCCTATTAGCTATTGATGCAAGAATGCTTGTTCTCAGAACCACCAGGACTTGAGCGGGAGCCTTCTTGGAAGCCTCATCAAGAGGTAATGCCCACAACACTCACCAACTCTGCTGCCACCAACACTTATCTTTTCCTGGTGTACCCGCATGATTTCATTTCCTTCTCCAGTTGCCTCCCACCCCCATTACCTTTTATGCTGGTGGGAGAAGGGGGAGGGGGCGGGAGATTTCCCCATCTGAATATTTTATCAGTGGACACTTGGACTTTTAACAAGTGGAAGCTTTGCAGGATAGGATTCTATTTTCTATGATAATGAGATAACCATTTATTCCTGCATGGGAAAAGGTGAAAAAGTCATTTGTCTATGTGATTGGTGAATCATAGGAGCCAAGAAGTTGCAGAAAAATGTTACTGTACATTCCTTCCTGCCCACTCTTCTCTTTCCCCACAGCACATCTCTGACTTGGAGAAGGAATTTCCATAGACACTGCCCCAGCGGGATGATTTCTGGGTTTGTAGGTAAAGCCCAGAACTCAGGTATTACTGACCCTATTCTTTTTTCCACCCTTGGCTCACTGTTCCCCTGTTGGGCATATACCACTCTGCCTCTATGTGAGCTGGCACTGAGAATCCTTCCCGTCCCAGGGAGTTCTCAAGGATATTTATACTCTCCTTTCAAGATCTCTGTGTAATGAGAACTTCATAGTACAACTCAAAAGTCGTGGAGGAACATTCTATTACATGCCTTGGAGGGCTGGCTATTACTTAGACAGGAACTATGTCAGATTTTCCCTCAATGCCTTGCAGATCTCCGCTGGTTTCCACTTGTCCAGGGCCTTAAACAAGTGATTGCATGTACACGTGCTTTCACTGGAGAATGAATTGCCCATAAAACAGTCCTGGAGTTGATTTGGTGTACTTGTTTGTGAAGCTGGGATGGTCCATTGCTGACCAGGGGTAATCACAGCAGCTACAACTCTTACCACCAAAGCTATATTCATGCTGACATGAGGGCACATGCTTATTTTATTATCCATATGCTGATAATTTTCTGGGAAACAAATTATTCACAGAAAGCACTTGTAAGACAGAACCCACATCTGACATTTTCTGTGGTACAGCAGAGTCTCTCCTCACCGTCCCTGCTGGCAGGACATCTGGATTGAGTGCCTGCAGTTTTCCTGTACACAAACTGAGGGGTTCTGGATCTTCTATACTTTCTCTTCAAGGGTGGAACCAATGTTTAGAGGTTTCTGCTTTCTCTTAACTGTGCTGAAAATCCAATATGTTACTCTTTAAAAGAGAAAAGCCCTTATCTGATACAATTAGAGAAGTGTTACTTCCCCTTAGTAGCAGTCCCAGTTGACCACCACCTTGAAGTGGAATTTCCTGATTTTTCTTAATACCTAATAACAAACAACTTTATTGAAGAAATAAGAGCTTTGGTTGTGTAATTTTTCAGGGGGAAAAAAAAAAAAAAACTATGATGCAATCCCTTTGCATGGCTAAAGATACATTTTTGGTCAAAACTTGGAAAAATCGTCAACATTTATAATATTGTTAAAGAGAAAGGAATTATAAGCTGCAAACAACTAATATAAAATGAACTTTTAAAAATGTAACCTAATTGCAAGTTGGGAGTGTTGCCAAATTGGACCATTAAGAGAGTTTTAGCTCTTACCCAGAACTGTGTTAAGGCAAAGAGCCTGAGGGGCATAATTTAGTCTGCCAAAGATCTTTTTAAGGTGTTAGTCTGAAGTAATTTCCAAACTACACAGTAATTTAGATATTTATGATCAAATGGAATGAATGATTGTTTCAATAAGAACGTCCTTTACAGTTTTGAATACAATAATTCTAACCCAAATGAGGGTATGACCCAGTTGTAATGGGAAGGGAGGAACTTTTACAAATTACACAGACCCTGAGGATCCCTGTGTATACTGGGAAATGTTACTGGAGAATGTGTTGCCTAGGGAAGAAACAAAGTCAGGCTCCATTATTTTAGAGTGGAAAGGCAACCTCAAATGCCTCCAGTGGCCACGTGGGTGATGTATGTCCATGAAGCTGCCCTTTCAGGCTACTCTTTGTTTTCCTATTTTGATAGAGTCATGGATACAGAGAAATATTTCTCTTCAACGAGAGAAGTAAGAGGGGCAAGTATGATGATAACTGGAGAGGGAACCAACTACAGAACAATGTGGCAAAAGGAAGGCAAAGAGACTATTGAGGCAAGGGCCAGATCTTCCCATTTTTCAAGGGTATCCAGAAATCTCAAATTTTTTAAGAACCTGCAGACTTTTTGATATGCTTCACGGAACAAAACACTGCAAAGCAAACACAGTCCATCTACAGGCCCATTCCAACCCTCAGACTACCAATATTGGAACTTAGGTTTGAATGTCAGTGCTATTCATTATGAGAAATGTACTGCTAAACTTGTGTGCCCATGAAGCTATCACAGGATTTCATATGTTGCCTTATCCAATCATTGGCAGTCCTGTGCCAAAGCTTAATTGATAATGTGGAATACGCTACTGAACATCATGTTTACTGCTGACTAAACAAATTGCTATTGGAAAGCCTCTTCTCTCCATCTTCTGGGTATAACAGCATTGTGTAGTAGCCATTCTGGTCTTTTCTGCACCAGAAGGAATAGTAGAGTAAGAACTCAGGTCATGCTCCCATGGGAAATATTTTCCAGTGGGAAAATACTTTATAGACTTGTTGCTTCTAAGTTCAGTTGTCCCAGGGTCTGTAGACAGAAACTGAAATGCATAAAGTTATTATTGTGTTTCTTGGACTAAGCATTTTATTGTGGAAGATTCTAGAAAACATGCTATAAGTTTAATTGTACTAAAGCCACATTTAAAATCTGAGACATCTAAGTTATTCATTTTACTTGAAACATCCGTGTTTACGAGTTGTGGCTCTATAGCCCTTGTAAGCCATGTTCCCTTTTCCCTGAATTTGAAACTCCAATCTTTCCAAACATCCCTAGTGTGTATTAGCATTCCAGAGGCTGCCAGAAAGAAGCTGGGAGGAAGCCTAATGGCTAGATTTCTACTCAAGTACCTATTTTTTTAACAAGAAGACTATGCCTATGCCAACACACCACACAATAAAATAGGGGTTTGGTGCCAGTTTCTATTGATTTGGTCAGGATAGGCAGCCAGACTAGAAATTTCATGCCAGAAATATGAGTTGGTTTGGCTGACTTAGCCTGACTAAATTCACTGGATAATAATTAAATGTCACATCTGGTTGTGCTGTGTAGACATAACTATTACCTCCTCACTTCGGAATCTTTTCAGAAACTAGTGCTTTCTTCTTTTCTCATTCTAAGCGTGCATTCCCCCTCAATCACTTACTTCAGAAGAAATCTTTGGTGTCACCCCCGTTTTCTGGAAGTGGGGAGCACAACTTTTGACAGGCAATCTCTGTGGAGTTGGGCATGATGTAAGTAAAAGAGGTGAGAGAGGAGTGTCAACACAAAAGTAAAAGCAACAGTGTCTGGGACCTGTGGTAGGGCACGCTGGAGGCAGGATTATCAAATAGATGAAATTTCTCATTTAACATTCGTTCACTCTTTAACAGCTGTTTATTGTGCTCCTACTATGTCAGACACTGGGGATATGTGAACACAAAGGTATAGTTCCCAAGAAAATGTATGTTGGGTGCTGAGGAGTGAGCTTCCCTACATCCCTTAATTCACACAATGTATGTCAGCAAATTCCCATTCCAGTTCCAGCTAAAAGGAGATAAGACTCGTTCTCTGTACTCCCAACAAGAGACAAGTTGATTTTTAAGAACATGATTTCAAATCTGGTTTTCCTGTCACAGCATCTTCATCCTAAAGTCAACTAGCCCAGAATTTTCCATCATAGGTACCGCCTCAGTCTCATTTACTTAATATTTTGTTTAAACCAACATACTCTCCTTCCATAGCCTACAATTGTTACCCAAAATGGAAACCTCCTATTACTTGTCATGTGAAGGAGATAAGTAACAATGTTATGAAATTGTAAACTGATACAATTGCCTAACAAAGGCTCTGGGAGCCTGTGACCCCACTCCCCAACTCTTGTAGTATTGTTAAATGGCCGGGTACTGTGGCTCACGCCTGTAATCCCAGCACTTTGGGAGACTAAGTCTGGCAGATCACTTGAGGTCATGTGTTCGAGACCAGCCTGGCCAACATGGTGAAACTCCATCTCTAGTAAAAATACAAAAATTAGCTGGGAGTGGTGGCATGCGCCTGTAATCCTAGCTACTCGGGAGTCTGAGGCAGGAGAATCACTTGAACCCAGGAGGCTGAGGTTGCAGTGAGCCAAGATCATCCCACTGTACTCCAGCCTGGGTAACAGAGTGACACTCCATCTCAAAAAAAGAAATATAAATAAATAAATAAAGAGAGGGGATTAGTAAATGTTAACAAGGTGTTAAATACACATTAGCACCAAAATAAGCTTGACCTTTCCTGTAATCCAAAGAATCAAAAGAGAACTGAAAAGAATGACTTCCTCACTGTGATTTTATATTAATTAAGGTAGGGTTTCCACACCACCAGGACACCTATCGCACTTTGGGAAGCACTGATCTGGTCCAACCATTCCTGCAGTGTCCCTTCCAAATGACTGTCCAGCTTCTTCCTGAACATTTCCAAGGACAAGAGATCTTTGGAACCCATTTGTCCTTAGAAAACTCTAACAATACTTTTTTTGTATCCAGAATAAAACAAATAAATTTAAAAACCAGAAAAACAAAACACAACGCCTGCCTGTCTGGTCCTCCAAGCTCTATGATGTGTCACGTATTATTTGGGCAACTTCTTTTCAAATCTATACACCAACGACTTCAGTCGAATGTGGGACTCAACAACTGTTGAAGGCAACAAGCTGGAATCACCAGCAAAGGGCTTTCTTATTTAAAAATAATAAATGTTGTACCTCCAAGTATGGTCCTTTGGCTTCAGAGAAACGACAGTTGCAGTAAGATTGAAGAGAAGTTTTGTCATTTCATTTAACACAAGAGGGCTAGACAATTCTTAAATCTGGAGCATCTGAAGGGTTTGTCAAGGGCTTGCAAAATGAGTCAAAACCACTAAGAGAAATTTAATATCTTAAGCTATGCATTGCCATGGCTCTGGTGTATAGCTGAGGCCTGTTTGAATACTCTGAGCATTTATGGACAAGAAAAGGAGCTGTAGATTTCACCACCTGCCCCCTCAACACCTACCCGTACATTGTATTGAAAAAAAAAAACAAACAAAACAGTATCTCTCTCAGGCCAGGAGGAGTTTCTTTAGGCTTCCCTTTCATTCTCTGTAGAATGTAAGTGATAGGATACCTGTGTCACAAGGTTGTTGTGAGGATTTATGCCTGGCACATAGTGTGCTCAATTAGTGGTAGTTGTTGGTGGTAAGAGTAGCAGCAAGAGCTGTCCTCTGGCGGTTCCCATTGTATAAATGAAAATTCTAGAGCAAGAAGACAGAGCTTCAAGTCAGGGGCACGGAACTAAGGCTCCAGATTCCACACTTCTCATTTGTCTGTGATCCCTGAAGCAACCACTTTCCTATTAAGGTAAATGGAAGAAACCATAAAATTAATCCAGTAACAACATGGGAGTCAGCAAGAATTCCTTCCTTATTACTGGAAGGGATAGGTTTCTGCCCTACGGCATGGAATTCGATTACCTTATCACAGCTGCATAATTCTAAATATTATCATTGGTTATACAACTGCTCCGTCTTTTCTGAGAAACTCAGCCCCAGTGTGTAGCACCCTGGATTCCACGGGCCAGCAAATTCCATATACTGCACCCATGCTGTGAATGGAGATTTTCAGGCTGACCAAAACTTGAGGTGACAAAACTTGAGTCTCCATCTTAACACTCAAACACACTTCATGGCAGCCTGGAAACAAGGCAATCATTACGAAGCTTCAGCCCAGTTCATGTGAAACCACCTTACTGGGACTGCTTCATTGTCTCTCTAGGGCTAATTACAAACATGTGGGATGGGAAGCTAAGGAACGCCTGTCTAGAAAGGGAGGTTGTATAATGTAGTGGGAAGAACCCATCTGTGGGGTAAACTTTTTTTGCATCATGTAGAAAGTAAATCTGGGTAATTAAATGTGTGTGTGTGTGTGTGTGTGTGTGTGTGTGTGTATTTAGGTTTTGGTGAGGTATAAAGTCATTTAAGCTATACCAAAAAGAATTTACCTTTCCATTACAGATGATTCATTCAGTAAGCATTTGTTGAGGATTTTTATGTGCCAGGTGCTTCTCTAGGAGCTGAGGATACCAAAATGGAGAAGACAAGATATCTGCCCTCAAGGCATTCAACGTCTGGTTGGGAGATGGACTCATGATTGCAGTATTCATGGTATCAGTGACACGGGTAGTATCATCTCAATGAAGGGACAACTTAGGGAAGGAACGATGCACCAGTCTCTTCTCCTGCCTCTCCCGTATTCGGGCTTCCTTGCTGGGAAATAACTCTACTAGCAGAGAAGGGGCTCTTTTCTTTCTTTTCTTTTTCTTCTTTCTTTCTTCTTTCTTTTCTTCCTTTCTTCCTTTTTTTTTTTTTTTTTTTTTTTTTTTTTTTGGCCCTGAATTGTTTTCCTCTCACCTGAGTCTTTCACCATTAAATGCAGAAAGAACCAGAGGTGGGGCCCTGTGAAATTCCCAACAAAAGTCGACCTGGGGAACATGGCCTCACAAATGGGAAGTAAAGAAGAAAAGGTGCTTGACAGGCTTTCAACCACAGAAACCTTCCCTTTCAGAGGGAGATTGCAGGAAGGGAGCCAGGAGACTTGAGGATCTCTGGGCTCATGCAGCCTTGCTCCCAGAGCAGGAATCCCCTCTCCAGCCCCTGGAGAGTGGACATGGAGCTCCCCCGAATGCTCCATTCTTACGTGGTCTTAATTATGAAATCTGTCTTCTGTGAGGTCCACCTATTAGTCCTAATTGTGTTATTTGGCACAATTAGGATGGCAGTTTTTCAGATGGTCTCAGGGAGAACCTAGCAGTCTCTTGGGCACCTGAGCATAAGCGCAGTGTCCCAGTGCTTCTTCTGTGCCTGTTCTCCAGGCCCTCCACCATCCTGACTGCCTCTCTGCCATCCACTGTGCTCCCAGAGCTGATCCTGGTGCTTCAGATGTCATGTGACTGGGTAGGGACAGTGGCCTAGATCCAGTCCTCTATGAATGCAGGCTGAGGTTGGGTCCACTGCTTTACCAGACATGACAAACCATTGGCTTAGAAGAGTTAAGCTTGTGGTCAACTAAATCTTGCAGAACTGACTGTGGAAAGATTTTTGTGGAAAAAATGGAATTGTTCTTCAATTAAAAGATCAGTAATAACTGGCACACGGCTTTGTTGTGAGACGCTGCTTTCCAGAAGGCTTGAGCGTGTGCAAGTTAGAAATTCTTATTTGCTAATTTCAGCAGCTTCAAGTGAGCCAGTGATTTTGATCAGTTCTGGTTTGGAAGAAACTTTTGAAAAATTTAAAGAAAATGTAAATAAGAAAGGAAAGTTTAAAGTTTCCTTTATTTCTAGGAAAAATAAGATTTTCCACCCTTAACTTATCAACTTAAGTCTCCTTCAGAATGCTGTGGAACTGCAGGTTTCTTCTGCTGATATGATCATTGTTTTCAAGAGAGTGAGTTACCTGATTAATTCTGACTTGGAGGTTTGTGCCTAAGGATTGGAGGTGGCAGGTGAGGGTTGGAGGCGGGGAATGCTTCCGAAGTGAGACACCATCTTAGGCTCTTCTAATTTCTGGAGTTCACATTCTGAGAGGATTCACTGTCCCATCAGATTAATTGCACTACATAGAGGTAGTGCCCAGCCCCCAATTCCTGCCCCCTACCCCAGAGTTCTTTAATTAATTGACCTGAAATGGAGCTTAGGAATTGACGTTTATTTGTAGTTCTCTAGATGATTCTATTGTGCGCCCACGGTTGAAAACTACCACTTTACAGTTTTTCTAGAATTGTTCTTTGTTTTCTGGTGCCACAGTCCCCCAGTGTTACTACTTTAGTTGGTACCTTTATTAGTTCAGACACCCCCTCTTTTAGGAAGCCTTCCCTGGCTTTCTCCTGCTAATACAGGCTGGCAGAGGTGTAGGTACTATGTTTCCACCTTATCACAGTTACTGCATCACAATGGAATGTGCTGTTAACATGTCTGTCTTCCTCATAAAGGCTTCTTGAAGGTACTGTGTCTTTATCTGGCACATTCTTTGCATTGCCTAGAGGACAGAGTCTGCATTCTTGGCACAACAAATAAGACCCTTAGCAGCCTTCGCAAGCCCCTCTACCGCTTTATTGCCTGCTGCTTCCCTGGCAGAAACCCTGTCCCTCTCTCAACATCCTAATGCCCTCAGCACTTCATCCTTACTATGTTTCCCTCTTCCCCAGCTCCATCAGAATTTTTTACCTCCTTCAAAGTAAATTGAAAGCTTAGCTTTCAATCTTTCCATAAAGTTAGCCCTACTTGCTCCAGCTGAAAGTAAGGATCCCTCCCTGGAGTACCTGTCACTGTCACTCATACATTACCAGCACATGCTGTCATGCTCCAAACTAAACTGGAACGTTCCACTAAGACCATGTTTTATGTATTTTTGTGGCATCTGGAGCAAAGTCCATCCTGCCTGAGAAGTGTACCATTTTTAATGTTTTTTTTTTCTTGAGATGAAGTCTCACTCTGTCACCCAAGCTGGAGTGCAGTGACACGATCTCAGCTCACTGTAACCTCCGCCTCCCGTGTTCAAGGGATTCTCCTGCCTCAGCCTCCTGAGTAGCTGGGACTACAGGCACCCGCCACCACGCCCAGCTAATTTTTGTATTTTTAGTAGACAGGAATTCATCATATTGGCTAGGCTGGTCTCGAACTCCTGACCTTGTGATCTGCCCGCCTCGGCCTCCCACAGTGCTGGGATTATAGGCATGAGCTGCCACGCCCAGCCGGTTATTTTTAATCACAAAAGCAATGCATTCTCTATTAGAAATGACACATACAAATATTGATGAGCACAAAGTAAAAAGTGAAATGCTACTCTGCTGAGGTAACCACCGATAACAGTGCTAGACCTGTTGCTGGAGAAGCAGCGTGTGGTAGGGAATACGTGTTCTGGCTAGAAGGACTGAGCTGGAAGCCCAGCGTGGCCACTTCCCAGCTCAGTGACCTTTGAAGGGCTACTTTATCTCTCTCTGCCTCGGTTTCTTTATCTACACAGTAGTAGTATCTACCTCATTGGATTGTTGTGAATATGCAAGTTAATACTCATTAAGCAGACTGCCTGACACACAATTGCTGCTAAAACATCAGCACTATTAATCTTTCACACTCTTTGTTAAAAGCTTACACACAAATATACCACTGTTTTTATGAAAACGGAATCATGTATAATATGCCTTATTTGGATCGTATTCTCCTATATTAGTACATGCAGATATGCCTTATCACTGAATGATTAGTGTATTTGTAATATTCTGCTCTTTCAAATAATTCTGCAGTAAACTTCAGCAGGTATGTATCTTTGTAGTCTATTTCTGAATGATTGATGACTAAAAGCAGAGTTGTTAGAGCACCAAGCAAGTGCATGTAAAATCCAGAGAGATATTGCTAAATTACCTCCCAAAATTATTCTCCCAAAAGGTGCTGTTTTCTCCTACTCCTTCAGAAGATATTATCCACTATAAATTCCATACAGTTCTATTTAAAGTCATTTTTATTACTCAGGTGGTGCATGAATGCTTACTATTTGTGTAAGTAAAATAGAAAATGCTATATATAAGGGAAAACATGAAAGTACACTGCACACTCACACACGCGCATGCGCGCGCACACACACTCACAAACACAAAGACCCCCAGTATATTGACTTTAATTTGAATCAACTTGTGAACTGATTACCCTGGAAATGACTGGGAACCTGCATTCCATTATAAAAAGACTCTGTGCCCATAAAGACAAATAAAAAGATGCTGGAGTTTCTGCTAGCAGAAATAGACAGAGAGAGAAGAGGTGGGGCGGGCGGCAGCGGGGAAGGGTCTATATCCAGACAAGGATTTCTGTGGCCATGTCATGAATTGTATGCCTCCAGAGGACAGTTCTGTTTTTTCCCTCTGTTTGGCATTTCGTGGTCATTTCATGATAAGCAGAAAGAAAACTTTGGAATAGTGCTATTCTCTGCTGAAGGATTGATTTACCTGAATGATCTTCCAATTTTGAGTCTGGGCAGAATCTAGGGTCCTAAGTCTTAAGTTTCTGCAAATTCATTTTACCAGGCAAGATAGACTTCTTTTTGCTTCTTCAGAGTGAAGATCCTTGCAATAATCTCAGATCCTCAGGCTCGAAGCCAGTGCATTACCCCATGATGTCCTTCTTTCACTAACCCATCAACTTCTGTACTATCAGTGTAACACGCTTCTCAACTGGACTGCCTCATATGGGGATATAGGCTTGCCTTCTTTGTGTTTATTTTTTAAAACAATTGTTTGAGTTTTCATCCAGGTTTCCTTCAAAGGGAAGAAATCTCCCCTAAATTACCAAACGAGTTTCCTCTCACAAGGCATTGGATTACGGGTGGCCGGTAGCTGAGTTTTGTGATTCTGAGGATAAGTAATAAGTCAAGAAGAGCTATTGGCTAATCCTTTAGAAGGATTCTATAAGAAAAGTAAGATGATTGTAAGCTTCCTAGATCCAAGCTGTTAAAATGACATCCGTATTACCAAGACTTGTCAGTACTGTGAAGGGAAAACAGAGGGGAACCCCTATATATAAAAACACAGTCTTGTTTCATCTATAATACCCCTGGTCCCCCTCCTTCATCTACATTGCCACCCCACCTACACCCACCACTTCATTATTTTATAGCTGATATTTTATTACATTTTTGAAAGCAAAGGAAACATAAGACAGGTGTACTATTTTAAGATTATATTAACATATTTCATGTTTCTTTACTGCCCCAACACACACACACACACACACACACACACACACACACACACACACACACACCAAGGGCTGATCACTTGAACAAATTGTTAACCAATTGACTCGCCTCCCATTTCTGGTATAAGCTTCTGTACCAGTGCTTTATATTAATTACCAAAACCCTCCTGCAACCTGAGCATGATACATCTCTAGTATAGGATGACACAATAAAATATTTATGCTATGAAATTTGGGAACAAAATTTTTCATCATGGCATAATGTGCATGTATGGGCACAGATAGCTTTGTATGTTTATTCCGTTTTCAGAAGTCCTTCCAATTCTAAAATGCGTTGTAGTCTGACAGTGCCTCTAATGTTGGTAATTCTTTCTAAGTTTATAACTTTTCCAGAGTTTCTTTCTGCACTTTAAGGTTTCTTAACTAGATTATTTCTAGTTGAGCTGTAATTTCAATGTGTAGTTCTCCAGAGTGTTTGTGCTAAGCGTGGAAGTTTCATTATTTTAAAGCTAACTCCCTGAAAGTATATTACAAATGTTCTACAATTGTAATATAGTGATTCATACCAAAAAAAAAAAATCCCTATTATCAGCATACCTAAACTACACACTAAATATTTAAGAAAAAAAAAGTGGAAACATTAGTAGCTTTTATGCTGGAATCTTGCCATTTCTTTTTCAATTTAGAATAGAATTTGGTTGTCTTATCTTGAGACTCTATGCTTCATGACATACCTGAAAGCATTCTTTTGGCATGGATTTGGAAGATAGTTTTAGAGCCAGACATCAATGTAGTAGTTCTCAAGGATACCGAAAATTCATAACATTCTTATGGGCATAATAAAAAATGTTTACATATTGAATTCTATAATATAAAGTAGGAGCACACTTACTATGAGAAATATAGCTCCTATGCAATGTAAAGGTAAAATTATAAGCATATTTCCATAAATAGTAAAAGCTATTGAATCTAAGCATGATTGGCAATTTCAAATGTTCCAATATCATTTAGGCATAATGCTTCAAAGTTTTCAAGCCCTTTTTCTGTTACCTTTCAGAAAAGTAGAGGACAAGAAAGGATGAAGAAAAATTTATAGTGAAAAATCTTAAAATTGAGATAATTCAATCTATTAACTTTAATCTATAAACTTTTTTTCTCCAAATGGCATCATTATTTGATTTTAGCAGCAAACATTTGGGTTTAGCTTATGGAAGGCAGATGTCCTGTGGGAACGTGACTTGAAGTCACCATATAACGTCCCACTAAATAAACATTTGAACTGTAACTTGACAGCTACCAAGTGAGGTCAAGTGTCTGAAAGTGCTGTGTACACCCCATAAGCACGTTTTCCTTATGTGAAGGATTCATTTCTAGCAATGCGTATCAGACTTTCAAGCACTCAAAACATACTTGCTGCCAAACTTTGCCATCCACCACTAACCTCCATTTGAGCCTTAGAAGGTAGAAACTTACTTTACAATAGAAAAAGATATTATTTTATTTGTATGATGTCCTAAAACTATTTCTTGGTATTGATAGACCTAGGTTTATCTTATTTCAAGTTTTCCTTATTTTTTAAGAGGTTTACTGAGATATAACTCACATACATGCAATTTACCCATTTAAAGTGTACAATTTAATGACTTCTAGTATATTTATAGAGTTGTGCATCCATCATCACAATCAATTTTAGGAGATTTTTATCACCCCAGAAATAAAGCCTGCATTCGTTGGCCATCATCCCCCAATTCCCCCACGCCGTCAGCCCCAGGCAAACTCTAGTCTACTTTCTTTCTCTATAGATCTATTTATTATGAACATGTCATTCAATATATGGTCCTTTGTGACTGGCTTTTTTCACTCAGCACAATGTTTTCAATATTCATCCATGGTGTTGCATATATCAGTACTTCATTCCTTTTTATGGCTGAATAATATGATATATGCATATTGCATATACATGTGATATGTCTGTATAATGGAATATTACCCATTCATATAATGAACATATCACATGTCCATATTCCATATATGACATGTCCATATAATGGAATATTATCCATTCATTAGTTAGATATTTGGGTTGTTTCTATATTTTGGTTTGGTTTGGTTTTTGCCATTATAAATAAGGCTGCTTTGAACATTCATGGACATACGTTTTCATTTCTCTTGTGTATTTACTTAGGATAGAATTGCTGGGTCATGAGCTTGAAGTGAGCTGAGATCCGGCCACTGCACTCCAGCCTGGGCGACAGAGAGCGAGACTCCGTCTCAAAAAAAAAAAAAAAAAAAGAATTGCTGGGTCATATGATAACTCTTCTTAGCCTTTTGAAGAATTACCATGTCATTTTCCAAAGTGGCTGCACTATTTTACATCCCCAGCAGCAGTGTGTGAGGGTTCTAATTTCTCCACTTTCTTACCAACACTTCTTATTATCTGTCTTTTTATTATTATTCATCTTTTTATCAGGGCGGGTATCAAATACTGTCTCACTGTGGTTTGATTTACACTTCTCCAATGGCTAATAATGTGAAGTATATTTTTATGTGCCTATTAGTCATTCATACATCTTCTTTAGAGAAATGTCTATTCAGATCCTTTGCCCATTTTTCAGTTGGGGTGGCTTTTTATTACTGAACTGTAATTGTTCTGTATATATTAAACTTACACTTTGCAAAAATGCTGGGCACTAGACTATACAGGGATTACTGTACCACTTGTCATAAATCATAGCTATGATCCTCCTTGAGAATTCCTTACTGTAGTTAACACCTGTTCTAAATAAGCACTCTTAAGTGCTTGTTACAAGAGTAACGTGGGCCAGGTGCAGTGGCTCATGCCTGTAATCCCACCACTTTGGGAGGCCGAGGCAGGTGGATCACGAGGTCAAGAGTTCGAGACCAGCCTGGCCAACATGGCAAAACCCCGTCTCTACTAAAGATACCAAAAAATAGCTGAGCATGCTGGCGTGCGCCTGTAATCCCAGCTACTCGAGAGGCTGAGGCAGGAGAATCGCTTGAACCCGGGAGGTGTAGGTTGAAGTGAGCCAAGATTGGGCCATTGCACTCCAGCCTGGGCAACAGGGCAAGACTCTGTTTCAATAAATAAATAAATAAAGTGCAATGTGAATAATAAAACATTGGTGAAAATCAGTAGTTTTATACTATTATGTACTTTTGAAATAAAACATCTCCCCACCTATAGCAAGGAGATATAATAGCCAAAACCAAAAAGGAAATACAGTGGGGCATCATTAGTAATACATTTTGGTTGTCTTAGGTGTGAGAGGACTCTTGCTCTTATCTGCATGATACATGTTTTAGCTAAAACTTTGAAGTCATAAGATATGTAGTCTAGGTATTGTAATTGTGCATTTCACATTTCAAAAACTGTAAAATTCAAATGTTAAGTCTTTGGCTACACTAAAATAATTGTTGAAATCCCTTAAAATGTAGATGGTAAACTCATCAGTTATAACTTTTTATTGCATTAAAATATAATATGAGTTTATTTCTTTAGTTGTAATGAATAAAAATAAAGTTAATTACAAAAGTAAACCAGGTAACACAACTATTTGAATATACTTAACACTATTGAACTGTACCTCTAAAAATAGTTCAGATAGCACATTGTATTATGTGTTTTATACCATAATTAAAATTTTTAAAAATAAGTCAGATACAAATATTTTAATGTCAATTGTTTTGAATGGAATATTCTAAATGGTTATTTGCTTATCAGTCTAACTGAAGCACAGTTAATCACTCTTACACTGCTTTGAGTACACTGCTTTGAGTTAGATAGCTGCTCCCCATCCTAAATTTTACTTTCTGAGATAAGTAATACAGACACTCAAGTTAACCAGGATGTTAGTCTGCGAGTCAGTGATCAGGTATCTACAAGTCAAGACATTCCTCAGCCGCCCCTGTGGTTGCCCTGTGAGGTGGTTGGGGGCAATGGTGGGCCTGAGGGGAGATGGCTGCAACAGGAGGACCTCTGGATTACATACCCAAGTTCCCTCTCAGGAATGTGGATGCTAAAAGTGAAGTGCTGATAACAAATCTCACTGGTATGAAGTAGATTTTACAAGGTGCTTTGATCTCAGGCTACATCTCAAATTATGGGGTGGCCTTATTGCTGAAAGTTCTGTGTAGATATTTTACAATAGTATTGTATTTTACATTCATTATAATGCTTTTTATTATGAGTTCTAATTCCAAGTTAGTTATTTTTAATTCAGAAAGAAAGTAAATATTTGCTTTCTGGAGGTATCTGCACTTGAGTATCTGTAAGGAGAGCCCCTCAAGTTCTGTTTTTGGGGATCCTCCCCTTTTGAAAGCACTAATCGGACCTCAAAACCAGATTTTATCTTTGAGGACTGACTTCCACTGTCTTTTTTTTTTTTTTGACAGAGTCTTACTCTGTCACCCAGGCTGGAGTGCAATGGCGCGTTCTCGGCTCACTGTAACCTCCGCCTCCCGGGTTCAAGCAGTTCTCTTCCCCAGCCGCCCAAGTAGCTGGAATTACAGGTGCCCACCACCATGCCCAGCTAATTTTTATGTTTTTAGTAAAGATGGGTTTCATCATCTTGGACAGGCTGGTCTTGAACTCCTGACCTTGTGATCTATCCCCCTCAGCCTCCCAAAGTGCTGGGATTACAGACGTGCGCCACCGCACCTGGCCATCCACTGCCTTTTGACCATCACCAAAAAACGCCAAAGTGAAGCTTGCTGGAAAGGCTTTCTAAGCCAACCATTCTCAGTAATTTTGGGGTTGTTTCATTCGTCTTTATTTGGAGTAGGCTAAAATCAGTTGCACATTTGTGGTGAGCATTATGGAGTCCTGTTATTTGAATTATCCATTATTTCCTATTTAATTGGAGAGTTGGGGTTAGTGTTTTCTTCTATCTCATGTCTTGAATTCCCAGCAGAGGCTGCACAAAATTTACTTCTACTTCATACACCAGTTTATCATGATGCAGATTATTGCTCATTTTCATTCTTGAGTAGAGCTACAGGTCAAGCAACTTCTTGCACTGATATTGATGTCCTCTTTCACATATATAAGTAATGTATGTAGTGATTACAAGACATTCCTTTTGTTCGTTAAAGAAAACTCCCAGAAGACTCTTTGGAATAAGCTATGTATAAGCCACTGAATACTCTTTAAAGAAGCAAACCTATGTCATTAAGGGAAAGCTAAAGATACGTAAGCTTTTTGAAGTTGATGTCAAGGAAGGCAGCATTGCTTGGTTGGTGCAACTGCCGGAGACAGGACAGACGGGTCTGACCAAGGACAATCTGGAATTGTAAAGAACGCTGATAGACTATTGCATGGACACGTTTAGATAACAAGGGCTGGCATTTTTCACTAACACTTGGTTTCCTCTGTGTGTTTTCCTTTTTCAGATTTATCTTTTCTGTGTTGAAATCCACACAAGGGACATAAAATAACCCTCAAAAAATATAAACACAATATCCAAACGTTTTGGAAATTTAAATGTTAAGTATTATTCAGTAATGTCTGCCCACTGTAGCTGGACAAAACCACATTCAGGTCTATGTGTCAGCTTTGTCCCTCAGCCCTGTGATTTGCTTTTGGTGGCTCAGGGCCACCTCTCCAAGGGCAAGCTGCATGAAGGCAGACAGCGCGTCTCCATTTTGATGAAGCTTTGCAGTCAAGCTCCTCAGTGTGTGTTAGAGAGGCATAGTGGTCTGCAAGGGTATGTTCATGTCTATAACAATAATTGACCTCCCTAGTGGAAAGACAGGATTTTCCCAAGGAAAATAGTTTGTGGTGTCATATTTGTGGTCTCTCTAAAGAGACAATTCCATAAGTGGTTCCTAAGCCTTGGAAAATTCTCTTTTGCAATAGTACCCACAAATAATGTTCAAAGAGCTATTTTTGAAGAAAGGATTCCTCACATTTTTGCAGGTGTAAGTCATTCCTGCCTCAGTGGAGTACAAAGAGTGACGTAAGGGAAGCAGACCTGCTGGCAGGAATTTTAAAAGTATACTATATTTGTCCCACGTTAACTGTGCTTCTGGGGTATAAAGGTCAGGGATAGAACTGGTCCTGTGGGATGTTTCTCATTGAAACCACCTCTATTCCAAAGCCCTGGTGTCACTGGCCAAGATGTATCTATTCTAATAAAATATAGGTCTCAAATGACAACACATTACAAAACACACATTTTCATTTGTATGTATTTATCTAGTCTATTGGAAATGTGTGGTTCTTTTGTAGTTTCAATTAGGAGTCTAATTTGGTCATTTTCCTCTTAAAATACTCTTCAAGTCCTGTGAGTACTCAACAAACACTCACCATTGACCAATTTCTATTTCCAGCCACATACTGGTCATAATGAAACCTACTTAGAGGATTTGAATGAAATAATTTATTTAGTTTCAGTGTATGAGAGGCAAAATTATCTGCCATGAATTTCTCTGGAGTAAAGCATCCTCAGTCCATCCAAGTAAATGTTTTCATTTTTTGACGTTCAATCAAGAAACACTCAAATTCAACTGTATTTTTTGTTAAGAAGAATATTTCCTTTGGCATTCAAAATGATCCCAAACATTGCTTGAAAGAGAGAAGTGAGGAGAGAGACCACATGTATTAAAGCATATTTAACCAGTTCTACTTTGGCACGTTTTGTTTGCCATTCTACCTATCAGTCTTCTCACACTGAAGAGCACTTATAAACATTAAGATCGAATTTTCATCTTTCGTGGAAGGAGCTTTTTGTCGGCATTGGAAAAAGGGAGATTTGGGTCAAATTTTGACTGAAGGGCCATTTCCTTAGCAAACATCCAGACTCCAGGGATCCATTTTGTTTTATTTTTGCCACTGAAATCAGTTTCTGAGAAAAGGCAAAAGTCAAAATTATCAGGCTTTAAAAGAGAGCAGTTTCTTTTATCACAATTTGCCGCACTAACTTCGTGGCTTTTTGTTTGTTTGTTTCTTATTTTTGATTTATTCCAATATTTATTTGGAGGAGACTAAAATCAGCTGTAAGTGTATGGTGAACATTTTGGAGTTAGGGTTAATGTGTAAGCCATTCTGCATTTCTCTCATCACTTAGATTTTTATTTAGTTAAGGCATTCATTAGCATGAAACTTACTATTTGGTGTCTGCTTATCTCTTTTTTTTTTTTTTTTTGCGGACCAAGCATATAGATGTGCAAGGAACAGTGTTTTATTATTGTAAATACCTTTCCATGATTAAGAGTTTTTTTATGATTATACTGTCTCAATGTTGAAAGAAAAAATTTTAAAGATTTGCATTTCAATTTTTTTACCTATAGGCAAGACTGTACCACTCTGAGCAACAAACTTAAGTTTCAGAAATTTAACTTAGGAACTTTTCAAGGAAGTTTGAGATTTGTGTCAAGAAACCTTTTTACTAACGATTAATGTAATTTGGAACACGGTTCTTAAATTAATGTGAATGTGCAAAATCTACCATTTTTGCCGCCATAATAAGTCAGACTTTGTACTACTTAGAAATGCATTCTGTCCCACATCTCAGAATAGTTTGGGAGTTTAGCTTTTATAACCTTTGGTTGCCCTTGGAAGGTATTTATGGCTTGGATGGGCTTTGTTCATAATCACAGTGTTCTTATAGGATAACCCCCCTGGCCTTCCTGTGACACTGAGCTACTGATAACTTCTCACGTGTCCAGATAATCCAAATCCACATTCAAAAAGTGCAGCATCATCAAGACAGACTTGAACAGGGCTTTTTTAGTCATCAACAGGTCATTAAAGATAGCACATCTCACTATTTTTCCCTTCAACTGCATACATTGTGAAGACTTAATGGGGGAAGGTGTAAGATTTTGATCTCTCGTGATCCTAACTGCATTAATGGCCTGTAGTTCAAAGGTTACTAAGATTGCAATAGAAGAAAAAAAATATGAAAACAAAAAAATTTCCCAAGAAACTACCACAAGTATACACTTTTATACTGCACATAATGAACATTCCTGACTGTACAGTGCTGTTATTATAGTCCTTATGTATGTTTAATTGTAAAAGTCACATATCTACCCTACTTGAATGAATGTATCAGATTGACTCATTGGTAAAAGATTCTTTATCTCAGCTGGGCCTGGTGGCTCACGCCTGTAATCCCGGCACTTTGGGAGGCCGAGGTGGGTGGATCACCTGAGATTGGGAATTCGAGACCAGCTGGACCAACATGGAGAAACCCCATATCTACTAAAAAAAAATACAAAATTAGCCAGGTTTGGTGGCCCATGCTTATAATCCCAGCTACTCCAGAGGCTGAAGCAGGAGAATCGCTTGAACCTGGGAGGTGGAGGTTGCAGTGAACTAAGATTGTGCCATTGCACTCCAGCCTGGGCAAGAAAAGCAAAACTCCATCTCAAAAAAAAAAAGATTCTCTATCTCTATTCCTTATCTCTATCTCCACACCCAAAAAGGGACAATTGGCATAAATTCTTATTTTTAGGCTTCCCAAAGGAAAACACAATCCTATGTTCTGTTGGTTGACAAGACTAAGATTGAAAAGTAACATACAAAGTAGGGCTACTTTGTATAGTTTATTATTTGTTTATTCTTTCTATAGTTTATTATTTGTCTCCTATAAAGGAAGATATTTGTATTTCTTTTAGGAACTTCACTCCAACAGATTTATTATTAAACAATTCCTGACTGTGTTGAAATAATGAGGTATAGTTCACTTTGGGAGGCCGAGACGGGCGGATCACGAGGTCAGGAGATCGAGATCATCCTGGCTGACATGGTGAAACCCCGTCTCTACTAAAAAAAAATACAAAAACTTAGCCGGGCGAGGTGGCGGGCGCCTGTAGTCCCAGCTACTCGGGAGGCTGAGGCAGGAGAATGGCGTAAACCCGGGAGGCGGAGCTTGCAGTGAGCTGAGATCCAGCCAGTGCACTCCAGCCCGGGCGACAGAGCGAGACTCCGTCTCAAAAAAAAAAAAAAAAAAAAAAGAAAAGTCCTGATCATTGATTCTCAAAATTTTTCCAGTCTCAATATACTTATGAGATAAAAAGTCATTCTTCTCAGTAATTAATAGGAGTTAATATAACCCTTTGGTTTTGTGTTTATTGTTGGTGTGGAGAGAGCAGAAGTGAGATGGGCCTTCCCAATTGAGAATCACTGTGTAAGTTTTCCAAAAACAATTAATTATAATATGTTCCATCATGGATTACTTTAGTGAACTTAAAATTTGACTCAAAATTTTACAAGCATTGATTTTACTTTCAGAAATACATTCGTGGGCAGAAGTGAAATTTTCCTATGGGAATATCAGTCTACTTTATTGTTTTGGGGACATCCAAATCTTAGTGTAGAGGTGGGTGGGGAAACTAGATTAAATGTTGGGTGAACTTGTTTACCGTTTCTACCTTGACCTCTGTCAGATGAGGGTGGAAGTCCTCTCTCCTGAATACAGGATAGAGATTGTCTACAGTCTGAGGGAAAGGCTGCTTTCTACTGGGGTCATTTATCTATCTGTAAAAGAGGATTTTTCTCCCCTTTAATGTAACCGTAATACTCATTATCACTTGTTAAAAAATAAATAATAATCTTTTAATAATGCCATCCAGCCAGTTTTCAAAAATCCTATTTGTTTTCTTTCTCTTTTCACAGTTTGTTTGAATCAAGCCGCATTCATGCATTGAATTTATTTGACAGAGTCTCTGAATCTGATAAGTTTGCAGGCTAGCTCTCACATTCTCTATTGCCAGCTTTATCTCTGTCTTCCTTTCCCACCCTTTTTATTTGTAATTTGTTCGTTAAAGAGATCAGGTTGTCAGGTAAAATTAGTCTTCCACAATCTGGATTTTGATGATTATATCACCATGGTATTGTGTAACATCTTTCTCTTTCCCCCAAACCGTTGTTTTTCAGTCATGAGAGATAGATACAAGCATTAAAACTATATAGCTGAAATGGCCTTGAAGATCCTCAGTAACCACAGCTTTTAAAAGCTGATACAAGTCAATTGGCCAAAGGATATTGAGTTAGGCAGGGCCAGTCTTGGCAATGCAATTGCTGCTTCCTCAGACCCATAAAAATTATTTGTTTTCTTTGAAAATGGGAAAAAGCTACAGGATAAGTCATAAGGCATAAGCATAGCTAGAATTGTCTGCAAAATAAGCTTATACACATGGTAAAAGGCCTCATGATTCTAAGCCTGTCTCCCAGGCTCCCTTTCAAGTTACCAAGATTTGCAGAGTTACTTCATTTATTATGAAGATGATGAGTGCGTGCAGAACAAACGTATTCCTGGTAAAAGAACATTAACATGATGGGGAATGCAGCTATTTTAGATGTGATATACAAGAGTAGGGAAACTATTGAAGTTTTTTTGTGTGGTTTTTGTTTTGTTTTGTTTTGTTTTGTTTAAAAAAAAGGAAATATAGAAACTAGGGGCTAAACTAGACACTTGGCCCCTCCTTAGGTTCCTTCCCCACACCAGGCTTGTTGATTCTACCTTCCTAACTCCATTGACCTCTGCCATGGCCACCATCTGCACCCTAGTCTGGGCAACATCATATTGATCCTAATCTACAATAACTTCCTTTCTAGTCTCCCTGCCATGCCCCTACCCCGTGCTCCAGGGTCTTGCTCTTTTCTTACCTACTTTTTTTGCACAAAGGTAGCATGTTCTTCCTAAAACTCAACTCTGGGCTCGTTCCCCACATTGCTTTTGGAATAAAGACCAAACTTCTCACATGGCTCCAGCTTGTGCCTTTCTGTCTTATTTCTCATTCCTCCTCCCCACCCTCCCACCCCCAGCCCCACCCCACTCCCAGCCTAGTGTCTACCTGTACTTTTTTCCCCAGCCTCGTCACCTGAAACCCCTCCTTACTCTCAGGTCTTACCTTGCATGTCATTTTCTCCAGGAAACATCTCCTACACACACAGTGCAGTTAGGCAGCCCCATTGCCAGTCTCCACCTCCTCCAGCCAACTGTGTCATGAAAACAGGGACCATTTTGTTCAGCACTCCATCCCTGGGGACAGACAACAATCATTTCCTGAGATTCCAGAGAGTCTTAAGTTATTTTATAAAGTGTTGTGAAAGTCTCCACTTTCATGTTAAAAAGTACTACACACTGCATAACATTTTTCAGAAAGGGTTATTATGGGAGAGCCGAGGGTCAAAGTTCCAAGTATTACACTGCTTCCTTGAGCAGTGCCAGAAAAACCAACACCGGATTCTTGACTTAGGGAAATATTGCACCCTACTGCCAATTTATGTAGTTGGCTTTTTGTCTTTTTAAACAGGCAAAGAGAGCTTTGCCATGCTTTTCCTGGAAAGATTCACTGATTCAATCCTTCAGTTAATATTTGGTGGAATGGCTTCTAAAGCCGTGGCATGCAATTCTGCCATAGGACGAGAGTCGTGTGTGCCTGCCATTGAAAGCAGTGAGCGTTACATGGGAGTTTTCTGATTGCCAGCTAGTTCGCTTCCCCGACAGGCACTTCCAGATATGAGGAAAGATTTATTTTGGCATTCCCAGCTCCAAGTGAAGTGAGTGCACACACACATACACACACCACACACACAACATTCACTCTCCTTCAGTGCTTAGGATTATCATCCTCTGCCTTCAAAGTTGGTAAATTGAGTTTACGCTACCGCAGAATAACTGGCTCTTGGTAACTTTCAAGGGGAGAAAGGGCATCTCTCCCTCCCCTGCAGCTGAGTACAACAGCTTAAAAATAGAACAATGTGTGTTTGGTGTGTTCTTTTCATCCTCTGCATCAATAACAGGTGTACAGTTACAGACTGTACAAAGAGCTAGATTCACGTCTTCTGAAGCCTCCAGAGAATTCCCAGAGTTCCCCACAGAGCAAGAACTGGGCCTAAAATGTTTAGTAAAAAGAAAGTAACCCAATATATCTATGTATTACTGACACTGCTGTCTCACATGGCTTTCTTCTTCTCCTCCCATAGTGATCCTCAGATGTAAATGCACAGTGGAAGAAAATTTTACCAAGAACAATTCTTAGCAACCTTACATACCCACACTTTCCCCAAAACAAAATAAAGTTAATACCTCTAAAAACTGAAGTACAGAAATTGGTGTGACTGCTGTAAATAGCAAGCTTGGAAATGCTTTCGGTGAGGGTACAATACTGAACATTCAAATGCTTCTACTGGAGAATGAAGGTCTAGCTTCATAGTCAGATTGATTTGCTAGTTTGCTTTTTATGCATTTTCTAAGATGTTTCTTCTTGTTTTATGACCTCCTAGAAGCACTGACCTCATATTTGCCTTGTGATTGAATGCTTTGCCCATCTTGCCGCACATCTGTGATCATTAATGGTACTACTTAATGAATAAGTTAGCACGTAAATTTGCAATGTGGAAGCTGCATCCCCTGCCAGCACGCTTCTCAGCAGCTGCTTACAATTCTTTCACGTTCCCTCCCACAAGGAAATGGTTCATAACAGAACTGAACAGATGCTAGGTGTTTGGCAGCATTTTGAGCGATACTGGTTTTCAAAATGTAGGTTATTTCATGTCAGATAATTACAATTTCAACAGCTTTTAGACCTTTAGTGTGTTGCGGTGTTCACATAAATACTTAATCTCTGACTCCACACTTACCCCTCCCAAGTTCCCCTAACCTATTTATTGGTTCTGACAACACCACTACTAAATTCTTGGCACTCAAAGTCGAATCTGGTAAACACGCATGGGCAGATCTGACTTGGCACTAAAATTGCTCCTTCTTTCTAGATGAGCTTTTACAGTTGTTCCTGACAGTAGTCAAGTGTTGCCAGAACTCCAATGTATAGGTCAGTAGAGTTTCCCAAGTGCCTCTCTCCCGGGCCCCTCGCTTCTGACACACACAGATCTCTTCTTTCTCAACCTGATGCACTGTTCTGTCTCATGGAATGCTGTACTCCCCCGGACCTGTGAGCTTTGAGAGCAAACACTAGGTTGCATTTCTGTCTAGAGCTCCTGAGAGTGGCATACAATAAGTGCTAAATAAATGCATCCCAAATGAGCTGAGGATAATTAGCTAAAAATAAGGAAAATATTAATGTTTTCTCATTATCATTATTATTTTTTTTGAGAGAGAGCTTCACTCTGTCGCCCAGACTGGAGTTCAATGGTGCGATCTTGGCTCACTGCAACCTCCACCTCCCGAGTTCAAGTGATTCTCCTGCCTCAGCCTCCTGAGTAGTTAGGATTACAAACACGTGCCACCACATCCAGCTAATTTTTGTATTTTTAGTCGAGACAGGATTTTGCCATGTTGGTCAGGCTGGTCTCAAACTCCTGACCTCATGATCCACCTGCCTCGGCCTCCCAAAGTGCTGGGATTACAGGTGTGAGCCACCACACCTGTAATGAAACACAGTGAAAATGGTTTGGGCGTACAGAAAATGCTCTGTGAGTGGGATGAGCCAATGGAAATGTTCTCGTGCTGCAAAACACTCGGCGGTAGATGAAGGGTGGTTTGGGTATCTTAATGACTGATTCCCTGCTCGTGGCTATCCCATTCACTTGACTTCTTAACATGGTTTATCTCCCACTTGAAATGTTTTTTACCTTTCTCCCCATTTGAAAGTTACTCCACACACATTCATGAAGCATTTTACAAATGCTGCAGCCTCCATAAGACTGGATGCTGATACACTTCTCAAGAGGCACCATTTCCTTTCTTTCCCCTAGCAAGCTTTGTATAGCTCTGTCCCCTCACTGCATACACAGGAAACAGTCCTGACAGAGCATCTGCCATATATCTTCGTGCTTCATTCCCTTCCTTGTCCTCATTGCATGTGTGCTCTGAGTTATGCATGGCTGCTATTGTCTAGCTGAGGTTGTTAATTCATTCAGTATTGAGGCCCTCCAGTTAGCTGTGCTAGGTGCCTAAGAAGGAAGTCACAGTGCTGTTAACCATAGACTCCAGGTCCTACATCTCCTTCCTCTGCAGGGCGAGGAGATGTTTGCATCTGAAAAGGTGAACAGGGGCCAGGTGAGTGGTGCAAGGGACATTCACTCCGGCTGCACTTATTTGTAGTAATTCCTGTTTGGTTTTTAAGATCACAAACTTCTGGAGCTACCAGTTGCAACATTGACTAGCTGTGGGAGAAGTCACTTTGGCATTCAGGGCTTGTTTATGGAGTGGAAATAATAGTAGTGACAGTAATAAAAATGTTTGTTGTGTGTGCCTCCTGGGAGACCTGGAGGGGAGCTCATGGGGAATCATGGCTGTGAGCGTGATCTATGTGAATCTATAGGCATTGGCTAATGTCAGTGACTACTACACTCTGAGATTCTGCTTTAATATTACAAACACCAACTTCAAAAGCCCTTTTGGCTTCTTTGCCGGAGAGTATCAGGTGTAAGGTCCCTCCTAGAGCTTGCATCTCAGGTCTGTCCAGAAAGGATCATTTCCTCAGCCTTGGCTTGGGTCAAATGATGGCATTCTCACTGGCCATGCCCTGGCTTTGTCACTAATTGTTAGGCAGTTTCAGAGATCGTGTTGCACGTTACTTTACCCCCTTTCTGCTGACTGGCTGCCTCCTGGGTCCTGCTTACTGCAGTTCATAGATGTTTCTGAAAACTGCTTATGGGTGACCCTGAGTAAACAATTAAAAGTCACTGTATTTTCTGTTAGAATTAAAAAATCAACCTTGCCAAGAAAGCTTGTGACCTTGTAAAGATTGGGAAAACTCCACTTGTCATAAACTTAACCAGTTTCCAACTCATGTACTAAAGCAAAGCTTGGGCCACTTTGCCTTATCAAAAAGCCATGAAACTTTCATTCTGTCTTAGCCTCATCACTAACGAGTGGCATCATTTTGTACATCGTCGAGCCTTTTGGATTCCTTGACCTCACTCACCAGACCTGGAGGGCCCCGGCCACTTTTTGGCATTTAATTTTGACTTTTTGATGACAGAATTGGTTTCCAAGGGTGTTTGAGATTCCCTATGGGATTGTGTTCTCTACAATCAAGTTTCCATTGCATTAAGATGAGTGCAAGTTAGAGGCAACACATCACAGGGTTTACTTAGCCTGGAACAGAGCTGGATGCATGGTTGCTCCTCAGTAATTAGCTAAATAAGATGTGATTTACATCAGAAGCTGTAAATGACTGAGAACATTGGTGTTGCAATAAAGATTATACTCGTTCTACATTAAAGTACTATAATTGTGATTATAGGTTCATTCTCTAATTGGTCAGTGACTTTTTAATTTTACCTGCCATAATAACTGCTAGCAACCACTGGGTACAAAAGTATGCTGGTTATTGAACAAATGTACTTGTTATTCCTTCTGCAAGGTCATCGTTATTATTCCCATTTACAGATCAAGAAACTGCGTCTCAGAGAGGTTGCATAATGTCTCAGGGTCTCCCTGCTAGCAAGTGGCTGAGCTTGAATTCAAACTCAAATCTACGTGTCACTAAAGCCCCCTCTCTCTAGAGCCATGTAACCCCTGATGTGGTATGTGACCTGTAGATTAGTACTGGATCAGTTTATAATGTTAAGGTACATTTGTTGCCTTAAGTCTTTTCTCCACATAAGCTAAATATTTTTCATAATTTTTCTGTACTCATGTACTTAGCCCTTTACATTATGTGTGGTCGATGTATTACCTGGTGAGACTATGACTTGTCTAATTGCTTGGTGAGAATCTGACTTGTCTACACAACAAAAGAACTCCTTGAGAAGAGGAGCTACTATTTGTACATTTGCATTCCAGCCCTAGTTGCGGTGATGAACTCTTGCTATAGTACTTTACAAAAATATGTCATTGATTTGTATGTTGAGTATAGTTGCTTTATTATTTTCACCTGCTGAATTTGCAGAATTTGTCATTCATCATTCATTCAACAAAGCTATATTGAGTTCCTGCAGTGTTAGTCACTGGGCATATAGTAATCAATGTAAACCATCATGTATTACTATACTTGAAGGGCTGTGACCTGGAAAATCACTGATATGTTATTCCAGAAGGAATAAAAGTGAAGATGAACTAAAGGCATATACTTTAAAATAATGGACTTTTTAATAATCATTGTAGCACAACCAGAAATTTTTGCTAATGAATTATCCAATTAACTTTTCTGAAGCCTAAAATAATTATGCTATCATTTCTTTTGCATATGAATAACTTCTGTTTGTATTAATCCTTGATGCATTTACATCTCTGCCCAAATGATATGACATTCCTATCTAGTAGGGAAGGATATTTATTAGCTTATTCTTCTCTAGATTGATACTACTGATTCTTTTAGGAAAAGAGAGTAATTCCTAAAGTTACAAACTCAGGCTAACAGGGTTCTCACAAAACATCTTGTAATAGCTTCATGTGCTATAGGGAATCTTTTTTGTTTAAAAAGTGCTCCCTTTCTATAATCACTTTTTGGCTGTGGAATTCCTGAAACATTGTGTTTTGGTTATTCTGAAAAATTCTGAATCTTCCCTAATACCTTTGGTAATAAAATAGGACCTGATAAAAATCATGAAGTGTCTTTGAATCTGGCTGAATATCTAGACTTAATGAGTGTTTAAGGCTCCACGTCAACCTGCAAAGACACCTGGTGAAGCACATTTGTGTACTTCTCAAAAAAACCCTGTCCTGTTCCATACTTTAATCAATGACTAAACAACATAGAAGGCATCTACATAGTGTTTTCATATGACATAAGCCCAAAAAGGATGGCTTCCACTACATATGCCTGCGATCATGATTCAGAATGACTTCAATAGGCTGCAATGCTGGATGGAAACCAACAAGATGAAGTTGAGCAAGGAATAAGTGTACATTTCTGCTTTTAGATTCAAAAGGCAATTGCGCAATTACAGGATGGGGAGCAACTGAGCTTGGCAGCAGTTCATGTGACTAAAGGCTTAATGTGAACCAACAGTAGGAAGTGGTGGCTAAAAAAGAATGAATATAGCTGTGTGCTTCCTCAGTAGAAATACTAATAGTCACTGTACTCTGCACTGACCACACTGCATCGGGAGTAATCTGTTTCATTCTGTGCACCTTCAGGAGAGACTTTGACAAACCAGAGTAGCTACTAAGAGGGTGTTGAATGCAATCCAAGATACATTATTAGACTCCTGTTTTGGGCAGGCAATGTGCTAACCAGGGCAGGCAATAAAGATACAAAGAGACATTGCCAGTCTCTAGGCCCAAGGAGTTGAAAATTTAAATAGAGAGCCAGACAGGTACATGCATGACTATAAAACAAAGCACCCCATGAAACCAAGAAGCATAAAGAAAGTGTTGTGGGAATTCAGGGGCTGGGCTAGTGGTCAGATTTCCACAGGAAATGAGGACGAGAGCAGAGGAAGCCTTAAGAGCAAAGAGACAGAGACAGGAAAACCCAAGGCATGTCTAGGGAATACTGAGAAGTCTGGGTTGCCTGGCAGAATAGGGTAGACCTGCGTAGGAAATGAAGCTTAAAAAAGATTTGGGCCAGAGTGTGAGGACGTTAACCGGTAGGCAGTGGGAGGCATTACAGGTTGGTGAGCATCTGGAAATAATGACACATGAGGATCAATTGGAGAAATGATGCATATTGAGTCTATAGAAAAGAAGACCAAAGTCCCCTGGTAAACATATATCAGACTTGTTTTGGGTTCCTCCAGAAACAAAAGTGTATCTCAAAGGGAAAGGGTTAAAAGGAATGAGATTTTAGATTTCTAAGCAGTTTTTTTGTTGTTGTTTGTTTGTTTGTTTAATCAAAGCTGCCCAATGGTGAAGATTTACCGTAGAAGATTGTGAGGACCATTGTGGTGGGACTCAGAGAAAGTTTGGTAACTGACACTCTAAATAGAGTTGGGGAAGGAATGCTGCAGCTTCACCAAGTGGCCTGGGCATTCTAGGGATTACCCATGGCCATTGCAATGTGTGATTATCCATGGTTGAGGTTTTTTTCTTTCTTCTTTGACTTCAGACATCCATTAGTATGTCATTTTCTGAATAAAGCCACCATGTTATGACTCTCCAGTTCAATGAGAGATGTCAAACTAACTCCAGTGCAGGTCCCAGGGCTGTGACAGTAGCCACTCACCATGACTGTGGCACTTTACAACTTACCCTTTTTTTTTTTTTTTTTTTTTTTTACTGTGATATATGGCTTCCTTTCAAACATGATTTTAAGGAGATACTGTCACAATTCCACATTGAGTAGATCAAATGCAAATCAATGATTGACACCAGTCTAGTGTGAAGAAGAATTTGTTTTATAGAAAATCTCCAAGACAGCAAGCATAGTGATCAAACAGTGGGCTCTGTAGTTGGAGAGACTTCAGATGCCAGCAATGCCACTTATTAGCTGTGTGATCCTGAGTGAGGGACTTAACCTCCCTGTTTCCTAATCCATAAATGCAGAGTGACCATTGTTAGCCCCCACCTTGAAGGGTTGTTAGGAGGGTAAAGGAGGTGAAGCACTCAGCACAGTGCCTGGCAGTAGGCTCTAATTTGACTGAGTTCTTATGGTTTACAGTGGTGTTTAGTATGGTTTTCAGAGCTAAAAATACTTTTTTAAAAACAAAAATAAAAACATCACTGTCATCACATGCCACATATTTTTAAGGCATCACATATGTTAACTTATTGAATTCTCAAAAACATCCATTTGCCAAGAGAGTGAAGGGTTACATACCTTGACCAGTCACAAGCTAATAAGTGGGAAAGCCAGGATTCAAGCCAAGCAGCCCTGGGGTTCACGCTGATGACAACCATTTCCTTCCAATTCCTACCAACACATTTCCGTTTTCCTCCGATTCCATTCCAAATCACTCTGCTGGATAATTTGATGTGTTTTATTTGTTTAGGCCAGTTTCACAATTTTTTTTTAAGTTCTATTGACTGTAAAAAATATATCAAAGGCTTAATGTTTATGTCCTTTGCCAGAGTATCAAGAAGGTCCTTAATAAATGTTGAAAGAGTACAGGAATAAGTAAAAAAATTTTAATTGTAGGAGTAATTAATAGTCACTTTTAAAAGAAGCACGTTATCCTGAATGTCACTTAACTACCTTACCAACTCATTCCATTATTTGTGATGAGCCATAGTCCTTTGAATCCTTCATTTAAAAATAATGGTTTTGTATCTGACTTATCTTTACCTTATGTATAGGTATTCTATTCCATACTTCTTTTTAACAACAATGTCCCCAGTTCTATCACTCACTGTCTTTTTAAATCATTTAGTGTGACTATATTTTACTCAAATGTATCTATCCACCAATTGTGTTTGTTCCAAACCCTGGTGACTGTGTCTTCATGACTCACTCTATTCCTAAATTCCAGATTAAACAATTATTTTACCAACCCGTCTCATGCAACTCAGGTCGACCAAATGTTACTTCCACATCCTTTCTCTATACGCCTTCCTAGACCCCTGAAATCTATTCAGGATAAGTGAAGTTTGCTATAAGGGACTGTCCACAGTTTTCTTGCATAATTTTTGGGATTCCTAAATACCCCTTGATTAAAAAAAAAAAAAAATCGGAATATGAAGCTGAGAAGAAACTACATGCATAGGTATTACAAAACTAAAGTAGAATGTGCAGAAACAACTCCCTCCTAGAGAAGGAAGAAAGCTATAAAAGTGTTGTGCCACTACTTGTGGAATATATCAGCAATTATTCAATTCCATTGCTGCCCTTGGGCCTGGGGGCAAAAATGTAGCTTTTCCTGTTTCAAGGGAAGAATGTTCTCTTACAATGGTAACCAGAAACGAGGGAAGATGACCAATTCTAGAGTTTACTACAACAGTGTTTTCACTCTATGTAGTGACATTGCTTTATTGTTTGACTCTGGTAGCTGAGACAATAATCTCCCACTCCCTAGGTGAGACTATTCCTTTGTAGGAACTATTCTTTTAGATAAGAGCAACCGATGAGCTTTCAAATGCTGAGAAAACTAATCAACTCAAAGGGGGTGCAGTTGGCCACAGCCCAAGAAATATGCTGACTGAAATAAAAGCCCCTTCTTAACTTTTCTCCATCCCATCTTCCTTTGCTTTCTCGTCTCCCGTCCTTTCTCTATGTTTTCTCTTTTCTCTTTCTCCTCTTGTCATTCTCTCAACTCTGTCTCCACAATCTTCCCTTTCTCCTCTCCTCAGCCCCAGCTCTATCACCAAAGATTTCATTTTGCCCACTCTCTTTATGGCCAAAGTGTGGACCTGAATTTTTAAAATGTATTTTCTTACATAGTAGATAAGATTCACATTGCTGGATTTAATTTTAAAAATAGAGAAAGTGGTGGCTCACGCCTGTAATCTCAGCACTTTGGGAGGTCCAGGAGGGCCGATCACCTGAGGTCAGGAGTGCGAGACCAGACTGGCCAACGTGGCGAAACCCCGTCTCTACTAAAAATACAAAAATTAGCCAAGCATGGTGGTGGGCAACTGTAATCCCAGCTACTTGGGAGGCTGAGGCAGGAGAATCACCTGAACCTGGGAGGCAGAGGTTGCAGTCAGCTGAGATCACACCACTCCAGCCTGGGCAACAGAGAGAGACTCCATCTCAAAGAAAAAGAAAATAGAAAATAGACAAAGCGAACATGTTTTATTCCCTACTTGCTTTTTTTCTTTAAAGAAATACATCTGTTTGAAAAATCTTAATTTCAGTTTCAAGCAACAAACTTAACCTCAATCCATTTCAGAGTGCTAAGTTTGGATTCTGGTTCCAGAATCTTTGCAGAGTGTGGATGAGCACAGGTTCGTGTGGCCCTTTTGGCCACAAGAATCTGCTGCTTCCCAGCCTCATGGCTGGGCCTGGAGTCACACTCCTGCTTCGGCTGTTCTTTGGCAAAGCAGGGCCAGATTGCATTGATCTTTAACATTCATATATTGCTTTCAACTTCTATGAGGCTTTCATTTCAATTCCTTTTCTTCTGTGAGGGACAGGCCTTCCATGGGAAGAAAGGGCACCCCTTGAGTCTGACATGCTCTGCAGTCAACTTGAGAAGTCCTTTGGTTAATTTTGGACAGGTCAAGCCTGGTTGTGGAATTCAGCCCCATTTAGCATTCTGCCAGCTAGGAAACGTGCTATCTCGATCATCTTCCCAAGACAGTCATGCGGGAAGGTCTTTTCCCTAACAAGAAACACAATCCAAAGAAAAGACGGCTTTTGTGGAAACTGCAAGCTACTCATCCAGTGGTCAGTTGTAAATCATGATTCTTTTGGGATAAAAAGGGAGACAGGCTGGGGCTCTGGCCCTCAAAGAACTTCCTCTCATTAAACCAAAGCAATTTGCTGCTCTCCCCAGGCTCTTACTGTGCGTGAATTCACCTACTTTTCCCGCCACCATCAGCGCTCCTGGTGCTGCTGGTGAACGGGCATCACGGGGAGACAGGGCTTTCCACGTGATAGAGGTTTCTTTCCAAACCCAGGCTTTACAGGTAGATCCAAGGGTGGCTTTCGTCAGCCTGTTGCCCCCACTGCCCAACACACACTTTGCTTTTTGCCGCTATTTTCTGTGGTCCTGGGTTTCTAAATCTTGGCAAGAGGACAGTCATTCCTTTGTGCTCGGCTGTTACAATGAGGTAGCCAAAGAAAGGGTCTTGGTCTGAGGCTGTCAGCTGTTACTAATCACGACTCCCCGGCCCATGGTGGGTCCCGCTCGCCTCTCCCTCTTGCTCTGCTTAGCACACATAAAGAAGATGAATTACTCTCTGGTTCCTCTTCAAAAAAGCATATTGTGCGGCACATTCCAATACTGTGAGCGAAGGATGGGCTCATGTGAAGGGTAAATGGGTATCCAAATCACCTCGCAGCGGGGCTCGCGCCGGCAGCTGTGGCCTCTGAGAAGTGAATTTCAGGGCTGCGCCTTCTGAGAGTTTCCGGCGACCTTGCTGAGAAGGAGAGGAAGTCCCTGCGGTGGGCTCTCTGGCAAACCACATTACTGGAAAGATCGCAGGGCTGTGTTAAGCTGTCATGAGAGTCAACTGAATGGTCAAGACCAGCGTAGAAAGAAATAAAGCTTGACCACTCAGAGGCCGCCACGGGCTGCCTACCCCGGAGAGGCAGTCTTCATCCCGAAGGTTAAGCCAAAGGGCGCTGGAAGTTCTTTGATGTTAGAAGCAGCAGTGGTGGAAGTTGTGCCTCAGTTTCCTCTCATTGCTTCCGAATTAAAGTTCATCCTCAAAGCACGACTGTAGCCAGAGAAAAGGGATTGTCTGCTTAGTCCTATCAGACCGAGGATACAGTGATTTATTTGACTTTTTCTGCCACTAATAACATTGTCTTCGCCACTGATTTTTTTCCACTTAATCTTTCAAAAGAGAATGTTTCTCTTTTCCTTTTCTGCATTTCTTTTTCTTTGTTGTTTTTGATTTTGTTTTTTAAGACGGAATCTCGCTCTGTCCCCCAGGCTGGAGTGCAGTGGCACGATCTCTGCTCCCTGCAACCTCCGTCTCCCAGGTTCGAGCAATTCTCCTGCCTCAGCCTCTCGGGTAGCTGGGATTACAGGCATACGCCACCACGCCCGGCTTTTTTTTTTTTTTTTTTTTTTTTTTTTGTATTTTTAGTAGAGCCAGGTTTCCCCATGTTGGCCAGGCTGGTCCCGAACTCCCGACCTCAGGTGATCCACCTGCCTCAGCCTCCCAAAGTGCTGGGATTACAGGGGTGAGTCACCACGCCCGGCCCTGCACTTCATTTTCTTAAGGAACACTAGAGCTCGAAGAAAAAGACGTGTTGACAAGTTTTAAGGGTCAAATTTAAAAATCAGTTTCCCTGATAAATTATGTGCCATCACACGTGGCAAATCTGTAAGGAACACTTGGTGTTTTCATGCAATGTAACCTTATAAGGCTAAGCCATGTTATAGGCTAATAAAATGTCATTTGTGATATTATAAACAGCCATAATGAGAAGGAACCTTTGACCAGGGTGAAAACCCATGTGACAATGCTTGTGACTGTGAATTCTGCAAAATAGTTCTCCACTCTTCATGGAGGTGGTTTCATTCTCTTCACCAAGAATCACCGATAAAAGTAAATTGCCTTCTTTGCTCAAAATTCCATAAAGTGAACCTTTCTAAAATGTATTCCCTTGTTACGATGTCCATAAAACTTCTGTTCAGGCGAAATGACCCAATACCAGAGATCAGTATCCTCATTCTGTGGTCTCCACTCGTGAGATGAAGCAAGTTCTTGGGTATGGTGGGCAGTCCAAGATCATAGGAAGCAAAGATGGTAGGAAGGGAAGACAATACATAGTTCATGGTTCCCTTTTGTTGTTGTTGTTGTTTTCAGACGGAGTTTCACTCTTTTTTGCCCAGGCTGGAGTGCAATGGCATGATCTCAGCTCACTGCAACCTCTGCCTCCCAGGTTCAAGGGATTCTCCTGCCTCAGACTCCCGAGTAGCCAAGATTACAGGCGTGCACCACCACACCTAACTAATTTTGTGTTTTTAGTAGAGACAGGGTTTCACTATGTTGGCCAAGCTGGTCTCGAACTCCTGACCTCAGGTGATCCACACCACTCAGCCTCCCAAAGTGCTGGGATCACAGGTGTGAGCCACCATGCCCGGCCCATGGTTCCTTTTTAAAGCCTCTACTATTAGCCAAATGGGGGCTTATGCCAGTGTTTGCAAACTTTTTTTTATTTTTTACCGGAAACTACAATAATAAATATATTTTGTATTGCAATCTGGCACTCACACACATACACACAAGGAGCTGAAAAACATTCTCACAAAATAATACTTACCTTTACCACATGTGACCTACTGTGATATTTTCTATTCTCTTTGATTAATTGATGAAAATACTAGTTATGACCTACTAAATTGACTTCATGAAGGCACACATTTAGACCACAGGCCATTCTTTCATTCCCTTCTCTGTATTTCTGTTTTCATTTATTCACTCATTCACCTGTTAACATATGGACAGATAGAGCTATAGCAGTTACTTCTATAGGCCCATCTGCAAGAAGGAAATATGCTAGCAAAAGAGGGAAAATAATATAGGAGTACCAGAGAGAAGGCAAAGGAAGGGAAAGCAATAGGGTGCCCATTCCATGGTGGTGAGTAATAAGTGGAAGTTTTCCAGCCCCCTGGGCTTCCTGAGCAGCTTAGGGCCACCTTGCCGGGAACTCATTCCCAGCTCTGGAAATGAAACTCCGGGTGACGCTGGGTTTGCATTGACACTCTTTCCCCACAAGGTTTGTCTTTTATTGTTCCAGACAGAATGAACCTCATTATTTTGGATTAATTGGGGTAAGATCAACCAAAATTAGTGAGTCAGAATTAAAGAGTGTTTTAAACAAAAGCAACTTTAGAATTTGTAATTCATATAGTAACCCAATCTAAGTGTTAGAAAAAAAAAAAAAAAAAAAAAAAGCTTGTGGCCTTTATCCAGCATAGCAACAAAAACACTAAGAAGAATGGCTGGTTATTCAAAAAAATGATCATTGAGCCCCTCTCTGTGCAGACACTATGCTAGGCACTGAGGCCACTGCAATGAATAAAACAGATGGTCCTGCTCTCTTGGCACTAAAATTCTGGCAGCAGGAGACATAGAATAAACAAAACTGTCCTTTATCAAGGACATACTTTGTACCCTGTAAGTATGTTTTCTCTAATCTTGCAATGTAGGTATTGTAGTTTATTTTCTACATCAGAAATAAGTCTTAGAGATGAAATAATGCTTTGTGAGCAGTTTGTTTATTATGTACCTGTTTAATGAGTAATAATAACACCTAACATTTGTTGAATGCTTACCATGTGCTGAACACTACTTTAAGTGCTTTCTATATGGAAGCCCCTTTAATGCCAGTGAAAACCCTATGAGGGAGCTTCTATTTTTCACATTCTACAGAGGAGGAAACTGAGGCTTGGAGAAGCCACATGGTACCAGAGCCAAAAGTAGAATCCAGGTATTCTAATGTCAGAGTCTGAACTCTTAACCACTGTGCCACTGTGTCTTTTAGATTACATTCTAAGGTTATCACCGGCTTACTATCTGCGATGCAAAATTGTGACATAATCATTCTTTACTAACAATTTGGTATCTAACTTTTAAAGATTTGTCTTCAGTTCCAGAACCCTTCGAATCGTAGCACTTTGCAGTGTTTTTACAAGCTAGTCTATAAAGGGGCCACAAGAAAATATTTTTGTGCAGAAAAACAATATAGTTCTGGCTAGAGAGAGATTTGAAGTGACTTTCTTTGTGCTCCCTCACCACCCCTCACTGCCTTTCCTGAGTGAGTTTTTTCACCCTTCTCCTCATTCTCTTCCTAGGATGGCAGTGTACCCTGGCCCCAGCAGTGGGCAGCTGCCTAGGACACAGGGGCCCATTTTTCAACCTGTAATTATGAAGTATATTGTATTTTTAGAGTTTGATTTTCTTATTTAAAAAAATCTTGTATTCACATGAATAAGTACATATTAGTGCTCATCCTTGCTTTCCTTGTAAGTTTGCGCATCTTGAAATTCTAGGAGGGTTGAGAACAGGAGGCTTTCATTAGATGCATGTTTGAGAAACTCATTGTGGAGAAGGAGTACATCCAAAATAAAATAAAAACTGAAACAGAACAATTTTCTTGAATCAGCAGTTGCCGTCACTCTTTTCTGTTCCTCCTGGACCTGGTCCAGTGGCCCTGGAAGAACAATGAAACATCATGGGGATAAGTGGGAAGACAATTCAAAACAGAAGACTGCTTCTCTAGATTTCGTGTTTCAAAACCGGAGACGGGAATTGTTGGGGGAAGTACACTGGTACATGTTAATGTCCAAGTCATAGATTTTCAGCAGACGGGAGAATAAAATCATGCCAATGATGGAAACTTGGGAACTTGACACATTTTATGTTGTCTTTTAATACTTGATTGAATATGTATTTTATTTATCCAAGAAGTCATATTAATTATTATACCAAAACAGATCTAATTTACAATACAGTCTTACAGAGTACCACATAAACATTTATGAAACATTCCCTCTCTGCCCCTAAAATCCCATGAATTTGGTGCATATTTGTTGCGACAAACCAATTGCCAAAAGACTATCTTTATAATTACCCATTTGCTCAAGAAACTCTCTTCCTTTCCTCTCTCTTCCATGTGACTACTGCCTAAAATACTCAGGTGTTTGAAGCAAAGTTTTAATCTTTTGCTTTCTAGAAAGCATCTTATTCCGTCTCCTTCTGAAGCTTAACTCATTGTTGAACAGAAGTAGGTTTGGAGAAATGATTGCTTGCTTGATAAGTGGTTATTTATGGGTAGATTTGTAGAAAAGAAAATAAGACTCAAGTGCTCACAGCAGCCAGCAAATATGCACGGGTCTCCACCCTCCATTAAGCATGCTCTGGGCTGTTTTTCTAGGAATGGTGAAGAATTTGCACGGATATTATCAGCTGTCTAGCTCGTCCTTCTTGTGGCCAGTGTTAATCACCTTGATCTTAAAGTAGGTTTAGGGAATGTTGAGTAATTGGACAGAGATTTTTCACAATTATATTCCTCCATAGAATTATCCTCAAGCCAAGTGGCTCATCTTAGCAATTAACTAAAATGCAAGAAAGTTAGAGAAAGTCAGCATGGATAACAAGCAAATGAAACATGGGTGACTCCTGGCTTGTCCATAGAAAGAGAGGTACAGCAGTAAGAATACTCTCTTGGAAATGTGGGTTCAAATCCCGCCACTGCCATTTATTAGCTGTGCAACGCTGGGCAAGTTATTTAACTTCTCTGGTCTCTTGTTTATTCACCTATAATATAATATCAACAATATCTGCATCATACAATTGTCATGGAATTAAATGACTGTTATCATCAATCAAAGATAGGACTTAGTGAGTGAGTCTTTGGACCAGATAAAAGTTAACTCGAAATGTACAAAGCACACACACAAATGTGTCATTGCAAGTGAAAGAGCCATGACGGTACTTTAACAATAGTACAATATAGTATTTCTTTGGATTTCAGGGGGATCTTGGTTCTGTAGGCAGGTTGTTTTCGTATTAAAGATGTCATGATGTCTTGAATTGGGCTAGTTTAGCTAAGCCCAGATCAAATGAAGAAAAAGAAGCTAGTTAAGATCATTATCTTTACCACTTGCTCTGGAATGTGTTTCTCAAATACGTGTTTAGATGAATGCATGACTGTCGTAACACACTCCCACAATTACGTACATACCAAAGTAACTTTCTATCTCCCCATCACCCCAGTGCTCTTTTTTCCCATATACTTTAAAGTGATAAGGCTCAATGTAAACTTCCTCCTTCCCAAACATTTAGGGCAGTTCCTGCCAAGCGCCCCGTTCTACAAAGTGATTTAGTACTTTAACCTCGCTCCAGACACTCTGACATCTCTGGTTAGTCTCTGGTGTAAAGGTTAGTCTCTCATATTTCTTGAGGTTGGGTAAAGGAAATGGTCACAGAGTTTAGGTGAGGGTGGGGAAAGTGATGCCCTGCTCATTTGGGGTTTTATCTTCTAGAGTTCTTCCTCCATTTTCCTGATGCCACCAGTATTAAGGCCATTGTGTGTGAACAGATTGTACACATCAGTCCTGCTGTTCCCTGATGACAGTGTACCACCTTGTTCCTGGTGGTCTCATTCGTTTTACAAGCCAGGGTACCTGGAACAGAGGTGGTAGAGGTGGTCAAGTAACTCTGTGTGGGACTTCGATCCTCCTTTAAGGGAAGGACCTACATGGAGATGTGATTAATGAATATACTTCCCTTACCTTTCTTGGCTAAAACAATAGCAGCTGTTGTTTTTATTATCTTTCAAAGGATAAGGGCCAATATGTAGAGGTGAGGGAGGCCTCTCATTTGATGATTGATTCTCCTTCTGTGCCTTTTGGGAAAAAAATGCCTTGATGGTTGTCTTTAGCTATTTAGAATTAGAAAGTATGAAGAAAATGCTTTCATATAGGTTTTTACTTTAAACATGTTTTAAAAACCTATAAACTTTATTTTCTAGAGTCAACAGCCCTGTAGCTGTGGGTACTGGGATAACTTTCCCTATACCTCTCCCCATGGTGTGAGAAAGGACATATAAGCCTCATCCTTTGTTTGCCACTTTGGTTTCCAGTGCTCTGCCTTGACCACTTAGCACTCTCTCCGAATAGCTGTAGGTCGAGAATAGTGGGCAGGAGCGTCAGAGAAGAGTTGGCCTGAGAACGGAACAGCACCACAAAATAGAACGCGAGAGGGAAAAAAGCATCTCGGAGGAAGAAAATACTGCCGCCTGGTACTCCCTGGTACCCAGAGATATCCGGCGTATTGTGCTTACACCACTCGCCGGTTCCACAGGGAGAGAGCCGGAAGAATTGCAGGCTTTGGTGGTGACAAGTTCAGGCACTCATGGGAAAGAGAGTGGGCCCCTTCTGAGAGAAATCATTTTGAGCACAGCCAAGCCAAGATATTTTCAGATGTGATTCAGACCTGAGAATGAAACTGCAGGGGGATGGGATACTTCGGTTGGGAACAGATTAGCCCATTTTTAACATAGTTGAAGTGTTGAAGTGGTGCCATCCTAACAAATGAATACTTAGCCCCTGGTTTCGAGAAAGTGGCCCAGGATAAAAGAGGCTAAGTGCATGGCATCAAAGCCAAAGCTGGCCTCCTTATCTGTGGGAGCTACGGTTGGTTTTCTCAGAGGCAGAAAGTGCACTGAACCTAGTTACGTAAGACCCGAGTTCAAGTTCCCACTCCATTCCACTTCGTGTTAAATCCTTTAGACTGTTACTTAATTGCTTTTTAATCTGTATTACAGGTTGTTCAAAATAAGAACATATGAAATACTAAGGGCTTATAATGAAAATTATAAGTGATACGTTTCAAATACAAATGAAATTATAAAATGAAGGTCATGGCTTCAATTTCCACTTAAGCTAATTACCTTTATATTAAGATTTTTGAGCAAACCCAACCAGTTATCTGGCAATTGTAGACACCATTTTTATCAGTACTTTACTTTCTAAATATGCAAATATTTAGAGTTTGCACAACCTGTACATATGTTTGTGTGAACAGGGCCACTAGCTAAATATTAAACCACCATTAGAATCTGATACTCATTATTGAAATACAGTATAACCTTTTAATACATTTGTGGAAACACCATTTTAAATTGTTTTTAAAAAACTCAATTAACTGTAATTGGATTACACTATAATTGGATTTTAGTGGGATTGGGGAGGATAAAGAATGAAGAAAAGTGAAGATACAGCTAATAAAACGGAAGAGCTCATATTAATATAGATAATTTAATCTTTTGAGAGTTTTGTGTCTTTTCCAATAGTTTCTCAGTCGAAAATGCATCAAACTGTGTTCCATTAGCTACAGCCATTAGGAAAACCTTAAAAGTCATGCCTCCTTTTTTCTCTAGGATGACACCTTGCCTGAGGCAGACTTTGAAGATGTCCTGAAAATGAGGGAAAGAGGGATGTTTAGCATGAGATGAGGCATCTCAGACCTGTGGGACAAAGTAGAAGAAGACAGGGTACAAGAATGAGAACTGTGCCACGATAATTTTTTAAAATTTTTTGATTGGATGAGATGAAATAGCAGAGAAACTATTTGAGAACCTTATAACCCAATGTCTACTTTAAATGCAAATTGAAGATAGATCAGTGGGTGATCAGAATAATAGCTTACATTGTACATTAAAACATTAAAAAAAAGACTCCCAAATACATATATAAAATAATTCCTTTGAAAGAATTTAACGGCAGTTAATCTGTGTGTGAATCACCACAGTGCTTGAACTTGAAGTAAACTTAGATTATCCTGCCAGAAAAATGTTTTAAGTATTTCTTTACACACACATGCACACAGGCACACTCACACACACACTACTCACACTCGTAGCTTCCCCAACTAGTGGTAACCTAGGAAAGAATCTGATGCACTTTCGGACCATTAGAGAACAGTATTGGTTTGGCCATGTGAAATCAACTCCTGGGGCAGAAAATGAGTGACTGCATGTTCACTGACACCGCTGATGCCTCACCATTCTAGCCTCAGCCTTTTTCCTTCACCTTGTAAAATTTGGGTCCAGGTTCTCACAATATGTACGAAATCCCATTGCTGGGTGGGATGAGGGTAGGGGAGTATAAAGGAAATGCTGTTCCCATTGTCTTCCACTGCAGAATTCCCTGGACTGACTTCCTGAAAATCTTCTGTTTGCCTCCACCAGGAATGGCGGCCCTA
This sequence comes from Macaca thibetana thibetana, assembly GCF_024542745.1. Taxonomy (NCBI): domain Eukaryota; kingdom Metazoa; phylum Chordata; class Mammalia; order Primates; family Cercopithecidae; genus Macaca; species Macaca thibetana. Next base: position 137,695,736 of record NC_065583.1, read on the forward strand.
GATAGTAAGGCATCAGGGAAGATGGGAATGCGAGCTGTAGTCTATTATATGACTACCACCATCATTGCTGTGGTGATTGGCATAATCATTGTCATCATCATCCATCCTGGGAAGGGCACAAAGGAAAACATGCACAGAGAAGGCAAAATTGTACAAGTGACAGCTGCAGATGCCTTCCTGGACTTGATCAGGTATGTCCTTGCAAGCCCGTCCTTTGGGGTGTATTTTCACCATCCAGATCCTCTTACTGGGAAGCTAATCAAACCCTGGAAGGGGTGTCTGACTGAACCAGCCTTGCCAGGCTTGAAATGAAGGTCATATATCTTTACTTCTTTCTTATAGAAATTGAAGGAAGGATCCATTTTCTGATCTTGTATGAGAGAGGCGAAAAGAGCAAGGAGAAGATATGAATTTTGAGAACCTTGCCTTTAGGATTCAGAATCTGGTCACTGAGCTCTCTCAACTATGCAGCTCACCTTGGAATTTTAATAATTCTTAACCTATTTTTCTTAAGTACTGTTCTTTAAGGCTAGTTTTTATTCAACTATGCCTTATTCTTTGGACCCTTCTGATTTAGAACTTGTGATCAGTATCATTGCCCACCATGCACAACGCATTATACACAATCTGGTTCCAGAGGGACTTTAGAGATCATCTTGCCAAACCTGTCCCAAGGTTTTCCTTTCATAATATTTGTGGAGAAAGAATTTGGCAGGTCTGTAATAAAAGAATAAAGGATGGTTTCTTTAGCGTTGTTTTACATACAAACCATACATTGATTACAGATGAGTTTTATCTACTACTTGAAGCAGACTTGGTAATAGAGTCAGCCTTATGTAGAACTGTGAAGTAAGTCAAAATTCAATCCTGGCACCTTCCTGCTTCCTCTCCCCTACACACCTGCCCTTGCTCAGTCAGGTCCTGGCAGGAAGCATACCACATACTCAAAAGGAACCTTGAAGAAGGTTTGCCAAGGTGCAGGCAGCCTTAAAGGAACCTACCAAGGATGGTGAGGCCCCAAAGCACTAACAGTAAGAAACTATTTTGTTACCACCCTTAGCTATGAAGGAGCAAAAGAAAGGAGGTGTTATGGAACCCAGAAAGAGCTATAGCCTCGGGAGGGAAGGGCCTCAGGAACCCTAAATAGAGGAAGGAAGCTGCCACCAAATCTGTCAAAGAGAGCTCTAGGAGAATATAGACTCCCTCTGCCCTGTGATCTGTTAGTGCATGTCACTAGACAAACCCAATAGGAGTAGGAAGCCAGAGGGCAAGAGAACCCATGTGTTGTGGTCCACAGAGGCCAGGCTCCCAGGGCACAGACAGAATGGAGAGTGAATCTAGAAGGACAAAGGAAAGCTATCTCATAATAGGCTCTAGATCCGCCATCTGCTTAGCATTCCCCCACCGTTTAGTCCCTCCCAGCCTGTTTTCCCAAAGACTAGCTATATCCTCCCAGCTTTTCAGCTAACTTACCTGCAGAGTGACTGGGTTGTCAATTCTAGATACCTGTGTAAAAGGCCCATTCCCCATTGATCATCTGAAGGAAATTCCTCCATTGCATCTCAAGGAATGGGGCTGTGGCAGGTAAAGTCAAGAGAGGTTTGGGGAGCAGAGGGTACCTTCAGCAGCACCTCTCAATTCCAACCTTGGGTGACTTTCTACCATCTCTATGTATGTAAACACTGCCCAAGGGGCCTCTTCTTCAAAGTCCTTTTTCAGGGAGTTAATCACAATGATCTGCATGTATCAAGCCACCCTGTAACATTACTCCATGCCAAGCTGACATTCAATAGCTATGTTTTTATTTAGTTCATACAATTAATTAAGGCTTTTCACTATTTCTTCATGAACTTTACCCTCAGATCATTTAGATTAGAAGTATTTTATTATATTACATTTTCTTTCCCTATAATTTTTACTCCTTGTTTGAAGAATTGGAATCTCATCATCCCCAGTCTGATTGATCCATCAGAAGACTGTGTTTCTGCCCTGCCTTGCTCCAGTGACAAATGTATCCTGCTCACAATCAATCACTTGGTTTGAGCATGTATCCTGGAATCTTCTGAATGCACATTTCTATCAAGGTTGATAGCAACAACCCCATAGATAGATAAGAAGGAAAAGAAAACAGGATGGTCTAGTAGGAAGAAAGGGACAAACGTTTATAATATTAAAATATAACTTTGGTAACATGCAACTGCTGGAATCTTGAGCTTGAGATAACTGCCGGGTCATGTCTCCTTCTCCCACAGTCTTTCATCTTGGAGCCCTAATGATAGTTTAATCCAATCTCCTCTTTAAGAGATAAGTCAACTGAGATATAAATGGGTGCCATGACTTGGCCAGGGTCACACAGCTGATGACAGACTTCCCAGCCAGAGTGTTGTCCCTCACTCTACCGCCTACAAACATAAACACTGCTTTGACACAGTCTCTGAAGAAGTAACAAATCCTGCCACATGGGCTTCAAGTTCAAATTTTGCAGGTCATCTCTCCATTGGCTACCAAAGAGCTGCAGAAGCTTTAGCAATTCAGTGCCAAACCCCCGTTCCCCAGAATGCCTTTGGGAGACTTTTGGAGAACAAAATTCCATAGGCTGACCATGGCTTTTGGTTCAAAACATTTGGTTCCTAGACACATGGCACAATAACCAAAATGACCACTACTGAACAATACGTTAGTTAGCCAGAAAGCTAACAATAAAAGTCATTTCCATTCTTACTTTGATTATTCCTAGCAGCAGAGTTTTTAATAAGATAATGGCTGAATCAAGAACCCCATTGGCTGACAAGAGGATAAATGAGTCGAGTTTGGACTCCCCTGAAAATATAAACTACATGGGCCACACTTAGGGAAGACCATATATTCCTTTTCAAGTCGTAAAATCCACTAACATTTTTCTTTTTCCATTTGTTGCTTGGTTCAATGCAATCTTTACCCTACACACAATGAAACAGAATTTAAGGAGCAAACTTATTACTTGGAAAATTTTGCAAGTGACTATTATTTTCTTTGCAGGAACATGTTCCCTCCAAATCTGGTAGAAGCCTGCTTTAAACAGGTAAACACTCTACAGACATTAACTCACCTTTGAAATTCCTCTTTTTTATACCAAACCAAGTGGGACCCTCTTTCCCCCCTCATTTCTCTGCTATAAGAAACACTTCTCTTGTCAACCAGATTAAAAACATTAGTGTTTTCTAGGAATTTTTTTGGGAGGGGATGGTCTTACCTTGTATTGAAGGCTTAGTAGTTGCCAGACACTGTGTGTCTTGCATACAAATAGCTCATTGAGTCTGCTATTGTTAAGAAGGCTAATCACAAGACCCCCCCGCCCCCCGCTTCCTATCCCCCAACTCCCTGCTGGCAAAAGCCCATCAACCAAGCAAACACCAATATAAAATATATTTATAACTTGCCTTAAAGAAGATTAGAGAGATTATTCAGATTTCTGGGTTTGATTTAAATATCAATGGACTGGTTTTTTTTTTTTTTTTCAAGTCTACCAAGGACCTAATGGACTCTAAAGGAGAGCCAAAGCAGAAAGGAATGGCATCATCACTTATGGAAATCCTGCTATATGCCAAGCACTAACATTATTTTTAGTCCTCACATAAATACAATAAATATTATTGTCTTCATTTCACTGATGGGGCAGTTCATCTATATGAACTCAAGACAATTATGTATCATGCACAGATTCTCACAAGTAGTAAGTGGCAGACTCCGAATTCAGATTCACTGTGTTGACTCCAAATTCTGTCTGCTTTCTGCTACTCCATTCTGCTTCCAAGAAAGGAATATTCAGGGTGATGAGACCCCGACCTGGAGGCTATAGTGAGGTCCAGCTCCTTTTAGCTCATATGCAAGCAACTCTTGGCTCTGTGTTGTGGATACAAATACCTTTTACTATTAGAAGATAAAATCAATAAAGCTCACTTTAACCTCACTTGAATATAAGAACTTTGTTGCCTAAAATATTAAAAGGGAAACAGACACTCTGGGTTAAATAACACTTCCCATACATTTCTCCATATAGTGTCAATTCACTCCTGTTGTAATTCCCTAACGCTTCTGCTTAGGATCTGTAAAACAAACCAAACAAAACCCCAACCTAGTAGAAGACTGTGTTTTACACATGTAAGTCTCCCTTTGTTTTTTTTTCCCTTGTAATAATTTTTAAGACTATTTTTAATATGTAATACATGCACACATTGAAACATTCAAACCAAATTCTTTCTTTTCAAATAAATAAGCCTGAGGCCAAAATCTAACTTTCTTTGTTCAAAAACAACTATAACTATAAATAATAAGTGCCTTTCAATCCAACCAGCCAACTCCAGCACCATGGGGCTGACGTTCCAGTAAGTCAGCTGGCCCTGGGTGATATCAAAAATGTTGATTTCCAGATCTTTCAGATAGAAAAAGTGCTGACTTGTGCAGATTGATTGTGTTTGATTTGGATTTGCATTTACAGGATTTTGAAGGGAAAGAAAATCTTTCTCTCCAGGTCTAGTTGGCTTAGACCAGAACTCTAACAAGGTTGCAGTTTCTGTGCATACTGCAGAGTGTAAGGGGAATGCGTTAGAGGCATAAGAAAGGCTGATCAGGATTGAAAATCTACCCTGGACAATCCACAAAATGCATAAGAACCCAATGGAATAAAGAAATTTGAGAGTCGATTGGAATAGATGAATGGGGCCAATTTTTTTGTTGCTTGAAATTACCAGCGCTACTTACTGTTCAGGAATGTGTGCATAGTATTGACAGCTGGCCATGCCTTTGTTTGGGAATAGTTGTTTCCCAGTGGATAAGAAAGTTTTCCATTAACCCTTAGTAAAGAAATGACCAAGCACTTCATATACAGCAGCACTTTCTTCCCCTGGATTCTAGATTCACTCACCATCCATATATTATTACTCTTACTGGTGCTTTCCCTACAATCGCTATCAAGATCAGGAATTCTACTCTCATTAAAATCACAGAGGGATGAGCTTACTTGTTTCATGTGGCCAGCATCTCCTGACTGGGGCATCTATGCAGAAACTGAATAGATGATGGGAAAAAAGACCATCTCTTGAGTTAGAAGTGAAATCCCACTATAGACTTGGAGAAGGTGAGTTGTCCTCACCAACTATTAATCAGGCACCTATTCTTAAGAATTGATAACATCAAGAATGGCTTGGAGACTGGTTGTTTAGGGATTTTTAATTTTTAATACCCACTGAAATCTCTAAACAGGTCTAATCCCTGAAGGGCTTTGTCATTGAGCACCGTTAGCAGAAATTAGTACAGTACTTTAAAATTTGCAAGATGTTCTCATACATTCTGTTTGATTATCACAACAACACTGTGAGGTAGAAACAGCACAGTTGTTCTTGTTTCACAGCTGTGGAATATGAGAGAAAGGATACCAGGTGATTTATCTATTATACCATAGCATGATCCCCACAGAAGGGAAGAGGACTATTGTGAATATTTGGGTTTATGGTTTAAAACAAAAATCCCATTATAGTCATTTTATTAGGGTTTCAGAAGAAAGCAAAAGCAGATGCATGTGTTCAGTCCAGCATCTTTAGTGGATATCTCTTTCCTGTTATCATTTGTTATATATTTGAGTGAGTGTGTGTGTGTGTGTGTCATGATTTGTATGTATTTCAGTATGTGTTTCTGTCTATGTTAAGAAAGTAGTAGGGGGTTGCCACAGATTAAAGAGAGAGAGAAAGAGACTTTCTATAACACTAGTCTCTGAATACAGAGTAATAAATATCATTTTAGAAAATTTGACAACAGGAAAATATAAAGAAAAAAATAAAAATCACCTTTAATCCTCATTGTGCTTTTTATTTTTAAGTTTAAAACCAACTATGAGAAGAGAAGCTTTAAAGTGCCCATCCAGGCCAACGAAACGCTTGTGGGTGCTGTGATAAACAACGTGTCTGAGGCCATGGAGACTCTTACCCGAATCACAGAGGAGCTGGTCCCAGTTCCAGGATCTGTGAATGGAGTCAATGCCCTGGGTCTAGTTGTCTTCTCCATGTGCTTCGGTTTTGTGATTGGAAACATGAAGGAACAGGGCCAGGCCCTGAGAGAGTTCTTTGATTCTCTTAACGAAGCCATCATGAGACTGGTAGCAGTAATAATGTGGTATGTATTTCCATTTTCTGTATATGTTATATACGAGATGGTGATTGCCATCAACATGTGTTCTGTACTGAGGAAGGTGCCACGAGTCAGGATGGCCAATTGCAGTGATCTCACTCTGGTAAGCACAGGAAAATCAATGAACCTCTGGGCCTCTAGAGGCCTTGAACCTATCTGCAAGCCTCTCCTAATAAGTTTACTTCCTTGTTTTCAAACCCTGTCACCTCCTTTCACCCCAGTGCTGATGGAATCTCATTCCTCGTTTCTCCATTTTTTATCTAGTTTTTCATTCAAGACCTAATTATTGAGTGTCTACTATGTGCTAAGCGTATAGTGCCAGGCACTGTGGATATAGCAATAAAGAAAACATACAAGGATATTCCAGATCTTACACTCTTTTAAAGGAGACAGACAATAAACAATTCAATCAACCATATGCTTTAGTCACAGGTGCTGTGGAAAAATAAAATAAAATAGCAGGTAACTAGGAGAAGGCACAAAATTTGCCTTGGATGGTGCAGAAAGGCCTCTGAGGAGGTGACATACTTTGTTAAGACCTGAATGAACAGAGGAAGAAGACACACCAAAGTGCCAGAAGAACGGTGTGTTCAGTAAAGGGAAAAGCAAACGGAGAGGCCCCTTAGGCCATCAGGAAAACTGAGGGCTCCTCATCTGTTTCAGCCCTAAGAAAGAATTGTAAATGGCAGTTCTGCTGCAATGTCTAAAGGATTCACAGGAAGTATTATAAAATGCCAAGTCACAATTTATGACAAAATTTGCTTTAATAAAGTTGACAGCAGGAGACAAAAGAAGAGACTATAAACCCAAGAGGAACATTAACCTTGGAAAGTAAACTTTACCCAACAGGGAGAAAACCCTTTGATTGACTTAGGCTTTCTGTGGAGGTTGCCTCTCTTTCATTCTTTATTTTTAATCCAGGCTCCTCTGTGGCACCTGAAGCAGGAAAGAATCCATTGCTAAGAAAAGCAGTCACTCACCAACATGATTAAAAATGCGCTTGTCTTTAATGCCACCAAAGCCCAGAGAAATCTATTTTTCAGGAATTTGTACAAGATGGATATGAACTTGGGCACAAAGACAGATCAGAATGTGGTCTCCATGGGAGCCCCCACTTGGAAGGCTCCTTTGAAGTCCTGGCAGGAACGAAAGTGGACATTTCTCTTCATATTATTAAATGCCTCCACCTTTCACCTCTTTTATGAAAGAAGCCCATTCAAGGCCCCTGAATGAATCTCACATGCAGCTTGTCTAGCAGTACATTCGCCTGCACATTCAATGCTCAGTTACTATATTTCTGAAAACAGGTATTCCTATGATTTCCTGGCCTGGGTTCTCAAAGGACTTTTGAAAGAAGCATTATATTTTTCGATTTGAAACAAGTCCTCCATAGTTGCCAGGAGACCCTTCTCCTTAAGTGTGATTGGCTTCTCTGTGTTTGGTAATGTGAGTTTGGTTGTAGTTTCCTGCACATATGAAACAAAGAGAAGGGAAATCCAGGCAGCGAGGTCTTTAAGCAACCTCTGGGTTATTTCAACTTGTAGAAGTCATTTTGAGTCTCAGTTGCTCTTTCTTGCATTGTCTGCAGGAGGAAAGCTCACAATGGCAGTAGCAGCCTGTGGGAAACAATGACTTCATTAGAACACCTATAACCTGATTGTGGTAGTACATACATGCACATTATTAAGTTTAATCATGAATTTACTTTATGGACATCTATTTATGGCAAGCAGTACTAGATTTTCATTTGCACTATAACAAAATTTTCTCTTAAAGTAAATTTACTTAAGTAAAAAAGATGATTGGAAGAATAATACTAAGTAATCTTGTAAGTGGTATGTAGATATGGAAAGGCAATAATGAAAGTAGCCCTTGAAAAAGAGAACTGACTGCAAACCTGAGACACTGGCGTACCATCGTGTGCCTCTTGCTTTAACTTGGTAATTAGGCTCTGATGTGGAAAATGCTTCCAAAAGTCTGGATGTTGGTGCAGTGGATTCCAGCAGTACAGGACACTTAGCAGGGGAGCAGGAGGCAGAGGGAGTGAGTGGCATCTGAGGACCAGAAAAGTGACCCCCGTGTAGTGAAAGGAGAGCTGTCTAGGAAGACAGAGGTGGGTATCAAAAGCTCTGTATCTGCCTTTTTTCCCAGGTTTAAGAGAAAAACATTGTGTCCTAGAGCAATTCTGAGGGAGGGGAAAGCCCGATTCTGCAAGAATCAGGGGAAATTCATATTTACAAAAGAAAAAAAAAAGAAGTCCACAGTTTCTGTAAGTCCTAATGGTATCCTGGGCAGGAAAGTTTGGCAGTCAACTCTCTTTCACTTTTTCTTATCACTTGGAAATTTCTGTGGACTAGCTTGGTGGGAACCAGACTCCAACCGTGCTGGTGTTGCTTCTCCCCAGGTACGCCCCCGTGGGTATCCTCTTCCTGATTGCTGGGAAGATTGTGGAGATGGAAGACATGGGCGTGATTGGGGGGCAGCTTGCCATGTACACTGTGACTGTCATTGTTGGCTTATTCATTCACGCAGTCATCGTCCTGCCACTCCTCTACTTCTTGGTAACACGGAAAAACCCTTGGGTTTTTATTGGAGGGTTGTTGCAAGCACTCATCACTGCTCTGGGGACCTCTTCAAGGTATGTATATATGTGTGGCAAATGAATCTGAAATGTTACCTTGAACCAGGGCCCCTCAAGTAGGGTGTAGGAGGAGCCATTTTATTCTGGGTTTTAAACTTCCAGGAATGATGAGTCAGCTTTCTCACTTCTCATGCCAATCACACCTATTTGGGATTCGGGGAATGCCTGGCTACATATCTTTTGCGGGGATGAATTGGAAATCAACTATCCTTTCCCGCCCACTTCATCTCTCTTTAATTGACATCTGCCTGAGGGAAAAGAGGCAGAGTGACTTGGCACAGGCTGTCGTGATGGGGGCATGATCACAAGTGATGCCACACAGAGGAACCCAGAAGCAGGAGAGCTGCCAAATGACCCCGTGAGGGGACCACACTGTTCTTAACCCGCTCCCCTATTTATATAAGTGCTGACTCAGTTCCCATTAAGTTACAACATGGGAGAGGAAGGAACTGTCTGTCCCAAAGACCAAACACACAGACAGTCAGAACTACCAGGATGCTCAGCTGATGTGCCCTGTTTCACTGTTCTCAGTTCTGCCACCCTACCCATCACCTTCAAGTGCCTGGAAGAGAACAATGGCGTGGACAAGCGTGTCACCAGATTCGTGCTCCCCGTAGGAGCCACCATTAATATGGATGGGACTGCCCTCTATGAGGCTTTGGCTGCCATTTTCATTGCTCAAGTTAACAACTTTGAACTGAACTTCGGACAGATTATTACAATCAGGTACAAGGAAAGAGTTCTATACAACCCTTTCTTAAGAATGCCTTTAAGGCTGGGAGCAGTGGCTCACACCCATAATCCCAACACTTTGGGAGGCCAGGGCAGGTGGATCACCTGAGGCCAGGAGTTCAAGACTAGCCTGGCAACATAGTGAAACCCTGTCTCCACTAAAAATACAAAAATTAGCCAGGTGTGGTGGCATGGGCCTGTGGTCCCAGCTACTTGGCAGACTGAAGCAGGAAAATTGCTTGAACCCGGAGGCAGAGATTGCAGGGAGCTTAGATCGTGCCACTGCACTCCAGCCTGGGGGACAGAGCAAGACTGTATCTCAAAAAAAAAAAAAAAAAAGAATGTCTTTAAAAGACAAGAGGATAACCAGGGTTGGGAAGGGGATCCCACATAATCAAGAGGTGGGGATTTGAGGTAATCATTTTATATTTAGATATTTTAATTGTTTTCTTTTTAGAGTATAGATGTATACACTCATTAATAACAAGGTTCAAAAAATATAGATATGTATAAAGTAAAAAGGGAAACTTGCCTGCCATCATATCGCCCCACATCTTTCTGTAAGTGACCATTGTTCATGTTTGGTTTGGAAAGACTCTTCCTATGCATAGACATGCACACACTTCTTTTTTGTAGTTAGTGAAATTATATTATACATACATGTTTGCCTTTGACTGGTTTGCTTGTCAATAGACCAATAAATATGTCTACCTCATCATTCTTTCTAATGTCTGTAAAATACATAGTATGGATATTTCTCCTTTTTAAAAGTGTTAGATTATACTTCAATATTTAAAAGCATTAAAATAGGTTAGCTTGTATATATACTTCCAGAAAATAAAAAGTTAGATGAACTTTTTCTCCTGAGTGAGTTTTTTGTTTTTTTGAGATGGAGTCTCACTCTGTCACCCAGGCTGGAGTACAGTGATGCAATCTCGGCTCACTGCAACCTCCACCTTCAGGGTTCACACTACTCTCCTGCCTCAGCCTCCTTGAGTAGCTGGGACTACAAGGGCCCACCACCACTCCCAGGTAATTTTTTTGTATTGTTAGAGGAGACGGGGTTTCACCGTGTTAGCCAGGATGGTCTCGATCTCCTGACCTCGTGATCCACCCGCCTCGGCCTCCCAAAGTGCTGGGATTATAGGCGTGAGTCACCGCGCCGGGCCTGGGTGAATTTTTAGCCAGTGTAAGATAGATGACAGACCACACTGACAAGTAGTTCAAGAATCTGACTTTTGTGGAGAATTTTTTAAAACTATTATATTGGAGGTGTTCAGTGAAAAGTTATTTTCCTTTCCATACCCTCCCCCAGTCTCTTAGTTTCCTTCTGTAGAGGCAACCAGTGTTACCTGCAAGTTTCTTCCGTGTCCTTCCAGAGATACTCCAGGCATACCCTTGTGCATATGCAAATATAATCCCTCCTTTTTACTTATTAAAAGTTATTTTGCACAAGGTCCGCTTGAGTCTAATGGCAACGGGACGCTTTCAGACTCACAATCCAGATCAGCCTCTGCTCTTCACTGTTGTGGGGTTTTCAAAAAATTGTTATTAAAAGTACATTTTGGAGAGCAAAATAAGTCAGATTTGGGGGGATTTTTATCACTCAACATTTTGTTGTGAAATTTGCCCTATATATAGGGAAGTTGAAACAATATTATAACAACCATCCTCTACCAGATGGAAAAATTGCAAACGTTTTGCCATTTTTGCTTCTTCTTTCTCTGTCTTTCTCTGCCATTATGACATTTCACCTGTACGTAATTCAGCATGCATCTCCTAAGAACAAGGATATTTTTCTACATAACCACAATAGTAAGAATCTTAAAAATACTTCCAGAATATTCAATCTATATTCAAATTTCCCCAGTTGTCCCCCAAAACATGTTTTTTACAGCTTTTACTTCCAGACCAAGTTCAAATCCACATTTATGGCCTACATTTGGTGTCTTAGTTTCTTTTCATCTAATCAGTCACCATACATTTGTTGTTATGTTTATTTAGAAATAAGTTGTTAGACTCTGTGTATGTTTTGTGTTAGTAGAAAATGATAATAGTTGTAGTAGGGTGCATTGGAGTAAAAAGGACAGGGCTGATCAGGGCCAGAGGTCACTGACTGACCTGGGGGTTCTGGGAACCTCAGTCCCAAAGTAGTTACAATGGGACTGAGGAGATCATTAGCTCAGCTCACCTGTAACCTATACTTTGGCATATTGATTGAAAGGCTCTGAGTTATAAAAAAGGTTCAGTTGCATGTGACAGAGTTAAAAATAACAGTAAGAGTGACAAACAAGATAGAAATATATTTCTTTCATGCAGCACAGCTCTGCTCCACAAAGCCTTCAAGGCTGATAGATAGGTGTTCTGTAATATAAGGGACTGAGTCATTTGAGTGTTATCATTATCCAGGGGGTCCGGGATGACCTACCACCCCCAGATTTTAGCCAGTGGGAATTGGGGAAATGGCATACCCTGCAAGTTGTTCAGTCACTTCCATGCATGTCTGACTGGCCAGAACTTAATCTAAGCTTCAAGGGAGGTTGGGAAGTGTAGTCTTCATTCTGGGGAGCAATATACCAGCTAAAAGTTCCAGTACCTTAGAAGGGGACCAGTATGGGGACCATGAATACTTTCTGTGCCAGACTTAATACTTTATTAATACCACTTATAACTAGATAATACTTTACTATTTATAAAACATTTGCTTTGCAAGCCATGTCTACACTGCCTTCATAAAAGGTATTCCTAATACTATAAAACTTTGTGCATAAATCATTTTGCTTTTGAATTAACTAAGCAGACCAAACTAAGAAACCAAATTTGATTCTTTTGACAACATTAATCATGAATGTTCAGTAACTTTACAACCCTCCACTTGGATAGGGGAATTATTGGAAAGAAATTATTATTGTAACTCTACAGAATTTTAAACTTCGCCTTACAAAATACTTTCAGGGATGTTAAAAAGTGTATAGCTGCCAGTTTATTTTAAAACAACTAGAATAATAGGTCCAACTTCACAAGGGTCATTGTATGAGGACCAAATGAGATAAGCCACGATTAGTATATCAGAAGACACATAGTAAGCATATGATAAATATTAGTTAGCATGATGATTAGTTCAATTTTTTTTTAATCTCATTTACAGGCTGGGCATGACGGTTCATGCCTGTAATCCCAGCAGTTTGGGAGGCCAAGGTGGGTGGATCACTTGAGGTCGGGAGTTTGAGACTAACCTGGCTAACATGGTGAAAGCCCGTTCTACTAAAAACAAGAAAATTAGTCAGGTGTGGGGGCATGCACCTGTATTCTCAGCTACTCAGAGGCTAAGGCACAAGCATTGCTTGAATCCAGGAGGAAGAGGTTTCAGTGAGCCTAGTTTGCACCACTGCACTCCAGCCTGGGCCACAGAGTGAGACTCTGTTTCAAAAAAAAAAAAAAAAAAAATCTCATTTACTTTTTTCCTGAAGCACATCCTCTTGTGTTACATGGCAAGTCAGGCATTGGCACCGTGCATATTTTGCAGCCTATATGCTCTACCTGGGGAGCTTTGTAAAAGTGTTTTCTGTTCTGGTACTTCTGTTAACAGCATCACAGCCACGGCTGCCAGTATTGGGGCAGCTGGAATTCCTCAGGCAGGCCTGGTCACCATGGTCATTGTGCTGACATCTGTCGGCCTGCCCACTGACGACATCACACTCATCATCGCAGTGGACTGGTTCCTGTGAGTATGCTTGGCCTGCATTCTGACTCACTGTCACAGGGCCCACCTCTGTCACTCTAGGGCACCAGGCAGCCTGGCACAGCTACAGAAAGAACTCTGAGGAGAGGGGCCACTCGGCCCATAGTTAAATTGTCCTCATTGTCTGACCCCTGGTCCTTATCTGGAGACCGAGCCCCAGCCGACATGTGCACTCACTCCCCTATCAGCCTGAGGGGCACATCTGGCTGCCACAGATCTCACTCCATAAAGCCATTCAGGAATTGGGAAACCCGCTGTCTGCAAAGGCAACATAAATCAGCAAGGCTGTTTCTGAGTTGCACAACACAACGCCACAGCAGCTGGAACAAAGCTGCAGGCCCCACATGCCAGCTCAGGCCCTGCCTCTGTGTGCTTCCCATTCCGGTGGGAATGATTTTCCCATCCTAGCCCAACAGGGTGAGGCTGAGCCATGCCGACACTGGGAAGAGAGCTAGTGTCATTAAGTGGAATTGAGTTTTGGATCTGGGAAAAGTTCCAAGAAATGTACCCTCCACACTCTCAAACTCTAACCTCTACAGGCCTATCCCTGTGCCCCCTTTCCTTGCTCTTCCAACTGGCATTCTCTGTGCCTTTTCTCTTGAAAGTTTACTTCCGCTTTTGAAAATCTTTCCCCAGGATACCCAAAGCAAATGCCTAGAACACAGTAGGTGCTGGAGTTAGCACAACGTGTGTTCACTGGAACTGAGACCATGAAAAGAGCTTGACAGTGTGTGTGAAGCCCCAGAACGGGCAGAGAGGATTCACTTACGGGGACCTGTGTTTGTGTCCTGACCTTGTGTGAGACTGGGCAGATTACCCAACCACCCTCGGTTCTACCTCTGTAAAATGAGGGTGCCTGTGTCTGCTACCTCCGAGGGGTACTGTAGGCTTCAGTGCAATGATGCCTAGAAAGTATGCAGCCTACTGTCTGGCCCACAGTCAACATCAGTTAACATGAGCACTCTCGTATAACGCTACAGTTCTCCACAGTCTTTGATCTTTACACTTCAAAGTTATTGAGCACTGAAATAGCATTTCATCTATATGGGTTGTATCTATTCATATTTATCATATTAGACAAACATAAATTTCCATTTGTTAATCTAGAACACGTTTTATTTAAAGGTGACAATAATAAATTCATAAAATGAATAAATAAAATGAATTTATCATCCTTAAAAAGGTTACATATGCTAACGTAAATAGCATTTTTTTGTAAAAAATAAACATTTTTGAGCCCAAAATTTATTTTATTTGTTTATTTACTTGTTTTGAGATGAAGTTCCATTCTTGTTGCCCAGGCTGGAGTGCAATGGCACAGTCTTGACTCACTGCAACCTCCGCCTCCTGGGTTCAAGTGATTCTCCTGCCTCAGCCTCCTGAGTAGCTGGGATTACAGGTGCACACCACCACACCTGGCTAATTTTTGTATTTTTAGTAGAGACGGGCTTCACCATGTTGGCCAGGCTGGTCTTGAACTCCTGACCTCAGGTGATCCACCTGCCTCCCCCTCCCAAAGTACTGGGATTACCGGCTTGAGCCACCGCGCCCGGCCTCGACCCCAACATTTAGTGAAAAGAATGGTACTATTTTATATTTTGCAAGTTTCCTTAATGTCTGGCTTAATGCAAGACAGTTGGAGTTTCCTAACTGTTTCTGCAGTTTCACAACTGCTTCAGTGAGTTGTGACATCACACATCATGTAGTCTTTGCAAAACTCCACTATACATTCATGAGAAGATGAGACTGAGAGGGACAAATGATATCTTAGTATTATTTTGAGAATAGCTGAAATAGAAGGCTCATTCCCCACTGTTGGGACTCTCACTCCAGTCAGACTAATAACTGAATATTCATCATCTATATGGCCTTATAACTTTTAATTGCTCCTATTATGAACATTATGTGTCTATTATGTAATCTTGCAGTTGGTAGACACAGCGAACTGAATTTTAAGAGGTGCTTCGCTGGCCAGTTCCTAATGTAAGTTGAAATCTTGTGACGGTCACGGGAGCCTCATTTTTCCCTCCTCCCCACCCTGCCCGCAGGGATCGCCTCCGGACCACCACCAACGTACTGGGAGACTCCCTGGGAGCCGGGATTGTGGAGCATTTGTCTCGACATGAACTGAAGAACAGAGATGTTGAAATGGGTAACTCAGTGATTGAAGAGAATGAAATGAAGAAACCATATCAATTGATTGCACAGGACAATGAAACTGAGAAACCCATCGACAGTGAAACCAAGATGTAGACTAACATAAAGAAATGCTTTCTTGAGCACCAGGTGTTAAAAACCATTATAAAATCTTTCCATCTCATTACAGCTCATTCTCTCCAGCAAGCCCCTTAATCCCCTTTCCTCCCTTCTGATAAGATTGGAAAGTAGTCCTCCAAAAAACAAGGGAGGATTTTGGGTGGCCAAAGTGTATAATTTTCATCCCACAATTGAAATTTTTACATCATTTCATGTTAGTCTTACCTAATAAGGTACCAAGATCAAAAATATTCTGGATCAGATCTTACAAGTTTATGTGGCACACAATCCTATAAATGTGATTTTTTTTATATAAGTTAAACAAATAGTAGGCTAAAAACATTTTATAATCAACTTTTGAGATTTAAAAATCTTTCAGAATACAATTGAGTTTTAGTTTCAAAATGTTAACAACTTGAATTACAACCGGTTATCAGTTGAACAGTAAGATTTTGTCCCTTTCTCTTCTGACTGGTATACTGATTTCATTAGTAGCGAGGTGCACATATACATCTAGCACAGCTGTGAGGACAGACAGAGGCAGTTTCCATGTGGCCTTGAGTAAATCCCATCTCACCTCTAGGCCTCAGTGTCCTCATCTATAAAATGAGGGACTTCCCTAGATGTCTTCGTGGTCTCTTCCAGCCCAGACATCCTGTCATGTCATGAAAGCGCCTGCCCTCTATTTCCCCTCAGAACACCCCGTACCATCCATGGAGCACAGGGCTTTCAGAAAGGACACTTTAATGGGAGTGAAAATTTCTAAGGACGGGATGGCTATGTGTGGTGGTCACCAGGTCCTGTGTGCAAAGTGCAGGTTATGCAAGTCGCCAGGCAGGAGGCCATTCCAGGACTGGGATTATTCGTAAAACCCTTTGCCCAGTTCATCCCAATGGGGGAAGTATTCCCTTCTTACTCTGGGAAGAATGTCTCCCGCCACTACTCAAACAGAAGAGAAGGTAGCAGCTAGCAAGGGTGCTTGTGGGCACACTATGGAACACTAAAGAGCTAGGAAAGAGTTGAGCACAGGCAACATTATAAACAAAGGATTTGAAAACACCAAGAGTACAGGTCTTCTTTAAGGAAGAATAAAAAAGAGGTTCTTTTTTTGGCTTTTTTTTTTCACCTGAAACACTTCTACTCTTGAGTCCAAAATCATTCCCCCATGAAGTCTGCCTACCAAAACATAAAGACCACTTATATATTTGAAAGAAGTCAAACGAATGAGCTGTCTAATAGAAGTCCATGAGTTGAGTGGGTATTTTTTATTTGAAAGTGCTTTTCTTTAATCAAAAGTCCTTAGAACGAGAGAAACAAAATATTTCTGTTTTGGAATCCCACTTATCAAATCATTCAAAACTTTCAGCTGGAGTGGGGTTTGCTTTTGTTTTGTTTGTGTCCATAAGAAAAATGGTAGAAGATGAATCCGTATGAAGACACTGTCAATGAAGTTATGAGAAAAAACAGCAGGGGCATTAGTTTCAGGCAAGGCAGCTCCCAGGTTTAGAGATTAATTTTTACCCCCTAAGGAATATCCAGTCAAAGACGCTGAGTGGGAGCTGTCAGGCAGTAGCAGCTGTGTTTGAGTTTCTGGCTGAAAATGGTGAAGAATGGACTTAATTATGCTAACAGACTGAAAATCTAGACATACATCCTCTGATATACAATTAGAGATATTTTTATATAGACCCCAAGCATTCTGTGTATAAAAGTTAACATTAGGCTGTGATGGAGTAACCATTTAATGTCGAGGCTCTATTTGGGAAATACACTACAAATGTTAATGTATGTGGCTGTCATCTTAAGATACTAGTAGAGCAAAGACTTAATCATATCAACTTAATTCTGTTATACAATTTTTTTACATACTAACCATTTCTTATGGAAAGATCCTGTAGGGAGCCCATCCTCTCACCAAGCCATCACAAGCTCTGCATACACATGCATTCAGTGTGGACTGGGAAGCATTACTTTGTAGATGTATTTTGAATAAAGAAAAAAAATAGTTTTACATTAACATCTTTGCATGTTGTTGTTATTCTTCTCCTCAAAGGAAAATACATTTTCCATTCATGGAAATATTACAGTAAGCTCAGGGCAGTCTCTGGAAGGATCCCGTGCAGCAAGGTAAAATCTTGGCAGAGCCAGCTGGGGGAGCCAGCCACAAGAAAATAAGTAAGGACATGCTCTCCTGCTCAACTCCAAGAACTGGAGCTGGAAACAGGAGGAGGTGAGCGGAGCACTTTGCTGTAGCAGACCGTACTTCCTTGTCCATGTCAGATTCAGATTTCTCACATGAATTGAATCATTTCCATGTTGGGATTAGAAAAGTGTGATGCCACCACGGGCCCTCCAAAAAAGTAACTTTCTGTCTGACGTTCAAATTAGGTAGATTTATCTCTGTGATTATTACCACCATTTGTGAAAAGAGCTAACTAAGATCTCAAGGGATGCCCAGAAACAGTCATTGTACTAGTGAACTGCTCTATTCATTAAGAACAACTTATGGATGACTACTTTTCATCATGCTTTTTAGTAAAAAATTGGCAGGCAATATCATGAAATCCCCAGATTGAAGTAGTATCTGGAGACTATAATCTGACCCTCTCTACCTGCAGGTGGCAGCCACCTAGAGGAAAGGCTCTTAAATTGGATCCATGGACCCCTAGGTCATCCACATGAAGAGTTCAATAGGTTCATCGCCCTTGAAGTTGTGGGGAAAGTTTTGTGATTTGCCTTTTTCTGGGGGTAAAATTCTTAATTTCCATCGGTTTCTGTAACAGATCTTACGACTAAAAAAAAAAAATTTACAAATTGCTATGTTTGAATCATACATCCTAACTTTTGTGAAGGCATATATGGTATTTACATGACCAGTTTGGGAAAAGAAAGGCTGACTCACAGACTGAGGGAACCAAGCCCGGCCACCCTGAGCGGATCAATATTTTCCCCCTGCGAGATGTTCTGGGAAGTGCCACATAAAATCAATCCACTGCTAGGAAGTGCGCCCTTCTGCCAGGACCATTTTCTTCCCTTCTGCAGCCCACGCTAGGTTTCGGCCACCTCCACAGTGCAGACCTGAGAAACAGGTCATCGGGCTGTGGGAGGTCTGTGGAGAGGCCCTTATGGTCAAGGGAAGTGCCCCTCATCCAGAGTATGACAAAGAGGGTGGAGAAGCGGGCCTTAGATCCCTACAAGTGGTAGTCACAGATGTGCTCACAAACGGAACTATAAAAAATATTCAGGTTCACATTTTTCTTGTTGTTTTTTGTTTTTTACGATACAGGGTCTCACTCTGTGATTATGGCTCACAGCAGCCTCGAATTCCTGGGCTCAAGCGATCCTCAGCCTCCCGAGTATCTAGGACCATAGGCTCACACCGCCACGCCCGGGCTAATTTTTATTTTTGTTTTTTGTAGAGACAGGATCTCGCTATGTTGCTCAGGCTGGTCTCAAACTCCTGGCCTCAAGCGATCCTTCTGCCTCAGCCTCCCAAAGTGCTGGGATTACAGGAGTGAGCCACTGCACCCAGCCTCAGGCTGACTTTTTTTTAATGTTTCTTATAAGTAATCACATTTAACAAAACGTTTAAATCCTACCCTCAGAAGTTAGGGGTCTATGTCCTCCTGTATCCACATTCATCCTGGCACCACCACTGTCCCACCCAAGCAAGATTCTCCTTTTCAAGAGAAAAAAATCTCATTTTACCTCACTACACCTATAAGTAAAGGCATAGAAAAAAAAAAAGTAAAATCCTTGACTCATCATCTACACCGTGCTGAGAACAGAAGTGTTAGTTCTGTTAGCTGAAGGGGCCAGGAGGAAGCGTGGCGGGAAGGCTGGATCCCCGCTGCAGGGGCTGCGGGGCTGCGGGGCTGCGGCTGCCTGCGGGCCGGGCAGGGCCGGGAGCACGCCCTCCTTCCGGGTGGCCGCGGGCCCGAAGGCCCCGAAGACCCCGAAGACCCCAGGCTGCCATCAGTCAAGCGGTCTCCGCAGCAGCCGCGCTTCCCCTTCACCCACCCGGGTGGTCCCAGAACTGTAGCAACAATGGCCAGCTCTGTGTGGCCGCGTCCTGGGGCCAGAGTAGTCTGGACGTGTCACGCCAAGGGCGGGCTCCGAATGAATACGCTGACAAAGTAAGAAGGAAGAGGGAGCGAGGGAGGTGATGGGCAGCGTCTGAGAGGGAAAGCGGGAGATGAGAAATCTATGGGATCCGCGAGGCGGCGTCCGGGGAGCGAGCCTCATAGTGGCCACCAGGGGGAGTCCGGAGCTCACCTTGGTCGCTTTCGCGGGGAGCCCCAAAGGGTGCTGGGGCACTTCCTCTTAGAGATCTCACTTGGGTAACATCGAATTCCAAGTCTGCAGTGCGAAGAGGGAGCAATCTGTGAAAGCCATCAAGCCAGGTTTAAAATTCCTCAGTGCCCCCATGTCACTTTTCCCTCTGTTCACCCTGCTTCTTCAATAGCCTCCCCAGAGGACCCCCTTCCTTTCTGGGTATCCTGTTTTGTCTCCCTTGTGTCTCACCTCTCTTCTCTCCCATCTCCTCTTCTGGATTCTCATCTCCCCATTCTGTCACTTACATGTTTTGCAGCTACAGACAGGTACTCAGAAGGTGGCATGGTAACATTTCCCTGCAGGTCAGGCCTCATCGTGCCCACAAAACTGCTGCCTCAACCTTCAATTTTGAAACATTCACAGCATGCTGAATTCCTCATGTAAGTAGGGTTGTCAGATAAAATACAAGACACCCAGTTAAATCTGAATTTCAGGTAAATAACAATGTTTTAGTATAAGTATTAAATAACAATGTGGTGGTATCAGTATGCAAAATACTGCATGGGGCATGCTGTAATTTTATGTGTTAATCTGGCAACCCTCTAGACACGTGAAATGTGGAACTCAGAACAATTTATATTTGCTTCAATGAAACTGATATTATAGGTGAAAGAGGTTGCTTGGAGTGGGGGCATCTTCATTATAAAATCATCACCCCCATTTTGAATTTCTCTCTGAAAGCAAAAACATGCTTTAAAAAGCAATTTAGATCTAACATTTCCTACTATTAATTGCTCTGGTGACATTATCACTTATGTGCTTGTAAATCTTGTGGCCACAGTTAAAAACCTTGATGAATCACCTTTAGGATTTCACAAAACTGTCTTGAATAAATTAAGCAATACCTCAGTTATCCATAGTTGAGATATTTAAGACTGACATCTGCTTTTGTTTTCTTCACTCTCCTATTTTCTTCTTTCCTTCTCTCACTCCTTACTTCTACCCTCCCCACTACCCCAACGTAAAATATTTTCTGTAATCCATTACAGAGCTGAAAAATTTGGCATTCACATATTGTTCTCCAAAGACGGACACATTTTTTTTTTTCATTTGGGGGTCATCTATTAGAAAAGCACCCATATTTTTTTCATATTGTGCTATTCAAACTTGATCATTTTCCAGTCTCTGAAAGTTGAGAATGAGGCATTTTTCAGTCTCTTCAGGGAACTCCAGCCTCCATGAATGGGAATCATTCCCACAAAAACCCCCTTTTTAAGCCAAGTCTGAAGGATGTGAAAAAGCAGGACCCAACTGACACTGCAGAAGGGGAACAAAATCAAATCATAAACTCTTTCCAATAATGGCATATGCAAAATCATGTAAAGACGGTAGTGAGTGTCCTGGAAGATGGTGTCAGATGACAACTTTTTTACTTCTTTTCCAACTCTTTAACTTCAGAGGATCATAAGTCCTGGAAGCAGCCAGCCAGGAGCTTCCAGACATAGCTGTCACAGGGGAAAATAAAGACCATTTGGAAGTCAACTCAACCCTGCACAATGAACTGATGACTGGCCTCCCCTGGGGAGAACTCAGCACGCAAAGATTTTTGTCTGCAACACAAGCCTCTGAACGCTATAACCAAATTCCCCTGCCCTTGGCACTCTGGTGCCTCAGTGAGGCCTTCTTTCATTTAAGCCCATGAGGAGCTGTTAGCTAAAGAAGTGGAAAACAAACATGAGAAAGTCAGCAGGCATGTTAGAAGACTCACATGGCTAGACTAAAAATAGCTTTATGCTTCCTAAAACTTAAAGGTCTGCTTTAGAGTGGTGGTTGAACTCAAACTTCTACACAGGGGTGGGTTGAATCCACACCTGTTACACCTGAATTCTTAAGCAGTTTAGAGCCCCTGGCTGGTCCACTCCCTGCACCTCCGCATCCTCATCTGTAGATTTGGGGATTGTATGAAACCTACCATCTCCAAACCAACTTTCATATCAAGTGTCTGTGTATTGGAGGGGATGCTAGAGTTAAAACGCTCCTTAGTTAAATGGTCAACTGCCCTTCGCATATGATAGGTGAAACTTCAACTTCCCCATCGTAAATGGGTATCATAATACCTTCTTTATTATGGTGTAATGAGAATTAAATAGATAATAACTACATATAAAATTCTCAGCACAGTTCCTGGCACTCAGGGAGATTCTTAAGATGTTCAGAACAACCTCGGCTCAGTAGGGAGGAAGAGGCACGGGGTGACGCTAGAGGAAGGGAGAATGGTTCCCGGCGCCATCTGGGCCTGCTGTGAGCTGGAATGAACTCCCCGAGGAGGCCACAGACCTACATTGCCCGGGGGGGACGCTTTGCGGAGGTCGTCACCCCTGGAAACCGGCATCATGAGACACTGCCAGGCCTCTTCACGGAGGGGCCCGGGCCTCTGCGCCCGGGGCGGCCCGGCAGCGCCTGCTCGCCTCCGCACAGGCCTTTTGTCCCGCGGGCTCTCCCAGCGGCCCCGCGCTGCGTGGCGGTTTTGTGAAGGGCACAATCCGATGTTCTGAGGAGACCACCCAGCTTCCTCTCCCAGAGTCTCCCAGAGAACAAAACCGCCTCTCCGTGTGCCAGCGACCTCCCCTTCTGCCAGGCCCCCTCCCACTGGCCTCCTCCCTGCCCTGCCAAACGGGGACGGAGAGTCAATCGGCTCTGGCCGGTGGGAACCCAGTTGATGGTGCGCTTATGAACTGTCCTGAGCGCGGGGACAAACTCTCTGTGCCTGGGCCGCTGCTGCCACCCTGCGGCCAAGACCTTTCTCTAGGCCCCCATGGCCCAGAGCAGCCTAGACCAGACCGCGTGCAAACAGGAACGCTTACAGCAGACTCCCCGCTGAGGGGCTCAAGGAAGGCTGGAGAGCCAGGAAACAGTTCGGAAGTCTGAAGGAAAAGGAACTCATGAATCTGTGGTCACAGCACTGACTCTCAAAATGTGGTTCCACAACCAGTATCAGCATTCCCTGGGAACTTAGAAATGCACATTCTCAGAGACCACGCTAGACATACTGAATCATAAACTCAGAGGGTAGACCCCAGCAATCTATTTTTTGGTTTGGAGGAGTTTTTTAGAGATGGATCTTGCTGTAGTGCCCTGGCTGGAGTGCCGTAGTTATTCTCAGGCACAATCATAGCGCACTACAGCCTGGAAGTCCTGGGGCTCAAGTGATCCTCCTGCCAAAGCCTCCCAAGTAGCTGGGACTACAGGTGCATGCCACCTCACCCGGCCCAGTCGTCTGCCTTAACAAGCCGACCAGGGGATTCTGAGGCACACCCAAGTTTTAGAACCACTGGTCTAGACTCTAAAAAGAAATGGAAGTCAGAGTTGACAGAGCAGGACCCTAATCCTGGCTTTGCCTATGAGCTGTGTGACCTTGGGCAAGTTTCTTAACCTCTCCGTGCCTCCTCTGATTCCTGTCATGATGAAAACTATTCCTGATTTCCAGGATTGTTGAGGATTAGATCAGAAAGAAAGGTGAAGTCACTGACATATATACGTGCTTGATAAAAGGTGCTTGCTTTGGGTGTTATTATAATGGGGTCATAAATGTGCCCACATTAACACTAGAATGTACAGAGAAAACACAATTCCTCCTTTCATTTATTTAGCAGGTATTTATGTGATGCCCACTGTAATGAGCAATGTCGATAAAGCCACTCCCTCCAGGGAGGTACCCTTTAATATCTGTGTAATATAGGGTGCTATGGACTGAATTGTGTCCTCCCACCTTTCACCAACATTCATATGTCAAAGCCCTAACCCCCAATGTGACTATATTTGGAGATGGGGCTTATAGGGTTAAATGAGGTCACAAAGATGAGGTCCAAATCCAATAGGATTGGTGGCTTTCCAAGCACAAGGAAAGAGAGAGAGATCTCTCTTTCCACAAGCACACACCAAGCAAAGGCCATGTGAGGACACAGTGAGAAGGCAGCTGTCTGCACGTCAGGAAGAGGGCCCCACAAGAAATAAGTCATGCTTAGAGGGTCAGAGGGTCAAACAGAGGCATCCCAGTGAAAGAAACGCCGTAAACTGATGTATCTTCCTCTCCCCACACCTCTGCGAGGCAGTTCATCCAGCACGCTGCTTTTGAGCATCGATGTAGCTGAACTACACAAGCGGGATTACTCTATTCTTAAAGATTCCCAGTTGCTGGTTTTAGAACTTAATCCCCCTTCCACATTAGAAATGCCCCCCTTCAGTGATTATAAAGTTCTCCTACCA
Organism: Macaca thibetana thibetana; assembly: GCF_024542745.1. Lineage (NCBI taxonomy): Eukaryota > Metazoa > Chordata > Mammalia > Primates > Cercopithecidae > Macaca > Macaca thibetana. Next base: position 137,719,810 of record NC_065583.1, read on the forward strand.
CATATAATATAAAAACCTTCAAGTACAGAAGGGAAATATAGCCTGGGCTGGCACAGTGGCTCACACCTATAAACCCAGCAACTCGGGAGGCCAAGGCAGGAGGACTGCCTGAGCCAAGGAGTTTGAAGCCACAGTGAGCTATGATCGTAACACTGTACTCCAACCTGGGCCACAAAGCGAGACCTTGTCTCTAAAAAGAGAGTGAGAGAGAGGAAGGAAAGAAGGAAAAAAGGAAGGGGAGGAGGGAGGGAGAGAGGGAGGGAGGAAGGCTGTTGCGTAGCAGGTACCTCACAATGATCCTGTGAATAGACATAATTCTCTTCATTTTACACATGAAAATGTTGAGGTTCAGAAAATAAGTAACTTACTCAAGGTAAAATCGCAGTTTGAGTCTCTCTCCAAATCCAAAGCAGGTGTTTTCCCCCTTAGACTGTTTTAACCATGGAAATTATGTCTGGTCAAGCACTGCAAACCAAGAACTTCATCTGAAATATACTGTGGTATAATCTCCTAGGCCAGTGTTTTTCTTTTCTTTTCTTTTTTGAAACGGAGTCTCGCTCTGTTGCCCAGGCTAGAGTGCAGTGGCGCGATCTCGGCTCACTGCAACCTTCGCCTCCCAGGTTCACGCCATTCTCCTGCCTCAGCCTCCTGAGTAGCTGGGACTACGCGCCCGCCACCACACCCGGCTAATTTTTTTGTATTTTTAGTAGAGACAGGGTTTCACTGTGTTAGCCAGGATGGTCTTGATCTCCTGACCTCATGATCCGCCTGCCTCGGCCTCCCAAAGTGCTGGGATTACAGGCGTGAGCCACCGCACCCGGCCTAGGTCAGTGTTTTTCAAACTGTAGGCTGTCAGTTTAGAGGGTCCCAATTAGCATTTTTTAGTGAAAGAATAGAGCAGAATAGAACAGAAAATATCACATGTATTAAAGTATTGTTTCAGGAAATTTTTATTATAATTGTGCACATGTGTGTATAGGCTTGTAACTTGAGTAACTTCCATTTCATGAATAACAAGTGTAAAGCCACAGTTCCAAACTTTTTGTGATCAATAACGAATCACCAATCAATAATTTTTCCACCCCTTGAATTCAAGAGTTTGAGTGCCTTGCTGTTTCCAGAACTGATCACCTTCAAGGAGCTTTTATCTTCCAAATACAAATTGTTTCTTAGGAAGTGATGCTGTGGACTTGTATCTTAAAGAGCCAAGTGTTCTACCACCACACATTTCCAAATTCAGTTCTGGGTTCTGTAACATACGTTCTTCTGACCTAGCTCTCCAAAATCACCCCACACTGATGAATGTGAAGACGGGCACCATGACCAAGTTAAGCTTCTCTTAGATAACCATGCCTGCTGGTGCTGCTTGCCAAATGAATAAGCGTACCCTGGCACCTAGCTCTGAAAACAACCAAGTGGAGGAATCTCTTGTTAGCACTGACATCTGGTGGTCACTGAGAGGCCAGCACCCCAGCATCTTGAACTTAAAAAAAGTATCCACCTGGGAACCAGGACGAGGAATCAACTCCAGCAGAATTGATTCCTCATCCCCCTCCTCTCCTGGACCACCTGCCTTCTCCATGCAGCTGGACTCAGCAAGGCGGAGGGAAAGAGCAAGGTTTAGAGTCGGATGCAGCCAGGGTCCACAGCCTAACATGTGATCCTGGGTAAACAACCTAAACTCTGTGAGACTCAGCTGCAAAATTGGGATAAGAAAACAATCTAAAGTGGGCATTGGGGTATTTAACTCTCAAACAACTTCTTTGATGTTAAGTTCCAGATACCTATTAAGCATCCAAATGTTGATTCCCTTCTTCCTTCTGTCATTTTATTTAAGGCACGCTCTATTCCTTCAAAGTCTAGAGTCCCACTTTCTTTCTATCTTTTTTTTTGGTCTGGCTTACTCCATTGAAATAATAGCTAATATTCATGAAGTGCTTACTGTGAGCCAGGTGTGTTCTAAGAGATGTACATCGTTAAAATCGAGCTATGTCAGCCTTCTGAAGTCAAGATTATCATCTTCCCTCTGTTTTATTGACGAAGAAAATGAGGTGGAGTGAGTTTAAGCAGGTTGCCGAAGGCCACAAGTCTTGGGACTAAATTTTTAAACCCAGCACTGTAGCTCCAGCAGGCACACTCTTAACCTTTGAGCTAAATTTGACTCTTTGCATTCTGTTGTAATAATAGCTAATGCTTATTGATTATTAAGTGCTGAGTTCTTATATATATTATCTCATCTAATCTTTACAAAAACCTATGAGATAGCTATTATCATTATCTTCATTCTACAGATGAAAACAACTGGGGTTAAATGATCCGCCTGAGGTCACGAAGTCAACAAATGGTGAAATTGGAATTCCAACTTGGATAGTTGGATTCTGTAGTCTTTGGCCTTAACCATCCTTCTCCTGGAGGGGATGCTGGAGTCATGTAGTTCCAGCCTCCCAGTGAGCCTGTGATCTTGAAGGCAGAGCAGTCTCTGCTGGTAGAAGGCACTTCCTTGCCAGATGGTTGATGACAGTGATAGTGATCTGGCTACACTGATGAGGCTAGTCCTGCCTTTGTGGCTACGCAGTACTGCAGTTTCAAGGAGAGTCAATAGAAAAGGCCTCAATGACTCTCAGGTGACTCTCAGCGGATTTCCTGTCCAATGTCTAAAGGCAAGGGACAATAATACTGACACTAAGAGAGCTCTCAATTCAATGTGCCATCCCTGACATGGATTCTTGTCACTCCCTTAATTTAAACTCTCCAGTGGCTTCTCATGGCTCCAGGATAAAGTATAAATTCCTGCGTGGAGTGTCGGGGCCTCTGATTACTGAACCCCTGCTTCCCTCTCCATCCTCATTTGCAGTCCTCGCCTCTGTTGGAAGGAAAGAGCCACAGAACGAACTTGCCCCCCATGGCATTGTGCTATCGTAACTCCAGGCCTTAGTTACACATGCTGGTCCTCACCTGGAAACGTCATCTCCCTACCCCAACTGTCCCCTCGCACCCCAAACCACTCAGTCCACCTCCTCACTGACTCCAACTCCTACTTCACTGGAGACAGCAGATGCTTCAGGAAGCCTTTCCAGACCCCTCTTTGTTCCCCTTGACCTCCCGGGTTACTGATATCATGGCAGAATGTGGTCTGTCTCCCACCAACTATATGCTTCTTTAGGGCAAAAAGTGGGTTTTTAAAAAAACCATTGTACCCCAGTGCCTGGCACAGAGTAAAAAATACATTTAAGTATATATATATAAATTTAAATATATATATATATACACACACATATATGTAAAATGGTGAATTTCAAATGACCATTGTTAGCATCTATTTGAGTGCTGCGCACTTCCCCTTCCATTCTTTCCCAGTACAGGTGTTATTGGCATTTTTGGTGAGACAATTCATCAGGTGGGATTGCCCTGAGAATTGCAGGCATTTGACATCCCTGAGTCCTAGACACCAGATGCTGGTAGGTCCCCACCCCTCTGCCATCCCCATCAGGCTTTCCCATTTTCCACCTTTGCATCCTTGTTGCTGTGACAACCAAAAATACACCTTCACATATTTTTTAACGTCCTCGGAGAAGTACCTTCCTTAGAACCACTGTAGCTAAAAGGTGTTTCTGATTCGGACGGAACATACTTTCCTTGAATCGGGCATTCACAATGTTTATGGAAAGTTTACATTTCATCTCTAATGCCATTGCTTCTGTATATTTCTTTATACATTCTGTATATTTATAATGCCATTGCTTCTGTATATTTCACCTCTAATGTCATTGCCTGTCATGTGTAAGTTCCAGGAGACCCTCTTGGGTGACAGTGAACTTGAGCTGTGTAGCAATGACATTATCATGATATGAGTCTGCCCATGATAGGGATAAAGAGTAAGGAGGGGAAAGGAACCCAGAAAGACAAAAATGTTAATCACATTGTCAGGGCACGGATGACAATAGTATTAACCTTTTCTACTTGACCAACTTAATGAAAACAGTAAAATTCTTTTGGGGGAATTCTCAGTATCCATTGTTAACATCCATTACACAAGCAGTAGACATCAGGTCTGGGTCAGGAGCAAATGGCTGACCTGAAGAGATGCCTTATGTGCTTTGAAGTTAGTGCTGGGAGGGCTTACAAGTTATGTTGAATATTTGACATTGCTGATACCCAGTTGTTTTGGGAAAGTAAAAATCCTTCCTTTGATTGACTGGTGGTCTCAGTTTTCTTCTCTACAATGGGGATTTTTTTCTTTAATGCTTCTGTTTCTAACTGGGTAGAGCAAGGAGAAACCTCAGGAATTTCAGAAATAAATGTACCATTCACCTTTCTATTTTGAAGGCTAAGTCAGGCCTTGTATCTTCATGAACAGTGTCAGGACATCAAAGTGTTAAGTATGGGACTCCGTTATGAAAAAGACCATGAAACTCTACCATCATTTCTTTTATACTTACAGGCATTGATCACTTTAATCAAAGATAAAACACCTTGTTTAAAACAATTAGCTTTGGCAATACATGTATAAGCAGAACTTTAAATTGTAAATGTGTTCATTTTCTTCTTCCCTACTACACATATTAAATAATAGAGACAAGAAAAGTAGGTGGAAGATGATTCCAAGTAATTTTCGGGCATTATTACAAAGTGAAGCTGGTAAAATTTTTGTCTTTTTGACAAATTCAAGGAAGCCCGCAGAATAAATCTTCTTTCAGGAGTACATTTTCACTTAGCTGTCCTCTAAGTAGAAATGCATTACTCCTAGAAAGAAAAATGAAAGTTCTTCAACTGCCGAAGACAAAATGACAGATTTGGCTTCCAGCGATACATTCTTGACAGCTACTAGAGTTTCAGGAGAAGAAAACAAGAAAATTAAATTTGACAGAAATGAAGGGGGGGAAAAAAGAAGGATTTTTTTCCAGTTAGCATCTCAATGTCTTTGGAGGGATTTTAGGGCAATTCAATAACAGACCACTTAGGCATCTCCCCCATGTTCCCCTATAGATGTGAATGTTATTTTAATGGAGCTGCCACCCTATAGACAACAGGTGGTATCTACACGTGAGTCCACGGACTGACTGCATGATGACTTGCTCAAGAGAACTTGAGAACAAACAGGAGCCACGACCCGCTTGGAAATGAATTGTACAGCTTTCCATCAGACTTCATTTCTGTAAACTTAAGAATATACTTCTGCAGAATTTTGCAAAAGCCTGTGCTCAAGTTTGGGCTTCAGATTGAGGAGCTTGTTTTTTCCATGTTTGGACAGCAGTGTGATCCAATATGGCAGGAGCTATTAAAATGTAAATTAATATAACTATGTTATTTAAATCAATTACCTAAATTAATAGGTTGATTATATTTAACATGCAACTAAAAGGTCAGTTCTTCAGCCACACTAGCCATGTTTCAAGTGCTCAAAACCCACATGTGGCTAGTGGCTACCACATTGGACAGCGTGGATACAGAGCATTGCCATCATGGTGGAAGGTTTTATTCACTGAGTCATCTCTGAGCTCAGGACACAGTCATGGACAGTGAAGGGTGGGAATTAGGAGTGAAGTGGCATAAAAGGAATAAGCTGGGGAGAAGAAGTTGCAGCGGACTTCTGTGAGCAATCAGAAGGCAATTTGAGTCAAGAAATAATTGCTAGCCTAGGCATGGTGGTTCATGCCTGTAATCCCAGCTCTTTGGGAGCCGAGGCAGGCCAATCACTGGATCTCAAGAGTTTGAGACCAGTCTGACCAACATGATGAAACCCTGTCTCTACCAAAAAATACAAAAAATTAGCCAGGTGTGGTAGCACATGCCTGTAGTCCCAGCAGCTACTCAAGAGACTGAGTGGGGAGGATCACTTGAACCCAAGAGGTGGAGGCTGCAGTGAGCCAAGATCGTGCCAAGGCACTCCAGCCTGGGCAATACAGCGAGATCCTGTATTAAAAAAAAAAAAGGAAAGAAAGAATTGCTAATTGCCAATGCATAACCACAGAACCTGAGGGAAACAGAGAAGAATAAGAGATGTAGTCCCTGCCCTCAGGAAATTCAGAGTAGGACAAAAGAAACAGAAATACTCATTACAAAACCACTTTAATACAAGTTCCAGTGCCAAAAAGGACATCTCAGTAGAGAGTGATCGAGGAGCTCATGGAGTTATAAACAGGAATTAAAGATGAGACCATTAAATGGCTGAAGGATGGGTGAAAAAGGAGACCAAGGAGTAGGACAGGAGGAGAGGACTCCACAAGGGAGATGACAGGGATTGGAGGGAAATGCGGGGGTGTAAGTGCTGGCAAACACAGGCTTGATGTGGAGCCAGGCAGGCAGAGGGTATAGATGCCCCAGGATTACCAAGGACCGCTTTTTATTCATCCCTCACCACTACGTGTGAAAGACACTTACTCTTATTACCGAAATGATGGAACGACATGTGCTTTGGACTCAGAAAGTCTTGGGTTTTCACCCTAGCTCTACTACTATGTACCAGCTATGTGACCTTAGACAACTTACCTACCCTCTCTGAGCCTACCTTTTCTTCCTCATATACAGAACTGGGAAATGATAGCTATTTCTAAATATGGTCACGAGGATTAAATGATGTGTGTAAAAGTGCTTAACAGAGTGCCTAGCACATAGTAGATACTCAACAGGGTTAGTTTCCCTTCCCTTTCCTGAAGGCAGTGGCTATGTCTGCAGACTTTGGGGGCAGACTGCTTGGTTAAACTCCACTCCGCCTCTCATGCTGGCTGTGTGATAAGTGGGCATGTTGCATTCCAACAGAGGCATTCCCAAGTGACAGGTGAGTGTGGACATGTTACAGCTTAAGCCTGAGCACATCACTGTTTGCAGCAGGAATGGGAACTATTGCCAAAATCACTTGGTAGGATTCCATTCACACTTCTTATGCTAAGGATAAATGTTTGCCAGTTAATCTCACAGTAACAATTTGAGAATGATGGGGAAAAAATCTTGAAGCAACCACTCAGAACAATTGGTGAGGGAGAGGAGGCATTCAATAGGGTTTTATTTACACTTGTATGGTCAGATCTATTGCAATCTGCACCTGTAGTAACACCTCACGGCACTCCCTATTGGTTTACACTTTTAGAACTTAATCACATACATGTTGGGTTTACGGTGTTATCTCCTCTATAACAGATCATCTGCTTCCTTTTCATTTATCTTATCTCCCAAGCCAGTATCCAATTTTCTTGAAGGCAGAAGCTGAGTATATGCTCTTTCTATCCCAGGTCATACCTAGCACAGTCTTGAACTTGCTGTAGAAAGGAGAAAAAGAGAAAGGAAGGAAAGAAAGGAGAAGCTTGTATTTGTGCTTGAAATCTGAAATAAATAGATATTTGATAATAAAATGGCCATACTGGGTAAGACTCACACGGTCCATTACAGTCTAACATTTGGTGTCAAGTGCTGTGTTGTGGCACAGTCTGGGCCATCTTCATGTCAATCTCAAATAATCAAGACTGTGTCTTGGAAGCATGCTAGAAAAACCCTTTAAGGTTCTGCAGTCATTACTTGTTCTAAATTATTTTAAAGAGATACCATAAATCCTTTTGCTCATATTTTATATGTTTTTTAAAATAGTATATGAATTCATTTTCTTGTAAAAGATTTGAAAAATAGGGAAATATAAAAGTAAACCATAGAAGTTGCCTTCACACTTTCATCTCACTCCCACTCCCCTGACAAGCCCTGTTAACTATTTATTGTGTTTCCCTGAAGTAATCTAACTCACTAGGTTCAAGTTAGATCCATGCATTCATTTCCTGTGGCTGCTGTAACAAATCATCATAAATTCAATGGCCTAAAGCAACAGAAATGTATTCCCTCACAGTTCTAGAGGCCAGAAGTCCAAAATCAGTATCACTGGGCCAAAATCAAGGTGTTAGCAGGGCCATTCTCCCTCCAGAGGCTCCAAAGGAGAATCTGTTCATTGCCCCTTCAGCCACTGGCGGCTGCTGACAATCCTTGGCTTTTGGCCACATCACTCCCCTCTCTGCCTCCACGGTCACATTGCCTTCCCCTCTCCTGCGTGTGTCAGATCTTCTGCTTCCTACTTAGAAGGATCGCACTGTGATGACAGGTAGGGCCCACTGGATAATTCAGGATCATCTCTCCACCTGGAGATTCTTCATTACACCTGCAAAGACACTTTTTCAGTATGTCATAACATTTACAGGTTCCAAGGGATTCGAATCTGGTATCTTCAGGGGCCATTATTCAGCCCACTCCAGTAATTTGTTTCATTTTTTGAAAAAACAGTGAAGTCTTCCTTCAAAAATTAATGACAATAGTAATAACAAAACTGCTGTCAAGACCATGTTCATGTTACTACAACTAGGAAAAGCTAATATTCTGATGAATCTCTAACATCCCTCACCACTTTCCTCTACTTAATTATACTCTCTTTAAGGTCATCTGAAAAGAGTGGGATGTTCTCAGGTAAATATGCAGGTAGTAATTTAAATTCAGTGCCTCAAGATAATGTTTTTAACCTTCCTTTCTGTCTTCCCTTTCACAAGGGTAACTTAACTCCCAGTGCTCCCAGCCCCTTCCATCCTGTTGCATCAGTTTCAACTATGGTTGTTCCAGCCTCATTGTCAGAGCACGTGATGAAAGATCATTAGCCTCTGATGCAAGGCTGTGCTCCCTCAGTGCCTGAATAAGTTGGCTCCGTGCCCCCATGTGGAAACCGGGCTGCCTGGCGGTGGACCATATGCCAGTCCCAGGAGCCCTAAAGATTCTGACTTCGAAAGCAATCTTCAGGGCTTTACCCTGGGAAGCAGAAGAACTCTAGAGGACTCTGTACACAGGTGAGTTCACTAGGATCGTGAGCAAAGTGGAGGTAATGTACACTCCAGAAGGAAGAAAAGCCAAAACAGAAACCCCAGCCTCCACTGACCAACCTTCCTCTCCTGATTTCCCACTGAAAAGGTTGGATCTTCCAGAGACAACCTGGAAGTTCTTGCCTGGGGAATGTACAGTGTAGAGACTTGGCACTTTCATTTTCTCATGTAATTATGCATTGAAAATGATGCTTAATATTGAGCCGATAAGGAGAAGTTGAGTTCAAGACTTAACACCTTCCTACATCTTATGCCCTTACCCATCCTGGCTCCATCTCACCAGTATCTATTTTACTTTGGGGAAGGAAGGAGTTAAATTTCAGTATGAAACAACAGGTCCCAGAACTTTCATTTACCACCAGTAATTACTGCTCAGGGAAAGGATAAATAATAATAATAATAAAGCATAACTCCAATTCCCCATAATCTGCCTGCTAGTTGTTTTCAAGTGGCCAACATGATATTTACAATATATTTTAAGTCAAGCATGAAAAAGTTAAGACTACCAATAAACTTTATTATTTGGAGTGCTGACAAAGAAAATAATAAAGCAATTAAACACCATGTCAGACCGGGTTCATTACACAAATATGCCCATCCTTCTGGAGGGCTGTTGGGTGGAATAGGTGAGGTAATGTATCTAGGGTGCTCTGCACAGTGCCTGGCAAGTGGTAAAGGCTTGATAAATAGCAGCTAGTGCTATTCTTAGCACAACAGTGGGGCCCACATGGAAACTCCTCCCAGTAGTAGGCAAAGGGAGGAAAAGATATGAGAAAGAATGCACTGTAAGAGGTGAGGAGGGAAAGAAAGAGAAGAAGAAAAAGACCAACAATCAGGCAGACAAGTCTTACAAGTTTCCAGCAGGATCACTTCTACCCTGGATGCATAATCCAAAATGACCATTTTATCTGATTGTTAATGCCTCCGATTGAGCTAAAATTGTTATACTTTTTATTTATGTCACAAAACATTTTCCAACTGTGGAAATACAGTTAGCTCTATTTATTTTCTTTTCTTTACAAAAATGAAAGACTCAGGTGATGATTTTTTTTCCACTCTTCATCCCTGAGATTCATTTCTGGTTTTATGGTTTCATGGACCATTTACCTATCTGGAATATCTGGAAAGTATGCCTGATTGGGTAAAACTTTCCTTTCCTGGTCAGCAACAAAGACCTCCCTTGATTGCCATAGTGAAATGAGTGAAATCTGCACCAACACTCCTGCCCTTTCAATGTGCTGGATTAAAATAAACTGATGACATTCATCACCAATCTTTTGCTGGAGAGAAGGACATTAATATTCTTGTGTGCTTATTTATGTCCTGTATTGGTCCATGGAGAATTTGAAGAGCTTTTCAACAAGAACACATACAATACTATTATAAGTTAGAATAAAGAATCAGCAGCAACAGGGGCAAAATAAATAAAAATAGAAAGTTGAGACTGAGAAAAGCCCATTGTGACTGAAATTTAGCTGGAGAGAAGTATCGAGGCAGCCTGAGCAGCAACCTGGGAGCCAGGGCCCAGGAGGCCAACCTGGGGATTGGACAGAAGGAAACAGCAGGAGCCTCTGGAATCATCAGGAGGACTGCAGGGTGGAACACAGAGAGGGGAGGTTGAAAAGCCTGAGAGTCTGGACAGAGACAGCCAGTGAGCCAGAGATACCCAACTTTGGTCTTGTTATTGCAACTCAACTCCGCCCCTCATCCCCCTTTAGTGTGGCCCCAGGGAAATATAGATTACTAGTTTCCAGTCAAGAACTCATTGTGTAGGGAGCCTGAGATGCTGGTTAAAGGGAGATCCAGATGCCAAGTGGCAAAGGGAGTATCTGCAGGGTTCCCCATGAGCAAAACCAGGAAGTTCCTGGAGAAACAGAGTCTGCTCTAGCATGGCAACAAATGAAGGCTAAGCTTGCGGCATTCTATACCATGGGTCATGGCTCTGATACTCCTGGAATGGAAAATACTTAAATCGGGTCTTACCAGTCATTCAGCAAGGTCACAAAAAAAAGTCTCAGAAATACCCTCACGAGCAACAGCTTCCCAGTGAATCTGCCTGGATGAATTAACTGCACAATGTGCCCCCAGAGGAACTAGATGAAGAAGCCTGCAGCAGGCGGGTACTAGATATGAGGCAATCCATTTTGGAGGACATCTGCCAAAAGAATAATTTTCAATTTAGAATGGTTAATATTGAATCACTCTTTAAAAAAGAAAAACAATTAGCTAGTAGGACCACCTATGTGTGGTAGACCCCTCCTGGTCCCTACTATGAGGCTACAGATCAGCAAACTGGAGGGTTTGCATGTTTGCATTCTCCCGTCATCTGTAACCAGGCATCTGGGTGACTGCAAAGAAGTTTCCAATCATTAAAATATGTCTTTGCAAATAGGTGACAGTGGCAAGGCACAAATCACAAATTTATCCAATTTCTTAGCAATCTCTTCTTGCTTGGCTAACCCTACTTCTTACAGAAGTATGAATATACTATGTACCAGGCTTCCTATCACATCTGAATTAATAGCATAATGATTTTTGAGTGCTATGGACCTTCCAATTGCCACTTCTGATTAAAAAACTGTGCGGGAGGAATCCACCGGGGTACCTCTTCCCCAGTGTCCTTGTCCTTTATTATCTTAGGATAAGTAGAATAATGACCCCCCAAACATATCACATCCTAACCCCTGGAACCTATACATATGTTAGGTTACATGGCCAGAGGGGATTCAAGGTGAAAGTGAAATTAAGTGGTTAATCAACTGATTTTGAAATGGGACATTATCTGGGGTTTTCCCAGTGGGCCCAGAGTAATCACAGGGTCCTTAAAAGTGGAAGAGGGAGGCAGGAAAGTCAGAATCAGAGAGATGGCATTGCCAGAAAGACTCAACTAGCCTTTGCTGGCTTTGACGATGGCAGGAAGCCTCTAGAAATCAGAAAAGGCAAGAAAACAGATTATCCCGTAGAGTCTCCAGAAAGGAACTCAGCTCTGCCAACACAGTGCTGATTTTAGCCCAATTTCTAATTTCTCACTGTAAAATAGTAAATTACACCTTACTAGTATGTTATTTCTCCCCAACTGCAATTCATACATAACCGGAGAGTTCACCTCTCTCTCTTCCCAGATGGCAGTGGTTCTCCAACCTTGGCTGTGCATCGAAATTCCTTGGGAATCTTTCAAAACACTGAATCCTGGGGCCCAGACCCAGAAAGTCTGGCTTAATTGTTCTGGAGACTGCCCCAAAATTAGGAATTTTTAAAGCTCCCCTGACAATTCTAACATGGAGGTGAGTTTGAGAAGCACTGTCATTAACTCCTCAGTGTCTCGACAGTTTTCAGTGTCATGCTCTTCATGCCATAACTGTTTCCTATCAAAGGCTGATGAAAGAACAATAAAAGATATAAACTGGCATATAATTATTGACAGATTTCCCTCCATAATAATGAGAGTATAACCATGATCAACAGTGGAGAAGCCATACTTGAACCCTGTTTGCTTCTCATATAAAATATTGGCATAGGCCATTGGGTCCCTAAAGCTCTACATTGATCAGAGTTTACTTGCAAAGAACTGAATCCACTGTAGCTAGTTTAAACAGGAAAAATATTTACTATAGGATATTAAATGGCTTACTGAATCATTGAGAAAGTTAAAGAAATAGCCTCCAAGCCATGCTTTCAGGAACAAAAGCCACAGGGTACAAACGGTTACCTTGGAGCTTCTACCTCTTGTGTGGTGTGATCAGGAAGCAGCTAGCTCTGGAATCGTACTACCCCCACTATGATGGGGAAGCTGCAACAATGCAAAAGCTGCCATATCAGGAAGTCGCACCTACTTGCCATGACACACATCAGCAGAAGGAATGCCCATGGCCAGCCTCTTAGTGCTCATCAACTCAGTTATCAGACACTGGTATCTATGTTAATGCCGAAAAAAAAAAAATCCCTCTATGACTGTGCTTTCCAGAAAAAAAAAAAAAAAAAAGCCAGAGCAGCAAAAGTACAGCCTCCACCTCACTTCTGCTGTCCAGATCTTGCAAAAATATGTTTAACTGGCTCGACTTAAATGGCATTCAAAACTTTAGCTGCAAGAGAGTCTGGGAAAAGCAATTTTTTTACTTTCAAACTTTCGTAGTTGAAGAAAATTCTCTAGAAGAAAGCTTGAGTGGATATTGAGCACCAATCCACCATAAATTCCATAGACTGTTCCTCTAGCTTTTCAACATACATGCTTACTTTCTGCCTGTGTTCAAAGTTCCTAACTGTCCCTTGTACTAACAAAAAAGCACTCACTTCCCTTCAAAAGGAGAGACCCAAAGTCCTCTCTCTGCATCTATCTTTGGGTGATATTCATTTCTTCTCTAGCTCAGTCACAACCCCACCATAAATCCATTCATATGATATTCTATAAGATATAAATTACCTCATAAAGTTAACCAACAACAGTAAGCCATTTATAAAATTGTGAGGATGAGGGAAACGACAAGAGGAAAATGGTTAATATATCCAAAATATACACAACAGAGAAAGGAAGAAAATATTGATGTTTATGATAGTTCTAGTTATTGTCACAAGGCTGTAGTTGGCACTTATAACTTTTTTCCTCCACAACCCATTATAAGTTACTTTTGCCTCAGTCAGCAGCATAGCTGGGCTGGGCTACTTATCTGGTGGAGTCACCCAAATCTTCATTCCTAGTGGCTCTGAGCCCCGGTAATCCTGATTATACTAGATTTCAGTAGTCTGCCATTAAAAGTTGATATTACATATGTAAATTAAATATACAATACTAATATAAGGTAACTTTTACCAGTGGGCATGACATTACTTTGAGGTGCCCCACAAGATCCCTTGGGTTCCAAAAATACTCTTTCTTAGTACTGTTATATAACTGCAATCCTATTTCCCCTTGATAATTGGGATTAATCACCCTGCTGACAGAGTAGTGACCCCTCTTTTGCCTGTTGGTTCATCAACACAATTTGTCCAAAATGTTCAATGGCAATCTCAAATTCCAATCCAATGAGACAAAGTGGCATCATGGGCATCCTGATGTTTTCCATTGAGAAAGACACAACATTGGTTGGGTGGTATTCCTGCCAAAAGTGCATCCCCTGAATCTAATTGTGAGGAAACAACCCGTCAGACTGGGGAAAGAGGTTTACAGACATTCACAAAACAGGTCAATGTGTCCAATTTATTTTTCAGCAATTTCTCATCAGTACATGGTTATTGTGAACAAACATATAAGTCACACATATCCTCATATTCTGTGCCCATCCTGTAAGTTCTAGTCCCATATGTCTTCTGCACTCTTTCTTGACACCAATATTCCAATCTTTTGCCTTCCACATTTCTGATTACCAGCTAATCCAGTGCCCATTAGCTATTACCAATGAATCTGTGTTGACCTGGACCTCTGAACATCTTTATGTTTAGGCAACATTGATAAGTTCTGCCCATTGAGAGGTTTTCTTTTCCCCACTTCAAGATCACTTCAAGTGGTGCTATAATGCTACATCAGTTGACTTCCAACTGACACAAGAATGTCACACAGGTGCATCCACAAACCAGGCTTGATTTTTTTTTTCTTTTTCAGATAACGTGTTCATTGGGCCCTCCAAGGAATCTATAGGTGTTGATTGAGGGAGAGGGTGATGCAGCAGGTGATGCCCTAACACCGTGAGCCTCCTCTCCCGGCTCGTACAATGCACTGTGTCTTCAAGACCATGTAACAGTGAAAAATGAAGAATGAGAAGACCCATTCTTATAGCATAGTTAACCAACTAACACCCAGCTCATGAAAAGCAAACCAGGACTGTTTCTCAAAGGGAGAACAGTCAACTGACAAATAGGGCATGGCTTTGCTCCACAACCCCAAGGAACTACGCTGTAATTCTCCTAGAGGGGTTTGCTACAGGTTCCATGCACCATCCACATCTGATACAGACACTTCAGCCACTATTAGATCAGCTGGGTTATTAGGGCCAAGTGGTAGCACTGCTTGCTCTTGCTCTGCAGTCTGGACCATCTGAAAAGCCTTTTAATACTCTGGGCCCTGCTCAAAGTTGGTAGCCATACAGGTAGCTCAGTAAATGGGTCCAAGCAGCACATCCAAATGTGGTATATATACTGTCTCCAAAAGCCAAAAGAGATCTGCCAGGCTTGTACAGTGGAAGGTGCAGCAACTAGTCTTTTTCTTTTTTTTTTTTTTTTGGCGGGGGGAGCGGGGGAGTCTCTCTCTGTCACCAGGTTGGAGTGCAGTGGCGCGATCTCAGCTTACTGCAACCTCTGCCTCCTGGGTTCAAGCAATTCAGCTGCCTCAGCCTCCTAAGTAGCTGGGACTACAGGTGCGCACCACCATGCCCAGCTAATTTGTGTATTTTTAGTAGAGACGGGGTTTCACCCTAGTCTTTCACTTTGGATGGGGTATCCCAAAATGCTCCAGGCCACTGGCCTTCTATCAACTTTACAGGTGATGGTTCCTATGTTCCCATGATTTTTTAAATATCCTCCGTCATGTACACATCTTACCAAGAGCATATACTGCTTCTTTCACCAGGTCCAACAGAATGATGTCATTAATGTAGTGAACCAGCATGATGTTCTACAGCATGGTGTGATGATCAATGTCCCTGCAAACTAAAATGTGACTGAGAACCTGACAGCTGACACAGCTCAGAGATAAGATAGGGATAATGTACTACATTTCTGTGAAGTAAAAGACAACTGATTCTGGTATCTGTACTAACTAGAACAGGAAAAACAGTATTTGCCAAATTTACGGCTCTATACCAGGTTCCAGAAACTATATATTAATTTCACATGTGAAACAGCAAAATTGGAGTCACCATCTGAGAAAGTTTACAGTAATCTATTGTCAATCTCCAAGACCCATAGTTTTTCTGTAAAGACCAAATATGTGAGTTTAATATATATATGAGAAGAATCATCATCCCTGCCTTTCTCTGTTATTTCCTTGAGGTTGTAGTATTTTTTCTTGGAGGGGATGGTGTCACTATTTTGACAGGTGAGGTAGTTGCAGCTTCCACTGGACCCTTGACAGTTAATAACCTTTACTCCTCAAAACCATTCTCCAGGTGCTGAAATGTGTGCTCCAACTATGCATTCAGAAGTTCAGAAAATAATCACAAGATGGCTTCACAAACCCTCTAGGATCACATCACTGAGAGATAAAAATCAGACAGGAATTCTACTCGGAACCTCTAGAGAAACACAATGACATGTTTGGTCTCAGGGGATTAATGTTAATAAAAATTAGAATTCAATAAGCCCTCAAAAGTCTTGGTTTTTCCCTTTTCCCTATGCAGAGTTAAGTTGTTAAATTGCTACAAGTTTCTTTGAGGAAGGTTAGGAGGAAGATTTACAGCACATTCTCTTAGTAAGATCTCAGGATCCTGGCTTCCTCTTCATTCAATGGCCATAGATTTATAAACCGCTTAGTCTAGAAATTGAGTGAAGTTGGGCCTATGTTTTCCAGATCTACAGTATTTTTTTAATTAAATTGATCCTGATAGACTGGCCATCTACTCATTCCTAGAAACTCAATGACCAATTAACTTACAACAAAGATCAACTTGCCACTCCGATCCTGCTGCCAGTAGCTGCTTCCACCATGCTTCTGGCATTCAAGAATTGCTACTTGGCTTCTGCCACTCCAGCATCTCAACACACCCATTAATATCAAAATGCCCATTTCAATAGCAGCATTTTCTATCTTCACTCCTGGCCTACAGAGGACTTCACTGCAATACTTTTCAAGAATTTGTTTCTCACAATTGTATTCTCAATGCCTTGGTGAAATGAGCATCCTTGGCGTGTAACTGGGTCATACATGAAACATCCATTCCAATAGTTCTTCCTCCTAAATGTTTGGATCCCTCCCCATATGCTATACCATGAATTTTTGACATCTCAGGTTCCACTTGCCACCACAGGGTCCTGTTTCCAGTCAATCAGGCAGACTAAGTTACAACCATTCCCATCTGTATCAACGAGAACAATGAACTTATACCAGTAAATCAAGCCAGATTTAAAGGTTTGCGTCTTCCTCTGTGGCCTAGATTCTTCTAATCCACTCCCACACCTATTCGCCAGGTTTTTGCTGATATAAAATGGGCAAAATCTTGCACTTCTTTGAGTGTGTAAACTTTTGCTTCTTAAGACAGGCATTGTCCTTTTGGGGTGTGCTGGGATTTGACTCTAATTATAGGTCTAGAGCAATGAATGGTGGGAGATGAGAACAGGAAGAAATCTGGCAGCCCCTTGCATGGAAACCATTTCAGCAAGACCATTCTAGAGTCTCTAAGGAAGGATAGACCAGCCTCATCACACAGAGGAGGAGAATATGTGTCTACTGACAACGGAAGTTCGATGGACTTTGGAGGACTTGTATACTCAGGTTCAGTTAACTCACCCAGATGGCTCCATTTCACTTCTCAGGGTCTCACCTCTTCCCAATCAATACCCAAACTTTCATGTAAGTGACCTAGTGATGCTGTGAGTTCAGACCATCTTTCAACCCACAGGATCAAACTGCATGTGATGATAGAATGCATCAGTCCTATGGCTACATGAAATAATTGATTATTCTAGAAAGTCATAGAAGTTCCTCGGTCCTCAGATCATACCTCATACTAAAAACTTTAAAATCCTTAGCATATAGTTTTCTTTCTTAAAGCTCTCCAGTGTAGGCAGAGACAGCCATCCAAATCTAGTCCTTGTTTTCCTCATTTTCTCCATAATGATTAGCAGGCACTCAGTCCACTAAAGCCTTTTCTTCACTGGGCATTTCATTCCAAGTGACCAGTGAGTGATATTTTAAGTAACTATTTTGCCACTGCATGTCAAGCACTGCAAGCATTCCGTGTTCTAATGCTAACCTAATCATTGTTCCTTTCAAATCCAATCAGGTCAGAAAACACAAATCCAGGTTTCCAGTTTCTTTAGAGTATGTTGTCTGTAACCCTCTTGTCTGTAACCCTCCTGGCACCAGTAACAGTCATAGTCAGGGTCCTATTGCAGAGAACTTAAGCCATTCTAGCAAGTTTAAGCATGAAGGGATTATAGAGCATTAAAAAGCTCACTGAATTATTGGGAGAGCCAAGAAAACAGACTAAGTTTGAAATTTCAGAAGTGGCTCCCAATGTCATGTCACAGAATTGGGTCACCAAGGAAGCTCTTGGGTCACCCAAGATTAGGACACCACCACGTCCTAAACCATAGACTGCCAAAGTCAGGAAGCCACCCCAGTGTGGAAGTTTTCATGGACAGAAACTGTCTCCACGTCATAGCAGGGATGCTTTAATCCTTGCTTGCAGAAGGAGATCTCTGTGACTCACCTCTTGACACCCACAAACTTCTGCTAACACTGCCATAGAAAATGCAAATGCCTTCACAAGCAATTCCAAAAGAAAAAGCAGACACAGCAAAAGCATGGCCTCTGCCTGATTTCTGCCTTCCTCATCTTGCACCAGTGCAACATAATGGCTGGATTTCAATCACATCCAGAATCCTGAGGGCAGGGGTGTGCAGGAAATGTGGTGTTTGGTTCTCCAGCCTTGGCAGTGCAGGAAGGCATAGTAGAAGGCAAGTGAAGTGGGGCAGATCTACTAAACCCATGACAAGTGCCAAATACTGAGTTCTAGTCTTAAGCTCCAACAAAGAACCCATATAGATGTAACTCTGTTTGCAATCAATGTGTCCACAGCTTATATCTCTTTATATTCCCCATGTAACTGGTATAATCCCTTGACAGTTATATGTAAATTATAACTTCCAATTGATTTCATGATTGGTTTAGAATATGTTATAACAAGAAAGCCTTTTTTTCTGACTGTTGACAGGATCCCAGAGGGGCTTCTGAATCATCTAAGTAACAGTAAATTATATTTGGTAGCATCACAGTTTGAAGCACACTGTGCAATATACTCATTTCTGGAAACTGATATAAGGAACAAAAACATCCCTTTTTTCCATTCACTTCAGAAAACAGAGAGTTTACTGTCTTAAGGAAAGGCACTTTCATGGCCTCTTGCCTTGAAGTCAATAATGTGCTATACCCAAGAGTCCCAGTGGGGATGAACAGTCTATCTTCTCCAAGATATCCTTTCTTATCTTGCATTCAGCTGTCTTGAAACTCCTAAGGTCTCTGGAGTAATCATTCTGCCTAAGACAGAGAACATCTTTGTGAGTATTTCCCAGAGGAACAACTGACCCAGAGAACTATGGCCCCCTCCTTCAAAGTCTGCTCTGAGCACCAAAATCTATTTGGATTATTTAAGTATCCAATTCACACAGTGTGCCAAGTATTGGAGAGAATCTACACCTTGCACAGCCCACCTGCCTGCTCAGAATTTTGGATATCAAAGGTCATCCTGTTCACCCCCTCTGCCTCCAGTCAGGACTATGCCAAATCATTTCTAGTCAACAGAAACCAGTTGTGACTTGGGAATAACATGAGACACTAAATAGCCATTTTCTTCTCCTCAAACCAAGTATTCCTTGTTAGTTTCTTTTTTTTTTTTTTTTTTTTTTTTTTTCAGACAGAGTCTTGCTCTGTCGCCCAGGCTGGAGTGCAATGGTGCAATCTTGGCTCACTGCAACCTCTACCTCCTGAGGTTCCAGTGGTTCTCCTGCCTCAGCCTCCCCAGGAGCTGGGATTACAGGCATGTGCCACCACGCCTGGCTAATTTTTGTATTGTTAGTAGAGATGGGGTTTCACCATGTTGCCCAGGCCGGTCTTGAGTTCCTGACCTCAGGTGATCTGCCTGCCTTGGCCTACCAAAATTCTGGGACTACAGACATGAGCCACCACACCCGGCCCCTTGTTAGTTTCTAAACCATTGATTGAAAGAAAACTAGCTAAGGAAGGTGAAAAAGTTCAGTTTCAGAATCCCCAGAGATCTTGCCAAGGCCCATACAGGCCCAGGTAAAGGATATTTCACTGACTATTGTGTCTTGCTCAAAAAAATCTAAGGACTTGGGAGGCAGCACAAGCCTGGTAATATGGCACACATTGAAGGAGGCAGACCAACTCTCTCTCTAAACACAAAAAAGAAAAGAAAGAAAGTGGAGATAATTATTTTAGTAATTCAACAGCTCCCCTCCTGAATTACTGCAATAATTGCCTCCATCTTTAGTGGAGATTGGATTGTAGGCTTAGTAGTGGCTCTAGGCTTGGATCCTAACCATGGCCTTCAGGGTAGGGTAGTCTTCCAGTCCTCCACTCCTACTGCAAACTTTATGCTCCTTGGCAATGTGAGTACAACCCTCTCCGTTTTCTTTCCTTAAACACACTCATATCCGCTCCTGTTTAACCCTAAATTCTTAGGGCTTGTCCATCAAGCAGAGCCAGGCCATGGAGGGTATTGACTAGAACAGAGGTTATGGCTCCATAGGAAGGTGTTTAATGTGGCATTATTTTTCAAAGGAACCATGGACAGTCAGATGCCATTTCTAGTCCTTTATAAGAAGTCAGCAAAGGAGTAAGAACAACTCCCCAGAATCTCTTGCTAGAATCCTGTCTGGCCCTCAAGGCAATCTCAGCTCTGTCTTGAGGCTTTATGGCATCCATCTTTGTCTCCCAACTCCTTCTCCCAACATGCACCAATGAAGTCCTCTGCATGTTCTTGCCTTTCTGACTTAAGTTGTGCCTTGCACTCTCCCTCTTATCCCTGTCCTACCCCTAGCACACATACACACATACACATTTGCACACACATGCACATGCATGCACACGCACACAATCTTTTGCCCCCACCCCCACACACACACCCCACACACTGATCTTTTGCCATGACCCCAGTGGTCATAAAGAACAGCAGCTTGGAGCTTGTGTGGGTTCCAGTTGTGGGACCATTTCTGAACTATTGGTCAAGCTCTATGCCTCAATTTTTTAATCTCTAAAATGAAGATAACAAAACATCCATTACAAAGAGTTGTTTTTGAGGTACTTAGAAAAAATGCCTGGCGCAACACATATTAGCTCTTATTATTATGGGACACGGTATCTGGGATGGTGTGTGCTGGCCATGCCCATAGCTCCCTTCAGAGAAAAGCAGTCACAGGTAGTCCTTTCTTAAGATGCCATAGCTAATGTTCATTGAATTGAAGATGAGGACCCAGGCCAAAGAGAGCCACATACAAGTAAACAGAAATGAGTAAGACCAGTTGCCAAGGAGATAACTCTGCTTTAGATGCTACCCAATGGGAGCCACCACTCAATATGGAGTGCTCTGATCAGAACTTCTCTCTTAACATTTTTTAATATAAAAGCTCTCAGAAAATAAAACAAGAGAGGCCTGCTTGGAAAGAAATGAAAAGATGACCAGATCACTAGCAGGGCCATCATATTCTGAATGGCAATGATTCACTGAGTTATCCATGAAGCCCACTATGTACATTTAAGTCTGGGAAGCAAAGGATCCAGGGATGGCATCGATGCTGAGATAATTTCCCACATTTCTTTTCTTCTGATGTATCTTTTTCTCAAAACCTATCCCTAAGCAGTGGTTTTCAAACTTTAGTGTTAATAGGAACCTGTGAGATTTGTGAAGATACAGATTCCTAGGTCCCCCCGCTAGAGACTGTGATTCAGGAGAACTGGGATGGGGCCTCAGATAGGGCCACTATTTGTGGCCACGCAGCTTACTCACTGCACTCCTCCAGGAAGCACATTCATACTGGCTGTGATGTGAATGCCTCCTGGGAGTCGTACAGTACCCAAGCTGCCCCCCTGAACGTGGCAGCCAGGAGTAACTCTATAGAAGTGGCTCCAGGTTCATAGTAAGACATACTGAAGGTAACCTGGATACTTTGTCACCTGAAAGAATTCGGGGCCAGGCATGGTGGCTCATGCCTGTAATCCCAGCACTTTGGGAGGCTGAGACAGGCAGATCACTTGAGGTCAGGAGTTCGAGACCAGCCTAGCCAACATGGTGAAACCCCGTCTCTACTAAAAATACAAAAATTTAGCTGGGCGTGGTGGCAGGCCCCTGTAGTCCCAGCTGCTTGGGAGGCTGAGGCACAAGAATCACTTGAACCCTGGAGGCGGAGGTTGCAGTGAGCCAAGATCATGTCATTGCACTCCAGCCTGGGCGATAGAGTGAGACCCTGTCTCAAAAATAAATAAATAAATAAATAATAAAAGAATTTGGCAAATACTAGTCCCCTGTTGACCTATTGCACATCCTAGTCACCACTCATAACCACACAGTATCTACAGCTGGCAAGGGCTTTGGTAGAAAGGGAAAAGGTAGGCAGAGAAAGGACCAGCGCATTTGTGTTTCATTATATACAGAAAGTTTCAATAAGAGACTTAGAGTTTAGTCTAAATATATGTCCCTTCTGAGTGCTACTGGCTGTGAAGCAATCGGAATGAAACCAAATACAAAGAGCGTGGAATGAACCGCTGCTGAAAACCTTACAACACCCTGAGGCACCGGCATTGTGCTCCCTGCTCCCTGCCCCTCATTAAAAATACTGCTTTCCAAGCCCCATTAATTGGTGAGGGTCTCAATATAGTTAGGGAGTAGGAAGACTCCACGGGGCTTTGAAAAGATAATTGTGCATAGAGAGAAAGGATTTATCATCTACCAAGTGAGCTCAAGTCAACAGGTTTTGCAGAGTACTGTTAGGGGTTGATAGGATAAAAAGGAATTTAAAGACTCCACCCCCAGCTACCCAAAGAAAATGATGTCTTTCCTGGGGAAGGGGGACACAATTAAAACATAGAAACACATTGAAGGACAAGGAAGAGATATATCATGCGGTGCCAAGTTACTGAGCCTGTACATGCAATTAGAGTTCAGAAAACCAAGAGAACAGTGAGGCTTCCCAAAGCCACATGGAAGCAATTGAAGAATATTCCAGTGGCTACTTTTGTAAAAGGTTTGAAAGGAGAAGCAGACTTGCTCACTTTTCTGCTGACAGAGCCCGGTGCTGGATGTGGCTTACGTCCATTTCATGTTCTCTGGACCTCACATGTTACTCCAGTTTTCCTGAGTACACCTCACTTCTACTGCGTGATTGCCAGGGGCTTCTCAGACGCCTGGCCTGGAACACCTATGCAAATCACCCAGCACTTGTGTGAACCTGGCAGTGTGAGGGAGTTAACACCTGGAGTTGATCAGTTGATCCTTGACCAGCCGAGGGTGGGAGCTTGTGGATGCCTGTCCCCATCGTGTCCCTTGAGTAGGCAATCATGAGATTCATTCTTCATGGCTGTCAGAGAGTCCCAGGAGGATCAGGCTCCAGTTTCCCACGACTGCAACCAAACTTGATAACACAACTTTGTAGGTATTGGTTTCCCTTCTTCCTTTGTTTCCTCCTTCCCAGTCCCCTACTCCAGTTCCCTGAAATCACTTCTGAAAATAACCTACTTGCACACAAACCCTTGTGTCAGGCTCTGCTTCCTGGAAGGAATTCAGGGGGCTATGACAAGCCCCTGGGAATATGATGAGTTCTGTTTTTTAGAACTCAAATATTTTCTCAGTTTGCAGTGAACTCTGACACAGGGCTTCTCCCCAAGCAGTTTGCCCTCTAGGAAAGTGTAAACCAAAATGTACTATAGGCTTGACTTAGAGGTTTAACCAAAAATGAGATTATATTTTAGGAAGGCCCAGGATATGAGGCCAAGGAGCAGAAAGGAGCATTTTCTATTTCCTAAGTCCCTATGATGGGCCAGCACTTTATTAATGATTATGTAAACCTGATTAGGTAAGTAGAATGATCTGTCTTTTGGAGAGGAGAAAACTATGGCT
Organism: Macaca thibetana thibetana; assembly: GCF_024542745.1. NCBI lineage: Eukaryota > Metazoa > Chordata > Mammalia > Primates > Cercopithecidae > Macaca > Macaca thibetana. The sequence continues at coordinate 137,743,433 of NC_065583.1, forward strand.
CAGAGGGAAAAGGAAGTGACAAAAATTATAGTCTGAAATCAGTTATAGGGACTCCAGAGCCCACATCTGGTTCATTTCCCTGATGCTGTCTCCCACGCACTATTCATTCGCGGGGTTAGGCACATCTCTCAAGTATGTCAATGGTCTTCAGTAAGTTTTTTCAAGTGTTGAACTGGAAATCAGTGATCTGCAGCAATTAGTTGGCATTTTAAGCTCTCCAGGTTGAGGGATAGAGTTGGCCCCTTAAAAGAGCATGAACGCCCGGAACACTAGAAAGCTGCTTATATCGGGCTGCTACACTGAGAAACTGAAAGCCAGCTTCAGCTTGGCTCTGAGAAATGCAGGGCAGCTGTCTGGCTGGTGTACAACACAGAACATGTGTCATGCCTATCATAGCCCTGGGCTCAATGCTGAGCACACAGTAAGTACACAAGAAACATTTGCCAAATTACCTAAAAGCTCTGAGAGCCACAGCTCCATTTTCTTTGTTTTGCAGGTCACAAAACACATTTCTTTGCTGTCTGCACTGTGCGCCATTCATATCTTTTACATGTGGACCACCAGAATAATAAGGACCTAAATGCATTTATTAAAGCCACACAACAGCATCTTGAGTCTGAGAATCTTCTTGTGCTCACATAGCTCCTGGAGCATGATAACTCACAGCTTTTTGAGTTGTCACTCTATCTTGCTCCTGCACAATGAGCTAGATCCCTGCTGCCTCATGTCATCATCCTCTGTACTTTTCCTGATTCTGTGTTTATTTACTAATTGGCTGATTCCAGTTGTTTTTTATTGACTTAGAAGTCAACACAGACAAAACAATTCAAGTGCAGGGTATTGAAAGCCTAGGTATACATTCTCACACTGCTTTCTTTGGTCACAGTGACCATGTCACATCTCTGAGACCATCTACCCTCACTTTGCATCTCCCAACCTTGGAGAAGAAAGAATCAGAAACATTTAAGCCTTCTGCAGTGGACATGCCACATCCATTTGTTCATTTGCATTTGCTGAGATAGAACTACGTGATTTTTATACAATGAAAAGTAGGGACTCTAATAACTGATATGAATTTTTTTGAGCACTAGGTTGCCAAGGAGTTGGGATGCTATGCAGTGTTTCCTAAATTACGGCCCTTCAACCAGCTGCATCTGAATTTCCTGGAATGATTGTGAAAAATACAGATTCCTAGCCTCCATCCCTGATTATTAGTTCAGAATTTTGTTCGTTTTTTTGTTTACAAGCCGACTGATTGCTAACCAAGAGATTCTCATCACAGTAAAGCTTGATACCCCCTAGGTCTATGGAGACCTGCAGGGCCCTACGTGGCCAAGCAAAGATTTTATTGGTGCACGTCGCCTCTACCTTGTCCACTTCAGAACTCTCACCCAGCTCTGGCACCGTGTCATCTAATCCTTCTTCATTATATGAATTTGTGAATGTATTGGTGGAGGTGAAAAGAAATGAAAAAGAAATATTCAAGAAATCACAATCCAAAAAGTTCACTGATGGACTATGAGAAGGAAATTGACCCAAAAGTAGACTACGACAGGAAGTCACTATAAACACATTATGCCTTCCAGCTATTTTCCGCATGTGTATCTGGCTCTCAGAAACTTCCCTGCAGGTACCCCATTTTGGTTCCAAAACCACAGTTATCCAATTACACTCTGGAATCAAGGAAGAGCTAACCTAATTTTCTAATTTCCATTGAGAGTGTAGGAGAAATTTGGCTTTGTATAAAAGTTGTGTGTTGTATAAATAATAATACCTCCTTATGTTTGCAAAGTAATTTATGGTTTCAAACGTCATTTAAGGACAGTGTCTTATTTAAACTTTTCATTGTTGAAGATACCAAAATTATAATTTGGTGTCTACTAAGGTAAACAGCAAGCCAAGATTTTATTGCTTCCCCCCAGGTAATTTCTGTCAAACACACAGAGGTCTTAAAAACCAAATCAGAAGAAATTCTTCAGCGAGGGCGTGAGAAACATGCGAACGCTGCCTCACAGGCTGAGTTTTGTGAGATACTTCTAATCTCCACATATATAGTCGACAGCAAAAAAAAAAATCATGATTTGCCAAAACGAAAATTAGCTTCTCTGAGTCACTGTGTTTAAGTGTATAAATTTTGTTAATAAAAGTACCTGCTATGGATTTGGTTCTAGGAGACATATCATGTCTTAAATCACTTCCTGAATGTATTCAAATCCGCCTGCCAAAGAAAGGTTCACTCTCAGACATAATGCTTTTGACCACAAATAAAGTCTCTGCCATCTGTTTTCACACTAGGAAAATGCTATTTGGATTCAGTGATGAAATAAAAAATCCTATTCACATAAATCCAGGTCTTGTTCTCTTACCCTGGGATACCTCCTGCTGAAATTACAAGAAAAGGAACTTCGTTAATTAAAATGATGAAGTGTGAACATATGTTGTTCAAGAATAGCAATACCTCCACCTACATCTCCAAATTATTAATATTCATATAGTCCTTGGTTTTTATTTGTTTATTGGAAATGAGAGCTCTTCACAACCAGGGCTTCAGATATCATCATTTTATCTGGCACCAAAATACATGAGGGAGGGGATGTCTTTATTTTTACAGCCCCTTTTAGCTTTGTGCACCAAATACTTCAACGATATTTATCACTGCTGAGTATCTTCTTGAAATGAGAAAACACAAGCAGATTAGGACACTAAAGAACTAGAGAAGGGAATTTAAGTTTGGGTAGACAAATGAAATATTATCATGGTTGAGAAAGGTGGATTCTGGGTCCCTAAATCTCACCCCATTGATGACCCCTGCTCCAGGCACAGAGAAGGACATGACTTAAGGGAAAATGCATGGTCAGCACAGGCTGGAGTTTCAGTCTCAAACTTTTAGCTCCAACCTGGGGAGCTCAGGAGGCCCCCTTTTCCTCTGAGCACCAGAGCTAGAGTGAAGGCAGGTGGAATATCCTGTTACCCAGCTCATTACTCCCAGCCCCGACCATGTTCCTGATAGGAACATCTTGCTGTTTTGCCTCCAGAAGAGGAAGTATGAGGATGTATGAAAATGTGAGCATGTGTGTCCCCTAAGATACCTTTCCATGCTTCTTGCCCCTTGCCCCAGCCAAAAGGACATCCAAGGAAGTTGGGGGATAATCAGGCCCAGAAGTGCCCTGGACCAGACGTTCCATGATCTAGCACATGCGAAGGAAAATACTAAGAAAGTACACATGGAGAAGACGAGGGATACAAGGTGTTTCTTTCCAACCTCTCTGCTTCTCCCAGCAAAAGCCCCATCCTCTAGCCCTCAAGCATGCTGGCCCCATGGAGTGTAACTAATCCACAGCAGCATCCCTCCTTCTGGGGACAGAGTGTTGGGTAAGGAAGTGTGGGGGAGCCATAGTCTTTGAAACCTTATCAGCCTAAAATCTCAGGGTCACACACAAGTCAGAGGCACTTTTCTGCCACCCCTCCTTCTGACCCTGGTCCCACCATTCTCTCAGGTAGAATGCTCCCACCATGCTCTCCCCCTCTATGTACCAGATTAGTCCAAATGTTTCCTTCACGTCATCTCTCATGTCTATAGCTTTCCATATTCAGTTTCCACCCTAATTCACATATCAGGATTATTACCAGAGACTCTGTTACTGGATTCCTTGACTTTCCCATCAATTATTCTATCTCTCTGCTTCCAAATGACTCTTCCTAAGTATCATTGTCTTCGTGCCATGCTTACATACCAACCTTCTGTAGTTCCCATAACCTACAGATTACGATGCAAGGAACTATTAATAGCACAGATTCTGGAGCCAGTCTCCTGGAGCTTCTATCCTGGTTCTGCCACTTATTAACTCTGTTACTTTAGGCAAGTTACTTAACCTCTCTGTGCTTCAGTGTCCACCTCCTAAAATAAGATAAGATAGTACATACCCCATAGGATTGATCTGAGGATTAAACGAGTTAATACAGAAGTGTCTAAGCAACCAGGAAGTGGTAGCTATTATCACTCTTGTTACTGAATGTGGTCCCAACTTCTCAGCCCAGCATCTATTGGGGCATACAATCAGTACTCTGAAACTCTTGAAATTGTAGATGCTATCCTAGGGGTCACTAGCAGCGTCTAAAACAAATTAGAAGACCACTTAAGGTGATAGTCATGGTGGCCAATAAGTCATTCTCTGCTCTCACGGAGTAAAGATTTAATTTGAACTAAGAACCTTAGGAGAAATACAGAAAGCTGGGGAGGAGAGGTGGTTTTCTCTCCCCTGCTGTTCCTGGGGACACATGTGATGCTCAGAGAAGCCGGAAGGGAAGATTCGAGCTGATTATAATCTAATGAGGCTGCCAAATCAGTTTTACTTTCCAATACCACATAATGACTGGTGAGTCTCATGGGCCCTGAGCCAAGATTATTTTAAGTGGTAGCATTAGCTGGGTCAGACTGATCAGCCTCTATGGGGAATACTTTGGGAACTGTCATCTTCCAAGCCAGTGCAAGAGCAGCCTCTGCCACTGAACTGATGGTGATACACATGGTATTTGGAGGGCAAATCTGATTCATATGCAGTAGCAGTAGACGGAAGAATGGTTAAAATGAAAGAGAGAGGAGAAAAAGAGCAAGAGACAAGCATTATACAGGAAAAAAAGAATAATACAGGTAGAATAGGAATTACATAGAAAGGGGAAGATCATTTTTTTAAAAAAATAAGGGCCAGGCATGGTAGCCTATAATGGTAGCCAGCAATTTGGGAGCCCATGGCTGGAGGACAGCTTGAGGTCAGGAGTTTGAAACCAGCCTGGGCAACATAGCAAGACCCCCATCTTGACAAAAAAATACAAAAGTTAGCCAGATGTGGTGGAACACACCTGTAGTCTCAGCTACTCAGGAGGCTGAGGCAGGAGGATCACTTGAGTATAAGAGTTTGAGGCTACAGTGAGCTATGATCATGCCACTGCACTCCAACCTGGGTGACAGAGACCCTGTGTCTAAAAAGTAAAGAAATGAAATAGAAAATAAAAACAAATGGTAGAAATAAAAGGAACTGAGTAGTAGGGGGCAGAGGCATGTCTAGGGGAGAGAACTAGAACTGCCAAGGGATTTGAGTGTCTGATGGATTCTGAAGACTGAAATATACATGACCCCAAAAAGTAATGTCATTTGTAAATATTTGTTAATGAGCTTAGTGAAGTACTACATGGAAGAATGATCTGGCCAATGAGAACAATGTGCACCAGTCAGTTGGATTCTTGAAGCTGCCAGTTGGATTCTTGAAGACCTCATCTTCAGCCACAGCAGGTGGCTGGGGGCTAAGAGTTACTTGGGACTTTCCCAGTGCTCTAGTTCCTTCTATCTCTTAGAAACAAGTCTGGCTCAATATGTTCAGCAGCCCCACACAAATCCATTGATGTTGCCCAGCAAATCCATTGATGTTGCCCAGAGGAAGTGTGGATCAGGGCTTGTTGACCCCACGGTTAGCAGCAGAAGAGCAGGGCCTCTGCCTCCCCAGCCAGGAAGCCCACAGTCTTGGCCACATGAATGAAGGAGGTCTTGGCAGCATCTGACACACCTCGGGGTAATGATTTAGCCACCCCAAATTACCATGTCTCCACAAAATAGTCACTTGAGGCCACACTACATTGTGGAGAGACAATGAAAGAGCTTCTGTGTTTGAGCTATCTTTTCCTCATATGTGAATAATTTCACATACACACACACAAAGAAAACAGCTTCTCTCTGTCACCTACTGACTCAGGAACAAGGATCAGATTATCTCTTAGATATCCACCCCAAAAAGAAATAAAAATCATGAAAATATGGGTAAATACCATGGTGGACATTTAAATGAAGCTGAGAAAGAAAGCTTTCTCTGTTTAGAAATTAATTCAAAATGGATGGCTGGAGATGGATGCGTTTGTTGAAAATAAGGAAGAGGAAGAGAAAGGTTAGTAAATAATAGGTCAAATCTTCAGCCTAGAGGGCACCACTCAGTTTTCTTTTGTTCCCCCTTAGGTTTCCTGGTGTAGCTGTGCAGTTGCAACGTAGTTTTGTTTTTTGGGTTTCTTTAAACCTACAGCGGTGAGAGGGACTTGGTGGCGATGGACTGCCATGCGCTAGGTCCTTAGAGGGCTCTTGAGTTTTTCCCACCTGTCTCCAACTCCAGGGCCACCACTCTGATGAAGCCACTGCCATCTCTGACCAGCTCCCCTGCTGTGGCTTTCACTCTTTCTCTCTTTACAGCCCACTCCACACAGCAACAGCCAGCATGGCACTTCCTGTTCCGGGCCCCTCCCCCTGACTGCACCCTGTGCTTGTCCTTCTCGGCACTCTCCACAGTGTGTAAAGATCAGTATGTGGGGTGATTTGACTAACGATTCTCTCCCCTTAAGTATAAGTAAACCCCTAGGGCAAGGACTGCTCACCAGGTGCCTGGTAGTATGCCCATCCCATAACAGGCTGGAGCTCTTGGGTGTGTGGGAGGGAGTAGGAAGGAAGCAACAGCTGCCAATCAAAGGCCCGTTTGGGCATGTGACCCTTAGCTAGCCAATCAGAATCCTTTCCAGGGTTGTAGCAATTGAAGCAGTTGTTTGGGTTGTCTGTCTTGTCTTGGATTGGATTCTCCCAGAAGGAGATCCTGTGGATTTCTTCTGCGATCCTTTCTTTAATAAAGCACTTGCACCTGAATCATCGACTCAGGCTCTATTTCAGGATCTCCTTCTTAAGGGAGAGGGGAAAGCAGGATCCAGAAGAAGCAAAGCAATGGAGTAGGCATGGGATCAGGAAGAGGAGAGGGAGGTTGCCGTGAGCCCAGCAGACCCCCTTTCAGGCTGTTAAGGAGGAAGATTCGTACAAACATGAAGGTGGCCCAAGTAGCTCTAAGGTCCCTTCTCTCATCTCCGGTCCTTACCCAGGCCGTAGGCTCTAGATAAAACGCTGCCCCGCCACCTGCCTGGGCTCTTGTTTTGGCTCACCTTTCATCCGCCTTCACAGACTCTGTCTGCCTCAGCTGAACCCAGAGAATTTGCATTTTGCTATTTTCTATCTGTACTGGGTAGCCTGGCTCCAGATGTTTGGGGCAGCAAATGCAGAAATTCCAGGCAAACGGATCCGATAATTCTCTGCTTGGCTCCACTCGCTGCATCCCAGGCACCAGATGCCTCACTGGTGTCTGCTTACCTTCCTGGGAGGCAGATCCACCGCTCAAAGATAGAGCCCAACGACAAGACACGTACTTATGGAGGCCTTTTATTTAATAACTCATTTCATTGAAGGAAAAATCTGGAATCTACTAAGACCTCCTGATATTTTTTAATTAACTAGAAATTTTGGATGTTTTCCTCAATTATTTTCATCTAAGGTGGTTCAAATGACAATGGAGGGGAGACTGTTTTAAAAGCATGTTACTCCATTTCTTTCATCCACCTCCATCAATGATAATATGAGTTATCACTCTTTAATATTAACCATGTGGTAGGCTTCATGCATTCTCACGTACATTTCATCCTCACGTACATTTCATCCTCAGGCCTGGAGAAGATAATTTCATCAAAGTCACACAAGTAGTACACGGAAAGGTGTAGATTTGAACCTGGATCTGACTGCAAACCCATACTCTTAACTGCTTCATTCAACTTTTGCCAGCAATCAAAGGATGCCAGATCCTTTGCCCCTTGTATTACAGTTCATTCATTCATTCATTCATTCATTCAACAAATGCTTATAGAGCACTCCTGTAAGGCATTATTCTAGGCACTGAGTGTTATTGAACAAAAAGGATCAAAAAAAATACCTCACTATTCTCATAGAGTTTACATTCAGGGATGCAAGGAGGGTGAAACAGGAGATAAGAATAAACATTAAAAATTAAGAAAATTTTGTAGTATGTTAAGAGGTGATCACTATGGAGGGGAAAAGCAAAGTAAGTGAAATCAGAAGTGCAATTTAAATTAGGGTGGTCAAGTTAGGACTCCCTGCGAACGTGACTTTTGAGCAGAGTGCAGGAGGTAAGGGAGTGAGGCATGTGGCTATCTTGAGGAAGAGTGGTCCAAGCAGAGAGAAGAGCCAGTGCAAAGGCCCTGAGGCCCATCCAAGAAACAGTGATAAGACTGGTATGGCTAGAAGTGAGGATAATAGAGATGATGACACAGAAGTAACAGTAGCCAAAAGGCCAGAAATAAGAGGCACTGTTTTTATGTCTTGGTCTCTTGAAGGATCAGTAATGTGGTGGCTTCCCCAACACCTGCTAAGCCCTCAAGGTCTTTATATACGCACCATTTTCAGGATTCCAAATGAAAAGAACAGTATGGTCCTGATGGTACCAATGCGGCAGCTACAGCTGCTCAGAGAGCTATTTCTATCCCATTCACCCCACTTCAACACCCATACCCTTCAATTCAGTCTTTCAAGAAGCTGGGTTGACCAGAAACCGGAAAAGGCAAAATTCTCCATCCCTCAGGCCATCTGCAGCTGCCACCTCTACATGCCTTTCTTCCCCACAGAGCCTGAGCACCTCATCCCTTCCCTAAGAAAGTGCCCTCCAGAGTCTACTTACCCTCCTAAGAACAGTGTATCAGTGAGTGAAAAACTTGGTTTTGCAATTTTTTTTTACAAAGTACTTTCTCCAAGTAAGGGAGGCTGAATTTCCACTGGGAGCTAACGTCATTAATCAGAAAAGTAGCAAAATGTACCAAATCTTAGGGACAGGCTAGCACATAATCAGCAAATGAGTAAGAAGTCAGGGGCCAAGGGCAATACCCAGTGAGGTGCAAGTTTGGGTTGGGTCTAGTGGTTTGAGGACAGTCTCCTCCTTGGGAATCCCAACTTGTGCCAGAGGATGGGCTCCTGTTGTTTAAGGGCTCTGTGCCAGGCTGGACAGATGTGGCTGTATGCAAATCTCACTGCCATAAGTACAGGCCACCAGTGCCAATGTTAACTTACTGGTAGGGGGAAAGCAGAGCTGTGTTTCCCATGGCTTTGTAGAGTGACATTGCCACATGTCAGCAAAGAATCCTTTTTCACATAAACACATTAACCCCACTGCGACTCTCACTTGAGGGAATGTAAGACAGCCCATCTCTTCATTTCTGTTTGAGATTCAAGCTGATCCTGAACATGACCGAGCATTTGACTTCGAGCTGTCATCCACACCAAGAAGTCAAGGCCTTTAACTGCAAGGTCAGAGACTCAAGGTTGAATCCCAGTTCTGCCACGGAACAGCTGGATGACAAGTTACCTTAAATTCTCAGAGTCCCTTTCTTGTAGAAAAATGTGGCTAAAATCATACCTCGAAGGATTGTCATGAAGATGAAGCAGGCTGGCCCATAGCACCTACTCAGATAAACCCTTTTGGAAGAACATCATTCAGGATACTCTGTGGGCTGCAGAATTAGATGACACATTTGAGAAACTGAGGGAAAATATGGAAATGTCAATGATAATCTCCTCAGAAACATACTATTTACTTTCAACTCCTCTCTTAGATCCCTGAGCATCCAAGGGAAAGTGTGATATTCAGCCCTCAACCAAAGACCTTGCAAGAATGTCTCCAGACAATCTCAGGCAAACCCCAATTTTGATGTCCTTTCTTTTGCTGAGCGTATTTTATGGAGAAAAAGACACAAATAAATTAAAAGTTTATTCTGATACATCATTCTCTAAAATGACTCTGTGGAAAAGACAGCAAGGAAAAATCTTTAGGTAATCTTTCTTTCCTTGACATTAATTCACATAACATAAAATATTTGATTTCAAAATATTTCCCACCCAAAAGGATTAAAGCCAATTTTTGTATAAAATCCAAAAGGATTAGCCAATGTTTGTATAAAAGTCACCTATTTCTTACAGTTTTAGACCTTTATAAAGATATTTTATGTGGAAAAAAAGGATTCCAACATTTACTGGTTAATATTTTGGCAAGAAATGTCAGAAAGATCTTGAGTAAATTCAGGGTTTTTTCCTCTTCAGTTCTACTTAACACTCTGAAAGACATGAATGAGTTCCAGGATTTACCACCAGAGGGCACTAATGCAAAACTGAGTCACAAAGTCGCATACGGTGTATTTGGCCTTGCTATCACCGAAATGCTTCTTTTTAAATAAAATGTTCCCCTCTTATTTAAGCAAAATTTTGAATACAAATGCCTCACATTAGCACTGACTGACTACATGCAATCATTCATACAAAAGCATATTATTCGGGAATACTATACAATAAGTTGTTTTCTTTTTTAAAGTCACAGTTTATAAAATTAAAAATAGGGTGGAACTGAGAACATGTTCAGAATAACCATGCCCTCATCTCTTGGGCTTGCTTCTCAGAGTTCTCTAGCTCTTGCTGTCCGTACCACTGCTTTGGGTTTTGCATATAATAAGCTCCAGTGAGGCTGTACTGCAAATAACAGAGTATCTAGACCAGATCTGGATTTGAATCCCAGCTTTTCCACATAATAGTTTCGTGACCTGGAGAAGGTCTCTGTGCCTCCATTTCCCCACCTGTACAATGGAAGCAGTTAAAGCTTGCAGAGCTGTGGTAAGGTGTAAGAGATTATGGTTACAAAGTCCCTAGAACATTCTGGGTGCCTAATTCAATGCTGACATTTCGTGGGATTATATGTGGGATTCCTGTACATAAAGATGCTAAGAAAGAAGTACATTATTATTCCTGTATGACAGACATGGAAACTGAGGTTAAGTAATATCCCAAAGGTCATAGAACTAGTAGTGAGCAGGGAGAGTTACAAAGCTTATGTTATTTTGACTTTCCACACTGCTTGCCCTCGAAGGGTAGAGGATGGGTGGACAGACATTGTATATTAGGCTTCTTTGTACCTGCAGGGCTGACACACATGATAAGTTCTCAGTGAATGCATGTGAAGATGATGAATATACATATGTGGCAGATTCTGAAAAAAAAAAAAAGGGAGTAAATGCAATTGCTCTGAAAGATCAAAAGGGCTTTACCAAAGCATGGTATTGTTATCACCATTATTATTAACCATGATGATTAAATGCATCACCAGTTTGGCAGATTGCAGGATATGCAGATATGCAGACTGTCATTTAGCGTAACAGGTGATACTTTCCCAGGAAAGGGAAAGAAAGGGGAGCTGAGCTGAGGCCCAGGGAGCTCAGAATTTCTGAGGCAAGAGAGGAGCTGGGCCTGTGCAGGGAGAAGGACCAAAGGGGGCACTGGACACCTCGCAGGTGAACCAGTCAAGGGTCCAACAGGTGGCCACACCTGGATAAAGAAGGGCAGGCAGTAACAGGGCACCAGAAGCATATTCTAACAATGTGGCATATCTGAAGAGGAATACCTGTTCCCAGCCAGTCCCAAAGAACAGTCTGAACTTGATGTGGTTTCAGTCCTGGAGCCACTGAGGGAGATGTAATCATTGCTGGCCTCCTGGCCTCTGCATCCATCCCTGTTCCTGCCCCCGTCATAGTTCCTTGCTATCAGGGACTGTGTCTAGCCTGTCTTTGTATCCGGATTGCCAAGCCTAATAGCTTGCTCAGTAACTCTCTACAGCCTGAAAAATGAAGGGCCCCATGCTCTCCACCACCACCCCAGGAGGAGGCCTTACCAGCATCTGTCCTAAAGCATCAATGTCAAGTGTTTTCGGCTCTAGCACCCTCAGAGCTCTGAGACCAGTGTTTTCTGGCTACACAGGCAGTAAGAAGCACAGGCTTACAGCAGGCCAGACAGAAGCTAATTACAGCAACCTGAACTTGCCACGACTAACATGCTTATTTAATTCAAGTGTTTGTTTGTTGACCTCCAGAAATCAAATACAGAGGCCTCACAGGCCAGGCCACCACTGGGGCCCTGGGAGCGATGTCTGTGTGCAGAGCAATTACACAGGCTTGCAACCAGGCAGGGGTTGGGTTGCATGGTGATACCTGGAACATTATCCAGTCTGGAAAGATGTCAATTCTGTGGGGAATGTGGTTCAACCTGGGTAGAAAATGAAAGGCATGAAGCTGGCCATGAAGGCTGTTAGCCAGTGACAGCTCTCCTGAAGGAAGGCTAATTTGTGGAAATAATAACAGCCCCTTTCACCAAAAACCTACTATGTATCAGGTCCTTTATGTACATGATTACATTTATTTCTCCCATCTTTGTGAGACAGATACAATTATTTCAATTTTACGGGTTAAAAAATTGAGTTTTTTAGGCAAGGACCAGGTTAAATAACTTTTCTAAGGTCAGATTGTAATAGTAACAACAGTAACAAATATTTTCAGGGTGTTTACAATAATTCTGAGCTGAACACTTCATATAATACCATTTAGTACTCATACGAATCCTATGACGTAAGGATTATTATTAACTCCATTTTCCAGATGAGGAAACTGAGACTTGGGGAGGGTTGAGTAACTTGTCCAAGGTCACAAACAGCTACGATATGGCAGAGCCAAGGTTCCTGTGATGATGATAATAATAGCTAACATTTAAGGCAGGAACAATGCTCCACGGCTTTTGTCATTTCAGTCTTCACAAAAACCTTGTGAGGTAGGAATCAGTATGCTCATTTTATAGATGAGGAAACTGAGGCTTAGGAAGATGAAGTAATTTATCTAGGGATTAAAGATTTTGACACAGTCTCACCCCAGCACTGTAGCCTGAAATCACTATGCTATGGGGCTCCGTGGGCTAGAGCTTCATTAGAGCATAAGGAGTGAAACTAAGATTCAAACCCAGGCTGTCTGGCTTCAAAGCCTGTAATGCTTTCTGGCTCAAGGTTGTACAATTCTCCAAATGAAGGTTTGTCTGAGGGGCAGCAAATGTTCTTTAAGTCCAAGCATATCGGCACAGGTTGCTCTGATCTATGGGCAGTTAAAACAAGCTTTCAAAAGACTGAAGGCACATGAAGCTAGAAGGAGACTGGAATAAGAAGGCAAGGATGAGGCTAAAAGTTAAAGCATGTCACTCAAATCAGCAACCAAGCATCCCCATCCTGAACAGAGCCAGCGAGATTCCGTCCAAGCATGGGCACTTGGAGCAGACTTCAGTTACTGATAATAATGATGTTAATGACTACTAATATTTACTGAGCATTAAACTGGGTACCAGACACTGTTCTAGGTCTCTACATGCCTTTATTATCTATTGTATCTCCATTTTACATACAAGCCAACTGAGGCTCAGGGTCCTTGAAGACCTACCCAAGGTGACTCCAGCAGGAAAGGCAGAAAGCCAGCACCCAGATTTGGATCTCACTCTAGAGCGTCCAGGCTGGGTTCTTTCTGCCACTTACGTCACCATGACCCCATGGTCATGAACTAATGTAATGCCTCAGTTAATTAGACTTCTTCATCTACAAAATGAGTTCATAAGTTTCTCTTCTTTTCATAGGGAGAGAATGTATGAAGGCAGTTCTTTAAAAAAAAAAAATCCCAAAGGCATTAAAGTTTTCCAAGCTGTCACTAAATAAATGATATTCCTGTTACAGGAAAGAAGCAAGACCTTTAAAGAGGACAGCCACAGCATCAACACAGCATCAAAAAATATAACATTTCCATTGTTTGTTTATTTTTAAGACGGAGTCTCACACTGTCACTGGTTGGAATGCAGTGGCTCAATCTCAGCTCACTGCAACCTCCACCTCCTGGATTCAAGTGATTCTCCTGCCTCAGCCTCCCGAGTAGCTGGGATTACAGGTGCCCACCACCACGCCCGGATAATTTTTTTGTATTTTTAGTAGAGACGGGGTTTTGCCATTTTGGCCAGGCTGATCTCGAACTCCTGACCTCAGGTGATCTGCCCACCTCGGCCTCCCAAAGTGCTGGGATTACAGGAATGAGCCACCGCACCAGGCATCTCCATTGTTTATTGTAATCAATTAAACCCAAAAAACATGAAATGGAATTGCCTCACTTTTCATAAAAATATACTAGTTACACACACACCACACCCACCCACACACACACACACACACACACACACACACACACACCCCTTCACTACCCTATAATTAATGGAGATTCCTCCCTGCAAGGAAGTGGTCAGATCTGTGTGAACCAGGTAGTGTGAAGTTAAATTCCAAGGTATGTATAACGTGTTGTAATTCCTCTACTCTCCATAAGCTGTTTTTGCCCGGCAAAGAGTCAGGGAGTTCCTGGGGAAATCTCTAAAAGATTCACCAGGACTGGGAACAGGTCTCACTGCTTTGTTGAGTATTTCCAACATAGTCATTAGTCATGAGTCAAGGTAGCCACACCTGGATGAACAAGGCAGGCAGTGACAGGGCACCAGAAACGTACTCTGCTAACAATGTAACTTCTTCTATATAGACCACAATTTAGAAGTTGTTTCAGGCTGGGTGCAGTGGCTCATGCCTGTAATCCCAATGCTTTGGGAAGTCAAGATGGGAGGATGACTTGAGGCTAGGAGTTCAAGACCAGCCTGGGCAACATACTGAGACCTCATCTCTACAAAAACCATTTTAAAATTAGCCTGGTGTGGTGGCACATGCCTGTAGTCCCAGCTACTCAGAAGGCTGGGTTGGGAGGATCACTTGAGCCCAGGAGTTGGAGGCTGTAGTGAGTCGTGTTCATGCCACTTTACTCCAGACTGGGCAAGACAACGAAACCCTGTCTCAAAAAAAAAAAAAAGAGGGAGCTATTTCTCCTCAGCAGTCTCTCCCCTGATAGAAAGAAAAACCCAAAAGGTTCATGTTAATTTAATACCATCACTTGAACTCAGGAAACACATTTTAATTCATATTTGCCTGCCTCAGAGTCACAATATCAAGAAAAGAAAATGCTAGAAAATATTACTTCCAAATTAATTATTTCTGAATGTTTTCATATATTACTAGAATCTCATTATGATTACAACAAATGTAGGCTAAAGTCCACATATTAATATTTAACTGTTCCGTGCAATGGGTTTATTACTCCAAATACTGCTAAATCCCCAAAGATTTTTATTTAGTTAAATGCAGAGAAGTCTTCATATAAAGACTTCTAATTTATAATTTCTAGGCCAAGAGTCTCTGAGGTCTCATTTCCATTTACAAAATGCTACTGCCATGAAAGGAAGAATGAATGAAATAAAATGGCTATCTTCCCTAAGACTGAGACTTACTTATACTTGAACCCTGGATTTAGGGCATAGGTCAAAAGATCACCCTATTTACAGGGAAGCCCCCTTCCTCCACCACCTTGAGCACACACCCACCAGCAGCATCCTTTAATTTTTCAATTCTGTATAGAGATATTGCTGGGCTATTGGAACTGCAGTACTTAAAATTCTTACAAACACATTTCTTCATCCCATCCACCACCTTGGCAGAAATTCTTGGAAAACTGATGAAATAAGTTGGTGCTAAGACCTTGTGAACACATTAAGGCTTGTCATGGAAAAATGGGGGCAGCGTTATGAAGACCAAGAGATAGTTCCAGCTTCTGGTCCTCATGTCAGGTTTCTACATCTAACGAGCTAACAGGAGTGACTAACCTCTGGGGTGCAGTGTTGGACAACTTAAAACAGAACATTAGCCCTGGTCCCCATCTCACCCACACCCATTCTGCTCCTGACATAGTGTACCGTAGTTGAAAGGACTAAAAGACTTTGCCTTTAAAAAGGCATCTTTGATAGAGCAAAACTGTGTTTATTGAGCATTCTATCAATCAGTTAACTTTATAGTAACTGGCCTGTCTACAAATGCATAATGATTATTATTATTTACGATGATCATTTTTGAGCTCCTCTGATCCTGATCCTCAGTGACCAGGTCCTGTGGCTTCTGTTTCCATAGTCCCTCTGGCTGTACAACCTCTGTTTTTCGCAGCCTGTCCTTAGATGAGGACTTCATCCTCTCTTGCCAGGTTTACCAACCTCATCTCCTAACTGATGTTCTCGCCAGCCCATCTCATACATTACACCATGCCTTATCATCTGCCCGAAAGCACAGGTCCAATTTTTGTCATTTCTCTGCTTAGAAGCCTTCAGTAGCCCCTACAGCCCTTCATACTCCTTGATCTGCCATTGACACCTGTCCACCAAATGGTACCCAATATCTGCCTTTGCAAACTCCTCCTCCAGTGTCTCCTTCACATGTCTCCCTGTGACTTCCTATCTTTCCCCCTTGACTCCAGAGATGTCAAATCATCCTCCTGTTTCCATCTCTGCCTGTGAGAATTCTATCCTCATCTTTTCAAATGCTACCTTCTTCATGAAGGTTTTTCTCACCTCACTCCACCCATTCCTCTCATCAAACACACACACAAATATGACCTGGCCTTCCCTGAATCCCCATTGCACTCTGCACATTTCTAAAGATGTCATCCTCTGGCCAGTATTAGAGCTGGTAGTGAACTTGCCCTAACCACAAGCACCTTACAGGGTCACATTCAAATTTGTAATCCTCCAATGTTTAGGATAATGCTCTAAGCACATACCAAATACTCAGGAAACATTAGTGTGTACATTCATTCAAACAATATACCTTCATTTTGCTTTCAAAAAATTTGAAAGATTTTTAATTTTTACATTTGCAAAGAGAAGAATTTTAAGACATAGCACTGTGCTAAAAGGCTTAATAGTATATGGTATCATTCAAAATAAAATATTTAAGCAATGGATCCACCTTGCCCATAAGTGCGCCAATCCTGCAGATTTGACAGTTCAAACGTGTGACCTTGTGAATGCTGCTAGTAAATATAGCTCAGCGGTCTGAAGCCAGCCTTACATGTGGTCTCCATCTCCAATCCTTTGTCCCTTTTCTCCATGGAGCTTCTTTATAAGCTTTTTTTTTTTTTAAACTCAAGTTGGTGCTGAATTTTTGGCACTTACATATCTATCACTCTAAAAAGGAAGCTCAAAAAGTAATAAGCAGGCCCAGATTTATGTTCAGTGCCCAAAAAATATGCAATTTCTCCACTTTAATCTGATCCAGCCAAATGGCCAGTCCAATGTGCAACATATGTCCAGCCAACTGGTTGGAATCCATGCGTTTAGTTCCTTCTGTAGATTAATGAGATTATGGCATTGTTAAAAAGAGACAGAAAATGCTAATTTGACATCTACCATGATATACTTTACAGTTTGGGGGGTTTCTGCATTTTAAGACATTTTTAATTACTTTGTTATGCTGTGCCAATGAGGACCATATGCCCATTCTTGTCCTTCCACGCTGTCTCCATAGTCACCTGCACATTCCCAGGCAGCGCAGACTGTCCAGACCTTGCTTATCACAGCCTCTGTCTAGGAGAATCAAAAAGCAGCCTTCTCCTTCCACTAGTGCATGCACCTTCTGGTTAAAGCTGTTTCAGAAGAAAATAAAAGTCACCTACATGTTCAGAGCTATAGAATGAACGGACCATGAAAAGAAAACTTACTTCAAAACAATAGACATTCACTTGGTTGCAAAAGAAAGCCAGTCACATAGCAGTAGAAGCACTCACCACAGATACACTAACCTGTGACTTAGCAAAAACTGGAATTTTTACTCCTATGGTATACATTACCTGCATTAAAAAAAATAATTTATCATGGGGCTGTGAGCTACTATGCTGCCCCAGAAGGTTGTTGGAGATGATGGATGTAACACATGCTAACATACAGGATATTATTCTATCCTTTGCAAATATTTCTGAACGCCTCCAAAAACTTGAACAAAGCAGAATTGGATCTTCCTCCATTGATTCTCAGGAGAGCCCTCCCCCGCATACTCATCTCTTTGTATGGAGATGGACTTCACAAGGACAGAGTGCTGAGGCTGAAGGGCAGCACCGCTGCTCGCTGCTGCCTTCAAAACATTTTCTAAAAGTCCGCTTGGAGCTGACAGCTAGAATTCAAAAAATAAAAATTAAAAATTACCCATGCTAAATCACGAATACTAGCAGAAGCCTGCCACTTATGAAGCACCTACTAAGAGCCAGTCATCATTCTATAGGCATTACCTGTATTAACTCATTTAATCCTTGTACTCATACTATGATTATTAGATAGATATTGTTATCATCTCTTTCTCACAATAAAGGACACAGAGGCACAGAAATGTTAAGTAATAAGTCCAGTGTCGCCCAGCTAGAAAGTGTTTGAGTTAGCATATGAACTCCAGAAGTCTGGGAGAGACTGCGCCCTTAGCCACTACATTATACGAAGAGAAAAACATGAACAGAGACAACCATCCTACTGAAAATAGAAAGATGGAATGAACAAGCTTATTTTTCCAAATTCTCTTGAGCAATTATTGAAAATGTTTTGTTTACTATGAAAGAGTTTTAACATTTTGGGGTTCCAAACTATGAAATAACGGCATATAGATTGAGTTAAACATTGGCACGACGGCAGCCCTGCGCTGAGGAGGTATATGGGAAAACAATGCAAAACAAAACACAAGCATATGCACCTCAAATTCACCCAGCAAGAACACAAATGGCAGGGAAGAGAATGCAAGCCTCTTCTCTTCCCTACCCAACACCTGCTCCTCTTACCAGATGGGAACCTGGTTCCTGTTCCCGGAAGGCCGTAGAAGGCTCCCAGATGCAGGTGGAGACAGCAGCTCCCCCACCACTTGGAGGCAGCCAGGCAGTTTCTTGGCACAGATCTATAGTGAACAGAAATGTCAGCCCCAGGTAAAGGGTGCGGGAGTGGCCGGGAGGCAGGGGTGCTGTCACAAACTGCTCTTTGGCACCAGCATCACCCACCCAGGAAGAAGAGGCTGGGGACACACCCTCTTCCAGTGCTGCTGGAGGCCCAGGGCAATAGAAAACAGAAAGCCCAGGAGGAATTGGCAGAAAAAGTGAGTAGGCCAGTGAGCCTCCACCTCTCCTTCTCCACATCTTAGGATGGTTCTTGGTAGCACGGGCCAGTAGCCATGGGATGAGCTTTAGAGTTAGCCTGAACCTCGGATCAAATTCCAGGTGTGCCACTTTCTGGCTATGAGACCTTGCAAAAGTCATTGAACCTCCTCTTACTTTGTTCATCACTACCTTCATCCTCTTCCTGGTTGCCTTGAGATCAAGTATACACTTTTTATTTTATTTTATTTTATCTTATTTATTTTTTTGAGACAGGGTCTCACTCTGTCACCCAGGCTGGAGTACAGTGGCGCAAGCACAGTTCACTGCAGCCTCAACCCCCTGGGCTAAAGCCATCCTGCCAACTTCAGCCTCCCAAGTAGCTGGGACCACAGGCATGTGCCACCACACCCAGCTATTTTTTTTTTTTTTTTTGTAGAGATGGCATTTCACCATGTTGTCCAGGCTGGTCTTGAACTCCTGGGCTCAAGTGATCCTTGTGCCTCAGCCTCCCAAAGTGCTGGGATTACAAGCATGACTCACTGCACCCAGTCTAAACATCCTCTGAACTAAGCTTTTTATAACCCATAGGTTCAGACCCCTACTTACCTCTTCAGTCTCATTTCTCACCCCACATCTATATTCCAGGGGTCATTCTAGTTCTCACTTCTGGACCTTGCTCATTCTGTTCCTTCTGCCTGGAACACTTTTCCTGCCCCACCTCCCTTTTTTTTTTTCTTTAAACTGATGCAACCTACTCACCTTTCAGGTTTCAATGAATGTCACTTCTTCCAAGAAGCCTCCCTGCCTGTCTCCTGTGTGCTCTTATAGCACCAAATACTTACTCTTATGGAACATTTATAACCTTACATTGTAAAGCTACCTTGTAATGTAGCTGTGATGTGCACTTTCAACCAAGGGCATTGTAATAGTCTGTCTATTGCTTAATGTATCACTATGCTGTGTGCTCCTAATGGGAAGAGGACAACCTTTAACAGCACCCTATTAAACTATCCCTCTTACCTCTTTTATGTTTCTCTTTCATGCTAGATTGTAAGTTCCATGTGGCCAAGGACTACATGTGTCTTGCCATTTTTGTATCCCCAGAGCCTAGCATGTAGGCTGGGCTAGTATATAGCACAAACTTAATGAATATGGTTGACTAAATGAATAAATAAACCTCTCTACACCTCAGTTTCCCCATCTGTAAAATAGGGTAAAATAATATTCATCTCGAGAAGTATGCATGTGAGAATTAAATGAGAGAGCATGTACAAAGCCCCTGACACATAGCAGAAGTCAATAAATGGCAGCTCTACTGTCCATTCATCCATTCAGCCTACATGCATGGTTCCAATCACCTTTAAGTCCCAGGGAAAATTTGCATTTAGTATTTTGTCCACATCCCATCTCAGAAATATAACTCTTGCCCTAAAAATCTCTAGAGAGGATGCCACACCTCTCCCTCTGGCAACTACCTGTGTTTCCCAGTCCTTCGTTAGTCAATCAGCCAATAATTACATCTAAATCATCGACATATGATAGATGATAGATATTCAACACAGTATTTACAGAGTTCTTCAATATCCAGAATAAGAAAATCTTGCACAGAACCATCAGAGAGTCATTTCCAAGAGTCGTTTATTCATGATCCTCTTTCTTTCTCTCTCTCTCTCTCTCTCTCTCTCTCTCTCTCTGATACAGTCTCCAGGATACTAGAAAGTTTTCAAGGGACAATGAGCTATCCCATAGATTAATTTCATTCCCCATCCACTGCGGACTCACCTGATGCGAGCTACATACTGAGGCAGAAAGACCGATAGAGACAAGATAGAGACAAAAATAGAGAACTCCCTTTGGGAGTCCCCAGTCTATTGGAAGGAACAGGCACGTAAAAAAAATAATCTGCATAGTAAAAGGACGGACAATGGAACGCTGGGTAGTACCGCAGGCTCCCAGAGGAGGGAGCTAGAGAACAACCTAGTCAGATCCTAAAATGGCCCCTACCAGCAGGCTCTTTCTAACAAGACTTTTCGCCACATCTTCCACCCACTTGCTCTCATTCTGTCTCCTGTGAAGATGGAGAACAGTTCATCAGCATCTTCCTGATAATAACTGCCTCAATCCATCATAAAGGCCAGTCCTAAGGAACACAGTAGTCACCAAGTTCACGGTCCCTGTCTGAATATTTCACTGTCACATAAGTCTATAAAAGATAAGACTTGGAATCTGACTGGTTGAGCTAATAGGGAATTTCCAAGCACTAACTATTTCACCCTTTCATAGATAAGCTCTTTGTGGGTGGTGGTGAGAATACATCATTCTATTTGTTTCTTGTGAGGGCTACTTTGAGCACTGACTTGGTCTTCAAACTTCATGGCACTTTATTTTATGTCCTGAAAAACAGGATCCAACTGAAATTCAGAATCATTACTAAATGCAAAGAGAAAGAGAGAAGTATGAATTATAAGTGCAATAAAACATCATTTTTTTTCTGTGTTGCTAATGAGGAGGAACACATTTCTTTCTGTTCTGAGCATGCTTTCAGAGAGAGGCACATGGAGGAATCCACTGCCAGAGACAGTCTTAAGAACAGGTGGCAGAACAGTTCTCGAACAGCTGTGAGCCGGGTGCTCAGAAAGGCATCTTTGACCAACTCCCTCTCCCACAAGCCCTGCTCTGGACACCAGAGTCCCCACCACAGGGAGCCTCCTGAGATACAGAGCACTGTTATTGGGGGAGGATAACCTTATGCTTCCGTCCACAGTATCACATTTCTGATGATGACTAACTACCACCCAGAACAGATCCAGATAATGAGGGGTGGGAGACAGACCTGGTAAAATGTAAGCAATGGAATAAGCTTGCAGCATGGAGTGCCCTCTGCTCCAATGGGGTGGTGATCCAAGGGTACAGGTCCCTGGAGGAGTGTGTTAGCTCGCTAGGACTACCTAACAAATACCATACACTGGGCGGTGTAAACAACAGAAACTTACTCTCTCACAATTCTAGAGGCTAGAAGCCTGAGATGGGGTTGGTTTCTTCCGAGGCCCCTCTCCTTGGCTTGCAGGTGGCCAGATTCTCCCTGTGTCTTCACTTGGCCTTTCCTCTGTGTGTGTCTGCGTCCTAATTTCTTCTTCTTATAAGGACACCAGTCATATTGGATTAGGGCTTAATTACTTAACCTTAATTATTAACATCTCTTTAAAGGCCTCATCCCCAAATACAGTCATATTCCAAGACACTGAGAGATAGGATTTCAACTTGGGACACAAGTCAGTCTGTAAGAAGGAGTGGACCAGGAAACATGGGATGAAAAAGGAGGGACACTGCTGGGAATCCACCAGTGCAGGCACTCACACGAGTTTGATCATATGGAAGGCTGCAGGGCAGAGGTGAAGGGTCACAGCTGCCACCTCTCCACTGATGACTTTCAAACCTAATTATTCAACTATGACCGCTCCCTCGCATTCCAGTTCCACGTTTCCAATGGGCTACTGGACACATGCCACCTGGATGTCCTGCCAACATTTTAAACAAACACAGGAAAATGCAAATAGAACTCCTTTCTGATTTCTATTATTGTCATCACTAACCTTCCAGGAATTTTTCATCCTTTCCCTCTCCCTGCAAATCTAAAATATCACCAAGGTCCTTTGCTCTTGCTTTCTTGTGTCTCTTGATCCATCTCCTTTCCCCAGGCTGATGGTTACTACATCTCCTCTGGTCATTATTATCCAGACCACTGAAAATATCCCCTAACAGGCCTCATGTTTCCAGGCTTTTTCATCACTGATTCATCTACATCTACTACTCCTGGAGTAATCTTTCTAAACACTGCTTTTAATATGAACCTACCTCTGCTCTAAAAACCTTCCATGGCTCCCCATTATCAATGGAAAAACTTTTAACTATACGACCTAGTATTCTAGGCCTCTATCAGTCTGGTCCCTTCTAGTCTGACAGCCTACTCTTCCCCTAAACATTCTGGGGAAAAGTGGAAATACATGAATGAACAAACCCACTACACAAACTTTCCATCCACAAAAGAATAAGTAGATCTTCTTATTTATGGCCTCCTTTTAATATGTCACGTAGATGCTCATGTGCCCAACATTTTCCCCTCTGCCTTTCTAAATTCAACCTGTCTTCTAGTTCCCATCAATAGTGCCTCCTCCATTCCTGATCTTTCTTGATTGTTGAGATATCTTTTCCTACTTCTTTCAACAGCACTTACCCATTTAGCACTTCAGTGTGATACTTTTCTTATAATTTTTTCCTATCTATTTCTGTGTGTCATCTTACTCCACGACTACGTGTGTGAGTATGCCTTCCTCCCCAGGCTCCTCAGGGCCAGACACAACGCAAAACCCGTCATACTTAATAATAACCAAAACACTCATTGAGTATTGATCACATGCCAGGCACTACATTAAGTGTTTTCCAGCATTATTTCATTTAATGCAAACAACAATTCAGTAAGGTAGGTACTATTATTACTCCCATTATACAGATGAGGAGATTGTAGATTGGAAAGGTTAAATAACTCTCCTAAAATGACATAACTAGTAAATGACAGAGCTAGGATTCAAACACAGGTCTGCATGACCCAGAAGTCCCTTCTAATAGTTTCTTTCACAGAGTAAGTGTCTTTCAGAGAATAAGTGCTGAGCATATGTTTGTGAATTAAGGCTATGCCTGTTGCCAAAGCAATTGGGGTGTGAGGCAGGCAGAACAATGGCCCCCAAAGATGTGTACATCCTGTTTCTCAGAGCCTGTGAATCTATTACATTACATTGCAAAGGGGAATTAAGGTTGCAAATGGAATTAAGTTTGCTAATCAGAGGATTTTAAAATAGAGAGGTTATACTGCAATCTCTGGGAGGGCCCAACATAATCATAAGGGTCCTTAAAAGTAGATGAGGGAAGCATAAGAGAGCCTCAGGAGTGATACAATGCCTGCCCCTGCCTTGCTGGCTTCAAAGATGGAGGAAGGGCCCATAAGCCGAAGAATCTGGAAGCCTCTGGAAGCTGGAGAAGAAAGGAAATGGATTTGCCCCGGAGCCTGCAGAAAGGGGCACAGTCCTGCAGCCTGACACATTCATTACCACCCAGCGAGACACATTTGTGTCAGATTTCTACCATACTGAAGTGTAAGATGAGAAATGTGGTTGTTTTAAGCCACCAGATTTGTGGTATCTGTTACAGCAGCAATAGGAAGCTAATTTCATGTGCATAAATTCACAGCTAGCCCTGAATTATCCTGATGAATGGGCATTGCCCTGGTGAAAAATAAGTAGGCAGCTCTCTGTAGACCCAAATACCTGCCTTCCATCTCCATGTCAGTTCTTCATAGGCAGAAACCGTACCACTCTCACCTGTTTGGGGCCTGATCCTTTTCTACCCTGTCCCTGTGCTATTCTGAAAATAGCTTTATCAAGAAGGACATGAAACTGTGAACAAAAGTCACACATTGGTGACAAAATTTTCTCAGGAAGATTATTATTCCAATCAAAACATGTATGGTATCCTTTTAAAATATCATTACCCAGCGCTTTCATTCTAAAGCACTTCCCATATATTATCTTAGGTGTCTGTATCAGCCCATAAGTGTGCATAAATGGGAGTTTCGAGTGCACACTGGTTTTTAGATTGTAGTTTTTGAGTTGATTCCAAGAATTTTACTCTTAAGAGGCCCAAACAGCACTGCAGACAAATGTATTTTTTGAAATAGTAGAAAAACTAACAGTTCAGAATTTTTGGACTAAGTAGCTGATAGAGAGCAGGTTGGTGACAGGAGACTGGTGTAGACTCACAGACTCATACCCTTCTTGCTGAGTCATCCTCGCCCTGTGGCTTGGCCTAATTGATTTTCTAGGATCTTTAACCACCTCTAGGTTGTGGATACATCTTACATGGTGGCATGACTACATTGGTGGAGTTAGAGCTGAGATCCGCATTCCTATTTCTCATTTCCTGTCCAGCTGCCTTTGATGGATTTTCCTTAATCACCTGGACCCTCACAGCTCTGCCACTTTCCTTGCTAGCTCAGATTAGTTTGATGTTTATGTGTCTGTAACAATGGAAACAATAAAAACCACCAACCTCCCTGCTATTCTCCAGGTGCTTTACATACACATTATCATTTAACGTGCAGTTTAGTGCTGTGCTTACAGCATGGACTTTGGAACTAGACCACTTTGTTTCCAATCCTGGCCCTACCACTGATCAACTCGTGTGACTGTGGGCACATTCATTTACATCTCTAGGACTCAGCTCTTCCATCTGTGAAATGGCAATTTTAAAAGTACTTCTTTATAAGGCTGTTGCGAGGATCAAATGTTTAGAAGGGTCCCGGTAACACAGTCAATGCCACATAGGTGTATGAGGCAACTTGGGAACAACTTGCCCAAAGTCACATACTTGATGAGAGGCAGAGGCAGGATATAGAACCAGATCAAGTCCAACCATGGACTTTCCGCCCTGCTGCGCCGTCTCGAGTTTGTCCCTGATTGGTTCTGAATCCCTGGTGCCCATTCTCATCCAGCCCATCCGAAGATAAAACAAGCTTCCTCCCTGCTCCCCGCGGCTTCCCCCTCACGCCCCGCTGCTTCCCCGGGGCTCCCAGGAACTCTAGAGAAAGCAATCAGGAAACCTGAAAAGTGCGCTCTCCCTGCTCTGCCAGGCATGTCCCTCATGGGGAGCCAACAAGGCTTTATTTCGTCCAGCCCGCTGGCCCCTGGGCACGGCCCCCAGCCCGGCGTCCCGGTTCCAGCCGCGCTGCAGGGGCACAAGGGTGCCCGGCTTGCAGGTGTGCGCGTGCACCGCAGGGCTGCCCGAGTGCGGCTGGCGGAATCCCTCCCCAGCTGGGGAGGAAGGCAGTTGTTTTCTTCCTGGTGGAACGTTCCACTTGAAACGGTTCCACAAGGGCTGTTCTCGCCTCCGACTCCGGGAGGAACTGTAATTAACACAGCAACAAACGCCCACGACGCTAACTGGCAAAGGGAGTGTAACACGAGCCGCTGCTACAACCGAACTGGGCCAATTGCTTTCCCTTCTTGCCTCCCATTTGGTCTGTTTTGGTTCCGCAGTCATCCAACTGTAGCGTTTCTTAAAACATGTCAGTGGCTGGTGTTTGTGTTTTGGGTTGAACAGTTTCACACACGTCGCTGGAGCCCGTGCTCGACCAGCTGCTGTGCTGGGGATTTGCTTTCTGCGGCTTTGGGAGTGTCAGGTAGCAAAACGAAGAGAGTAGTCGACTAGAATGGTGGCGGGGAGGAGGAGGGATTGTCTGCAGCGGAGTCGGGAGCCTCCTCCGGACCAGGACAGGTAAAACCGGTCTGCCAGGTCTCAGGGGGAGCGGGTGGAGACGTCCCACCTCACCTGGCTGCGCTCCGACTCTGGCTCAGCCTACAGGTTCCGGGGCAATGGGGGAAGGGAGAGGGGCCGGGGCATGGTTCTCAGGGGCCAGCCAGGTGCCATCCCAAGTGGCCCAGCTTGGGATGGGCAGCCAGGGTCGGGGCAGGGGTGCGTCCTGAGTCCTTTACCTTCGAAAGGTCTGATTTCCGATGCTGCCCTTATATACACACTTGCTCCTGCCGAGTTTAGTCCATGGCTTCACGGGGGAATTTGTTACATACAGATTCACCGGCCCTGCCCGAGACCCAGTGAGGCAGAATCTGCCCTTTACCAAGATCCTCAGATGATCTGCAGGCACCTTAAAGTTCAGGAATCCCTGACTGCCTTATGACATAGTGTACTTTCCTCTAACGTATTCCTATCAGTGTCCCGTCGTGTCAACACACTACCTTAGAAAAATGAAGGACAGGCAGCGGCTTTTAGAGAATTGTAACCCTGCTCTCAGCTAAATGTCTGCCCGTTTGATGCTTAGTAGTAGTTCTCTGCTAATCACTGCTAAGGGGTAGAGTGGGGAGAGACACAGCCTGCTATACAGTCCAGCCCAGAAAAGCTCAGAGACTAGATGGGGAACCAAAATCCAAACAAGAAGAATGATGTAACTCTACAAGGTAAGAAAACACAAGGCAGAAATGACTACCATAAAAGCAGCATAAACAGTATGTGCTGCATGTTTAGGAAATTCACTGTATTAAATATCTACCACCAATTTCGTATGTACTCTCTCTATATACAGATTCATGCATATACATATATGCCTATAAGTGTATGGAGACAGACAGAATATATATTCTGATGCAGTAGGGATAAATAATTATTGAATCAATAGCTAGAGCCCATTATAACACATTCTCCTGGAAAGAATTTTGTGTTTTTGACCAAACCAGCATGTATCTGTTCCAAAATTAAAATGTATTACCAATAACCAACAGTCCATTTCACATGTCTTTTAAAACATTATGTATGTATTCATCATAGATACATGGCTTCCATTTGAACATGATGGTTCTAGAAGCCCAGAGAGGCCCAGTAGAGCTACTTCAAGAATCCTGTGAAGTCTTCCCAGTCAAAATAATCCAACGTACCTCCTACATGTCCATTACGTCCTCCCAGGCCACAATGCTCTCATAGATCACAGACTGTTACTTTTTCGGAGCTGTTTCTTTCTTATGAGTTATTGATCTGCAAGCTAAACATTTTCAAACTGAGCTTTCACTCAATGGCCTGGAATTGCTTCAATTTATTCTGTTAAGTACTCAAGGTTCCTTACCTAAGCACTGAATCATGTGAGTTGTACATAGTGAGTACCAGTGAAAAGCGAGGTGGAGCATCCCTCATCTCACCACATCAGAAGGATGATTACAATTTTTTTTTTTTTTTTTTTTTTTTGAGACAAGAGTCTCGCTCAGTCGCCCAGGCTGGAGTGCAGTGGCACAATCTCTACTCACTGCAAGCTCCACCTCCTGGGTTCACACCATTCTCCTGCCTCAGCCTCCCGAGTAGCTGGGACTACAGGTACCTGCCACCACGCCCGGCTAATTTTTTGTATTTTTAGTAGAGATGGGGTTTCACTGTGTTGGCCAGGATGGTCTTGATCTCCTGACCTCGTGATCCCCGTGATCCACTCGGCCTCCCAAAGTGCTGGGATTACAGGCATGAGCCACCACACCCGGCCCCGATGATTACAATTTTTAAAATTCATTTGTTCCATCTAAAAGGGCTAAGGTTAACAAAACATTGCCGGCATTTTTTTCTGTCCTTTTGTCTCTGTTATGTCCCAAGTGCCTAAGACAGATCAGGGAGAACAGCAGGTTCTCAATAAATATTTTGAGTTGAGCCAAACTGAATTGGTGCTTGAGTACATAACCAAGAAGAGATTATCACTCTGTCACTCTGTGACATTACTACTTGTACTTGACATTTCCAACAATATTTAACACACAATCTGAAGCGTTCCCTCATGCTTTATCCTTGCTGGAGACAATCAGGGCTGGTAAGACAATGGAAGGCAAACAAGGATTCTAGAGGGAAAGGGTTGCAGGAGGGAGCGGGGAAGCACATGCATTTAACAATGTTTAGTGAATGAGAACCGTCACTTTTGAATGTGAACAGTAAAAAGGCAGAATAAAAGGTTGAGAACCCAATCTAGAATATAATTGCTATTTTTAAAATAAAAGTTTCTAAAAGGCAAAAACTTCTAGTTCAATAATGCTTCCCTGTTCACTATAGTAACCACAGCTAATATTTATTGAGTACTCACTACATGCCAGGCACAATCCTAGCTTTTTACACTGACTAGTCTTTACACTAACCCTTACAGGGAGGTGCTATTACTATCCCCATGATACAGATGAAGAACAAATGACAGAAGTTCAGTCATTTTCCCATGATCACGCAGAGCTAATGGACTCAAGTACAGGGCCAGGATTCAGAGAGAGAGTTTGACTCCAGAGCCCGTGCTTGTAACCAGTGGGCTGAGGGTAAGAAACACCAAGTGAACTTGAAAGAGAAAACAACGTAACAGAGGACCCTGTCATCCTGTCTTTTGTCCTTCTGTAGCACATGCTCTCCGTCCACTGGGACAGGCTCTCAGCTTACCCTGGAAATCACGGGCAGCTTCAGTGGTTCCTTCTACACTCACTGATGGCCCCCCTATGTGAAGACCCTCTGCTTGTCTCCACAGGAGAGGCAGGCCAGAAATGCCAGGGAGCGAATGCCCTAGACCCAAAGCCAATGAAGAATGGGAGTCAATACATTGTCAACTTTTCTCTCCCCTTGTGACATTGTAATAGGATAATTCTGACATGCATTATACAGTCTTTCGGCGGGCTCCCAGAGGGACTGGGTCCCAATTGTCCTCTGTGCTAATGCTCTCCCCAATACACCCTTTACTGGCTCTCCTCCCCTCCTTGCCTCATTTACCCACTATGTTTCCTGGAATCACTTTTCAAACTCCTTGTCTCAGGATCTACTTTTGAGGAACCCAACTCAAGACACTTAAATAACATGATATTGAGTAGGACTTTTCCCATTGCAATGGATTTAGCAGTTAGGACCCCAAACTAAGGATGTTAAATACCCTACATACTAAAGACAGATGAATACAACTAGAGGCAAGACAGCTCCTTGGGGTCTTGAGAGAAGGCTGAAAGACTTCTACAACCACATTATCTCCACCCCATTTCTCTCCTTTCCCCCAATCCACATAAGCAGACAACTCGGAAAGGATAATTTAAAGAAATGGTTGAGATCCTCCAACGAGGAGTTCTGTGGCTCTTCCTTCCTCTCCCCATGAGAGCTTCTGGTACCCAAGACAAGTGAAATTGCACCAAAAGTGGACATTTGAGTCACAGAATATACAGAGGCTTCTAAAGAGCCCACCAAGAAACACACATGCACCCTTCCTCCTGGACCAAGAGAACCAGCCTCTGGGCACTGGCCACATAGAGGCCTTCAACTTTCAACAGAGCATCAGTCATGTGCCCAGCTGAACAAAGTGATGTCTGCCCCTATTTCCCCCTCACTAGCACCAGAAGAGTTTGAAGTGAAGGGGGAGAAGATAATGGGAACAGAGAATGTGAGAGTAGACCTGCCGCTCCCGCAACTTCAAGTCCTTTGGGTCAAAATGAGTAGAAGAGGAGAGTGTTAAATTGGATGAGACATTGAAACTTTGTAGAGGACTAGATTGTTTTATTTTGTTTTGCTTTTTTAACTTAGAGTGATCAAAAACCTACAAAATCTCCTTCAGATATAGTTAAGAGAAAGAAAAGGAATATTCTATCCAGCACAACTAGGGCAGCAATTGGAGAAAAACTATTTTTAATATTTACACCTCAACCAAATTAGGCTTTTCAGTTTTGCAAGTTATACTTGTTTTGTGAGGAGAGTTCAACAGAGCTTGTCTGGATATACTATCTAACAAATACTACGGAGTAAAGATGAACTGTCAAATGCGAACAAAAAAATGTTAGGAAGAATTTGAAAGCTTCCTTTATCCCCACTATTAGATTAAAACAAATCTTCTAGGAGAGGTGAACAGCAAATAAGCAAACTGGGGCTGGGCGTGGTAGCTCATGCCTATAATCCTAGCACTTTGGGAGGCCAAGGCAAGAGAATTGCTTAAGGCCAGGAATTCAAGACCAGCCTGGGCAACATAGTGAGACATCGTGTCTACAAAAAATTAAAAAATAAGCTGGGTATGGTGGCGAATGCCTATAGTTCCAGCTACTCAGGAGGCTGAGGCAGAGGATCACTTGAGCCCAGGAAGTGGACGCTGCAGTAAGCTAATATCTCACCACTGCACTCCAGCCTGGGCAACAGAACGAGATCCCAACAATTAAAAAAAAAAAAAAGCAGCCAGGCGCAGTGGCTCACACCTGTAATCTCAGCACTTTGGGAAGCCAAAGCGGGCAGATCACAAGGTCAGGTGTTCGAGACCAGCCTGACCAACATGCTGAAACTCCGTCTCTAGTGAAAATACAAAAACAAATAGCCAGATATGGTGGCGTGGGCCTGTAATCCCAGCTACTCAGGGGGCTGAGGCAGGAGAATTGCTTGAACTTGGGAGGTGGAGGTTGCAGTGAGCAGAGATTGAGCCACTGCACTCCAGCCTAGGCAACAGAGGGAGACTCCATCTCCAAAGAGAGGAGAGGAGAGGGGAGGGGAGCGGAGGGGAGGGGAGGGGAGGGGAGGGGAGGAGAGGAGAGGAGAGGAGAGGAAGCAGGCAGGCAAAGGAAGGAACCTAGAAGAGAGTAATCCATTTTTGATGGCAGTTCATATGGTTACTTTGTCTAGTACCTTTATTTTAAAATATTGGGAATCTTGACATTGAAGGCATTCAAAATCTGTTTTAAATGAGAACTCTGGAAACTGAAATTTGAAGAAATTGCCTCAAGGACTGGTGTTGATAAACATTACAAATAACATTATTGGTCTGCAAAAGTCACCAACATATTGTCATGGTTTTGGTAGAGCCAGGCACTGTACCTGGAAAAAAAGAAAAGGAAAAAAAAAAAGCTTTCATCATCAGCAATGTCAAAAACCATAAAATCAGCAATTAGATTTAGAGAAAAAGCCAGTGGGAATGAAAACCAGTGATGCAATCAGTTAATCTGAAGCTGGTTAAAATTCTGGTGTAGCCTGGGCACCAATTGCTATCTTTTGCTGGTATGAACTGAAGGAATAAAAAGCAAGCACAAATGACGTAGAGAATAATAAAGGTATCCATTGTTCTTCTCTACTGTCTTTTCCCATAATGATTTTTCAAATATGCAATGAAGGGGATTTTTAATGCTATATTAAAAGGAGATGTTTTATAGAAAATGTGTAGAAAAAAATATGTGAAGACACTCATTAAAGAGTCATTGAGATTAATAATAGAATTTTTTATTCCAAGCAGAAATTAATTTTTCTTTTTTTTTTTTTTTTTTTTTTTTTTTTTGACAGATTCTCGCTCTGTCACCCAGGCTAGAGTGCAATGGCATGATCTCAGCTCACTGCAACCTCTGTCTCCTGGGTTCAAGCGATTCTCCTGCCTCAGCCTCCCAAGTAGCTGGGATTACAGGTACGTGCCACCACACCTGGCCAATTTTTATATTTTTAGTAGCAATGGGGTTTCACCATGTTGGCCAGGGTGGTCTCGAACTCCTGACCTCAGGTGATCCACCCACCTCAGCCTCCCAAAGTGCTGGGATTACAGGAGTGAGCCACCGAACCCGGCAGAATTTAATTTTTCTAAGCAGAAAAAGTCAAGAAGACACTTGACTTTAACATTAAAAACACCTAAATATTTATTCCAGGAGGAAATATAGGGGATCATTTGCACATATTTATAGACTCTGGTTCTGTCATTGTCATGGATGGACATTTGCTATTCTTTCTGGCCTTTCAGCATCTTAAACTTGGTGGTGCTTGAGGGATGTTTGAAGAACACCCCTCTTGAGTCTCATCCACACTCCTGGGGCAGAGGCCATTTCCCACTATAAAGCTGAACATGCTAGGCTCTGGATGTCTCAGCCTTCCGATGGCTGGACATAGGCACTTCAGCAGCCTTCATTCATCAGATGCATCCCCTCAGACTTTAAAAGAGGAGGAACTGCCCACGTTTATTGTGGAGATACGTGTTAGTGGTGGCAGCAGGAACATCTGATTTTCAGAGGCAGCAGTGACAGGATTTATGGTGGCCACGTGTGACCATTAATACTGAGTGTCAACTGGATTAAAGGATACAAAGTATTGATCCTGGGTGTGTCTGTGAGGGCATTGCCAAAGGAGATTAACATTTGAGTCAGTGGGCTGGGGAAGGCAGATCCATCCATAACCTGGTGGGCACAATCTAATCAGCTGCCTGTGAATATAAAGCAGGCAAAAAAACGTGAAAAGGAGAGACTGGCCTAGCCTCCCAGCCTACATCTTTCTCCCATCCTGGATACTTCCTGTCCTTGAACACTGGACTCCAAGTTCTTCAGTTTTGGGACTTACACTGGCTCTCCTTGCTCCTCAACTTACAGACAGCCTATTGTGGGACTTTGTGATCTTGTAATTTAATACTTAATAAACTCCCTTTTATATATATATATCCTACTAGTTCTGTCCCTCTACAGAATCCTAATACACCCTGGCACACCAATGTCAGGAATATCACAGCACAAGCTCTAGCATCGGTGTCCAGAGAAGACACTTCTGTAGCATGATCCAGGTATTGTTCTCAACCTGCAGCTTCCCCCACAGGTACTCTGAGCTGCCTTTAGATGAATTCTTCAGCTTCTGAAATCACCTAGGTTTCTTTGATTGACACAGTTATTACTCAACATGTATTGGAAACTGCAAAATGATTTGGGGCAATTATATCCATTAAAAGAAATGAAAATGAAACTTCATCAAATCCCCTTTGGGATAAGAGTCTTCCAAAGACAGTCCCTTTTTCCGCCAAGAGACATAAGGGAATAAGTTTGTGTATCTACAAACTTAAATATGGAAAATGGAAGTGACAACTTTCATTTATAAGCAAGTCCTAATTTTTTCCAAAGCTTTTTTTTTCAAAAAAAAAAAAATTTTTTTGTAATTGGAATGAAAAATGGCCAGGGAACTAGAAGAGAAGTTAGGGATTCTAAATCCATCACTAAGGATAGTATTTCAGGCAGACCATAAAAGAGAAGCTTGATTGAGAACATCTAGGAAGCTGTGAGTAACAGCATGAAATAAGCAAAGGTCGATTTAGTTGGATGACATTGAATGAAATACTTTACAGTATAAGATTCGTATGATCTCTCAAAGAAAAATTATCAAACTTTCATCTGGAAGCAGTAAAAGAAAAAAAACAGTCAAACATGACACTTATTAACCAATAAATTATAGCATAAAATAATAGTTAAAAATAGCAACAGGAGAAACACCTTTTATTTGAAGATCAAGGTTCCAAGCAAACATCCCCTAATTAATCCTTTCAACAGCATCAGGAAGCTATTATTTAGCATTTTCATAGAAAGCAGTCACTGTTTTCAAAGTGCTTTACCAACAGTAATTAGATGTTTTTCTCATCAACCTTGTGAAGTAGGTCAATATCATTATCCCCATTTTAAAGAAAAGTAAGGCAGTGAATAAATACATGCAGATAGTGAAGACCACTAACATAATCCTCATGATCACTATCCATCTTTCTACCATTCTCATCTTTAAAATATGTAAAAGCATCTTTTTAAAATTGCCTCATTTTAACTCCCCTCAAAAACTGAACATAGTAGGTGCAATTGCCTCCATTTGGCCAGTGAAAAATTGAGGTTCATACAACAAACACACAGACACACACACACACGCTTCATATTAGAGAGGCAGTTGCCTATTTTGTCTTCTTGTAAGGCCTAACTCAACCATGGTCCCAGGGCCCAACAAGACTGAAGCTGCCTAGGCAGACAACACTCACTTCCAAAACAACTTCCTTTCAAAGGGAAGGCAATTCCCAAGCATCTGTGCCACATAGTAGAGTGGGTTTTTGTAAAGTGTGTTCATACCATGAAACAGCTCTGAGCTTATTTTATTATAGCAGATCCAGGGAACACCAATCCCCTAAGACAACTATGAGGTACATTTTGAACAGCAGGATGGTACTTGCTACATATAAAACCAAACACACAAATAAAACTACCAGATTCCCTGATGGCTTTAGGAAAATTCCCAGATGGCTTGAGAATAATAGGAGCTGATTGGTTTTTGAGAAGAGTAATTCAAAACTGGGCCATCAGATTTAAGAAGATAGTTTAGACCGAGGCAGAAACAACTTAAATTTATTTACAAAGGTTTTCATCATATATGGTATTTCTTCACAGAAAACACAAAAATTAACCATACAAGTATGCTTTTCTTCTTCTCTGTAATTATAGTGGACTTGATATTTTCTTTTTATGGAGAAAAAAATGTCATCTGTGTATTTTCTTTGTAATTTAGTTGGACTGTTTGCTAAATGTTAGCAATTATAGCAAAATATGAATAATAAAAAGAAAAAATTATCAGATGATAGCCTGACCTTCTTTTTTACCCACTGCATGAATTTTGACTATAGCAAAGCAAAACAGTTTGGAATTAGTAATATGCTATTTTCCATTCATCTAACTGACAATTAAGCTAAGTGAAGAAAATTTGGCCTTGAACTTTATAGAATTATTCAGCATGAATAAACAAAAAAAGAACTCAAGTATGTCCGTGTATCTTCAGTCACTACTTTGCAAGTGATGTTTCGTTATCTTGGAAAAGCTGTTTTAGGAAACTTAAGTTTTAATACACACTATTTAAAAAACTTGTCCTTTTCTTTACAAGCATACTATAGTAATTCCAGTCAACTGTTTATTTTCTTTAGTTGTATCTCCCTGAATGTTTCATCTGAGGAAAGCTTCAGTTTGAGAGGCCAACGTGAGCTGTGACAGAATTCCACAAACAGAAAATCACTTAAAGGTTTACATTGGGTTAATTCCAGAAGCAGGGAAATTCCAAAGCCCAACAAATCAACACCACAGGGAATTCCCTTTAATGCCTTCCATCAGTCCTTGTTATTTAGCTTCACTTAAAAATGAAAGTCGAAAGCATTCCACGATCCTTTTTAAAAGTGATTTCTTTTCCTAATTCAAATACTCCAAGTTTGTGCAGAGAGGTGTAACTAGAAATTCTTCCCTCTGGAGGAACCCTAAGAGCAATGCCACTGTGTCCTCATCAGTTACCCTCCATGGGCAGCCCAGTATATTGGGCATCATCTGGGGACACCATGAAAGAGCTTGGAGGGGGGAACAAATGCCCAGGAGTGGTGAGCACAGAAATCAACAAGAGCAAGGGGCCAGGAACAAGTCAAAGGCAGCTGGATCCATCCCCTTTCCACAGTAACACCCAAAGGAGCTGCTGCATGCGCAGCCAGTTACCAGACACTTAACCCTGCCTTTCTACTCACTAAGCTGTCCACGCTCTGCAAACCAAAGTTTCTAGAAGCAGGTACTAAATCAAGGTTCAAGGTCCATCTCTCTAGTTCGTAGGGTTAGTAAAGACTGAATGTGATAACATGAGACCCTCAGAAAAGGAAAAAGTACTGCTTAAATTAAGCTACCACCATTACTATCTTAATGGTCAGGGCTGTTTGCTTCAGCTTGACATGGACACAAATAATAACAACTAACAGTTGAATGTGTAGTATGTGTGGCACTATATAAATCTCACTTAATACAGACCCATATGTGTCTGTAAGTCTGTAATACAGGTTTACGGACCATAAAACTGAAGCATGAAGAGATTAAGTAACTAACTTGCTAAAACCAAAGCCTCATTTATCTGACCTTAGAGCCCACTCATTTAACCATATCTTGATTAAAAATATTTATTGTCTTAGTTTGGATTCCTCAGAAAACAGAGCCTAAGGCAGAAGGTTATGTGATGCTATTTTGCTAGGAATTGAGCCGCCTGGGGGCAGGAGTAAAGGAAAGGAGAGCAGGACAGGAAGGTAAGGGGAGGCAATGCCAGGAAGCATGATGGAACTCACCACTGCCGACTGATATTGATTGCCCCATCAGCAGAATTTTGTCCCCAAGAAGTCATATCAGCTGCATCTCATTATGAGGAAAAAAGGGCAGAATTTATTCACTGGCTCCTAGCCTCTGTTAGTCTCCTAGGGTAGAGGCGCTTCCACACCTCCAAGTTGCCCTTAAGTGGGCATGAACCCAGAGTTGAGTGCTCTGGAGGAATCAACAAGGAATCCCAGGGCTGGAGATGAGAGATGTGTGCATAGGCAGCAGGTGATTGGCTGTCAGCTTGCACCTGAAATCAGGCAGAATTCATGCAGTGAGAGAAAGTTTGAAGTCTCATAAGAGAGGTCTCATGCACGTATACTCTACCATGACATTGGATTTCCGGATGGAGCAAAAAGTCAGAACTCATTAACGTGAAAGCCATAGAGCCATCTACAACTTGGAGATCATTGATTGCTTCTGAAAGAATTATGCCACCTCTACCACAGCATTTAGAGTGTACAGGAGTATATATACTCACACTAACCTGAATTTGTCTCATACAGTGATAATATACATGATCCAACCCAATACGATTCACCTGTAAAAAGCAGCTCATATATCACATCCCTCTGGGAAGTCTTCTCTAATTCTCTCCCTCACTCCTGCTGTTGGGTTAGCGACCTCCCTCTATGTTCTGATAATGTCCTATGCATAGATCTCTGCCATTGCCCTTTTCATCTTATGTTATAATTATTTGCTAATATGTCAGTCTTCCCCCAAAAGAATGTGAGATTCTTAAGGGAGGGAACTGCTGTCACAAGTCTTTGAATCCTTAGCACAGTGTTGTATACCTCAGCATGCATTAGGTACTCAAGGCATACAGTGTAAGGAAGGGGAAGTTGGAAGTGTGGGAGGAGTGGAGACCTGAAACAGTCATTGTGGGAAGTGAAAGAGCGAGCAGTCCAGAGAATCGGGAAGACTGTGCAGGCAGTGCTGAGGGCCCATCTGCGGCTGGTGGCTGTGAGGTCATGATAGAAATTATCTATTCATCTGTGTGACTTTCTCTACTAGCACCTAACTGGAGAGGAGAGGGCAACTTTGAACCACATGTTGTAGATTTTGATAAGTGCTGTGACCAGGAGGTCAGGAAATAATAATTTAACAGAATGTTAAATGGTATTTCCTGCTGTCTCATAGTTTCAGCTGAGACCCCAATCTATGGATAATGGGTATAAATGTTTGCAAATTCAAAAGAGAGGTAGTGTCAGTTATATCCAGGACTTACCAAGAGGTGGGCAAAAATCAGTCCTGCACCCTTTAGTCTATTGCCCATCTCTAGGCTATAAAAGAAAAGATGAAATATTTTTTCAGAGAAAAATGCTTTAAAGAAAATTGTCATTCTGGAAAAAAAGCATAATGGCACTTCCCCTCACCTTTCCAGAGGAGGTTGATGGTCACTACCCTCAACCCAAATGAGAGGGCTCTCTTGGCCCAGTAGTCTCCTGAGGCCTGTGATCGGCAGAATTCTAAGATGATGCCCCACTCCAAGGATCCCACGCCCTTGTATAATCTCCTTCCCTTGAGTGCAGGTGAGACCTATAGCTATGAGGTCCATCACTCCCATGATTATATTACATTAAATGATGAAAGAGATATTTGCAGATATAATTAAAGTCCTAG
The DNA here is from genome assembly GCF_024542745.1 of Macaca thibetana thibetana. NCBI lineage: Eukaryota > Metazoa > Chordata > Mammalia > Primates > Cercopithecidae > Macaca > Macaca thibetana. The sequence goes on from NC_065583.1 coordinate 137,781,250, forward strand.
TCAAGTTCATCAAAGGGAAGCTTATCATGAGTTGGGCCTGACCTAGTGAGGTAAGCTCTTAAAAGGACGTCTAATGGTCTCAGATGCTCTCTCGCTGCTCTACAAGAAAGCAGAAAGTCATGCTGTAAGCTGTCTATGGGGTCCATGGGACAAGAAATAATGAGTGACCTCTAGAAGCTGACAGCAGTTCCCAATTGACAGCTAGCAAGAAAACAAGGACCTTAGCCCTATAGCTGCAAGGAAATGAATTCTACCAACAAGCAATAAGCTTGAAAAAGGACCCAAAGTCTTAGGTGCAAATCACAGTTCCCGCTAACAGCTTGATTTCAATATAGTGAGACCCTTTGCAGAGGACTCAGCTAACTCCTACCAGGACTCCTGACCCATAAAAACTGTGAGATAATACATTTGTGTTGTTTTAAGCTGCTAGGCTTGTGGTAATTTGTTACTCAGCAATGGAAAATGAAAATGGCACCTAAGCAAAATTTGGTGAAAATTCTTGGGAAATATTCATGCCTGTCCCTTAGGGTTGGAAAATGACAAAGGCTAATGCCTCATACTTACTTGGAGAAATGTGAGGGTGACTGGTGGCCTGAAACTGTTATCTGCAATGGCATGGGAAGAAGAGAAGGCTGCAGGGTATGTATTTATTCTGAAGCCAGGAGGGTATGTATTTATTCTGAGCCAAGTTGTCCCTGCCCAAGTAGCAAGGAATGAGATTTCTCAAAAAGACTCCTGGGAGAACTGCCTGCTGGGGAAAGGCGCTCCCAGCAAAACAGAGTTGAAGGTGTCCCTCAGAGGAGTGGTGTAAGAGATCAGCTGGAGAGGGCCTTCCCTGGTGAACAATGTGAGGTAGGAGGTCTGCTGAGTGGTGGGAGCATCTCTGAAGAACATACAGAAGCTCTCCACAAAAGAAACAACCAGCAATAAGACATATGACTTGCACAGGAAGACAAGTACTGCATGATCTCACTCATATGTGGGATCTATAAAAAGTGGTTCTCAAAGAAGTATAGAATAGAATGGCAAATACCAGAAGATAGGAAGGGTATGGGGAGGGGAGAATGGTGAGTCAGTGGTCAGTGAGTTCAAAGCTACAGTTAGATAGGAAGAATAAGTTCTGGATTCTACTAGGAGAGTGACTGGAGTTCACAATAACGTACTGTATATTACAAAATAGCTAAAAGAGACATTTTTAAATATTTTCACCACAAAGAAATGATAAATGGTTAAGGTGATATGTTAATGACCCTGATTTGTCATTGTACAATTTATGCATGTATTGAAATGGTTAAGGTGATATGTTAATGACCCTGATTTGGTCATTGCACGGTTTATACATGTATTGAAACATCATGTTCTCCATAAATATGTACAATTATTATGTATAAATCATTTTTTAAAAGACATCTGCCTTCATAGAGGACACTGACGGCCATGTAAGTAAGAAAGTGCTCCAGTCAAGTAAGAAAGTGCTCACCCCCAGGGACGTTTGCAACAACACTTTTGGTTGTTACAGTGAGAAATAAGGTGAAGGTAGGGCCTGCTACTAGCATCTAGGAGTAAAACCCAGGCTGCTAAACATCCGATAATGCATAAGACAATCCCCCACAATAAAGTCCAAAATGCAAAAAGTGCTGAGGTTGGTAAAATCTCAAATTCCTTCCTCCCCTGCCTTGAATGAGCCCAAGGCAGCGAAGACAGTGACAGAAGAAATAGGTAGAGGACAAGAAAAGACTTTACCTCACTTCTGTAGTGCCATCCTGCAGAATTTCAGTGCCATCCCATGAAGGGAGAGGGGGGCAGCTCTGAACTGAATGAGAGACGCAAATGTAGGCATACCTCAGCGATACTGTAGGTTCAGTTCCAGACCACCACAATAAAGCAAGTCACATGAATTTTTTGGTTTTCCAGTGCATATAAAAGTTACGTTTATACTATACTTTAGCCTACTATATGTGCAATAGCATTATGTTTAAAAGGGTACATATCTTAACTTTAAAATTTTCTATTGCTAAAAAAATGCTACAATCTGAGCCTGCAGCAAGTGATAATCTTTTTGCTGGTGGAGGGTCTTGCCTTGATGTTGATGATGGCTGAATGATCAGAGTCATGGTTGCTGAAGGTGGGAGTGGCTGTGGCAACTTCTTAAAACACAACAACAATGAAATCTGCCACATTGATCAACTCTTTCACAGAAGATTTCTCTATAGCATGTAATGCTGTTTGATAGTATTTTCCCCAGAGTATAACCTCTTTCAAAATTGGAATTAGTCTTCCCAAATCCTGCCACTGCTTTATCACCTTGGTTTACATAATATCCCAAATCTTTCACTGTCATTTCAACAGTGTTCACAGCACGTTCACCAGGAGTAGATTCCATCTCAAGAAACAACTGTCTTTGCTCATCCACAGGAAGCAACTCCTCATCTGTTCAAGTTTTATCATGAGATTGCAACAAGTCAGTCACATAGGCACTATTCTAATTCTAGTTCTCCTGCTATTTTCACCACATCTGTAGTTACTTCCTCCACTAAAGTCTTGACCCCTCAAAGTCATCCATGAGAATTGGAATCAACTTCTTCCAAACTCCTGTTAATGTTGATATTTTGATCTCATCCCATGAACCAAAATTTTAATGGCATCTAGAATGGTGAATTCTTTCCATAAGATTTTTAATTTACTTTGCTCAGATCCATCAGAGGAACCATTATTACTGGCAACTATAGCCTTACAAGATGTATTTCTTAAAACTAAAACTTGAAAGTTGAAATTACTGCTTGATCCATGGGCTGCAGAATGGATATGTTAGCAGTCATGAAAACAGCATAAATCTCCTTGTACATTTCCATCACAGCTTTTGGGTGACTAGGTGCATTGTTAATGAGCAGCAATATTTTAAAAGGAATCTTTTTGTCTGAGCAGTAAGTCTCAACAGTGGGCTTAAAATATTTAGTAAATCATGCTGTAAACAGACGTGCTGTCATCCAGGCTTTGTTGTTCCATTTATAGAGCACAGGCAGTGTAGATTAAGCACAATTCTTAGGAGTCCTAGGATTTTCAGAATGGTAAATGAGTATTAGCTGCAACTTAAAGTCAACAGCTGCATTAACCTCTAACAGAAGAGTCAGCCTGTCCTTTGAAGATTTGAAGCCAGGCACTGACTTCTCCTCTCTAGCTATGTAGGTCCTAGATGGCATCTTCTTCCAATAGAAGCTGTTAAAAATCTGTTATTAAGTGTAACCACCTTCATCAACAATCTTAGCTAGATCTTCTGGATAACTTGCTATAGCTTTTAGATCAGCATTTGCTGCTTCACCCTGCACTTTTAGGTTATGAAGATGGCTTCTTTCCTTGAACTTCATGAGCCAAATTCTGCTAGCTTCAAAGTTTTCTTCTGCAGCTTTCTCACCTTTCTCAGCCATCATAGAATTGAAGAGAGTTAGGGCCTTGCTCTGGATTAGGCTTTAGTTGAAGGGAAGGTTGTAGCTGGTTTCCCTTCCTCCCCTGCCTTGAATGAGCCCAAGGCAGCAAAGAGAGTGATGGAAGAAATCTTCTTTCCAGAACACTCAAACTTTCTCCATATCAACAAAAAAGCTGCTTCATTTTCTCATCATTCCTTTGTCCACTGGAGCAGCACTTTTTATTTTCCACAAGAACTTTCCCTTTGCATTCACAAAGTAGTTACTTTGGCATAAGAGGCCTAGCTTTTTGCCGACCTCAGCTTTCAATATGCCTTCATCACTAAGTTTAATCATTTCCAGCTTTTGATTTAAAGTGAGAGACATGTGGCACTTCCTTCCACTTGAACACTTAGAGGCCATTATAAGGTTATTAATTGAACTAATTCCAATATTGTCGTGTCTCAGGGAACAGGGAAGCTGGAGGAGAGGAAGAGAGATGGGGAAACGATTGGTTAGTGGAGTAGTCAAAACACACACATTTACCGATTAAGTTCACCATACCGTCTTATACAGGTATGGTTCATGGTACCGTTCATGGCACCTCAAAACGATTGCAGTGGTAACATCAAAGATCACTGATCACAGACCATCATAACAGATATAATAATAATGAAAAAGTATGAAATAGGGGGAGAAGTACCAAAATGTAACACAAAGACACAAAGTGAACACAAGCTATTGGAAAGATAGCACTTGTGGATGTGCTTGCTTGATGCAGGTTTGCCTCAAACCTTCAATTTGTAAAAAAAACAATCCCTGAGAGGCACAATAAAATGAAGCACAATAAAACAAGATGTACCTATACTGACGGGACTTTTCAGGACCCCAAAATGAGACTTTGCTGTTAATCACATGTGACTAGCAAAGTTATGGAAGTCCAAGATGGCATCAGGACAGAGTCAGGGAAATATAACTGGGTGTGTTTAAAAGCAGTTGGTAGAAATTTCCCCAGTGCTGCCCACTGGGTTCAGCTATTATAGTTTAATAAAACTGTTACAATAGTCACAGATCCAGAGAGACTACAGTGTAACTGAATAGCTCCACACTCAAAGAAACAGAATGGTACAAGAGAGTAGAAGTCCCAGAGTGAGGAACGAGAAAAACGTCCATTGTCCTAGGTCAGGTTCCCTAGAAGTAGAGCCTGAATCAGGGATTCTTGGACGAAAGGGTCAGCGAGGGAGTGAGACCAGTGAAATCCCTTCTATTCATTTACCAGAGCTGCCATAACAAAGTACCATAAACTCGGTGGCTTGAAACAAGAGAACTTCATTGTCCCACAGTTCTAGAAGCTAGAAGTCTAAAATGAAGACGTCTACAGGACAGGTTCCTTCTGGGGGCTCTGAGGGAGAATCTGTTCCGTGCCCCTTTCCTAGCTTCCAGTGATGGCCAACAATCCTTGGTGTTCCACGACTTGTAGCTACCTCACTCCAATCTCTGCCTCCATTTTCACGTGGCACTCCCTCTGTGCCCCTGTGTCTTTACCTTATATGGACACCAGTTATATTGTATTAGGAACCCACCTTTCTCCAGTATGACCTCATTTTAATTAATTCTATTGGCAAGGACCCTATTTTCAAATGAGGTCACATTCTGGGGCACTGGGGATTAGGACTTCAACCCGTAACACCCCTTAAGGGAATGGGGGTGCAGCATAGGGCAGGGGAGGAGTCTGGACAAGATATGAGTTTAGCTCCATTCTAGCCCCAGCCTGATCCCACCAGGAGTTCCAAAGCCTTAATGGCATCAGAAAGTCATCCCTTTTCAAGGGATGGAGAGAGCAGCCCTTTGTAACCCCTGAATTGACCAACCACTGGCTGCAGGTAGTTTCCTGACAGGAAAATTTATCAGCCCAGGTTTTTCTGGTTTAGGTTTCCATTCACCCGAGGGCAATTGCTGTCTAACATTACTGTGCATCAGGCACACAGACGGCTGGACCTCAGTCCCAAGTTTCTGAGTCAGTAGGTAGGGCCTGAGAATCTGCATTTATAACAAATTCCCAGGTGATGCTCTGCTGCTGGTCCCAGGACCACACTTTGAGAACAACTGATGCAGGGCAAAAATTCTTAAAGGGGCAGTTGTGAGTAGCCAGTGGCCAACACTTAGAGCAGCAAGGGGCTGGGATGGGTGCACTGGAGGGTAAAGGGAACCCGGGCAGAGCAGCAACAGTGTAGTAACTACACCACTCTTCTTCACAAAGTTGACATATATGGGGAGTGGGAAAATAAACCCAGAATGGCTGCAAGGGCATTGGCATCTTTAGGACAGAGCCAGATTTTTATTACAGCAAAGAGGAGACCAACTCCTACAAAAAGAGGTTGTGAAAAGAGGGATGATACCAGTGTAGACTGCCAGGTTGTCTGGACAAAAAAGCCAGAAAAAGGAGTTTCTATTTTTCAAACAATCGGTGAGACAAGTGGGGTGTACAGTAATAATGCAGGTGATTTTAAAACTACAGAATCTTTCTTGGATCTCCCCTGTGTGCCTTGTGACCAAACTGGCTACCAATGCCAATTCATTCCTTTTTTTCCATCTCTATGAGTCACTGAGTGGCTGCCAACTATGCAGCCACACCAGTCAGTCATCTAGAAGGCCTGAAGAATCCCATCAAGTGTGCTACAGTCTGGTTATTTAACTGGTAGAGACAAAGCTTTATGGCAGCTTTAAGCTGTGGCTGAAGCTTAACTATATGGCTTTTCTAGTAAGAGAGTTATCGAAGATTGTATAAAATTGCGGCGATTTTACTGAAGCCGAGAAAATGTTCTGTGGTTAGAAAGGGAAAAGAAATTATTTCAAATGCATTATATTAAAGATAAATTAAAATAGGCAATTTAAAGAAGTGGGTAGCACTAAGTAAAGGGAGCACAGAATGGATTATCCTTGATATCCACAGAGGTTGCTTGAAAAATAATCTGGGAATAAAGTATGAATTAATTTAATAGCATCAGACTAAATTATGAAACTAAATGTTTAGAAAATAGCAGAATGTCTTCAAGTTGAAAGCAAAGAAGAGAAAGATTTTCAAAGAACTTCATTTCAAGCTGAATGGAAAGCAGATGGAAAAGCCCATATGAAATGAGGAGACTTCCTCTTGGGGAAGCATATCCTTAAGAGATTCACAGATTTTGAAATTGGGAGCCACATCTTAATTAGGCAGCCACCCAAGGAAGCCTTATGGGAAAAAAAGGCTTTAAAAGTTGGGATTTTCTAATATTTATAATCTTGCATTGGAAGGCTATTTTACCTTTTATTCTTTATATAAAGAATAAAGGCTGGGTGTGGTGGCTCATGTCTGTAACCCCAACACTTTGGGAGGTCAAGGCAGGAGGATCACCTGAGGCTAGGAGTTCAAGGCCAGCCTGGGCAACATCACAAGACCCTGTCTCTACAAAAATATTTAAAAGAAAAATGCATTCTCACTGTAGAAATTTCAGAAAATACAGAGTATTTATATTTTTAGAAGTTTGTACTAGTAGTAGTACTCCTAAAAGCATGAAGAAGAAAATAACTTGTATCCATCACCCTTTCATGGAAACAAAACCATGGAATATACAATTTTTTTCTTCATTATAATAGAGATTGTGTTGTTTTTAACCACTTGTGTCCCAATTTTTTCACTTAACACCATATCAAACTTTTTCAATATATAAAGGGATTGGTCTTTTTTATTTACATAAGTGAGTTTTGTTTATACATCTGATAACTTACGATGCTAAATGACAAAGACTGTTATCAAGAAATTCCAGAGTTCCCACACTGGTATCAAAAGCTAGAGCCAAAAATGGCTGCTATATTTTGATACCAACGCCAGATGGGACAAGTGTAGAAAACAACAATTACATCTCTGTATTGATTTGTGTCTTGCAATAATCTGTCCATGTTCTAGAAACTCCTCCTACTCTGCAATATTACCAAATGGAATAATACAATAAGTTAATCTCTTTTAGATAGTCTCTTTTAGTTTTAGCTATCATACCTATATGTAGATAGATAGATAGATAGATAGATAGATAGATAGATAGATAGACAGACAGACAGATAGATGTACCTAACAAAGATACATTTTTTTTTTCAGACAGAGTCTTGCTCTGTGTCCCAGCCTGGAGTGCAGTGGCACTATCTTGGCTCACTCCACCTCACAAGTTCAAGTGATTCTCCTGCCTCAGCCTCCCGAGTAGCTGGGACTACAGGTGTGCGCCACCACGCCCGGCTATGATTTTGTTTTTGGTATTTTTTTTTTTGTTTTTGGTTTTGTTTTTTGATATTTTCAGTAGAGATGGGGTTTTGCCATGTTGACCAGGCTGGTCTCGAACTCCTGACCTCAGATGATCAGCCCTCCTCGGCCTCCCAAAGTCCTGGGATTACAGGTATAAGCCACTGAGCCCGGCTTCAATTTTGAATCCTATTTTTTTCCAAAATGAAAGTATATTAACTTTGTTGGGTTTTGTTTTTGGATTATAAAAGCAATGTATGCTCTGTGTTGAAGAAATAGTAATGGAATAGACTGTATCAACTGAATAAAGTAAAATAATAGAAAATACAAACATGTTTTAAAACAAAAAATAATCACTAGTAATCCGAACATCCGAAGAAGAACACTGCTAACATCTTTGTACATGGCAAAATAATATCATCTCTTTAGCTAACTTACTAAGAGAGTAGAGTGTATCGGTTAAGAGCAAAGATTCTGGTGTCAGCAAGCCTGGATTCAAATCCCAGCTCTACCATTCTGTGATCTTAGCCAACCTACTTCACCACTCTGCACCTCAGCCTACAGGGCATTAAATGAGTTAACATAAGAAATTAGAAAAGGGTCTAGCACATGGTGAGTCTATATACCAGTTAGGAACTATTATTTACCTTAAGTAAATATATCCTTACTGACTTGGGAGATAGCATAAAAGGACAATCCGACTCATGTGAGCAATGCTGCCCATCCTTCCAACTCAATGAGCATATGCCTTGAGTGAATGTGAAACAGGAGATACAAATCTGCAGTTCCCCCAGTAGGACTGTTCTCAGCTACTTCTGTGGGGGAATCTCATGTTTAAAGATAAGAATTTTTTTTCTACAACATGGCCTCTAAACACAAGCCAACTACTTCATCTGGCATCTCAGCTGAAGAAGCAACACTCTATTCCAGTGCTGGGGAAGACAGTGCCATATTGTTCTCCAATGTGGGACATTCTTAAGTGATTTTCAGGAGTCAAGGTATCTATATGTAATCTTGCTTTAAATTCTGATATCTAAGATATCATTCTACCATATATCTGTATTCATTTCCTATTGTCACAGTATATCTGTATTCATTTCCTATTCTTGCAGTAATAAATTAGCACAAACTTGGGGGCTTAACACAACAGAAATGTATTCTCTCACAGTTTGGGAGGCCAGAAGTCCAACATTAGTTTCACTGGGCCAAAATCAAGGTATCAGTGGGGCAGCACATCCTCTGGTGACTCCTGGGAAGAATCCATTCCTCAATTCTTCCAGTTTTTGGTGGCTGACAGCATTCCTTGGCTTGTAGCTGCATCCCCCCAGTCTCTGCCTCTGTGGCAACATTGCTTTCTCTCCTTTTGTCTGTATCAAATCTCCCTCTGACTCTCTCTTACAAGGACATTTCCAGTTATATTTAGGACCCACCCAGATAATCCAGGATAATCCTCCCATGTCAAGATCTTTAACTTATTTACATCTGCAAAGTACTTTTTGCCATGTAAATGTTTTGGGAATTAGAATAGGAACATATTTGGGGCCATTCTTTAACATATCAAAATATCCACTAAAATTTTTCATGTGTATTAGGGGTGGGGGATGATAGGAAAGGAAGGAGGGAGAGAGAATGAGTGAGAGAGAAATTTCATGGGTGACACTAAAATTGTGGTTTAATTTGGGTGCCATTGAGCCAACACAGCCATGTTCCTACGTACAGGCCAATCTCCAGAGAAGAGAAATCAGTTGCTACTCAGCAGGCTTTTATAATCTGCTTTGAACACACCAGGTGGATCTTCAATTACAATATTTCCCAAGCTTTAGCTTAACAAAGCAAGTTCTAGCTCCCCATCCTCTCCATGTGTTGTTTTCAGTAAATACACATTTGGTCTTGTGTGAAGAAAGAGGATTTCTCAAGCCCTGTTTCAGGATCCATATACTCCAACCCATTTGTTTGATTCCACCACCCCCACCCCACCCTAACTAGTTTTTCAAATGCTTTCAGGAATAATCAGTTTTGCTAACACATGAAATCCAAATTTCCAATTTTTGTAATAGGATTAAAATCAGCCAGTAGAAGCCAGAAACTGCCTTTCATCAAAACACAAGAATTGTATGTCTCTATGCATGTTGTCAAATTTTCTTAAAAAGGAAATGGAAAGGTAGAAAACTGAGTCTCATTCATATGATAGTCAACCCATTTTTTGTTTCTTTCTCTATTAAAAGGATTAGATGCATAAGAATTGGTGTGAACAAGTAAAACAATAGTAATACTACATCTGGAAGATTCTATTCAGAATACGTGTATGGAGAAAATCAAAAGGTGCTAAAATCTCCAGATTAATAGAAGCAGTATTCCAGTTAGAAAAAGTTCGGGTTATAGCCCTCATTTTCTTTTACTGGTATGAATAATAATGTGATTGAATACAGATCTTGCAAAATTTATGAATTAGATTTATTTGACTTCAGAATGCGTTATTTTGGAAGCAGCTAGATGAAGGTCGGGACTGCATATAGATACTGGACAGAGGAAAAGAGATGGTTGGACACATGTAGCCAGAGTTACTCCTGAGAAGCCTACTGCAACAACCACAATAAAAACCATCATCAGAAAACAGAAATCTCTTTGAGAAGCAAAGTTGTGTGGTGAAATGAGGCTGAAAATTCAAAGTCTTAGGCTCCAGGTTCTGGCCTAGGAACTATGCTTTTCCACTAAAACATTTAGTTGCCTCACAGTTACATAGAGGGGCTTCAGGACTATTCCAGCCAGCTTCATGTGATGGGTCAAGGGAAAAAGTTTGGGAACCACAAAACCCAAGACAATTATGGAGAACTATATTTAGATCAAATGTGTACACACACACACACACATTTCCCATCTCAGAAATAGAAAACTCTGACATACAATGCTTACATATTTTTCAATTCCTGTCCCATCTACTTTTTTGAAGGCATAATTCAGCAAAATTAATTAGATCAGAATTATTCTTTGACTGCTGTAAGTTACCACTTACATTGGAAGAATAGGCAATTGTCTATTCCCAAGTGTTTTTTGTTATCTATTGCTGCATAACAAACCACATAATGGCTTAAAACAATAATAATTTATTATTTCTCATGATTCTGTGGATAGACTGGGTGGTTTTTCTGCTCTGTGTGGTGTCAACCACAGTGTTGGGATAGCTGGGAGATACAAAATAACATCACTCAGATGGCTGGCAGTTGATAGAGGCTGCTGGCTGGGAGCTCAGATGTTGGTCAGGGGCTTCAGTTCTCTATGTGGTCCTACATGTATAGTGGCTCAGGTTTCCTCACAGCATGGCGGTCAGGCTCAGGAGAAAGCATTCCAAGTGTGTAATATCAGAAGCTGCAGATCTCTTAAGGCCCAGCCTCTGCAGTTACAGTGTCACCTCCAGCACACTGTTTGTCAAAACAAGTTACAGAAGCAGCCCAGATTCAAGAGGAGAGGGGAAAAACCATGTTTCTCAATGGGAAGAGTGTCAACGAATTTGTGGCCACCCACCAGACCAAAGCCAATGAATTAACAGTATTGGATATCCTTAGGCTATAAAGAGCCTGAGCTACAGAAAATTGCTGAGCCAGTTTCAAACTTACAACTGCTTTCTCCAGACATTCTGTTACATAAGAGAATTAAGAGTATTCATTGCTAAAGATACTGTTGGGTGGGTGTTCTGTTACTTGCAGCCAAATGGATCCTAAATAATAAAGTACTTCACTTTCATCACCAAACTTCAGCAGGAAGGCTGTGCTAGGATGACTTAGCTAACAGATCAGAGTGAGAGAATTTGAGTGAATTTCTCCTGAACAAATATGAGACAATTTTCTAGGGACTGTCAGAAGCATGGCCAAGTTCTTGTGCGGATAGTTGAGACTCAAAGTCTTCACAGTCTGGATCTAATATAAATATGATTTTAATTGGACTCACAGGCTGGTGAGTTGCAGAGGGCAGACATCGGCAGTCAGATCTCCCACAATGACTAGCTGATTATACCTAATCAAGTTGTCTATTTCATTGCCATTCAAAGTGCCAATCTGCAATGAAATAAGATTGCACCAGAATGTAAACCAACACACTGCTTCCTTCATTGAGAAGTCTTGCCAAAAAAAAAGTAAGCTGAACTAAACAGCATGCTTAGTGATATAGTTGAATTACACTCAGGCACAAATTCCTTATCTCCTATCTTTTTGCTAACTGGTAACAAACAGTTTGCAGACCTATAGTTGTTCCACAAACCACACAGGCTACTTAATGGGTTATAAAGGTCAGGCAACAGGCTAGACTACATATGATAATTTACAAGGAAAGAAATCCCATGATTCTGCTCTGAAATCCACTCCCATGATTTACAGCAAAGGACTTCTTCTCATTTAAATGTGCTGGCTACCAAATTATGAAATTTTGTTGAATAATATTGAATCAGTGTATTCATAGATATGTAGATATCATTGCCCACATTTTTTAAAGTCTATGTCTAATTTAACTATTTAATTTGAAATTTGTTCACAAATGAGAAAGTGGTAACTGTCTAGCCAAGCAGATGGTTCTAAGTAAAGACATTTTCTGTTCCATGTGGCTTCCGATTAGATTTTTCATCTATACCCAATATAGCACAGTTCTCTTTCAGGAGGTTAAAAAACACTGCTAAATATCTATCTAGGGTTTCTTTAGGAATTGCATTCTATTCAGTAATAGAAACCTGAAGAGGAAAAAAAGATTAAAAAAATAACAGTGGCTGAACAAATGAAGCATTTTGTTTTTTTACGTGAAAGATTTCTGGAGTTAGATGGTTCCAGGTTAGCACAGTGGCTCTGTGAGGTCATCAGGTCCCAGACCTTTTGTTTTTCTACTTGGCTATCCTTGGCTGCTGTTGCTGTGTGGTCTCAGGTGGGCTGCCTTACTGCCAGCATCATAGTCATCTTCCAGGCCAGAAGAAAGGAAAGGGCAAAGGGCAAAAAACACACCTGGTAGCTAAACCTGACGTCATTTAGAGCATGTTATTAAATGGTCCACAGAGGAGCTTCCACTTTCATATCTCCTTGACCAGAATGTTGAGACACGGCCACCCCCCATAACAAGGAAACTGGAAAATAAAAAAGTTTTTTGTTTATCCCTTGCATTAGTTTGCTAGGGCTGCCATAACAAAGTACCACAGGCTGGGCGGCTTAAGCAACAGACATTTGTTTTCTCACAATTCTGGAGGCTAGAAGTCTGAGATCAAAGTGCAGGTGGGATTGGTTTCTTCTCAGGCCTCTCTCCTTGACTTGTAGATGGCCAATTTTCTCTCTGTGTCTTCACATGGCCTTTCCTCTGTGTGTATCAGTGTCTTAATCACCTTTTCTTACAAGGACACCAGTGATATTGGATGAGAGCCCACACGAGTGACCTCATTTACCCAAAATTACCACTTTAAAGACCCTGTGTATTAGTCTGTTTGCATGCTGCTGATAAAGATATACCCGAGACTGGACAATATAGAAAAGAAAGAGGTTTAATGGACTCACAGTTCCATGTGGCTGGGGAGGCCTCAGAATCATGGAGGAAGGTGAAAGGCACATCTCACTTGGCGATAGACAAGAGAAGAGAGCTTGTGCAGGGAAACTCTTTTTATAAAACCATCAAATCTCAGGAGACTTATTCACTATCACAAGAACAGCACAGGAAAGACCTGCCCCCCATGATTCGGTTTCCTCCCACTGGATCACTCCCACAACACATGGGAATTGTGGGAGTTACAATTCAAGATGAGATTTGGGTAGGGACACAGCCAAACCAAATCACCCTGCCTCCAAATACAGTCACAATCTGAGGTACTGGGGGTGGGTACTTCAACATAAGAATAGTGCAGGGACACAACTCAGCCCATAGCACCCTTCCAAGCATAATCAGGGATCTGCTGGTGAGAAAGAAGGAGGACATTGATACAGGGTAGACACTGCAATGTCTGCCAAACTTACTATATTGCTTGATTTCCTTTAAACAGACAGCTTGAAAATTGTACCCAATCCAGTTTAGATATTTATAAACATGATGCATGATAAGGACTACCTAGCTATAACAAAAGGCCTGCTTATTTACTTAGGGTGTTAAATTTTTCATACTTATAATAAAATACTTCCCCCCACTGCCATGAGCAACATTAGGAATGTTCTGGAAAATGCTAGAAGTTGTCCACTATGTTGAATAGCAATGATCACAAATAAAGGAAAATTTGCTTCCTTGAGGACCACTATTCCTAACATTTGCCATTTTAATTCCATTTGTAATTGAGCAGAGCCAATTGTGTCCCCCTAACTTTTGGTGTCAGAAAAATTTTATTTCTCTTGATCATTATGTGAATTAAGGACAAATCCTTGATTTTGTTAGTGACATTTTTCATTTTATTTTTGTTAGATTTTATCTATAATATTAATGAAATGAACATGATTACTATCAAGGATTTTGTTTTAATTCTCTGATTAATTCTCTGATTCCCTGGAGAGGCAAAGAAAACTATCTTGGAATTCTAGTCTCAGCTCTCCAGAGTCCTTATGAACTTCAGTTGTACTATCTATAAAATGAAATATTTTCCCTTGTATTCTTTAAGTTCCCTGCTTCTAAGGGATTCCATTGAGCCTTAAGATTTGTGCAGACATGTACATCAATTTTATCTAAACTGGGTATTTTTCCTACAAAAGGTAGAAATTTTATTGAACGTTCTTTTATTTTTCCATTGTTTTCAAAGAACTAAGCTTTCAGAGGGATCAAAATTCATCTATGTGGATGGGTTTGTAAATAACAAGGCTTGGAGGCAAATAATAAAACCAGAATAGCTGAGAAAATATATAGTTCTCCTAGAAATTATACTTTGAAGAGTTAATACTCAACATCACCTAGTCATGCCTCTAAAATGAAGAAAGAGGATACTGCTTTGAGTATTCCAATCCTTGGATTTTAATGAGGGAGGAATTTATTCATGCAAACATGCACATAGCAAATGTGTGCCACTTGGATTTGTGAACACATCTGGCTCCAAAATAGAGGAATCAAATAGTCAGACCCACCTGCAATGTCCCCATCAACACAAAAAAGGCAAGCCACACCCATCACATTTAGTAACAAATTCTTTTTGCATCTGGTTTAACTGAGCTTGAAAAGGGATGCCTGTTATCAGCATATTGTGTATTCTCATTCCAGAATATTTCTCTTTCATTAAATTCTCAGGGGATTCTGTGGGTGGGTGTTGAGAATGTGTACGTCAGAATTGATTAACCCATCGCTGTATATATTACAATGAAAAAAAAATGAAGAGCAGCTGGGTGAGAAGTAAGTAAATGCAGAATATCTGTGTATATGTAAATGAAAATAAACGAGCTTGAAGGAATATATAGCAAATGGTTAATAGGACTGGAATGCCTTTATAAGGTGCACATGAGCAGATAAATTCAGGGACCTGCTATTTCAGTGAGGTTTCTGAGAGTCTAGTAGACTGGAACATGTCAGAATATCTCCTTGAACAGCTGCTGCACTTTGCATCCCTTTCCACCAAGAGGCACAGTGCTTAATGCACCTCTTGGGATTTAGAGACAACGTATACCACATTTAAGTGTGCAGTTCCTGTCCATTTACTAAGTGATCCTTAAGGCAACCTGCTTCGAATGGAGCCAAGAGGAAAAGAAGCTCTCCAGCTGAACTCAGCTTACAAGTGTCCCTTATGACTTCGCATGTCCAATAAAGTTTGAAATGTCTGTGGCCAATCTGAAAAACTACATTCAAAGATTCACTGCTCAGGCTCCTAGAATTTCACAGGAAAGCCCTGCTCTCCTTAAAAAGAAAAAGAAAAAAAAAGTATTTTTCTTTTCTGAGCCATAGTTTTGGGCTTGCTACTGTGCCCCAGTAGAGACTTAATACCTACCTGAATTAATTGCTGCTGTAACAAATTACCACGCACTTAGTGGCTGTAGTAGACTAAATAATGGCCGCCCAAAGATATTAAGTCCTAATCCTGGAAGCTGTAAATGTTACCCTATAAGGAAAAAGGTCTATACAGATGTGATTAAGTTCAAGATCTTGAGATGGGAAGATTATCTTGGATTATCTTGGTGGGCCCTAAATTCAATCACACATGTCCTCATAAGAGGGAGGCAGGTGGAGATTTGATAGACAGAAGAGGAGAAATACACACAGGGAAGATAAAGTAAGGAGGAGGGCAGAAGTTGGGGTTATGTGCCATAATCTTAAGGAATGGTAGCAGTCCCCAGAGGCTGGAAGAGGTGAGGAGTGGGTTCTCCCCTTGCGATCCCCTCAGAGGGAGGGCAGCCCTGCGTACACCTTGATTTTAGTCCAGTGACACTGATTTCAGCTTTCCAGGCTCCAGAACAATAAGGGATAAATTTCTGTTATCTTAAGGCACTACATTTGTGGTGATTTGTTATAGCAGCCACTGGAAACTAATACAGTGGCTTAAAACAATACAAAGTTACTCCCTTACTATCCTGGAAATCAGAAGTCTGAAATCAGTTTCACTGAGCTAAAATCAGGTGACAGCAGGTGGACTGGTTCCTTCTGGAAGCTCTGAGGAGAGAATCCATTCCCTTGCCTTTTTCAGCTTCTAGTGGCTGTGGCCCTTACCTTCTATCCCCTTCCCCTTTCTTCAAATGCATCCATCTAATTGCTGCTGCCATCATCACATCACCTCTTCCTCTGACTTCAACTCTTCTTGTAACCTTCCTATAAGGA
The DNA here is from genome assembly GCF_024542745.1 of Macaca thibetana thibetana. Lineage (NCBI taxonomy): Eukaryota > Metazoa > Chordata > Mammalia > Primates > Cercopithecidae > Macaca > Macaca thibetana. Next base: position 137,797,660 of record NC_065583.1, read on the forward strand.
ATACTATAGTTACATTGGGTCCACCCAAATAACACAGGGTAACAGCCACATCTCAAGATCCTTAAATTTGTCATATATGCAATGTCCTTTTTGCCATATAAAGTGACATCCACAGATCCTAGAAATTCAGATATGGATATACTTGGGAGCCATTAACCAGCCTACTATGCTATCTAACCATTGGATTTCTTTGGTTTTTTTTTTGTTGTTGTTGTTGTTGTTTTTGTTTTTTGGTTTTTTGTTTCTTGTTTTCCGTTTTGTTTTGAGACGAAGTCTCATTCATTCTGTTGCCCAAGCTGGAGTGTGGTGGCACAATCTCAGCTTGCTGCAACCTCCATCTCTTGGGTTCAAGCAATTCTCGTGCCCCAGTCTCCCAAGTAGCTGGGATTACAGGTGTGCACCACCACATCCAGCTAATTTTTTTGTACTTAACAGAGATGGGATTTTGCCATGTTGGCCAGGTTGGTCTCAAATTCCTGACCTCAGGTGATCTGCCCGCCTCAGCCTCCCAAAGTGCTGGGATTACAGGCGTGAGCCTTGCCTGACCAAACCATGGAATTTCAAATGACTATGCAACCTGCTCTTCCCATCATGAGCTGAGTTGTTATATAATACAGAAAACCCTAGCATTGTGTGCAGCTGCATTCCACCCTCAAGGAAAAAGAAGTGTAGGCTCAAGCAGGTTCTAAGGACACCAGCATTTTTCATAAACATGTGACTTACGTTCTGAGGGTTCCTACTCCTGATGCACTGCCATATCCTCCTCACCTTACATGTAATCACCTGACAATTGCCTGGGAAATTTAAAAGAATTAATGAAAGGTTTTCAGATTATTCTGCATAATATGTTGACACCTTCTATAACTGGGCTGCCTCACATTACAGTGCCACTTACATGGGCTATGAAGAACAATGAGGCAGATAAATGCTCTCAGTGAGCAGAACTTTTAGCAGTACATGTGCTTATCCTCTTTGCTTGTAAATGGAAATGCCCAACAGTATAGATTAGCATCCATTCATGGGCAGGGGCTACCAATTGGGTTAGATGGTCAAGGTCTTAGAAGACACAAGAGTGGAAAATTCATAATGAGGGCACTTGGGGAAGAGCTATGTAACGGTGGGGCAGATTGCATTTTTCAAAGATTGTCACACCAGCATATCCCATCTGACATGTGCTCCTTACAGTGTGACATGGACACTCCTCTCGTGAGAGATGAGGTCTATGTTCCCCTCTTTGATTGTGGGCAGGTATATGGTTGGGCAGGTATATGACATGCCTGAAGTCATGTCATGTTGAGGCAGAATAGGGTCGGGAGGCAGGGAACATAAGGCCGACTCACGCTGAGGCTACTCCCTTTTCAACCCCTCCTTTTACTGTGTGGCAGTTGCTGCAGGGCAGTTGGAAAATGAAAATACCTTTGACTGGTCCTCTCTCACAACCAATCAGACTGGTTGCAGGCCTACTCTTTAACCCTTCAGACTGGTCATGTGTCACTAGAGTGAACCAATGGGAAACCTCTAGACGGTATATAAACCCCAGAAAATTCTGTAACCAGTGCCAAGCTGCTTTCTGGAGCCTGGCCCCACCCTGTGGAGTGTACTTTAGTCTAAAATAAATCTCTACTTTGGCTGCCTTGCTTGTGTATTTTGTCCAATTCTTTGTTCAAAACTCCAAGAACCTGGACAACTACCCTCAAGCTGTAACAATGTGACTTTAAAGACTAAGTCATGAAAAGCCATACAACTTTGTTCTGATCCTCTTGGGATGCTCACTTTGAAACCTAGTAACCATGCTGCAAGAAAGCCAAGCAGCCACATAGAAAAGCTACACGTAGATGTTCTAGCCACAGCGCCAATTGAAGACCAAGCCTATATCAGCATCAACCTCCAGATATGTGAGTGAGCAAATCTTCAGAATAATCCAGTCCCTGGCCTTCAAGTCATCCCAAGTGACACTAAGCAAAACAGAGATGTGCTGTCTCTGTGAGACCAGCCTAAATAGCAGATTCATGAGCAAAATAAATGTTATCTTAAGCCATTAATTTTGGGATGATTTGTTATACAGCAATATGTAACAGACAGATAACCTCTTGGAATCGGCTCAAAGTGCAAAATTAGTTGTGTCTGTTGTGAATGCTAACCAAAAGTCAACCACTACAGATGAAACTCTCCAAAACCTGGTAAACAAGTAAAAGTGTTCTGGAGATGTCAGTCAGACTCTTTCCCCAGCTACCCCAGTATTTACTCAATGGGCACGTGAACAGGTTGCCATGGTGGAAGGGATGAACTTTCCCTCACCAAGGCTGATCTGACTACTTCTGTTGCTGAGTGCTCAATCGGCCAACAGCAGAAGCCAGCAATGACTCCATGACATAGTACCATAAACTAGTACCTGGTGGGCAGCTGTATAGAAAATCCTCCCTTACATATATATATAGAAAATCCTCCCTTGTAGCAAGGCAGAGATTGCCCCAATGGAGTAGAGATGTATTCTGAGTTTTAGTTATCCTTCCTATCTGTCAGATTTCTGCCAGTACTGCCATCTGCAGACTTACTAAATGTCTTGTTCATTCAACTACTGACTGAGGAACAAAATGTAGAGAAAAATTAAGCATATTATAAATATGGTAACCATTATGTATACCATCACCCAGAATTACTCAGCCTTCTAAAGCAGTAAAAATTGCTTACTAGACCAGGCATGGTGGCTCACACCTGTAATCCCAGCACTTTGGGAGGCTGAGGCAGGTGGATCACCTGAGATCAGGAGTTTGAAACCAGCCTGGACAGCATGGTGAAACCCCGTCTCTACTAAAAATACAAAAATTAGCAGGGCATAGTGGTGGGCACCTGTAATCCCAGCTACTCGGGAGGCTGAGGCAGGAGAATTGCTTGAACCCAGGAGGCAGAGGTTGCAGTGAGCCCAGATCATGCCACTGCACTCCAGCCTGGGTGACAGAGCAAGACCCCATCTAAAAAATAAAAAAAATAAAAATAAAAAAAATTTAAAAAAAAACATGGCTTACTGAAGACTCAGTTATGGTGTCACCAAGGAAATAATATCATGTTAGGTTGAAATGCTTTTCTACAAGATGTGATACAGGCTCTGATTTTAAAAAAAACAAAAACAGGGCATGCTCAAGATGGCCAAATAGGAACAGCTCCGGCCTCCAGCTCCCAGCATGAGTGACACAGAAGATGGGTGATTTCTGCATTTTCAACTGAGGTACCAGGTTCATCTCACTGGGGAGTGCCAGGAAATCAGTGCTGGTCAGCTGGTGCAGCCCAACTAGAGAGAGCTGAAGCAGGGTGAGGCATCGCCTCACCTGGGAAGCGCAAGGGGGAAGGGAATCCCTTTTCCTAGCCAAGGGAAACTGAGACACACAACACCTGGAAAATCGTGTAACTCCCACCCTAATACTGCACTTTACCAAGGGTCTTAGCAAATGGCACACCAGGAGATTATATCCCACACCTGGCCCAGAGGGTCCCATGCCCACGAAGCCTCCCTCATTGCTAGCACAATAGTCTGAGATCTAACTGCAAGGTGGCAGGGAGGCTGGGGGAGGGGCACCCACCATTGCTGAGGATTAAGTGGGTAAACAAAGCCACCGGGAAGCTCGAATTGGGTGGAGCTCACCACAGCTCAAGGAGGCTGGCCTGTCTCTGTAGACTCCTCCTCTGGGGACAGGGCATAGTTAAACAAAAAGCAGCAGAAACCTCGGCAGAGGTAAATGCCCCTGTCTGATAGCTTTGAAGAGAGCAGTGGATCTCCCAGCATGGAGGTTGAGATCTGAGAACGGACAGACTGCCTGCTCAAGTGGGTCCCTGACCCCTGAGTAGCCTAACTGGGAGACAACCCCCACTAGGTGCAGACCAACACCTCACACCTCACATAGCGGGGTACCCCCCTGAGACGAAGCTTCCAGAGCAAGAATCAGACAGCAACACTCGCTGTGCAGCAATATTCTATCTTCTGCAGCCTCCACTGCTGATACCCAGGCAAACAGGGTCTGGAGTGGACCTCAAGCAAACTCCAACAGAGCTATAGTTGAGGGTCCTGACTGTTAGAAGGAAAACTAACAAACAGAAAGGACACCCACACCAAAACCCCATCAGTACGTCACCAGCATCAAAGACCAAAGGCAGATAAAACCACAAAGATGGGGAAAAAGCAGTGCAGAAAAGCTGGAAATTCAAAAAATCAGAGCACATCTCCCCCTCCAAAGGAACGCAGCTCATCGCCAGCAACAGAACAAAGCTGGACGGAGAATGACTTTGACAAGTTGAGAGAAGAAGGCTTCAGTCGATCAAACTTCTCAGAGCTAAAGGAGTGTAACCAGCGCAAAGAAACTAAAAACCTTGAAAAAAGAATGGATGAATGGATAACTAGAATAATCAATGCAAAGAAGACCTTAAAAGAACTGATAGAGATGAAAACCATAACACAAGAACTATGTGACAAATGCACAAGCTTCAGTAACTGACTCGATCAACTGGAAGAAAGAGTATCGGCAACTGAAGATCAAATGAATTAAATGAAGCGAGAAGAGAAGTGTGGAGAAAAAAGAGTAAAAAGAAATGAACAAAGCCTCCAAGAAGTATGGGATTATGTGAAAAGACCAAATCTACATCTGATTGGTGTGCCTGAAAGTGATGGGGAAAATGGAACCAAGTTGGAAAACACTCTGCAGGATATCATCCAGGAGAACTTCCCCAATCCAGGAAGGCAGGCCAACATCCAAATTCAGGAAATACAGAGAACACCACAAAGATATTCCTCGAGAAGAGCAACTCCAAGACACGTAATTGTCAGATTCACCAAAGTTGAAATGAAGGAAAAAATGTTAAGGGCAGCCAGAGAGAAAGGTCAGGTTACACACAAAGGGAAGCCCATCAGACTAACAGCAGATGTTTTGGCAGAAACTCTACAAGCCAGAAGAGAGTGGGGGCCAATATTCAACATTCTTAAAGAAAAGAATTTTCAACCCAGAATTTCATATCCAGCCAAATTAAGTTTCATAAGTGAAAGAGAAATAAAATCCTTTACAGACAAGCAAATGCTTAGAGATTTTGTCACCACCAGACCTGCCCTACAAGAGATCCTGAAGGAAGCACTAAATATAGAAAGGAACAACAGGTACCAGCCATTGCAAAAACATGTCAAAATGTAAAGTCCATCGATGCTAGGAAGAAGCTGCATCAACTAATGAGCAAAATAACCAGCTAATATCATAATGACAGGATCAAGTTCACACATAACAGTATTAACCTTAAATGTAAATGGACTAAATGGTCCAATTAAAAGACACAGACTGGCAAATTGGATAAAGAGTCAAGACCCATCATTTTGCTGTATTCAGGAGACCCATCTCCCATGCAGAGACACACATAGGCTCAAAATAAAGGGATGGAGGAAGATCTACCAAGCAAATGGAAAACAAAAAAAAGCAGAGGTTGCAATCCTAGTCTCTGATAAAACAGACTTTAAACCATCAAAGATCAAAAGAGACAAAGAAGGCCATTACATAATGGTAAAGGGATCAATTCATCAGGAAGAGCTAACTATCCTAAATATATATGCACCCAATACAGGAGCACCCAGATTCATCAAGCAAGTCCTTAGAGACTTACAAAGAGACTTAGACTCCCATACAATAATAATGGGAGACTTTAACACCCCACTGTCAACATTAGACAGATCAATGAGGCAGAAAATTAACAAGGATAATTAGGAATTGAACTCAACTCTGCACCAAGCGGACCTAATAGACATCTACAGAACTCTCCACCCCAAATCAACAGAATATACATTCTTCTCAGCACCACATCACACTTATTCCAAAATTGACCACATAGTTGGAAGTAAAACACTCCTCAGCAAATGCAAAAGAACAGAAATTATAACAAACTGTCTCTCAGACTACAGTGCAGTTAAACTAGAACTCAGGACTAAGAAACTCAATCAAAACCACTCAACTACATGGAAACTGAACAACCTGCCCCTGAATGACTACTGGGTACATAAGGAAATGAAGGCAGAAATAAAGATGTTCTTTGAAACCAATGGGAACAAAGATACAACATATTAGAATCTCTGGGACATATTTAAAGCAGTGTGTAGCGGGAAATTTATAGTACTAAATGCCCACAAGAGAAAGCAGGAAAGATCTAAAATTGACACCTTAACATCACAATTAAAAGAAATAGAGAAGCAAGAGCAAACACATTCAAAAGCTAGCAGAAGGCAAGAAATAACTAAGATCAGAGCAGAACTGAAGGAGATAGAGACACAAAAAACCCTCCAAAAAAATCAATGAATCCAGGAGCTGGTTTTTTGAAAAGATCAACAAAATTGATAGACCGCTAGCAGGGCTAATAAAGAAGAAAACAGAGAAGAATCAAATACACACAATAAAAAATGATAAAGGGGATATCACCACCAACCCCACAGAAATACAAACTACCATCAGAGAATACTATAAACACTTCTACACAAAAAAACTAGAAAACCTAGAAGAAATGGATAATTTCCTGGAACTCACACTCTCCCAAGACTAAACCAGGAAGAAATTGAATCCCTGAATGGATCAATAGCAGGCTCTGAAATTGAGGCAATAATTAATAGCCTACCAACCAAAAAAAGTCCAGGACCAGATGGATTCACAGCCGAATTCTACCAGAGGTACAAGGAGGAGTTGGTACTATTCCTTCTGAAACTATTCCAATCAATAGAAAAAGAGGAAAAGAGGGAATCCTCCCTAACTCATTTTACGAGGCCAACATCATCCTGATACCAAAGCCTGACAGAGATACAACAACAACAAAAAAGAGAATTTTAGACCAATATCCCTGATGAACATCAATGCAAAAATCCTCAATAAAATACAGGCAAATCGAATCCAGCAGCACATGAAAAAGCTTATCTACCATGATCAAGTGGGCTTCATCTCTGGGATGCGAGGCTGGTTCAACATGTGCAAATCAATAAACGTAATCCAGCATATAAACAGAACCAAAGACAAAAACTACATGATTATTTCAATAGCTGCAGAAAAGGCCTTCAACAAAATTCAACAGCCCTTCATGCTAAAAACTCTCAATAAATTCGATATTGATGGAACGTATCTCAAAATCATAAGAGCTATTTATGACAAACCCACAGCCAATATTATACTGAATAGGCAAAAACTGGAAGCATTCCCTTTGAAAACTAGCACAAGACAGGGATGCCCTCTCTCACCACTCCTATTCAACATAGTGTTGGAAGTTCTGGCTAGGGCAATCAGGCAAGAGAAAGAAATCAAGGGTATTCAGTTAGGAAAAGATGAAATCAAATTGTCCCTGTTCACAGATGACATGATTGTATATATAGAAAACCCCATTGTCTCAGGCCAAAATCTCCTTAAGCTGATAAGAAACTTCAGCAAAGTCTCAGGATACAAAAATCAATGTGCAAAAAATCACAAGCATTCTTATACACCAGTAGCAGACAAACAGAGAGCCAAATCATGAATGAATTCCAGTTCACAATAGCTTCAAAGAGAATAAAATACCTAGGAATCCAACTTACAAGGGATGTAAAGGACCTCTTCAAGGAGAACTACAAACCACTGCTCAGTGAAATAAAAGAGGACACAAACAAATGGAATAACATACCACGCTCATGGATAGGAAGAATCAATATTGTGAAAATGGCCATACTGCCCAAGGTAATTTATAGATTCAATGCCATCCCAATTAAGCTACCAATGACTTTCTTCACAGAATTAGAAAAAACTGCTTTAAAGTTCATATGGAACCAAAAAAGACCCTGCATTGCCAAGACAATCCTAAGCCAAAAGAACAAAGCTGGAGGCATCACACTACCTGACTTCAAACTGTACTACAAGGCTACAGTAACCAAAACAGCATGGTACTGGTACCAAAACAGAGATATCAACCAATGGAACAGAACAGAGCCCTCAGAAATAATACCACACATCTACAGCCATCTGACCTTTGACAAACCTGAGAAAAACAAGAAATGGGGAAATGATTCCCTATTTAATAAATGGTGCTGGGAAAATTGGCTAGCCATAAGTAGAAAGCTGAAACTGGATCCTTTCCTTACTCCTTATACAAAAATTAATTCAAGGTGGATTACAGACTTAAATGTTACACCTAAAACCATAAAAACTCTAGAAGAAAACCTAGGTAATACCATTCAGGACATAGGCATGGGCAAGTTCTTCATGTCTAAAACACCAAAAGCAATGGCAACAAAAGCCAAAATTGACATATGGGATCTAATTAAACAAAAGAGCTTCTGCACAGCAAAAGAAACTACCAACAGAGTGAACAGGCAACCTACAGAATGGGAGAAAATTTTTGCAATCTACTCATCTGACAAAGGGCTAATATCCAGAACCTATAAAGAACTCAAACAAATTTACAAGAAAAAAGCAAACAACCCCATCAAAAAGTGGGCAAAGGATATGAACAGACACTTCTCAAAAGAAGACATTCATACAGCCAACAGACACATGAGAAAATGCTCATCATCACTGGCCATCAGAGAAATGCAAATCAAAACCACAATGAGATACCATCTCACACCAGTTAGAATGGCAATCATTAAAAAATCAGGAAACAACAGGTGCGGGAGAGGATGTGGAGAAATAGGAACACTTCTATACTGTTGGTGGGACTGTAAACTAGTTCAACCGCTGTGGAAAACAGTGTGGCGATTCCTCAAGGATCTAGAACTAGAAATACCATTTGACCCAGCCATCCCATTACTGGGGATATACCCAAAGGATTATTAAGTCATGCTGCTATAAAGACACATGCACACATATGTTTATTGTGGCACTATTCACAATAGCAAAGACTTGGAATCAACCCAAATGTCCATCAGTGACAGACTGGATTAAGAAAATGTGGCACATATATACCATGGAATACTATGCAGCCATAAAAAAGGATGCGTTCATGTCCTTTGTAGGGACATGGATGCAGCTGGAAACCATCATTCTCAGCAAACTATCGCAAGAACAGAAAACCAAATACTGCATGTTCTCACTCATAGGGGGGAATTGAACAATGAGATCACTTGGACACAGGAAGGGGAATATCATACACCGGGTCCTATTGTGGGGAGGGGGAGGGGGGAGGGATAGCATTAAGAGATATACCTAATGTAAATGACGAGTTAATGGGTGCAGCACACCAACATGGCACAAGTATACATATGTAACAAACCTGCATGTTGTGCACATGTACCCTAGAACTTATAGTAAAAAAAAAAAAAAAAGAACCAAAAATAATAAGGGGCTGAAATGGAGTAATAAGGGCCAGATTTATCCTCTCATTGGTAACAACCAAAAAAAAAAAAAGACACAACGTATTTGAACAAACAGTTTGGAAGACACTAGACATCAAGCAATGAAGGACAGTGATCCCCGAGAAACAGGAAAGAAATGAGGTAAGCCCCATGATTGCCCCCGCTTACTGGCTTGAGAGTTTCCAGGCTGCAGTACAGGGAAGGAAACCTTAGGTGTAGCCAGATGGGTTTCCTGAATTAAGGAGACAGAACTAAGAGTTCATCTCAGGGAGACTAAGGTGTCAGAAATCACATTAAAGTATACCAGGGAGGAGAGAGCTGCACACAGAAAGAACCCCAGACATCTGCAGAGGCTCCCAACTACATATTCAGCAGAGTAATGATCATCCCATGTGTGTGAGGAAAATACCTTAGGCCAAAGAAAGAACCATGTGAAAGGATTAGAGGGAACAGTGCCTGGCACCCACACAGGGATTGAAATAGTGCCCACCAACCGGACTAGAAAACTTCATAGGCTACAGGGCATTGGGTAGAATACTTGGAATGCTCTTGCCTCAGGAGTGGAAAATAATGAATCCTAGACTAAACTTAGCAAATCCTAAAAGACCCAAAAGAATCAAACTGTGTCCAAGAAACTTACTTGTGTTGAAGAATAAAGCTCAAGAATATTCACAGAAATGCAAAACTATACAAGATCTAACAGGGTATGCCTTCCTGTACTGCAGAGGTTAGAAAGCTACAAATGACATTTCCCAGGTTTCCTCACAGCTAGGGTCCTCGAAGAATTTTTTTTTTTTTTTTTTTTTTTTTTTTTTTGTGGATGGGGTCGGTATTTTGCCAACCAGATATATTTTCATGCGACTTGGAAGGTAGAAGTAAGGCAGAGGAATTTTTCCTGTTGCTTTGTTCTGCAGCCACATTCCTGTATCCAGGTAGGAACTTTGTGGGTATTATTGCAGCAGCAATAGTGGCAGAGGCTTCCTGATTCATTTGGCAGAGTTCATTGAAGTCAGAAATTCCAGCACAACTTTCCAATTTTTCATCTTCCTAATAATGGCAGATGTAGCAGCTCCCCTTGCAGGACAGTATAGTGGTATTATTCTGCAAAAGTAGCCTAAATAACATTTTTCTAGTCCTTCCAACTCCTTATATTATACGTCTTTTAGATTAAAACAGCTGAAATTATTTGTTTCTTAAAAACAAATCCTATTATAGAGTTTGTATTATTTAGCTCTTCTATGTAACAAATTACTCCCCAACCCCAAAAAACTTAGTGGCTTAAGACAATAAACATTTATTATCTTATGATTTCTTTGCGCCAGGATTTTGAAATCAGATTAGCTTGATGATTCTGGTTCAGAGTGTCTTGTGTGGTTGCAATCAAGATATTAGCCAGGGCTACAGTCATCTGAAGGCTTAAGTGGGGCTGGAGGATCCACTTCCAAGGTGGCTCATCAATAATAATGTTGTCAGAATGAGTCAGTTCCTCACTTGTATTTGGCAGAAGGCCTCAGCTCCTCACTGTTTGTATTTCTCCACAGGGTTGCCTGCATGTCCTAACAACATGGCAGCTGGTTTCCCCCACCTACACCACCCTGCTCCCCCACCCACACCACCCTGCTCCCCCACCCATACCATGCTGCTCCCCCACCAAAACAAGCAATCCAAGGAAGAAAATGAAGATAATGCTGCAGGACCTTTTATGACCTTGTCTTCTAAGTTGCATGCCATTACTTCTACTTTATTCTGTTCATTAGAAGCAAATCACTAAGTTCAGCCCACAGTCAAGGAGTGGGAATTTGGTTTCCATTCCTTGAAGGGAGTGGTTGCAGAGAACTTGTGGACGTATTTTAAACCACCACATAATTCTATACAGATGTGAAAGTATATTATCTTGCATATTTTCTATGCAGTCTGCATACATATAAATGCCTCTCCATAATTAGTAATAATTCCAACAACCCCAAATAGGTCATCTCTTCTGTCCTGGAAGCTGGTCAAATTTCATCAGTCTTTCTTCTATTATCCTAATTTTTCTTCTTCAAAGGCAGTATTTCATGAAGGTTAATTTGCCTCTTCGTACTCCTGCTAATGTAAAGATGAGATTTGTCTCTGTATTTACTATGAAAGTCATGGTTTTTCATACTGAATAATTATTAATAACCACAGACCTATCTTTCTCATGAGCAAAAAATGAAATTCTACCATTGTTTCATAGCAGGAGACCCCCAAGAGTAATTAAAATATAAGTGAGTTATTTTAAAAGTGTCAGGAGAAGGGAGTGGAAGGGCTTGAATTATCTTACTAAATTTATTGAAGAAGTGAATCAGATCATTTAAGAATAACTTCAATTCATTACATACTTTTAAAAGCAGTTAAATTATTTTCAAAGGGTTCCCACAAAAAAGATGACTACCCTTATATAGTAATAATAGCAAGATATTTCAGATAATTAAAGATATTTCAGAACCATTTTGACAATTCAAAAAAAGTTTCTAATAAAACTAGTTATATTATAAAACTGGAGAGATTGCATTAGTCGTTCATATTTGTTTTAATATCCCAAGCCACAATTTAAAAATTTTTATATACTATGTCCTTCCCATTAACCCTTTTCACAGATTCCCAATATCAGGATAATGTTAGGACCATGTCCAACAACTAGCATAGTTATTGTAGCAAATTAAGTGCTCAACAAAATTCCTTGTATTAATTAATGGATTAATGTAGCTAATGAGAGTGAGGTCTAGTCGCTTGAAGAAGAGTGGCATCCACCTGGCTGGCAACCATTGCCAAGTTAATTTAAAATCTTTCATTTTGTTTGCCCTTTCTAGTTTTCTTTTGTGCTATAGATGTGTGAGCCCATAACAATTTTCAGGACTAATCTGCAAGGTACCATAAAATACAGCCCGTATCCCCATCCCCAACCTGCCTAATAAATGCAGAATATTAAAACATGAAAGATAATCACAAGTGAGGCATTTGCTGAATTCTAAAGATATATTCCCATACCATATCATCAGAATTCTTATGATTGATTTTTTTTTTTTTTTTTTTTTTTTTTTTTTGAGGCGGAGTCTCGCTCTGTCGCCCAGGCTGGAGTGCAGGGGCACGATCTCGGCTCACTGCAAGCTCCGCCTCCCGGGTTCCCGCCATTCTCCTGCCTCAGCCTCCCGAGTAGCTGGGACTACAGGTGCCGCCACCACGCCCGGCTAATTTTTTTGTATTTTTAGTGGAGACGGGGTTTCATTGTGTTAGCCAGGATGGTCTCGATCTCCTGACCTCGTGATCCGCCCGTCTCGGCCTCCCAAAGTGCTGGGATTACAGGCTTGAGCCACCGCGCCCGGCCTGTTTTTTTCAAAGTACTACGTGCTGGTCTACCTTTACATGGTTGGCTTCCTACCCACTTGTCTCGACCCTTCTTTATTCTAAATACGTTTGCATATTTTTCATTGTAAACCCTGTGTAAGATAAATGGTACTATAATGAAAAGTAATGTATGAGAAATGAGTGTATTTGACATTGGCTGTAGAAGTGGCCTCCATAGATACATGGGAACAACCGATGGCATGCACTGTAGAAGGATCGTAAGCAAGGGTACGGAGAATGGGAAGTGTAAAGCACGTTCAGCACCTAGATCTCTTTTAATCCTAAGTAAATAACGCCCCTAATTGTGAAAGGACGTATATTAAAACACAATATGTAAGCACATACCTGTTAATTTTGGAGAATGCAATTGCCTTGACTGACGTAAGCCACCGATTAACCAAAAAGGTGAACACCCAAAAGGATACAAGTCATGACTTTTTCTTGACTATTTAGCTCTAATGTTATTGGTCATCTGTGTTGTTTAACATACATACCCCAGTAAAAAAGAGACATTTGCTTTTTGATAGAAGGTGATTATCAGGACAAAGATATAAAAATCTGAGGAATCTCTACTAAGCATACTATGAATACTATCAATACCTGGGGGGAAAATGCGGCCTACATCCACAATATTCTCTCCAAATGGCTTCCAGAATCTAGTCTACCCAGTAGTATATGGCAAAAGAATACCCTAACTATAAGGAAGCTTGGAAGAGTTGTGATAGTAATTTCTCTGGTAGCATTAGATAACAACTAGTAAAGTCCTCTGATTACATGCATAGTTCCTCGGAAAAATGAAAAATATGATTTTAAATCTGACAAGCTTAATACATGATGGCTATAAATCAGAGCTGTTTATTCAGCCCACACATTAAATGCACATATTTGTTTAAAAAATACACACCTACCATGTTCCAGTCACTGTGCTAGGGATGGGAGTGGAAAGGAGAGTAGAAAGATGGATCAAATGAATTCCTTCCTCCTAATAAATGTACAATTATACAAGGGAAGCAAACAAGGGAGACAGAAAGTATGGGAGGAAAAGTCCGCAATGTCTCTCTTTAAATATATTTTTTTATTTTTATCAAATGTATACAAACACATATATTTGATTCTTTGAACAAGTAGTTTTACAAATTTTTCCCAATCTCCTTTCATTCTCCATTTAATAAAGGCAAATGTGTCATTCTTCCAGAAGGCTCGTGGAAGAGGCAGCACAGATTTCTACTTACAGATCAGTATGGAATAAATGGTCTGTTTACGGAATCTCCTAAATTGGAGGGTTTTCTTGGGAATCAGCATCTAGTCTGGATTTCACTAATTAAAAAAACAACTAATCTGGACAATACCAAGTAGCAGACTCTTTTCCTGCTTTCTGGACATCAACTGGAAGGTGCTAATAATCAAGTATTGAGAAAATCCCCATGAGAATAGTCAAGAAGTAACTGCAAATGTATTGACATGTTTCTCATGGATTACTGTTATTTCCCTTGATTCTCCCAACGCACCTAAAAAGATCATATATTAGGAGTCAATTTTAAATTAATGGTATAAGCATAATACTTGCTCTAGATGTTTGATCATGTGCCCTTCATTTGCAATAAAAGTTTTAATATTTCTAAGTGTTAGAAATATGAATATATCTTGAGGGACAGGGTTGGAAATGATGCATGTTTTTCATATTTTATAGCATATATAAAGCTACTACTCTATTCATTTTCTTTAAATTAAATGAATTTCATCAACCTTCTTTGCATCAAATACTGTGCTAGATACCTCACAAATATAAATCCATTTTATCATAACTACAACTCTTCAGTTAGGTATACTTAGGTCCATTTTATCTTACCTTATTATTATTATTATTTGAGGCAGGGTCTAACTGTCATCCAGGCAGGAGAGCAGGGGCACAATCTCAGCTCACTGCAGCCTCCACCTCCCAGATTCAAGCGATTCTCTATTCTCATGCTTCAGCCTCCCAAGTAGCCGGGATTATAGGCATGTGCCACCACATCCGGTAACTCCATTTTAGAACTTTAAAAACTGAGACTCAGTCTTGTGGGAAGAGGTAAGATTGAAACTCCTTCGAAAAACTTCTCTTCTACTTCACCTAACAAAATGATCCACATATTTTGCTGACAATTTATCAAACAAGAAAATATGTTTAAACTAATGTTCAAAAACAGGTGTCCAAAGCAAGAAATAGGAGATTCTGAAGCCCAACAGACGAACAACTAGTTCAGCTTATAATACCGCCTCCACCATCCAGACATTATTAATGAATCCTGAAAATTCTCACTAACCTCAAGTCTGGAGAAAAGCAAACTGAGCAACCACCCTTGTCTTTCTTGTCTTCTTTTATCTTTTTTTCCTTTTTGTGTGTGTTAATCATTCTTTTCACTAAGTTGTAATGGAAACTGGAAAAGAAGAGGATAAAATAAGTGAATAGCAAGTTTTTCTTTAACAGAAGTGAAGCCTTCAATGCTATACATAGTATGCCCCCACTGGAATAGTGTATACTCTATAAACAAGCAGATTGAAAATTGGCATTTAACAAAATCAAGAACAAAGACAACACCTCCACTACACACCCATTCACACCATAGCGTATATTTCCTCAGGCTGTAGAACAGAAGATAGAGAACAGAATCCCTTGCCTCACTTTACAATTCAGTGGGAAAAGTGGTCTCAGATAAAGCAGAAAGGGAGCCAAGAAATCACTTGTAGTATATTGAAGTCAACTGAATGTATGCCTAGATAGAGCCAAACATGAAAAAGAACAGAATGAACAATCAGGAAAACTTAATTTGGCACGTTTAAAAAAAAGAACAATGAAAACTAAAGAGAGGGAGGGAGGGAAGAAGGAAGAAAACATTGAAGAATCAGACACGAAAAGCTCAAACCAGAAGAAAACCTAATCCAAGAAACAGAAAGAAGTTATCCCAACTTTCACAGTTGTATTTTAAAAAAAGAATAAGAATGCTGGGCACGGTGGCGCACGCCTGTAATCCCAACACTTTGGGAGGCTGAGGCGGGCGGATCACGAGGTCAGGAGATCGAGACCATCCTGACTAACACTGCGAAACCCCGTCTGTCTACTAAAAATACAAAAAGTTAGCCAGGCGTGGTGGCGGGCACCTGTAGTCCCAGCTACTTGGGAGGCTGAGGTGGGAGAATGGTGTCAACCCGGGAGGCGGAGCTCGCAGTGAGCCGAGATCATGCCACTGCACTCCAGCCTAGGGGACAGAGCGAGACGCCGCCTGAAAATAAAGAAATAAATAAATAAAATAAAGAATAACAACATAAATTAAAGAAAGTAGGAGACCAAATAAAAACTCTAATTAACCACTAGTATTTGCTTTACCCATGACTTTTCACAAATAGAAACTAGATATTTTCCTATGATGTTATAATTAATGTAAACATGCCAGATATCATTAATGTTCACTTCTACTTCAAAATTATGGTAGTTATTAAGTTCATAATTGAAAGATTCTCCCCAGGGCCTGAAAGCTTAAGGGAATGAATATCTTCTCCCTCCTCAGGCCCAGTCCCAAAGCCCAAGGCCACTAGCGCCAGTAGCCTGTGGTCAGCAAGATAGCAGAAGCAGGAAGAGAGATGGCCGGAAGACACATACCCACTGAAGATCGAGAGGGAGGCCGTCCGGGTGCTACGTAGCAGTCACGTCAGACTGGCACACTTACTGTTTACAGAGGACTGTAAAACCCCTGCTCAGTCCTCATTTGGGGCTGACGCCATTTTAGGCCTCAGCCCGGTCTGCACCCAGGTGCTTATTAAAACAGCATATTGCTCCACACCACCTCGTGTCATCTGTTGGCGTGGTCTCCAGGTTCGAACCAATACAAGAGCCTTGCAATCATTAGATTTTGTTATTTAATGCATTAATAAAGGAGTGCATATATTTCTATATAACAAATTTTCAAAAATTTTTGATACTTGGTTTTTAATATAATTGATTTTTTTTCTGTAATTGCATGCATTTTACTTTAAATGTGTAAGAACATTATTCTGAGAAGGAGTCTGTAGACTTCACCAGAGTGTCAAAAGCATCCATGGAACAAAAAAGTGGTTAAGAACTCCTGCAGTCAAATCCCAGAAAAGTCTGCAGCTCCTCCAGCGTACACATCACGTGAAAAAAACCCATGCAAGTGAAGGATCCTGAAGCTGAAGCTTAATTTGTTTTAAAATAAATTGATCATTGGTTGTAGCTGAAGCAGCCATTATCAACCAAGAGTTAGAACCCAAGTGCTGGTAATAATACAGTAACAGGAAAGGACTCCTAATATCATGGAGAAGCAATGCTGTTACTAGACCTTACCAACGACAATAGCTCAGAACCTAACACAAACCACAGACTCCTAATAAATGGTAGAGCTGGAGAAAGTTGCATATTCATTAGTATTTTCCTTCACAGTATCCAATCTCCTGAGTACAAATGTCCAAGTGAAAAGTGTTTCATATCAACAATAAGTGGAATGAAAAGTATCCCTAAATGTATTAGTCCGTTTTCACATTTCTGATAAAGACATATCCAAGATTGGGAAGAAAAAGAGGTTTTAATGGACTTAAAATTCCACGTGACTGGGGAGGCTTCACGATCAAGGCGGAAGGTGAAAGGCACGTCTCACATGACAGCAGACAAGAGAAGAGACCTTGTGCAGGGAAACTCCCCTTTTTAAAACCATCAGCTCTGGTGAGATTTATTCACTATCATAAGAACAGCACAGGAAAGACCTGCCCCATAATTCAATTACCTCCTACTGGGTCCCTCTAAAAATACATGAAAATTCAGGATGAGATTTGGGTGAGGACACAGCCAAACCATATCACTAAATTTTAAAAACTCTTCCATCAGTAAAGAAAAAGATCTCCAATCTATGTTTAGCAAAAGTAAACTTGTTACTCCCTAGTCAAAATTCTCCAAAATCTTCATACTATAGCAGTGCTTTCAGAGAATCAAAGACTTCATAGGAAATCTTTTTGTTTTTGTTTTTTAGATGAAAAGTCAGGACCTGAATTCATACCTTGCCCAAACGTGTTTCATAATTGCTTTTGAAATCTGAACTCTAGGCATTCTTTCCCTTCAATCAAAAAGTAGTATACACATCAAGCAACTTTGTACGTGTGCTTGACCTTCATTAATGTTTCCTGTGGGTAGTACTTTCAAATTATGTAGCTTATCCATGAAAGTTCTTAATTCATAAGAAACAAATGTGAAAATTTCAGAAGCTGCACATCAGAGATGGTTCTGGAAAAAAAAAAAAAATTATGTTGCCAAAATACTAACTTCCCATATGGATTCTCTTTCCCCAAGAGCTCTCAAGGAACTCATTTGAAGTTTTTTCAAGTTCACAACCAGCCTCACAAGATTTATTTACCTAAAAATAAGATCTCAAGAATCACAAATAGAGTAGATATGGTAGCCCTTCTGCCTGAAATGTCCTTGCTGCACCTCTCAGCTTGAAAATCTCCTCTTCATTTTTCAGCGCCTTTTCATTCATCCATCTTCCATGCCCACAGTAGAATTAGCTGCTTTGTCTTGTGTTTAAATAGCACTTAAGTTATGGCCTTATTTAGCACTTACTATCTACCGTTTGAATCTGTTTATATAGCTGCCTACTCTAACTAGATTATGAGTTCTTCAAGGCTAGGGTGAGTTTTCAGTTCTCTCAGGGATGCAGGGATAATGTAGGTACAGAAACAAAGACAGAAACCAAAGAGAACAAAGGTTGATGGGAATAGCAAAAGGTAGAGCCTGAAGTGACTCCTCAAGCCAACCTTCACTGCATCAACTTTTTCCTTTTAATGTATTCAGTTTTAATATGAGAAGAGGAAAGAAGTAGGTTTCGGGTCCAAAAAGAATCTTACCAACTTTAGTGACATAATTTTTCTGTACGAAAATCAAGGCAATTTAAGATTTATCTCCAACTGTGCCTTTAACGCAGGCTGACCCATCACACATTGTGTAACCAGCACAAGCACTGGATAAAAGTAAACGTAAAGTCTTATGTTTCCCATATAGCAATTATCTCCAATTCATTTGCTTTGCTTTTCCCCACATTTGCTCTTTGCTCCCACTATCTACCCCACACCCATCTCAGTTTATCACACTAAGACAACTTGACTTTTTCTGCTGGGAATAACTGGATGGAAATCCAGGTCATTTTCAGGCTTCATAGTGTAGCTCTGAAACTCAAATCCCAGATCCCAGCGACTTGGAGGAAAACAGAAGAGGTGGTATTGCTTTTCTCCTGTGCAAGAGGAGAGGCAAAGATACATGGCCTCACATGCAGCATGGAGCCCTGCCAGGAAGGCTCTATGAACTTCCTGGTCTTGTTATGTGTTGTGTGTAATACCCTCACCTGAGCAGATACAGCCTTTCAGCCTTTCAGTTGGAGAGGCAGATACTATGGCTGCAGTTCCAGGAACTCAAAAGAAGACCTAAGAAACAAAGCACATATTTGTGGCTTCGTTGGAGTTTTTCCAAAAGCAGACTCAAGACAAGGATATTAGTGCAAGTAGTTTTATTAGGGAAACAAAAATAACAAAGGTAAAGAAGTGAGAACGTGATATATAAAGACAGAAAGAGAAAGCAACCAACAGGAGTGCTATTAGGTGATCTGCCACAGTGGGAGCTGGTGCTCTATTTCCCATGTAGGAATCCTTACAAATAGTGCAAAATGTATGTCTCAGAATTACCCGAGTTGTGAGGTGAGGGAGTTGGGATATTTATACATAAAATGCATACATTTTGTACATTTCTACAAGAGTCAACAATTGGCCAGATATGGTGGCTCATGCCTGTAATCCCAGCACTTTGGATAGCCAAAGCAGGTGGATCACTTGAGCCCAGGAGTTCAAGACCAGCCTGGCCAACATGGTGAAACTCCATCTTTACGAAAAATACAAAAATTAGTCCGGTGTTGTGGCACGCACTTGTATTCCCAGCTACTCGGGAGGCTGAGGTGAGAGAATCACTTGAGCTCAGGAGGCTGAGGTTACAGTGAGCTGAGATTGCACCACTGTAGTCTGGCTTGGGTGATAGAGGAAGACCCTATCTAAAAAAAAAAAAAAAAAAAAAAAAAAAAAAAAAAAAAAAAAACAAGGCAACAACTGAGGGCTTACTGGAGTGAGAGAGCAGAAAGTTAACTCTTAATTGGGCAATATGGTTTTCCACAGTTGTAGGTGGGGGGTGGAGGAAAGATCCCTCCAGCAGATATTGGCAAGTGGAAGTCTAGAGTCTGAAAACTCTGAGGACTAGGGTGGCCACTACTCGCCTGTACTACATGTTGTCTGTCTGGTAATCTGGCCTAAGTCTTTACGTTGGATACTTCTGAGGCAAGCCTGGGTAAGGAGGATGCATGGACACGAAGTGGGAGTTGGCATCAGAGAGTGCATTTCTGTAAATGCAGCCTACACTAACACCCTTTTTTGCATAGGGAGAGGATGCACCATTTTGCGCTGGTGCCTTACTCAGGCTATTACATTGTCATAATGGAGAAACAGTAGGCTTGGCCCTACACCCTAGTATCCTGATCCCCAAATGAGCCAGTGGGTGGAGGGTAGCCAGAATCTGCCTACAGATTCACATACATGACAAGTTCCAGGGGCTCGGGGAACTTCCTGAACCAAGATGCAGTTCAAATCTACATCACTCTGAGTAGAAGCAATAGGATAAAAGGAACTATTTTCATCCACACTTCAACTCGGGGAGTAATCTGGGCATCAGAAAGAAATTAAATGGAATCTGTGCCAACCTTTTCACAAGTCTTAGAACCACCCTTTAGGGCGAGCTTTGTAATGTAAACAGGGTCAAGAGGAGTCTATGAACAGGAGAAATGTGCTGTGGTCCTACGAGACCTGGCCATGTTGCATGTGTTTTCTAGATGAGATCTGTTTGCTTCTTAGGTAACTAGTGAAGACATCACCTACTGTTCTCACAGGTGAGGAGCC
This sequence comes from Macaca thibetana thibetana, assembly GCF_024542745.1. Lineage (NCBI taxonomy): Eukaryota > Metazoa > Chordata > Mammalia > Primates > Cercopithecidae > Macaca > Macaca thibetana. The sequence goes on from NC_065583.1 coordinate 137,818,328, forward strand.
TCAAATAGAATCAGAGAACTTCTATCTTCTCTATTGAGATGAGCAGATACTGTTTCATCCTCTTCACAGTTCAAGCCTGGGTAGATGGTAGAGCATCTGTGAGTATCCCTCTGAAACCTGAGGCCTGGAATTTGTACAACAGAGTAAGCGATGGAAGTGTCTGAACTGCTCCCTCCTGTGGTGGGGTGCAGGAAATAATGAACACCAGCTTCGGGTCTTCAAAGAGGGGGCTGTGAAACAGGACCAAGGATTGGAGTAAGAAGAGAGAGAATGAAGAAGGGCTTGGCACACAGGGAGCATTTGTGTGTAGTACCTTCCATCTGAAGGCCAAGCCTGTGATGCCTCCAGCCCCTTGTATACAAAGGAAAAGGAAAGTTTTAAAGTCGCAGTCCCTGGTTCTCCCTCACCATTATATTCTTGGAGGGCTGCCTTTATCTTCAACATCATACAGCCTGCGTGCATCTGGCGAAGACGAGCAAGGCAGAAGCTACTCAGAAAGGGCTGCTGTTTCCTGATCATCTTGCAGGATGTATCAGTCCGAGTTCAACCAGTAAAGCAGACTAGTAGAAGATAAATACATCTCCTCGTGTGTGTGTGTGTGCGTGCGTGTGCACGCGCGCAATTGTGCAGCTGGCCAAGTAAGTCCAAAGTCTGTGGGGCAAGCAGTTATGAAAAGAAGATCACAAACAAGCAGAAAGCCTGAGGGCACAGCCAGGAGCTTGTTCACAGGTGGTCAGGAAGGGAAGATTATAAGCAGGCCAGAACCCTTGGGCACAGACATGCACCCTCTCCCCCATCTTCTCTCCTTCCTCCTTTTTTTTCTCTCTGTCCCCAAAGAAGCCCTATGCCCTCTTTTAAGGCCTTCCAACTGCTAAGGTCAGACCCACCCAGGGTAACTTAAAGTCAACTGATGAAGGACTTTAATTACATTTGCAAAAGCCCTTCACAGCAGCACCGAGATTGGTGTTTGACTGAATAACTGGGAGGATTGTATATGCTACCAAATGGCTACTAGTTCCCTTCATTTTCCAGCTCTCACAAGAGTGTATCTCTTATAGCCCACTCCATCTGGTACTGCACTACAAACAGAATTCTGGAAAATGCAGTTTAACTTAGTTAAGCTGAGACACCACACAGCCATCACACAGGGAGATTTGGCAGAGGTGGGGAGGGGTACCAGTCATCCCTGAGAATTACTAGGTGGAGTTCCCAGTAAGTATCACTCACCCGAGAAGGACCTACCAAGGAAAACAATTCTGTGGATAGGAGAGACTGTTAAGACTGACTTCTCTGATTTCTATTCCTCACTCAGATTAGCGGGAAAAGTCCCTTCATATTTAAAAAGAAGGACACCCCTGCAACCTTAATTAGGCATCCTGTACTGGGTGAGAAGTGGAATGTCACTCAGGAGATCAAATGCAGAGGCCCAGTGAGAGGACTCATTCTGAATGATTGGTATCGTCCTTCCCATGATCCTTGATGGTAATTCAGTTTTTAATGCAGAAAACAAAAATTCTCTAGATTCTTTTAAAAAATTATTTTTAACTGTGGTAAAATACACATAACAAAATTTATCATCATAACAGTTTTTAAGTGTATAGTTCAGTGACATTAAGCACATTCACATGATCATATAGACATCGCCACCATCCATCTCCAGAACTGTTTTCATTTTGCAAAATGAAAACTCTGTTTCTGTTATACAATATTTCCCCACCCTCCCTTCCCCCAGCCCCTGGCAACCATCATTCTACTTTCTGTCTATGAATTTGACAACTCTAGGTACCTCATGTAAGTGGAACACTACAATACTTGCTCTTTTGTGACTGGTTTATTTCACTTAACATAATGCCCTCAATGTTCATTCATGTTGTAGCATGTGAAGGAATTGCCTTCCTTTTTAAGGCTGAATAATACTCCATTGTATGTATATATCACACTTTGTTTAGCCATCCATCTATTGATGGACTTCTCTGCTTTCAATGCTATTGGCTATAAACCCAGAAGTGAAATTGATGGATCATATGGTAATTCTATTTTTCATTTTTGAGGAATTGCCACACATACTGTTTTTCACAATAGCTGCACCATTTTATATTTCCGTGACAGTGAACAAGGTTTCCAATTTCTCCACATCCTCACCAACACTTATTTTCTGTTTTGTTTTGTTTTTGTTTTTTTAACAGCAGCCGCCCTAACGGGTCTGAAGTAAATCTAGTTATTTTAAGTAGAAATGAAATTAGACACTTAAAAACTATCTGATGCACTGGAGCAACAAGCTTTAGATTGGACTTCCAGAATGATTGCCAGAACACTATAAAGCCATCTGCCAGGGGAGCAATTACATTTGTCACAATCACAAATGAGGGGAAACAAAAAGTTGTTATTAGAATGACTGAGTTCAATAATAAACCACTATTACTGTGGTATCAACTATGACTGCAGCAATGATGCTTAACAAACAACCACAAAATTTCACTGGCCTACAACAATAAGTACATATTTAGCTTTGTGCCTGCAGTTGGCTAATCTAAGCTGGGCTTGCTGGGAGCAGCTGGACTGAGGCAGGAAGCTCTGCTTCATGTGTTTCTCATCTACCTGCTGGGACCAGCATGTTCACTGGAGTACTGTATAGTCATCTCATGGTGACGTCAGAAGGGTGAGTGGAAACAAGTCCTCTTAAGGTTTAGGCTCAGAACTGATATGCCAACACTTCCACCTTCTACTTTTGGTTATATTTCTCTCATTTAGTGACATGGAAAATAATAGGAATACAGGGAAGTAAGAAGATTGAAATCAAGAAACCCCTGCCACTGCCACTCAATGCCCTCAAGCAGGTGTCAAGACATTGGAACATGTGGCTGTCACTTTTGCCCTACAAGTGTCTTTCAACATCCATGAAACTGGAGAGTGGATCCTGGAGCACAGCTGCAGAAAAACTCTATAACTATTCTTGCCAGCAGAAAATAGCCAAAAATAATAGAAAGTAAATTCCACCTCACATTTCATTTCCAAAACTCACATAAATGCATCTTTTTAGAAGCCCTTAATAAATATTGAGAGCACTAGCTGCAAATGAGTCTGAAAAATGGTTTTTTAAAAAAACTTTTGAGCCTCTGGAACACAAGACATCACACTAGGAAGCAGAAATTTAGGCCAAGTGCTAATTGGTCACATCCAACATACCGGGCTAGACACTCATAACATATGGTCTCCTGAATCACTTGGATATTAAGCTTCACTGCATCTTAGTGACTCTAATAGTACTCTGCAAGCTACCACAGCCCCCCAAGCTCCTTACTCCTAGGGGTTCTAGTATATGGCTACCAGGACCTCTTGGAGCAAGATCCAAACAGTCACCCTGCAGCAATATCACCATTATGTCATACACATAATACAGGGGGATCATTTACAGATGCAATCTTTATTAAACATGAAGTTGAGAAATTCACTCTCTAAAATCTTAGTTTTCATTTGACTTTGAAATGTTACAATATAAAAGTAATCCTAGAAAAATGTTTCCCAGAAGCAGATCATTTTTGCATTTTATACTTACGTAAGGTTTAAGATAAAATAAAACACATCATTTATTAATTTAGACTTTTTGTTGCAGGTTTCCTGAAACATTCTTGAGTGTTAAAAAATAATTTAGAAATTGATGTGCAGGTGTCACTCTTTATATTTATCCCTGAAGACTTTGATGAGTGTTGATGGCACTATTTCCTTCTTTTGCTGGCTTGTTGTAGCCTGCCATGCTAGAAGTTTAGGCTTTGATCGATTATAGAACCTGAAGATCTGGAGAAAGAAGTGATTCAAATGTAGTCAAAAGCTGTCAAACTCCTATTGTTATTTTTGGTACTTGAGGGGCTCAAAGAGTCACTGGAGAAGACCAAGGGCCAGGAGGCAATGTTGGTTGGCAAAGAAGGAGTGCAGGAAGCCAGCAGGCACAGTGGACATTAAGGAATCTTGGATATGCCACATACCTGATTCAAGAGCAGCAGAGAGTAAATTAAGAAGGGAGAATACAATGAAGCAGGAAAGGCTTTGCCCTGGAGAAAAAGCCAATTCCGTGGTCAGCAAGAGAAACTAGAATTAGCTCACTGGTCTGTTATTCATGCACAAAACAAAGTCAGGGGTGGTATCAAAACCTCATGTCAGAGATGGTAAGTTAAGACTGACATTCAGAAGACTCAAATTGAGTATGAGCCAAACTGACTTTAGCAAAAGCAGGGAATCAAAAAGCTGGGGGTTAGAAGATAGTAATGGGTCCCAACAATACAAAGAACTAGAGTATGAGCAAAACAGAATGCACAGGGAAATAGGGCAGCCTAGGGATGGGGGTGGAGAAGAACACCAAGACATGGGCAGACTGCCTCGCTGCTTTTGCCTCAACCAATTTCAAGAGATTGGCCTTGGGATGCAGTATAGGGTTTGGCAGGAACTAGTGGAGACATGGGTGCTGCAGGTCAAGGCAGGCCAGAGATGCCAGGCAGCCAAATAGAGAAATAAAACACAGTTGACCAGCAGGTCTTCTCAGTGCAGCAGCTGCTACAAAGACTCACATACTTCTATTTGAAAGAAGAGCCAGATCCCAAAATACAGAATGCTCAGGGGATCCAGTGCAATGAAAATAACCTTGCTAGAGTGACAGAACTTAAAAGACAGATCTTGACAACAATAAATAGCAAAGCAATAAATGTTAGTACAGTTCTCATGGTTACAGGGTTCGAGAGGACCAATTTTTAAAAATTGTGTTTTATTTTTAAAACATTTATCTATAAAATACGTAAAACAGCATTTTAAGAAAACTCTTCTGGTATTAATTTTACATTTTATTATTTAAACATTCAATAGAAAGCTAAAATATTAATAAATTAATCAAAATCAGATTTCATAAAAGTTGCTTCTATAAATGACCTTTTATAGAAGTATGATTCTGTAAAAAGACAAAGAAACCGGTCTAGAAATCTGGAATGAGTCTTGTCTCTAATAATAACTGCTGATCATTTCTGATAACACATAAAAGATAACGTTCTCTGCCCCAACATGAATATTCAGGCCAGGTGCAATAGCTCACTTCTGTAATCCCAGCACCATGGGAGGCCAAGGAAGGAGGCTTGAGCCTAGGAATCTGAGACCAACCTGGGCAACATAGCAAGACTCCTGCTTCTACAAATAAAGTTTAAAAAATTAGTCAGGTGTAGTGGCACACACCTGTAGTCCTACCTACTCGGGAGGCTGAGGCAGGAGGATTGCTCAAGCCCAGGAGTTTGAGATATGTAGTGAACCATGATCACACCAGTGCACTCCAGCGTGGGTGACAGAGCAAGACCTTGTCTCTAAAAAACATTTTCTAAATAAAAATTTTTAAAAAGAATACTCGACCATTTCACAATAGCAGTTAAATATGCATAACATATAAAAAATTATTAAGTATCATTAATATAATCTAATATTTGGAATGGGAAGAAACTCTTGTGCTTTTTCACATGGATTGTATGATCTCTAAAGTCAATGACAGCTCAAATTACATACTTAAAGATATTAAAAAATACCTGACTATGTGATCAAAAAGTTCATGAAGATATTTGTTGCCTTTTGACAAAAAATAGATTTGTATAATCAGCTAAAACCCACTAGAGTATACAAATATGGTATCCGGAAATTTTTCTTTTTAATAAAGCAACAGCAACTTCCAGACAAATTTCAGATACTGGTGAAGCTGACCAGTATCTGTTAAAACTTTGCAAGCTGGACTTTCCTCTGACAGCACATTTCTCATTTCCATCCAAGTCCTTTCTCTGTTATATTTTACATTACAATAACAAAATGATACACAACCTTCTTTAGAATGTAGCCAGTGAATCAACACAGGAATGGTGTTATCTCAGTAGCAGGACTCTTTGTTGGGTAGAGAATGGATACCTAATAGCAAGACAAACTGGAACACAAAAGAACTGTTGTGTATGGTAATTATGATCTATTACGTGCTCTAAGTGAGTTTCAAAAGTTTGTTTTCAGTAAATTACAAATAGAAGAGTTTTCAGAGAGACCCCTTACCTACTGTATTTTCTTCCTGACCCGATTTTTGCTGAAACCTGGTGGCATTACCTTGAGGCCATGGAGAAAGGTACCACTTATAAATCCAGTTTTTAATATATTTTTTTTCTTTTCTTCAATCTACCATTACCTTGATCTTGATGGTTTTTAATACATTTTAATGTAATGATCCCTGCTGCTCTGTTTTAAATGTTGTAATTATTTTAAAGCCAGTTTCAGTGAACACCAACATTATTAGCTAACTGTATAGGGTAAAGGCTATAAAATGCCAACTATATTTAACTTACAAATATTTTTGCCTAAACCTTTAAGGCATCTTGATAAACTTTAGTTAAAATAAGCAGAGCAGCCAGAGATATTCTAGAGTTTCATCTCTAATTCATGGACTTTTGTTCCTGTTGTTTATCCCAAACACAATTCCATATAACTTTCTTTGCCCAGTCACAAGCTGAATATTTTTCAGAAGAGCTCAAACTCAGAAAATGGGTGTGTGTGTGTGTGTGTGTGTGTGTGTGTGTGTGTACACGGACACACATAGTGTTCTAGTCAGGGCTCAAAATCACAGACACCCAAGCTAGCTTCAACAAAGAGACAGATATGGAAGGCATATAAAGAATCTCATGAAATATGAGGATAAGAATAGCAAGCCTTGTGCAAAAGTGGTACTGAGGAATAGAAAGCTATTTGTTTTTGCTTCTTTTTAAAATTTTTCCATAAGTTATTGGGGTACGGGTAGTATTTGGTTACATGAGTAAGTTCTTTAGTGCTGATTTGTGAGATTTTGGTGCACCCATCACCTAAGCAGTATACACTGTACCATATGTGTAGTCTTTTATCCTCACCTCCCTCTCACTCTTCCCCGCAAGTCCCCAAAGTCCATTGTACCATTCTTATGTCTTTGCGTCCTCATAGCTTAGCTCCCACATATCAGTGAGAACATACAATGCTTGGTTTTCCATTCCTGAGTTACTTGAAACCAAGGCTACATTCTCTACTTCTCAGGAGCCATGTGACTTGGTCCTTGGTCCTCTCTCTTGTGACTGGATTCTTCTACTTATCAGAACATGGTCATCTGGTATGACTTCATAGCTTGGCTTCTCAGCTCCAGTGAGCACCACCAACTAAAATGGTCCTTTGTGGCCAGGCAAAATGGCTCATGTCTGTAATCCCAACACTTTGGGAGGCCAAAGCAGAAGGATTACTTGAGGCCAGGAGTTCAAGACCAGCCCGGACTACAAAGCGAGACCCTGTCTCTACTAAAAATGTTTTAAAAATTAGTCATGTGTGGTGGTGCACACATGTAGTCCTAGCTACTCCAGAGGCTGAGGCAAAAGAATCACTTGTACCCAGGCTTCAGTGAACTATGATCGTGCCACTGCACTCCAGCCAGGGCAACAAAGTGAGACCTCTCTCGAAAAAAAAAAATTTATGTCCCTTTGTGTTTCCTAATTCAAGTTTCTGAGAGAGGGACTAGGATAGAGTCAGCAACGTGACCTGTGATGGGCCCTTTGTGGGTCTTCTGGAATAAACAATTAGATCAGAGAAGACAGATCACAAAAATGACTAAGCAGGCCTTGTGGGCAGGATGAGCAAAGATAGAAATGTCCAGTATGACCACTGAGTGTATGGATAGTTATTATTTGTATGGCACATTATAGCTTCACAATATTACATTTTAAAATTTACTCTGTCTTAGTCAAAATTCAACTGGAAAACAGAAAATATATTTAGTTATTTACAATAGAGAGAATTTAATACTGGAAATTGGTAACACAGGAGATGGAAAGGCTGAAAGTGAAACTGGAAACAACATAGAGATTAGCAACAGCAGGAGGTTTCTGGCTCCCCTAAGCTGGAAGAACAAAAATAGGGGGGTGGTGTTACTGGAATTCAGGGTCAGAACCACAGTCAGCCTAAAGATGAGGCAACTGAAGTCATAAAAGAGGCATAACTGCTCCTGAAGATGCTGCAGGGAAAGAGAAGAAAATAAATACCTGGCTTTTCTCTTCTTCTCCCTTTCCAGTCTTCTCTGTACTTGCCATTGGCATGACACAGGAACCTGGTATCTTAGCCAGTTCATGCTGCAATAACAAAATATCAAGGACTAGGTGGCTTAAACAATAGACATTTATTTTTCACAGTTCTGGAGGCTGGGAAGTTCCAAATCAAGAGGTCAGTATGGTAGGTTTCTGACAAAGGTAGGTTTCTTCCTGGCTTATAGATGGCCACCTTCTTGCTGTGTCCTCACATGTTGGAGAGAGAGAGGGACATCTCTTTCTCTTCCTCATCTTATAAGGCTATAGCCCTACACTTATGACCTGATTTAACCTTAATTATCTCCTGAAGACCCCATCTCTAGATACAGTCACACTGGAGAGTAGGGTTTCAACATGTGAATTTGGAGAGGACACAATTCAGTCCATAGCTCCTGGGAAATGCAGCTGCTCACCACCCCCATACCACTGGGACATAGAAAATGCAAGAAATGCATCTGGCATCGCAAACAGGACAAGGACTGGCATGCTCTTCACAACACTGCAAGGAAGCTATTATCATTCTTACTTTACAAATTAGGACATGAAGCAATTTAAATAAACTTATTCAAGGTCACAAAGGCTGTAGATGGTAGCACCAGATTTTATTCCAGGTCTTCTAATTCAAAACCCAGCTGACAGTGACTTCCATTGAGCCTTTACCATATATTTCAACTCTCCTGGGCTCACCTTTCTCTGAATTTCTATACTACTTTTATTCTTTACCTCACAATTTATCACTTATTACCATCTTATTTTCATCATTCTTTTGGGGAATATTTTATCATTCCACACCTGGCCAAATGAACCAAAAGTACCTTAAGATCAAATATCATGTAGCTCCTCGGCCGGGCCCAGTGGCTCATGCCTGTAATCCCAGCGCTTTGGGAGGCCGAGGCAGGCCGATCACTTGAAGTCAAGAGTTTCAGACCAGCCTGGCCAATATGGTGAAACCCCATCTGTACTAAAAATACAAAAATTAGCCGGGCATAGTGGCACCCATCTGTAGTCCCAGCTACTAGGGAGGCTGAGGCAGGAGAATCACTTGAACCTGGGAGGCGGAGGTTACAGTGAGCCAAGATTGCACCACTTGACTCCAGCCTGGGCAACAGAGCAAGACCCCATCTCAAAACAAAATAGCTCCCAAAACAGCATCCATTCCATTGTCAAGGCATACAGTAGGTGCCAAATAACTGCTTTAATTTCTCCCACAACATTTCCTAGTGTTATTGAGAATGGTTGTATTATTTCTTGTTAATAAAACCCTTCATCTATTTTCCAAAATGCCATAGTTCTCCAGTCATCAAGAAAATTGTCTGTGGCTCAAGGAAATCATCTATATAAATGTTTTTTATTATTTTAGATATAATCCCATAGAATGGCCTATTGGTATGAATAAGAATCTTTAAATACTTTGCAATTTCCCTCTTAACTGAGTTATCTGTCAAGGTTATCTTTCGTCTTCCGCATTATTCGTCCTTATTGTGAAACTGCCATCCACTTTTGTCATAGCTGCCTTGCAAATATCTGGCTAGGTCGCTATTGATTGGCAATATGTCATACCATCCTTTGCAGATGAAATTTGTAGAAAAATCAGAAATTCCTTTACAAAAGCTCTTTCAGGTGAAATTATAAAGATTTATTTCGTCATGACCATCTATATTAGGAAATATGGCATATGTATTGCAATCACTCAGAATGTTATTAGCACAATGAGATATAAAACAAAATCAAATTTCATAGTACTTGTATTAAAATATCAGAATCAGACTGTCTTTTACTTTTACCCTAACTCAGCTGCCCACTTCTGGACCCTGTCATAACTAGTAATTCTTTTCTTCAAGTATCCCATTCCCTGATCATCAGCAATTATTTTTCCAGATTACTTCCATGGGCACCACTGCAAAAACTCTTCAACTGCTTTGAGACCTCCAGTGCAACACTCCTGTCACTTTCTCCCCATCCACTGTTACATATCACACCCCACCCCTCACCAGCTTAACTTTCTTCCTTTCCTAAAATGTTGTTTTTCTGCATCTCTATTTAAGTTAGTGAACATTCTTGGAGGAAATAACAGGACCAGGCTGAATGATTTCTGAGGTTTAGTCTTTTTCAGATGGGGAAAGGATGTTTTAGCTTTTGTTTTTGTTTTGAAGGAGATGAGGGTTGCAGCTTTTCTTATGTTTTAAGGAAAATTGATGGTTCCTGTCAGACCCAAACTGTATTTAATTTTTTAAAAAAGTTGTAGTTTAAAAATTCAAGTAACATGAAAGGATGTAGAGGTCAGCCTCAGTCTCCCTCCAACCCCTGATAGTCTCCAGTTCTCCTCTCTGCAGCAACCGGCATTTTAATTTTTCTGTATCATCTTCCCGGAAGAATATTATATTAGTCAAGATAGGCTAGGTTATACTTAGCAGCAAATTTAACCCAAAATCTCAGTGGTTGAATACAATGAAGGTTTGTTTCTGCATCAAATTACATGCTTAAGCTGCATCACTTTGTGAGGCTGTCATCTCAACATATGGCTTTGGGTGAAGAAAGAGCTGGAAAGTTGCACAGGGCTTAATCACATGGTCCACTTAACTGTAGAGTCATCTTCTGTGTGCCAGGTGGGAGGGGAGAGCCAGATATCAGTAAGCACTAATAATCTCTATCACAAATAAACTTATATGTGCATTTTGCATAAATGGAAGCATACTAGACATAGTTTCTCCACTTTGCTTTGCTTTATTCACTTTGCAAGATATGATGCATATGATAATTTCCTCCATGTGGTCACACTATAATTTATTTACATTCTATTTGACTGATGGATACGTATGCTATTTCTAGTCTTTTGTTACTATAAACAGTAGCTGTAATAAATATTCTTGTAAAAGTAATATTGAAATGTATTGAGACCATAATGTGTGCAAGGCACTATTCAGATCATGTGGTATATTTTAAGTCTAATACTGTTGGCAACTCTATGTGACAGGTGACATAATTTATAGGTATCTTACTTATAGCAGCAGAGCCTGGCCTTAAACCTAGGCAATTGGTCCCATAGCCTATCTAATTCACATAGATATTTGCACCTATATGCACAAATTTCCACCATATAAATTCCTGTAAGTGAATATGTGGATCATAAAGAGTTTACATTTTAAATTCTGTCAGATATTTTCAGAAGCACTAGATACCTTTTGTGGACACTTTCAAATCCACTCTGCTCTTAGGCAACCTATTCCATGCAGGTGTCTACAAGCTTCATGCAGATGTAATTTGACAGCACCTTTTCTTGGCATTCTCAACACTCACACATCAGAGACCTGGAAGCACAGGGATGTCTAATGCCCATATAGCCCCCTTGACCAATGGAAGCCAATCAATAAATGCTTCTCTCCCCAGCTGGAAACTTCTATGATATATTTCCTAAGACTCTTCAGAAGATCTCACAGAATTGAGCATTAGTTTCCCAAAGCAGCAACACACTGAAACTTTGCACTAGGTTTCTTTCATCCTTTTTCACTTCCCTGTCTTGTTCCCTGCAATGACTGCTTAAATAAAGTATCTGCAGCAAAGCATTTGTCTCAACTCTAATTTCAGAGGAATCTAAATGTAGCAAATGCATGGTGCATCAACCAGATCCCTGCTTCAAGCCCACGGTACTCATTCCCTTGGCCACTGGGAATGTTGCCTGCTAAGTCCCTTTCAGAGCACTACCCTAGCCAAAGGGAGCTGCTTCACTCTCCCCATGGCCTAACCCAGTGACCAGTAGGTTTAGGGGTAAAGGATCCCAACTACCGTGTCTCTGTTTAAGATCTCTCTGAAGAACAAGTTCAACTCCACATAGTTCCATGGTGATACGGTTTGGATGTTTTGTCCTCTCCAAATTTCATGTTGAAATGTGATCCCCAATGTTGGAGGTCGAGTCTGGTAGCAGGTGTTTCGGTTATGTAGGTGGATTCCTCATGAATGGCTTGGTGCTGTCCTCATGGTAAAGAGTGAGTTCTTACTCAATGAGTTCATGCAAGAGCTGGTTATTTAAAAGAGCCTGGCATCTCTCTTGCTCTCTCTCTCATCATGTGACACGCTGGCTCCTCTTTGCCTTCTGGAATGACTGCGAGCTTCCTGAGGCCCTCACCGGAAGCAGGTGTTAGCACCATGGTTCATGTACAGCCTGCAGAACCATGAGCCAAATAAACCTCATCATTATAAATTACCCAGTCCCAGATGTTTCTTAATAGCAACGCAAATGGACTAATACACATGGGATGCACCAAGCCCAATAAATGGCAACTACATCACAGTTCAACTTCTCCCTCTGCTCAGTCTTGCTTTCCTCACTCCCATACAGGTGCTTTACTTGAGAAGACTCCCCCATAAACCTCCTGCATGTAAATATCCACCTCAGAGCCTGTTTCCTAGGAAACATGATCTGAGACACTAAACTAAGACAACTGGTATCAGTAGTGGCCCTAGAAAGCAAGCCCTTGGGATGAGATTTGGGGACTGGATCACTCACAAACTGCAGTAAAACTCCTCTGCAACTCCTGAGCTCTCAATTGTGGGAGATTGAGATGAGGTGCATGTGAAAAGTGAAGTACTGGGTTATGCAGTAGCTAAGGCACTCAACAGGGGTAATGTTCATTATGATTGTAGTGGTGGCCTGAAATGCTTTTGATCTAAAATGTTTTTGCAGTGACTAAACAGGTGTATTGAGCACAGATATGATGGGGATCTCGACCACTGAATTCTTTAAGTATTGATGGGGCTACCATTTTCTCTGGGCTGTGGTATTATTTGTGATTCACTATCTTGGTCAAGGGGTTGGGGAACAGTTTCAGAGGCTTATAGAATGTCTATCAGCATAGCAACTGACACAACATTACCTCTAATGAGGGTCTCATTTTATGGCAAAAGTAGTAAGTCAGTGGGCACAGGACCACAAGACATAGTGGTTTTATTACATACCTCTTTACCCCAAAGCATCTAGCTTACCAGATGGTTAAGTGACCTTTTACAGGTTCAGGTAACCCTTCAACTCATATGAAGTACCTAAAATAAGCAAATTTATAAAGACAGTATAATAAAGGTTACCAGAGACTGGAGACAGGAGGGAATGGGAAGTTACTGTTTCAATGAATACAGAGTTTCTGTTTGGGATGATGAAAAAGCTCTGGAAATGGACAGTGATGATTGCACAACATTGTAAAGGCACTGAAAGCCACTGAATTTTACACTTAAAAATGGTTACAGTGGTGACTTCTGTTATATATACTCTACCCCAAAAAAAAAGGTACAAAGCATTTTTTAAAAGTAATGCATCTAGAGTATAAAAATTCCACTGTACTAATGCTTTATCTACTTGGTATTAAGGATACAGATAGGTAGAAAATTAAAAAATATATAAAGACAATTTGCTGAAGTTTTCTGTTTTCCTTCCTTTTTTTTTTCTTTTCTTTTCTTTTTTTTTTTTTTTTTTTTTTTTTTTTTTTTTTTTTTTTTTTTTTGAGACAGTCTCGCTCTGTCACCCAGGCTGGAATGCAATGGCGTGGTCTCTGCTCACTACAACCACTGCCTTCTGGGTTCAAGAAATTCTCCTGCCTCAGCCTCCCGAGTAGCTGGGACTACAAGTGCATGTCACCATACCCGGCTAATTTTTGTAATTTTTTTTTTAAATAGAGACAAGGTTTCACTATGTTGGCCAGACTGGTCTCAGACTCCTGACATCATGATCCACCCGTCTGGGACTCCCAAAGTGCTGGGATTACAGGCGTGAGCCACCATACCCAGCCTTTCCTTCTATTTTTGAGTAGCATTTATTGGGCGGCTCCTAGAATACCAGTTAGTATATGTGTAAAAGGATTTCACTTACCTTGCTTTATCTCTTTATGTGAACACACTCCATACTATTAGAATTAGTAACTGTGCAACAAAGTCTCAGAGTGATAACAATATTCACAGAGTCAGTGTGGATTTTATTGCTCACTAGTCTAGCTATGGAAATTATAATGCCAGATAAATACACATTTTACCAGTTTCGCACGTTTAAGGGGATAGGCAGTCTACCAAGAAATGTCTGTGAGTGGTTACTTCCCATCTGCATTCATATGCAATACTGTAAGCTCTTAGTCTAACTGCATCATTATATTTCCTGGGAATCTCCTCAGTGATTGATAAAAATTATAAATTAGCTGTTGTTGCAAGATGTTATTTTTCTTTTCTATAATTTCACAGACATTTCAAAGATAAAACCGCCATATCATCTATAATAGTAGAAAATATGCAAATGCACCCATAATTTGGTGCAGAGGATCTACAGTTGGATAAACTGGAAGAATTGATAAATAATATAAAAAGCATATCTTTGTGATTACTTAACTGAAATACAGTGAAGTTATGATTGTTTTTGCAATGCATGAAAATTATTGTTTCTGTATTAATTTAGAACTAGTACTATAAGGTCTGCAATATTGATTATTATTTCCCTTGGGATTATATACATTATTTTAATATGTTGATGTACTTAATATTTCACCAAAGTAATACTTATTTCTTACACAATTTTAACTCAAATAAATCACTTTTTCACATGCTGCTTTGTCTTATTATTCTGTGCAATTTTACTTCAGAATTACTGCCATCCTTTGTTTTTTGTGATTATACTACCTTTTTTACTTTACTTTTTTTTTTTTTTTTTTTTTTTTTGAGACGGAGTCTCGCTCTGTCGCCCAGGCTGGAGTGCAGTGGCGCAATCTCGGCTCACTGCAAGCTCCGCCTCCCGGGTTCACGCCATTCTCCTGCCTCAGCCTCCCGAGTAGCTGGGACTACAGGCGCCCACAACCGCGCCCGGCTAATTTTTTGTATTTTTAGTAGAGACGGGGTTTCACCGTGGTCTCGATCTCCTGACCTTGTGATCCGCCCGCCTCGGCCTCCCAAAGTGCTGGGATTACAGGCGTGAGCCACCGCGCCCGGCCTACTTTACTTTTTATACAAAATACATAGAGTATAAAATTAATGTGTTTCAAATGAGTTCTGTAAACAATAGTTTAATCACAAGACTCTGAATGTTCCAGGATAGACCTGGGAGCTTCCTCTCCTGTATTTGAGTTTTAAGCTAACCAAGAGTCAATTGTTTATGCCCAGGTCTGTTGATGCCAGTTATAGGAGTTCTTACAACTGCAGAATTTACTTAAATATTACATAAAATGAGAAATATGAATGCAGAAACGTTAAGCTTTAATTCGATGGAAACTAAGTCAAATGCTTCAAAATGCTTAAAAAGTGAGTTGCTTAAAAATATTCGCAAATTACATGGAGGTGAAGCAATTGTAAAAAAAAAAAAAAAAAAAAAAAAATTTAACTGCAAAAATCCAGAAAGAGTCTGCATTCAGACTGCTCTGCAATGTCTTATATTCTATCTCCATGTTCATAAAATGGAAACCATGAAATTGAAGATAATGCAAATGAGATTGTGCCTTATTAAAACAAAGTGTAAAACTCTGATCAGGGGCTAAAACTCAAAGGAAAGAAATAGACTCCACTGAACATTTGGGGAATGAACGCATAAAATACAAGCTTTAATTTTAAAACATGTAATTTTTGTATTGTTTTTCTCCCTTTAACCACTTTTTTGACTAACGAACCACTAGCAGCTAACGTGTGTGCAAAGAGTGTTCCCAGTACTAGATTATACTCTAGAAGGGCCTGTCTAAACATTCTAACATGTCATAAAAAGCTAAAAATTTTAACAGTACAAGATTTAAGTGATTTCATAGCATGGTTAAGTACAAAATAACAATGCCTAATAACTTAATTTGTTGCATCTAAAATAATATTGGCATAAGCAGACATGATTTATAAAATAAATTTTTGAAATAGAATAAATTGGGTTTTTGTTTTCTTACCTGTTTTATTCAAATTTGGGGGTTGTTGTTGTTACTGTTGTTTTAGTAAAAGATGGAGGAGGGGAATGCAAAGGTAACACTTTTGTTTTTCAAGCTTTTTAGGAGTTAGAGAATATAAATACCAGCAAAATAATCTTTCAAAAATACATTTTACAGCTTTATTGAGGTATAGTTGACATATAACAAAGAGAACCTATTGAAGTGTGTCATTTGATATGTTTGGACGTATGAATACACCAAGAAACTAGCAAGTTTCCAAAGTGGTTATACGTGTTACATTCCCACCATCAGTACATCAGAGTTTGTGTTGCTCTACCTCCTTGCTAACAGTTGGTATGATCAGTTCTATGGTTTAAATGTTTGTCCCCTCTGAAGCTCATGTTGAAACTTAATCCTCATTGTAAAAGTATTAAGAGGGTGGAAAGTCTGACTATGCTATTTGAGAGGTGGGACTTTTAGGGAGTAATTAGGATTAGATGAGGTCATGAGAATGGGACATTAGTGGCTTCATAAGAGGAGAAGGAGAGACCTAAGCTAAGATGCTCAGTCCCCTTGCCATGCAATGCCCTATACCGCCTCACCCTGGGACTCCCCAGAGTCCCTACCAGCAAGAAGGACCTCACCAGACATGCCTCCTTAACCTTGGACTTCTCAGCCTCCAGAAGTGTAAGAAATAAATTCATTTTCTGTGTAAATTACCCAGTCTCAAGTATTCAGTTATAGCAACAGAATACAGACTAAGTCAGTCTTTTGAATTAAAGCAGGTATATTCTAGTGGGTGTATTTCATTGTCATGTTAATTTGCACTTCCCAGTTACCAATGATGTTGAGCATCTTTCCCTGTGCTTATTTGTTATCAATATATTTTCTTTGGTGAAATCTCTTCAAGTTTTTTGCCCATTTTTTATTGGATTGTTAGTCTTATTAAGATGTAAGAGTTCACATATACTAAACAAAAGTTCTTTGTCAGATATACATTTTGCAAATATTTTCTTCCAGTTTGTGGCTTGAATTTTCATTTTCATTACAGTGTCTTTTAAATAGGGAAACTTACTAATTTTGATAAAGTCCAACATGTTAGATTTTTTCTTTTACATTCGTTATTTTGTGTCCTTTTAAAGAAATATTTGCCAAATCTAATGTTTCTAAGATTTCATATAATGTTTCTTCTAGAAGTTTTATAGTTTTAGCTCTTGGATTTAAGACTGTAATCCATCTAAAGTAAATTTTTGTATGTGTGAGGTAAGAGGTAAGATTCTTTTTTTTTTTTTTTTTTTTTTGCTTTATAATGCTGTCCGTTTGTTTTATCGTTATTAATGAAAAGATTGTCCTTTCTCCATTGCATTGCCTTAGCAACTTTGTCAAAATCAATTGATCATGTATATCTGAGTCAATTTCCAAATTCTCTATTTCATTCCATTGATGTATGTGTCTACCGTTATATCAATAGCATACTGACTTGATAATTCGCACTTTGTAATCATTCTTGACATCCAGTTTTGTAAGGTTGCCAATTTTGTTCTTTTTCAAAGTTGTTTTGGCTATTCTAGAGCCTTCATATTTCCATGTAAATTGTAGAATCAGCCCACCAATTTCTACCAGAAAAAAGTCTATTGATATTTTGATTGGAATTGCATGAATTTGGTGTGTCCGTGGCTCACTGCAGCCTTGATGTTCTGAACTCAAGCTATCTTCCCACCTCAGTCTCTGGAGTAGCTGGGACTACAGGCAAGTGCCACCACACCTGACTGATTTTTAATTTTTTGTAGAGATGGGTCTCAAGTGGCCCAGGCTGGTCTTGAGTTCCTGGACTCGAATAATCCTCCCACCTCAGCCCTGCAAAGTGCTAGGATTATAGGTATGTGGCACTGCACTTGGCTTCTCAGCAATATTTTGTAGTTTTCAGTCTACAAGACTTGCACATCTTTTTACTATTAAATATAAAAATTGAATTTTTATATTTTTATATTTTAAATTTTCAGTTTTTGATGCTATTATAAATGGCATTTTTATTTGAATTTCTAATAGTTTGTTAAAGTATAAAGAAATATAATAGATTTTTAAATATTGTCTTTGTATTCCCAACCCTGCCAAATTCATTTATTAGTTCTAGTTGCTTTCTTGAGATTACTTAGGATTTTCTTCATAGAAAATCATGTCATCTGAGAATAAGGAGTTTTGAGTTTTCCTCTTCAAACTGTACACCTTTTATTTCTTTTCTTGCCTTATTGCACTGACAAAATCATTCAGGACAATGTTAAATACAAGTAATGAGCATAGACGTTCTAGCTTTGTTCCTAGTTTAGAGGGAATGCCTTCACTTTTTCACAAAGTATGATGTTAGCCGTAGGGTTTTTTGTAGATGCCCTTTATCAAGGTGAGAAAGTTTTCTTCTATTCTTAGTTTTATGAGACTTTTACTTTGTTTTGTTTTACCATAATTGGATGTTGAATTTTATCAAATGGTTTTTTGCCTCTATTGAGATAATCATATGATTTTCTTTTTTGATTCGTTACTATGGTAAGTTACATTGATTGATTTTTTTCAAATGCTAACCCGACATTTTATTCCTGGGATAAATTTCACTTGGTTATAATATATAAATCTTTTTATTTATAATTTACTAACATTTTGTTAAGAATTTTTATGCCTGTGTTCCTGAGGGATACTGGTCTGCAGTTTTTTTTTCTTGCAACATTTTTTTAGCTGTGATATCAGTGTAATACTGGCCTTATAAAATAAATTTTAAATTGTTTTTCCTCTTCCTTTCTGGAAGAGTATATGTGAATTGATATTTCTTTTTTAAATGTTTGATAAAATTAACTAATGAAGTCATCTGTACCTGGAATATTCTCTGTAGACAGGTCTTTATCTACAAATTTAATCATCAATATATGATTATTCAGGTGATCTATTTCTTCTTAAGTGACATTTGATATTCATATGTTTTTTAAAGTGTGTCCACTTTATCTTGATTATCAAATTTATTTGTGTAAAGCTCTTCATAATAGTCCATTATTGTTCTATTGTCTGTAGTAACGTCTCCTCTTTTATTCCTAATAATTCATTTTTTTCTTTTTTTTCTTTTGAGTCTAAATATTTATGGTTTTATTGATCTTCTCATAGATTTAATTTTTGGTTTTACTGATTTTTTCCCTATTGTTTTCTGTTTTCTATATTATATATGTCAGTTATAATATAATTCTATATTATATATGTCAGTTATAATATAATTCTATATTATATATGTCAGTCAGGTCAGGATGGGTCAAATCTTCTATGTCCTTACTTGTTTTATAACTACCTGTTCTGTTGACCATTGAAAGAGTGTGGAAATCACTGACTATAATTATGAATTAATCTATTTCTCTTTTCAGTTCTGTTACTTTTTGCTTCATGTATTTTCAAGCTCCATTATATGCATGTGCAATTAGGATTGTTATGTCCTCTTGATGAACAGATCCCTTTAAAAGACTCCTTAAGGCCAAATTATTTATATAATATAAAGTTTGTGTAGTTGGAGTGGGTATAGGAGTCTGGGTATTTAGGTCCTGGTTTCAGCTTTGGTGCAACTTGGCTGTGAGTCTAGTTTGCCTCATCTGTAAAATCAGGATTAGATTGTCTTTAAACTTCTCTAATCTGTGAATGACATAGATTTTTGTAGTTAAATTTTACATACGTTGAGAAATTGCAGAGGTAATTTCTTCCAATGCACTTTCTTCTGGGAAAACCATCCTTAGATAATAGTTTTTACCTGAAAGTCAATATAAAAAAATATAATTTCATAATATAGTTTTAATAAGCTATTAGAAATTCAAATAAAAATGCAATCTACGATAGCATCAAAAATATGAACTTTTAAAATATAAATATGTAAAACAAATTTTTTTGTTTAAATTTATTATACATACAAAGATTTATATACAAACATTTAAAGCATGACTTTAGAATGTCCCACACATATAAATGCTACTTCCTTTATCTGATACTTCAAATGGCCAAAGCCTCCATCAGCCCTAACATTAAGCTATGGACTATTTAGAAGTTTGTTATTTCATTTGCAAATGTTGGAGATTTTCCAGATATCATTGTATTATTCATATACGAAGAAGTCAAGTAACTTGCACAAGGACAAACTTATAAGTGGCAGAGCTGGGATTTAAACCCTGACAGTCTGGGCCCAGGAGGCAAGTTCTTATCCACACACATTATACTGCCTTTCTCCATAGATGTTTAGCTGCCTTATAGGTCAAAAAGATTTTTGTTTGCTGCCTTCAGTATGTTACCATTTTATAGATCATTAATTATCAACTAATCTTTTATACAAATTTTTAAACTATATCCTGTACATAAGTTGATAAATACCCACACATTAGTACACTTTCACCAGTAAATAAGAAATTTCTGAGCACACATGCACAGGGGCTACCAATAATAAAATAATAACTTTATTAGAAATATGTTTCAATAATAAAATATTTAATAGCTACACATGAGTTAATGCTCATCAATGATGCTTAGTCCCAGTCACTTACAGACAATATGAATGTTTTTCTTCTCATTTGATTACTTTGAGAAAGGAAGAAGGGATAAGTAGAGCTATTCCTCATTATCCATTGGTGATTGGTTTCAGAACCCATTGTGGACACCAAAATTCACAGACATTCAAGGTTCTTATATAATATGGCACAGGATTTGCATAAAACCTATGCACATCCTCCTGTATATTTTAAATCACCTCTTGATTACTTATACATAAGACAACTTAAATGCTATGTAAATAGTATTATATTGCATTATTTAGGAAATAAAGACGAGAAAAAAAAATTTGTACACATGCAAAACAGACACAACCATCCATTTTTTTCTTCAAGTAATTTCAATCCCTGGTTGGTTGAATTCACGGATGCAGAACCCAAGAAAACAGTGGGCCAACTGTACATGAAAGCACACTTAGAGAGTAACAAAATACAAACCTCTCTAATCAGAAAAGATTTTAAAGCAAGGTTTTTTGGGGTTTTTTTTGTTTTGTTTTGTTTTTTCAGATGGAGTCTCACTCTTGTTGCCCAGCCTGAAGTGCAATGGCGTGATCCTCGGCTCACCACAACCTCCGCCTCCCAGGTTTAAGTGATTCTCCTGCCTCAGCCTCCCAAGTAGCTGGGATTACAGGCATGCACCACCTTGCCCGGCTAATTTTGTATTTTTAGTAGAGACGGGGTTTCTCCATGTTGGTCAGGCTGGTTTTCAACTCCCAACCTCAGGTGATCCACCCACCTCGGCTTCCGAGAGTGCTGGGATTACAGGCGTGAGCCATCATGCCCGGCCAAAAGCAAGGTTCTTAAGCAATCAATGAAAGAGAAAATGAAGAGAGACAATACATTAATTCATCTTAGGAAGACTTAGAACCCTCTTTTTAATTGTGCACTCACTTGAAGCATATAACAAATTAGCTCACTTCTGTAACTGCCTATTTCCTATTATCTTTCTTCAAAATCTGAATGATCATTTCGTTACAAATAACAGGAGCCTGACCTAACCCCAAAAGGAAATCTATCAGCTCATGTAAGTTGGAAGTTCAAAGGGTGAATTGTAGGCATGAATGTAAGAACTCAAAATGAAGTTGTTATAATTCTGCCTCTCTCCATCCTTCAGTTGTACTTGACCCCATGTTGACCTAGGCTTTCTGCAAGAGGTGGTAGAGTTAACCACCAGCAAGTCCAGGAGACACAGCATACAACTCTCTCAAGAGCTCCAACAAAAGTCCCATATAATGTTTCCAGATGTTAACATTGGCTCATCTAAGGTCATGTAGTAATCTCTGCTCTAATAACTCAGCATAGGAGCCTGGAATATTCTATTTCAGACCCTACTTAAACCACATGGAGCACAAGCTTTGTAGTTTTATGATATAAGGAAGAAAATGTATGATGAAGAAAATACAGCCACAGCACATCATTCAATATGACAAAATCAAGGTGATTTACAACAGCCCTAGCAAACTAACACATCTGAGCACAATCAAGGTGATATTACCAAAAAAGGATAAAACATTCTGTGTGGGCAAAAAATATAGATGTTCACCATTTAACTTCTTTTTTCTAATTACTCCTTTCCCCACCTTCCCTAACTTTCCTTTCTGGGAAAGGATTTGAGCCAAGTACTCTTTGAACATTTCCAAGTGGCTCACTGTTAACCTTGATACTAGTACGCAAAAAAGGAAATTCTCTATTGTTGTGCGTTGAATTGTGTCTCCCCAGAATTTGTATATTGAAGTCCTAGTACATCAGAATGACCTTATTTGGAGATAGGTCTTTGCAGAGGTGATGAAGCCATTAGGGCGGGCCCTAATCCAATGTAACTGATGTCTTCATTAAAAAAGGAAATTTGGAAATGCACACATACGTATGGGGAGAATGCCACGTATACAGTCATGTGTCACTTAACAGGGACACTTTCTAAAAAATGTGTCATTAGGCAATTTCATCAACGTGCAAACATAATAGAGTACATTTGCACAAATCTGAGAGTATAACCTACTACACATCTAGGCTATATGGTACAGCCTGTTGCTCCTAGGCTACAAACCTGAACAGCATATTACTGTACTGAATATTGTAGGCAATACTATGTATTTGTATATCTAAACATAGAAAAGGTACAGTAAAAAATATGGTATGATAATGTTATGGAGCCACTGTCATATATGTGGTCGGTCCATCACTGACCCAGATGTTGTTATGTAACACAGGACTGTACATGAAGAGGGCCATCTACAAGCCAAGGAAAAAGGCCTGCAAGAGATCCTTCCTTCACAGTCCTCAGAAGGAACCTAACCCTAAACCTTGCTAGCGCCTTGATTTTGAACTTCTAACCTCTGGAACTGTGAGACAATAAATTTATGTTGTTTAAACCACCAGTTTGTAGTACTCTGTTACAATAGCCCTAGCAAACTAATACTTCTAACGAAAACTTTGGAAGTATAGCTCAATATGATAAAGTTGTAGTAATAGATTAAAATTAATAACTAGCTTTCTGACTGAACCTAATGTTCTTAATATTTGCCTGCAAAACCTTTTTAGATGAAAAAATAATGATTAATTATAAAAACTAGTATACTCTTAAGATATTTTTTATCTATACTTTTACTTATGTGATTCCCCCTTCCTGAAATGCTCCCACTGTTCTTCTACTTATTAAAATCCTATTGTCCTTTCGTTAGAGCAGGTTTGTAGTATTTCCAATCTATAAGGCATGCTAAAACACCATAGAGGCACTAAAATTATCTCGGTAGAATACTGTATTGGGAAGAAGCATTTTGATAAACAGCTTAGAATAAGCATTATACTCTTAGAAGAATAGAAACTTGCCAAGCTCCAAAGGAAGATGAATCCAAGTGCTGAGCTTTTGGATTACTGAGTGGGGTCTGAGCTGGAGAAGAGTTCATTGGATTATGAGTTACTTGAGGGCAGGGACTAATTCTTAGTCTTCGTTATAACTCTGTTTTATGGTGCTTTGTAGTTTCATGATGATAAGGAAGAAAAAGTGTGATGAAGTAAATACAGCCACAGCACATTATTCAATATGACATTTAGGGTATGATTTAGACATGGTACTTGATCTTCAGTACCAGAGCATGTGGATATACTCTGGGGTATGCAGCAAATGGAAAGCTTACAAGTAGACTTTCATTTCCAGAAGGAGAAGGAACATGTCTGTTTTATTGTATCATTCTCAGCATCTTGAACGGGACTATGTACAATTTATGGGCAGTATTAAAGCGCTTTCATAAATGAATGATAGCCACACAACATACCTTTGCTCCAAAGAAACTGTGATTGCTCCATCAGTGGTTTCCAAATTTTGGATATCACAGACTGGTAAAATTTCAGAACTACTTTTGGGTCAATCACAATATTGTCAACTTCTTAATTGGCAAGAGAAAAATGTTGAGAAATATGACTACCATTATCTTTGAAAGATGTTTTAATGCAAAAGTAATATAAAGGATATGTATCCCAGAATAAATGACAATCCTTTAAACTTAAATGCATATAATTTCATTTAACAAAAAACTCACTACAGAAGCTGATGAGATGTCTTCAAGTGGTAATAATACCCTATATCTAGTTTAAGCAAAGGTTAAAGAAACGAAACATTATGTAAAATCTTCAAACTGGAATGGAAATAAGCAGGTTCTGAAGCTTTGGGGCTACTGGGTTCTAGCATTGGAAACAAGCAGTGACTTCAGGCAATTCAAATGGTATAAGTAAATGAGAATTTAAAATGCCCTACTTATTTCTGAGGATGTTAGCCAGACATACTTTATGAAACATAACACTTCAGAACTACAGTCAGAAGTTATAACAGCTGGAGCCAAAAATTTAGGGACCAGGCCAAGGCCTGCTCAGAGGTAGATTTTTGTTATTCCTGAGGAAAGAGAGCCCTGGTTTACCAACAGAAAACCATGCTCTAAACTAGAAAACCTAGGATAGGTGAGAGGTGGTGTCAATGCCAAAACTGTTAGAGAAAGATTAACTCAGCAAAAGAGGGAAAATAAGACCCGTAATGATGGAAAAAAATCAAAACTGCAAGGAAAACTGTTACTGTGAAAGAACAACCACAAACTTAAGAAATTGAATAATTCACTTTCTAAGAAACTGAAATAATAGCACAATCAGTGTTTGATATCTTCAAAGTGATAATGGAAGGAATAGCACCAATAAAAGAAAAAATGAAACAAAAATAGAAAGAAGTCGAAATAAATAGATGGATAATTTAAAAAGAACCAATCAGATATTCCAGAAGTTAAAAAAAAAACATAGCCACTGTATTTTCTTTTAAATGGAAAAATATTGGAGAATCGACTCAGAACACAGCACAGGTAAATAAAGGGATGAAAATATAAGAGAAATTAAGATATGTGAGTGGATGGATTGAGAATTTCCTTTACACACTAATAGAAGCTCTAGAAATACAGACTAGAGAAAGTAACTGAGAATTTCCCAGAATTAAAATAAATAAATAAAAAGCATGAATCCTTATATTGCATTTTTAATAGCTGCAATAACGTTTCTTGCCCTATAACTGTTTCCAACCCCATTAATAGGGGGAATCTATGGTCCCTCCCCTTAAAACTGGGTGGGCCTTTGTGACTCTTCCTTGGTTAGAAGAGTGCAGTAGAAGTAGTGCTATGTGACTTCTGAGAATACGTCATAAAAGGCAATCATTTGCCACCTAATTCTCTCTTGAGATGTTTGCCCTTGAAATACAGACATCATGCTGTGAGTTGGCCATGGAGAGACCAATATGAAGTGGAATCCAGGCCCCCAGACTTAAGCCCCATCTGAGCTCCCAGCTGACTGCTAGTACCAACTGGCCAGCCACATGAGTAAACCATTCTGGACTCAGTTCCCTCATCACTCAGTTAAGCTACCCTAGCTAACACTATATGCAGCAGAGATAAACCCTCCCCACCAAGCCCAAGCTACAGATTTGTGAGCAAAACGTTGTTGTTTCAAGCCACTAAGTGTTGAGCAGGTTGTTATGCAGCAACAGATAACTGCAACACATGCAACACAGATAATGTACTACCTGCAAACCTCCACTGAGAAAACTATTAAAGGACACACTGAGAAAGAAGAAAAATCAATCAAGAAGAAAAGAGGGGATGCAAGGAGAAATGATAAGCAAAGAAGTTGGTATCATTTTCTGGTAAAGCTAATTAACTATTGACCAAAAAATTTAATGCCATCTGTTTATGTTGAGAAACAAAAATGGAAAACTACAGTGAAGGCAATGTAAAAGATACATTGTGGATGGTTAGAGTGCTAAAGTTCTTATTTTATTAAATAGTTCTAGAAAATACAAAGTTAAGTGTATAGGAGAAATTGTGAGTCAGCGAGATCTCTTATTCAATGCTGGTGGGAAGGTAACTCAATACGACCACTTGAAAAACAATCTGGCAGTATTTTATGAAACTGTAGAACCACTCTAGAAAACAATTTGGTATAATCTTATAGAATTAAACATGCTTATCTTACAATGCAGCACTTCTACTCCTGAGTATATTTCAGGTAAATTCTATCTATGCTGCAAGAAATATGTGTTAGAATGTTCATAGCAGCAATGTCTGTAATAGCAAAACACTAGAAACAACTCAGATGTCCATGGGTAAATACGTTATAGTTTATTCTTATAGCAATGAAAATGAATGAACCTCAGCTCCCTGTACAGCCTGTATTAATATTAGTAACATAATGTTGAACAGAAAAAAGTAAGTCCCTTTTAATGCCCTCTTTATAAAATATGTTGCTCCTTTTATATGATTTCCTTTCTATAAAGCTCTCTTTCTGTATAAAGTCCAAGAAAATGCAAAACTAAAACATGTAACATTTAATTATGCATACATTTGTGATAAAATTATTTTCAATGTTTTTAAATATAATTATAAAATATATTTGTATACTTTTTAAAAGTAAAGAATGATAAATATAGACTTCAAGATAATAGTTACCTAGGGGGTTTGGTGGAGGAGAGGCAGCCAGGGAGATTGTATTAGTTCGTTTTCATGCTGCTGATAAAGATGTACCCAAGACTGGGTAATTTATAAAGAAACAGAGGTTTAATGGATTCACAGTTCTACGTGGCTGGGAAGACCTCACAATCATGGGAGAAGGTGAAAGCCACGTCTCATGTGGCGGCAGGCAAGAGAGAATAAGAGCCAAGCGAAAAGGGAAAACTCTTATAAAATTATCGGATCTCATGAGACTTATTCACTATCACAAAACAGTATGGGGGAAACCGCACCAATGATTCAATTATCTCCCACTGGATCCCTCCCACAACACATGGGAATTATGGGAGTACAATTCAAGATGAGATTTGAGGGGGGACACAGCCAAACCATATCAGAGATGAAATAAAGGAAGAATTTATAGGTAGATATAAATTATTGGTACTTTTTAATTCTTGGCTTGAGTGGGTATTCATCATAACTTTTGTCGGGCAGTAAGTGAATATAAATTTTCAAAATAAGATAAAAGCAAAAGTAAATAATACAGATTATCTATGAACAAATGTTAACAATGTGTTATGATTAATTCAGTTTTGTTTACCTGTGATGTAAATATAATATAATATGTAGATAAAAATCAATAAAGGAATAGCTTCCAAAGTACCAGGAAAAAAGTAAAAGTTAAGTGGGAAAAGGCACCGCAAAAATCTATTCCTTTGTTTTTTTCTGGTATATTTCCCTTTTCACTGCAGATTAGAGAAATTTTCTTCATGCACTAGTTACTGGACACCACTGACCTACACTGAGCCTTACCAAGTAGTCAAAGGGTTCAAATCTTATCACTGGACTTTACATATTGTCTTTGGAATTAGGGCAAAGGATTTTTATTTGTCTTGTCTGAGTCTGTATTCTTGAAAATGAAAATCTAGTGACTATAAGTATTAATACTATTGCACTTAACAAACACATGGCTTAAGATGCGTGTTAGCTGAAACCAGTCTTAAGATGTCACTCAACAAAAACATTTCCAGAAGCTTAGCACTTAATTGGCCTTATTAGCACCATCTGCTCTTCATCTTGCTTGTAGAAAAGTGTTTTCATCAGACAGCAACAAGTTGAAAACAAGGCAGATCACCACACTAGCAACAAGTTGAAAACACGGCAGATCACCACACTTTGCTTTGAATTTAACACTACATTTTGCCTGCCTCTTATCACAGTTTTAAATCATCACATTAAATGAGTCAAATCATAGCACTTACATGTTCAACTCTGGTTTCCTCTGTGATCCCTTGAGCATGTGTGTATGTCCAGAAGTCCTTTCCTCTTCAGACCTGCATCTATCAGACTGCTTAGCCAGACATTTGGCGAAATCCTGTCTAGCAACGATATTCAAGAAAACCTTATTCACATAATCCACTTTTTTTTTTTTTTTTTTTTTTTTTTCATTCTACAAGCCTGGATGCTCTAACACATCAGGCACAGAAAAGTTAGACCTGGGAACATGCAGAAATTAAAATCAGATACTGGGTAATGATTTGAACTAAAAATTATTCCTATTATAAAGGCATCCTTCTGAGAGCCTTTTGACAACTAAGCACTAATGATAAGAGAGTTTACTGTTTGGATTTCCTACTCTAAATGTCTACTTTAATATTATTAATTTAACCATTGGTTATTTTGAAGATATTTATACGCTAAACTAAAGAAATATAGTTGATCATTACAATGTTCATTTCAGAAGTGGACTTAAAATTTAGGGGAAGTTAAAATTAAGTTTTCACTTGTTTAAATTTACATATACATCACTTTTTACATGGAAAAATGTAACATTAAAAAAATGATAATCTGCCAAAGTAGCTATTTAGCCAAAGCAAACGTAACAGTAATTAAGGAAGAAAATATAAACAGCAGTTTCCTTTCATAGGCATCTTGGCTGTTAGTATAATTTTTTATATTACGCCAAATTAATACTTTTTATTTAAAAAATAAAATAATACATAGGAAAAATAAGACTATCCGGCCGGGCGCGGTGGCTCAAGCCTGTATTCCCTGCACTTTAGGAGGCCGAGACGGGCGGATCACGAGGTCAGGAGATCGAGACCATCCTGGCTAACCCGGTGAAACCCCGTCTCTACTAAAAAAAACACAAAAAAGTAGCCGGACGAGGTGGTAGGCGCCTGTAGTCCCGGCTACTCGGGAAGCTGAGGCAGGAGAATGGCGTGAATCCGGGAGGCGGAGCTTGCAGTGAGCTGAGATCCGGCCACTGCACTCCAGCCTGGGCGACAGAGCGAGACTCCGTCTCAAAAAAAAAAAAAAAAAAAAAAAGACTATCCTCAGAGTTCTATCCAGAACATAAAAGACTCTGCCAGGTGAAAACAGCACAAACTAGTTTTACAAAGATGTAAATTTAAGTTTATTCTCTTTTTTCGTAAGAGAAGCGCACGCGCGCACACACACACTCACCTGGAGTTTACAATATACTACAGAATCAAACATGGCAATAAAATATAGCATTTTTGTAGACTTATAAAGCCAGAGGGTTTTAATAAATGGTTAAAAGCTCCTTTGTTTCTGATTTATAAATGTTAATAATTATTCCTGCCTCCTAAAGTTGTTGTGTTAACTACAGGAGATACTTGTGAAAGATCTGTCACATAATAAACAGCAGCCATTATTATTTTAAAGCATGCATTTAAAAATCATAAATAAAGATTGTAAACAAATGGCCTATTTCAGGAGATTTTCTCTAATACCTGTTTTAATAACTAACAATATTGGCAATTATCACAAAACACCTTGTTAGTTTTATTACACTTTCTGGCAAAACCTTATTAAGACTTACTGAAAAGGGTTCATATTACTAGAACTTCATTATCACGTAGACAAAAATAATATAGTACATTTATTAGCCCTGTAAACTGTAAATACACAACTATTTTAAACCAATTACATTCACACATTTTAGGTTACATCATTCTTAATTTTAAAATTTGTCTATAAAAATATGTAATCTACTAATCAAAAAATTTCTTACTCATGACAATTAGTACAGTATAAAATTTCATCTCATATTTAACAGTTTGTATAAAATTACATTATAAGCAAAGAAAATAAATATTTGAAATGTACATGTGGTTTACTGAAATGAAAAAATTTATATTAATACATTATCAAGATAAACTAATATCTGTTAAAACTAATCTCAACATCATCTATATAGTACTCCTGCCAAAAATGTTTAATGTGAATCTAACCATAAGAAAAAAAACAAAAAAACATGTTAATTGAGATTGAAGGACAGCCTAGAAAACAATTGGCCTAGACTCTTCTATGAAATCTATGTCATGACAGACAAAAATGGATGAGCAAGTGTTCCAGATTAGAGAAGACTAACGAGACTTGATAACTAAATGCAAGAGAAGATCTGTGATTGGATCCTGAATCAGAGGCGAAAATGAACCATATACATGGGATATTACTGGGACAATTGGTAGAATTTGAAAATTGACTGTATATTAGACAATAATAATGGATTTGTTTTAAATTTAAGTGTCATAATTGGATTGTTATTATGTAGAATGTCCTTGTTCTTGATAGATACATGCAGAAGCATTAATATGTCTGGAACTAATTTTAAAAATGGACTGGCCGGCCAGGCACAGTGGCTCACACTTGTAATCCCAGCACTTTGGGAGGCCAAAGTGGGCAGATCACCTGAGGTCAGAAGCTCGAGACCAGCCTGGCCAACATGGTGACACCCTATCTCTACTAAAAATACAAAAAATTAGCCTGGTATGGTGGCACACACCTGTAATCCCAGCTATGCAAGAGGCTGAGGCAGGAGAGTCACTTGAACCAAGGAGGCAGAGGTTGCGGTGAGCTGAGATTGCCCCACTGCACTTCAGCCTGGGTGACACAGTGAGACTCCATCTCAAAAAAAAAAAAAAGGACCAGTCAAAGGAAAAACTATAAATCTATAAATATACAGAGAGAAACAATTATGTCAAAATGGTAACAATTTTTGAATCTGTGTGAGTAATACATGGTTGTTCATTGCACTATCCTTTCAACCGTTCTTTAAGTTTAAAAATATAAAATTGATAGTAAGAAATCTAAACTACATAATTTTTAAAGCATACTGTATCTAACAATAAGTGAGCATTCCTTCCTGCTTTCTCATCCATGCCCTCTATCCATATGCACTCTAGAGGTACCAGTTGTCTGTTGGTGAAATTGCCCTGTCATTGCTCTCGGTCTCCAGTGTCATGCAGAAACCACTCACACAGTAAATCCACTGTAACCATTGACACATTCACTGTCATAAGATGGCGTGCATTCTGAAGTGCATATGATTTATTTAGTTCAGACCATCTGCATGCATGCTTTTTTTGTCTTTGAGTATTCAAACCAGAATTTGTATGTTATTCTAATTAAAATAAAAATTATATAAAGCTCGTGGAGAGGGATTTTATTTAAAATAAAAAATTCTCTGTTTCTCACTTTTCTACCTGTAAATTAAGAGAAAATCCTGCCTCACAGGATTGCTGTCAGGATTAAGTGAACAAATGTATGAAAACATTAAGCCCAGAATCCGGCATTCAATAAATTTATTGATATTCAATAAATTGTAGCAATTATTATTACCCTAACCTTAATTTAAGAAGAAGATTCTTATCTGTTTTTTTGTGGGGAAAATAGCCAGGTACTATATGTAAGAATATATAATTAAGCTCAAATTTGTCATTTCTTGTGATAAAAAGTGTGAAAAGCCTTATAAAATGTTCTACTCTGAGCAAAATAGCCTCTATTATAGATGTAACCTGGTCAATCGAAGGCTAGTATTATGGAAAATCAGAGATAATATTAAAGTATTATAATTCATTATACCTAAAGTCTTTAGTCCTTAGAGAATCTATGTTAGAGAAGTTTTCCTGTATCCTATAGGGGTAGTATGCAATGATTCTTTTTCCTTTTTATGCCTCTAGCACTAGTAGATGCAAATCAATAAATGTTTCCATATTGAAGTAAAGATGGAAGAAGAAACAAGTTTATAAGCTTATGAAAATGATCATGGAGAGAGGAAAAATTGATAATGTAGGTGTCTTAGTTCATTTTTTGTGCTGCTATAACATAATACCTGAGACTGAGTAATTTATAATAAACAGAATTCATTGGCTCACAGTTCTGGAGGTTTGGAAGTCCAATATCAAGATACCAGCATCTGGCAAGGGCCTCCTTGCAGCATCATTCCATGGTGGAAGATGGAAAGAGGGCGAGAAAGAACAAGAGGGGTCCAAACACACTGTTTAAATTTTTTATTTTACTTCAAAAGTTTTGGGGGTACAGGTGGTTTTTGGTTACGTGCGTAAGTTCTTTAGTGGTGATTTCTGAGATTTTGGTTCACCCATCACCTAAGCAGTGTACACTGTGCCTGATATGTAGCCTCTTTTTCTCACCCCCTTTCACCCTCCCCGACGAGTCCCCAAAGTCCATTCGATCATTCTTATACCTCTGTATCCTCATAGCTTAGGTTATAAGCTAAGCTTATAAGTGAGAACAAATGATAATTGGTTTTCCATTCCTGAGTTACTTCACCTAGAATAATGGCCTCCAATTCCATCCAAGTTGCTGCAAATGCCATCATTTTATTCCATTTTGTGGCTGATTAGTATTCCATGGTGTATACATACCACATTTAGGTTGGTTCCATATTTTTGCAATTGCAAATTGTGCTGCTATCAACATGGGTGTGCATGTGTCTATTTCATATAATGACTTCTTTTCCTCTGGGTAGATGCTCAGCAGTGGGATTCCTGGATCAAATGGTAGTTCTACAAGGAATCTCCATACTGTTTTCCATAGTGGTTGTACTAGTTTACATTCCCATCAGCAGTGTAAAAGTGTTCCTGTTCACCATATCCATGTCCACATCTTTTATTTTTTGATCTTTTAAATGACAGCCATTCTTGCAGGAGTAAGGTGGTATCTCATTGTAGTTTTGATTTGTATTTCCCTGATGACTAGTGATGTTGAACATTTTTTCATGTTTGTTGGCTGTATATTTTCTTTTGAGAATTGTCTGTTCATGTCCTTTGTGCACTTTTTGATGAGACTATTTGTTTTTTCTTGCTGATTTCTTTGAGTTTCTTGTAGATTTTCGATATTAGTTCTTTGTCAGATGCATAGTTTGAGAATATTTTCTCCCATTCTGTGGGTTGCCTTTTTATTCTGCTGACAATTTATTTTGTTGTGCAGAAGTTTTTAATTTCATTGCATCTCATTTATTTATTTTTGTTATTGTTGCATTTGCTTTGGGGTTCTTAGTCATGAATTCTTTGCCTAAGCCAATGTCTGGAAGAATTTTTCTGATGTTATCTTCCAGAATTTTTGTGGTTTCAGATCTTAGATTTAAGTATTTGATACATCTTGAGTTAATTTTTGTATAAGGTGGGAGATGAGGATCCAGTTTCATTCTTCTGCATGTGGCTTTCCAGTTATCCCAGGACCATTGGTTAAAACAGGGTATCCTTCCCCAACTTTATGTTTTTGTATGCTTTGTGAAAGATCAATTGGATGTAAGTATTTGGTTTTATTTCTGGGTTCTCTATTCTGTTTCATTGGTCTATGTGACTATTTCTATACTAGTACCATGTTGTTTTGGTAATGACATGCTCCCAGATTTGTTCTTTTTGCTTAGTCTTGCTTTGGCTATGTGGGCACTTTTTTCGTTCCACATGAATTGTAGGAGTGTTTCTTCTTTTTCTGTGAAGAATGGTGGTAGTATTTTGATGGGAATTGTATTGAATTTGTAGATTGCTTTTGGCAGTATGGTCATATTTACAATATTGATTCTACCCATCCATGAACACGGGATGTGTTTCTATTTGTTTGGGTCATCTATGATTTCTTTCAGCAGTTTTGTAGTTTTCCTTGTAGAGATCTTTCACCTCACCAGTTAAGTATATTCCTAAGTTGTTGTTGTTGTTGTTGTTGTTGTTGTTGTTTGCAGCTTTTATAAAAGGGATTGAGTTCTTGATTTGATTCTCAGTTTGGTCATTCTTGGTGTATAGCAGAGCTACTGATTTATGTACATTGATTTTCTATCCTGAAACTTTACTGAATTCATTTACCAGATCTGGGAGCTTTTTGGATGAGTCTTTAGGGTTTTCTAAGTTTATGATCATATAATTGGGGAACAGCAACAGTTTGACTTCTTTTCCAATTTGGATGCCCTTGATTTCTTTCTCTTGTCTAATTGCTTTGGCTAGGATTCCCAATACTGTGTTGAATAGAAGTGGTGAAAGTGGTTATCTTTGTCTTGTTCCAGTTCTCAGGGGAATGCTTTCAACTTTTCCCCCCCTTCAGTATGATGCTGGCTGTGGGTTTGTCATAGAAGGCTTTCATTACTTTGAGATATGAACCTTTTATGCCAATTTTGTTGAGGGTTTTTATCACAAAGCGATGCTGGATTTTGTCAAATGCTTTTTCTGCATCTATTGAGATGATTATATGATTTCGTTTTTAATTCTGTTCACGTAATGTATCACATTTACTGATTTGCATATGCTAAACCATCCCTGCATACCTGGTATGTAACACACTTGATCATGATGTATTATCTTTTTCATATGCTGTTGGGTTCAGTTAGCTAGTATTTTGTTGAGAATTTTCGCATCTATGTTCATCAAGGATATTGGTCTGTCATTCTTCTTTTTTGTTATGTCCTTTCCTGGTTTTAGTATTAGGGTAATACTGGCTTCATAGAATGATTTAAGAAGTAGTCCCTCTTTCCCTATCTTTTGAAATAGTTTCATTAGGATTGGTACCAATTCTTCTTTGAATGTCTGATAGTATTCAGCTGCAACCCCATCGGTCCTAGACTTTTTTGTAGGCAATTTTTTTTTATTACTGATTCAATCTCACTGCTTGTTATTGGTGTGTTCAGAGTTTCTATTTCTTCCTGATATAATCTAGACGGATTGTATATTTCCAGGAATTTATTCATCTCCTGTATATTTTCTAGTTTATATGCATAAAGGTGTTTATAGTATCCTTGAATGATCTTGTATTTCTGTGGTATCAGTTGTAAGAGCTCCCATTTCATTTCTAATTGAGCTTATTTGGATCTTCTCTCTTCTTTCTCTTCTTTTCTTGATTAATCTCACTAATTATCTATCAATTTTGTTTATCTTTTCAAAGAATCAGCTTTTGTTTCATTTATCTTTTGAATTTTTTGTTTTAATTTCATTTGGTTCTGTTCTGATCTTTGTTATTTATTTTTTCTGCTGGATTTGGGATTAGTTCATGTTTCTCTAGTTCCTTGAGAGCTAGGTAATTTAGGTTGACATTAGGTTGTCTATTTCTGCTCTTTCAGACTTTTCGATGTAGGTATTTAATGCTATAACTCCCCTCTTAGCACGGCTTTTGATGTATTCCAGAGGTTTTGGTAAGTGTATCACTATTATCATTCATTTCACAGGATTTTTAAATTTCCACCTTGATTTCATTGTCAACCCAAAGACCATTCAAGAGCAGATTATTTAATTTCCATGTACTTGTGTAGTTTTGAAGGTTCATTTTGGAGTTAATTTCCAGTTTTAGTTCATTGTGGTCTGAGAAAATACTTGATATGATTTTCACTTTCTTAAATTTATTGAGACTTGTTTTGTAGCCTATCGTATAGTCTATCTTGGAGAATGTTCCATGTACTGATGAGAAGAATGTATATTCTGCAGTTATTGGTCAGAATGTTCTATAAATGCCTGTTAAGTCCATTTGTTCTAGCATATAGTTTGAGTCCACTGTTTCTTTGTTGACTTTCTGTCTTGATGAACTGTCTAGTGCTGTCAGTAGAGTATTGAAGTCTCCCACTGTTATTGTCAAACTTGCCCTTTTGTTACCGCACTACGTCCACCTGTGAGAGTGGGGCCCTTGTGGCCCTGTCACCTTTTAAATGTTCCACCTCTATGTACTGTTACAATGGCGTTAGATTTCAATATGAGTTTTTGAGGAGACAAACATTCAAACCATAGCAGTAGGAAAGAGAGGGAATACTTGCTAGAGCTGTACTTTAGTAAACAAGAAAGATTGAGATTGGCCTGTAACAGGCACCCAGATTGTTCATCTAAAAATAACACTCCTTTCAGTGAGATCACTTCAGAGGAGATGTTGGAGGTTTGAGGAGATAAGAGAAGGTGCGAAACTGTCATTTAAGAGAGTGGGAAAGTAAATGGACTAGAAGAATACAGGACAATTCTCAAAAGTCATTGAGGGCCCACATGAGGATAATGAACATTAATTTACATTGATACCAATAAGCACAACTATGTGTTCTTTCCCAGCTATGTTTAGTTATGCAGATGCAGACATTCACCAGGCAATAGCTGAATTAATCAGGGTTGTAGTGTTGCCAAGGCAATATGATGAGGTAAGAGAGAAAGGCAAAGGATTTGAGGATGAAATAAAGTGAGTGATTATAGTGTTTGACTATTGAATTTAAACTGAGGAAGGAGGGAAAAGTAGTCAACAGGAAGAGGTGAGATAGCTAAAAAAAAAAAAAAAAAAAAATAGGTAGGATCAGTAGACTGTAGGTTCTAGCCAGATCCAAGGCTTGTTAGAGTCACAATATAGACAGACGAGTTAGAAAAGTACTTGTTGCCCATGGCTTATGCCTGTAGTCCCAGCACTTTGGGAGGCTGAGACAGGTGGACTGCTTGAGCCCAGTAGTTTGAGATCAGCCTAAGCAACATGGCAAAGCTCTGTGTCCACAAAAAATACAAAAATTAGCTGGGCATTGTGGTAATTCCAGCTACTTGGGAGGCTGAGGCGAGAGGATCCAATGAGCCCAGGAGGTTGAGTCTGCAGTGAGCCGTGATCAGGACACTGCACTCAAGCCTGAGCAAGAGAGAAAGAGCTTGTCAGAAGGAAAAAAACAAAGAGGGAAAGAGAGGAGAAAGGAGAGAGAAAGAAAAAAAAGAGAGTAAAAAAGAAAAGAAAGAAAGAAGAAAGAAAGAAAAGAAAGAAAGAAGGAGAGAGAAAGAACGAGAGGAAGGAAGGAAGGAAGGGAGAGAGGGAGGG
This sequence comes from Macaca thibetana thibetana, assembly GCF_024542745.1. Taxonomy (NCBI): domain Eukaryota; kingdom Metazoa; phylum Chordata; class Mammalia; order Primates; family Cercopithecidae; genus Macaca; species Macaca thibetana. The sequence continues at coordinate 137,854,906 of NC_065583.1, forward strand.
AAGAAAGAAGGGAGGGAGGAAGGGGGGAAGGGAGGGAGGGAGGAAAGAAGGAAGGAAGGAAGGAAGGAAAGAAGGAAGGAAGGAAGGAAAAGGAAAGAGAAGAAAGAAAGAAAGAAAGAAAGAAAGAAAGAAAGAAAGAAAGAAAGAAAGAAAGAAAGAAAGAAAGAAAGAAAGAAAGAAAGAAAGAAAGAAAGAAAGAAAGAAAGAAAGAAAGAAAGAAAGAGGAAGGGAGAGAGGGAAGGAAAGGAGGGAAAGAAGGAGGGGAGGAAGGAAGGAAGGAAGGAAGGAAGGAAGGAAGGAAGGAAGGAAGGAAGGAAGGAAGGAAGGAAGGAAAAGAAAGAAAAGTGGTGATCAGAGAATAGTATGCAGCAAATTGAGATTATGAAACTGTTGCAATTATTGGCAATGAGAAGATCTAGGATATAATTATGAGAATGATGAGCTAAGGTATGGTGGAAGACAAGATTATTGGAGAAGAGATATCCAAGGAACTAAATGACCAGGTTTTTGGAAGGATCTCCCGTGTGTTTATTAACATTACCAAGAATTAAGACAGGAGTAGTAAACAGTGGGTCAGGAAATAAAACCAAGAAATGAAGGACAAGGGAGGGGAAAATGAGGAGATGTTGGTCAAAAGGGTACAAACTTGAAGTTATAAGATCGGCAATTTCTGGAGATCTAATGTACAACACTGTAACTATAGTTAGTAGTAATGTATTGTATACTTGAAATTTGCTAAGAGAGTAGATACTGAGTATTCTCAACATACAAAACTACAAATATGTGAAGTGATGGATATGTTAATTTGCTTGATTGTGGTAATAATTTTATAATGTATGTGTGTCTCAAAACATCATATTGCACACTTTGAATATACATTTTTATTTGCCAATTATTCCTAATAAGGCTGAATAAAAAAAAAAGAAAAGAAAAGAAATGAAGGACAGTAACCCAGGGGGCCAGTAGACAGAAGCAATAATGGAGACAGTGTATGATGTAGTCTGATGAAGAAGGAAGTGAGAAGGCTCTGAAAGTGGTGACAAGGAGCAAGGAGGACACATACTCCCACCTGGCCCCAATTGTATGGAAGAAGAAATATCTAACCACTTGATAGTGTAGGAGTAGGCTCAGGAGAGAGCTAGGTTTCAATTAGAGCAAGTGAGGGGAACCTTTAGAGAGGGTTGAAGATATAGAACAGTTTATTGATGCTGGATCATGAGTTGCAAAGGACACAGTGTTAAAGGTCTTGGAAATTAGGGAGTGGTGGGAAAAACGAATAAAATAGGAGATATGCACCGCGTAGAAATTAGAATGGGAAATGAATGGGAAAGAGAGTATTGTGCTATTTGCAGATTTAATCTCAGACTAATTCTAGTGGGCTGAATGCAGAGACTAGTGGTAAGGCTGTAAGCGTTGAGGAACAAGGAATAGTGGTGTGCCAGGAATTCCTGTTGATCCTACAGAAGGAGGCAAAGACATCTAGGAAGGCAGAGTCTTCCTCAGGCTCAAGGAGTCCCCTCTTGGTCCTGATAACAGCAATTAGATCCAAAGTACTTGGATGATTCTTGACTCCTGCCAGGAGAGAAGTCTTTCTACAAGTCTATGGGGCTCTCACTTGACCCTCAGCTGATGAAGGCAAGCTGATCAGGGGAGGCCAGATCTTCCTCCGACTATGTAACAGCTTCCTTCTAGCCTCTGTTGATGGAGTTGAAAAGGCCTAAAGAGGCTGGAAGTAGGTCTCTGCGTTAGGGCGTATGTCCAAAATTAACCCTGGAGTCAAGTTCCATGAAAAAACCCCAATGACATTTTGATTAGAATTGCATTCTATTTATAGAATGGCTTGAAGAAAATACTAGGTGCTCAATAAATGCTGTCTGAATGAATAAGTGAAACATGAATGATAGCCTTCATTTCTACCTCCCAGGAGTGTTAGCATATTTACACCATCAGATACTTCAGTGCTTTCCCAAAAGCTACACCTCTGTCCTTACCATCCTTGGGGTCTCTTTCTCTCTCCCTGGAGGATTCAGAGATTTGTGAGCAGGTGGACAGCCTTTCATTTAACCAAACATATCTCTCCTTTAAGTGTAACGTAACTCTGAGAGGAGAGGAAAGGAGATTTTTGAGATTTCCCAGTCCTTTTTCATGAGAAAGTGAGATAGTAGTCACTGCCCTTCCTGCTTTATTTGTTCATCACTATCCTCAGTCAGGAACTTGAGAACCAAGCTGTCCATCAAGTTTTTGCTCACTAGGGAAGATACATAACTTATCCTGCATCCCATGTCTTTGCTGTCTGAGTTCCTGGGTTTGTGAACAAGCCCATTAGCCAGAATTTTGTAGAACACCAGGCCACAGGCAATGCCTGTAGCAGAAGGCAGTGACATGTAGCACTCCAGATGCTGAGAAGCCTTCCTGGTACACTGAGAGTAACTTCCTGAACTGTTCAATCTTTCCTCACTGACCCCAACTGCTTTCTTGTCCATTTATCTCCTATAGCCTTCCCCATTTATCTCCATTAATCCTTGCCCACTTGTATAAAATGAATACTAATTCATACATCTATTTTTCTGATCATGTTATTCCTGTTGCCTAAAGACCAAGTGGCACAGTACAATTATGGCTACTATTACATGTATATCAGATAGGCTTTGTCATAAAATTAGTGTGATTATAATATTAAACTTCATGTATAACTAGCCTTTGCTATATGTCTGATTTAATCATGTCAAACATTAGATAGAATAATAATAAAACTGTTACTTCTGGCATGCTGGGCAAACCCCTCTTCAACAAGCTCGTGATATAGTTTGGTTTGGTCTCTCTACCCAAATCTCATCTCGAATTGTAATCCCCACATGTCAGAGGAGGGGCCGGGTGGGAGGTGATTGAATCATGGGGACGGACTTTCCCCTTGCTGTTCTCATGATAGTGAGTTCTCACAAAAACTGGTTGTTTGGTAAGTATGTGGTGCTTTCCTCTTCTCTCTCTCTCTCTTGCTTCTCCATAGGAAGACGTGCCTTGCTTCCCCTTTGCCTTCCACCATGACTGTAAGTTTCCTGAGGCCTTCCCAGCCATATGGAAATGTGAATCAATTAAACCTCTTTTCTTCATAAATTACCCAGTTTCAGGTAGTTTTTAACAGCAGTGTGAAAACGGACTAATACACTCTGTTTCCCAAGTGTTTTTCCTCATTTCCTTAAAGTGTAGCACTGTCAAATAACTAATAAAAAATAGCTGTTCGTTGGTAATAGAAATACTGCTATCATCAACAATGTTCAACGTGTATATCCATAACCCAGAAGAACTGAATCTGCATATGGCTCTGCTCTGCTGCCCCAATTAAATCACCTTATTCACTCATTTCCAATAAGTATGTATGTATGTATTTATTTATTTATTTTGAGACAGAGTCTCAGTCTGTCACCCAGGCTGGAGTGCAGTGGCAAGAGCTCAGCCCACTGCATCCTCTGCCTCCCAAGTTCAAGCAACTCTCATGCCTCAGCCTCCCGAGTACCTGGGACTACAGGCCTATGCCACCACACCCTGCTAATTTTTGTATTTTTAGTGGAGACAGGGTTTTGCCATGCTGCCCAGGCTAGTCTCAAACTCCTGGACTCAGGCAATCTGCCTGCCTTGGCCTCCCAAAGTGCTGGGATTACAGGTATAAGCCATTGCACCTGGCCTCATTTTCAATAAGTTTTTATTCACTGTCTACTATGTTGTGTCAATCACAATGGTATTTTTACCGAAGGTATATTTACCTGAGAGTCACGTTAGATCATGAAGTTTTCAGGTTTTTTTCTCTTTTCAAAAATATAACTTCTGGGCTGGGCATGGTGGCTCACACTTGTAATTCCAGCACTTTGGGAGGCCAAGGCAGGTGGATCACTTGAGGTCAGGAGTTCGAGACCAGCCTGGCCAACACAATAAAACCCTGTCTATACCAAAAATACAAAAATTAGCTGGGTGTGGTGGCAGGTGCCTGTAGTTCCAGCTGCTTAGGAAGCTGAGGCAGGGGAATCGCTTGAACCCAGGAGGTGAGGTTACAGTGAGCCGATATCGTACCACTGCACTCCAGCCTGGGCAATAGAGTGAGACTCTGCCTCAAAAAAAAAAAAAAAAAAAAAATATATATATATATATATATATACACACACACACACACACACATAAAAATATACATATATAACTTCTTATAAAACTGTTGTATTTTTATAACACTACTGTGTAATGATAAATGTGATACACATAAAAGCCAATTTTGAAGAAAAAAAAGAAGATGGTACACTTTAGTGCATTTCTCACTAACATTTAACTCTCAACAATCACTGCTGAATCTAACCTTCATTTGCCCAGACTGGATTAGAATGCTCCTTTTTAACTCAATCCCCTTAGGTTAACTTTTTATACTATTTGATTTATGTGCTTTTGGTTTTGCCATCATTAACCTAAATAATTCAAAAACTCTTGAATAAATGAGGACTAAGTCAGATAACTATTTCAATTAACTCACCTTTCAGTTCTTAAAAATCATATTTTGGCCAGGCGCGGTGGCTCACGCCTGTAATCCCAACACTTGGGGAGGCCGAGGCGGGCAGATCACAAGATCAGGAGTTTGAGACCAGCCTGATCAACATGGTGAAATCTCGTCTCTACTAAAAATACAAAAATTAGCCGGGTGTGGTGGCATGTGCCTATAATCCCAGCTACTTGGGAGGCCAAGGCAGGAGAATCACTTGAACCCAGGAGACAGAGGTTGCAGTGAGCCAAGATCTCGTCACTGCACTCCAGCCTGGGCAACAGAAGGAGACTCCGTCTCAAAAAAAATTATATTTTAAGTGACTGTGAAAAGTTTCTCAGATCATTCACAGATATACACACACATAGACATATATGTATACATGTATATTCCTAATTGGCAAAACAAAAAAAAAATTTAGATTAAGCTTATTTTCTATAATAAAGTCTGGTATGAAGAATTTTATATTCTATTACAAATGTCTAAGGTTAAATTTTTTATGCCATTAACACAGGTGGAATGTTTTTCATTTTTGAGAGAAAAGGAGATTAAAATCTTTGCTATTTTCTAATTGCTTAACTGAAAAAAAATCAAGAGAATATCTATTATTATGCCACTTTGCAGGATTTATTTTCCAAAGTTTAAGGCTTTAATTTAAAAAGACAATATTACATGTTGTTGTCAATTCCCTTCATATTTCAAGAAAGGATGAATCTTTATTAAAGTTGAAGAGCATTGCATTGCATTAATTATTTTGAAACAACAGCAATTTCCAATTCACTTCAATAAAATTTAACTTCCTCATAAAATGTCAGTGGATACCCATTTCTTCAATATTGTTCATATCAATTGTTTTTAAATGTTTAAAACGTCGATAACTATTAAATATAAACTCTACTTCTGAAATAGAAATTCAATTTTCATGAAGTAAAAATTTAAGCAATCATTAAGTGTGTTGACATGTAAATCAATGTTCAAGTTTCATGTTTTGAAACTGTTACAAAAGAACAAATTCCTTCGTTTTAAACAATTTTAGTGAGGACATAGTTGAAAACAAAAACTTCTCAATTGCAATAACTTAGATTTTAATTTCGAAATAATAATCTTTAAAAGTCTAACATTAGTCACAGAAAGGGTTAAATTTATTTTTCATCATTTTGCATTATGTATAATTAAACAAAAGCAAATTTGTATGCCTTAGGTGTTAGGTTGACATTTCCACTTCTGACTCTGTTTATATTAGATGCATTCTTTTGAGCTACTTCAAATATTTTTGGAACAAAGCAAAACACAAAATAAACAAATGCATTATGTTTGTTGACATTTCTTTTTCTAGCATATCGGAATATCTGTGTGATCTCCAGGACTGATGATAAAAATCAAACACTATACAGTATTATTTACTGTATCTTTCATGTAAGTGAGTTGTAAGAAGGTGAAATTATACTTTGTTTTGTATTCAATAGAAGCAGTAAGATACTGAGTTATTGCCATAAGCAATCTTACAGATAGGTTCCAGAAATAACCAAAAGATCATTAGAAGATGTAACAAGCTTTCTGTCACTTGTATTTTATTATTCCTTGTGATAATATGAGCTTTACAAACGCTTTAAGTTCTTACTAAGGCATCCTCAACTCAGGTGTGACTGAACAAAATACCAAAAGAGGCCAGCTCTTCCTCCAAGTTATCTCTCCCATGTACCCAGTCCCACTCTACCCTACCCTGCCACCATTCCTAGAAGCTTTCACTTACTCAACCTACCACCCCATTCTCAATGCATTCCCAGGATTCTGCAACCACTAAAATCCAAAGGATAATTTCAAAACTGAGGTAGATATGGTTGGTTGCCTAACATTTCCCTAATTTTTCATTGTTTATATAACAATTTAAGGAACCTTGAATTATTTCTAGCAGTAGCATTTCAGAGAAGGTGGGTTTTCCCTCCAGATGAGGAAATGAACCATAATTGGTCTAAATGAAGAGTGTAATTTCATCCTGCTTTGTTAATGGCTAATGTGACTTAGTTTTGCCTAACTTTGACCAATGAGATATAAGGGGAAGTCTGCTGAGTAGATTTCTAGGAGGGTCTTACTCAAAGTAAAATAATCCCTTCTTTCTGCTTTGAATATATAAGGATGCAACAATCTTGTCACTGTGAGGTGATAAGTCTAGAACAATAAGCCAACAGTCTGACGAAGGCAGAGAAGAGGGTACCTGGGTCATCTGGAACCATCTACTTGCAGATTACTTGTTTTCTGAGATATTTGGATGTCTTTGTGGATTATGTAATTAATGATTGGATAATCTGTTACCTGTAGAAAATCTTGTTAACTAATTTTCAGAAAAGTAAAAGTTGATAGTTTCCCCATTCCATTCAACTTCAAGCACTATCTAACGCCTTTTAGTGATATCCCTTTTGGGATGAGCATAGTGGCTGACACCTGTAATCCCAGCATTTTGGGAGGCCGAGGGGGGCGCTGATCGCTTGAGCTCAGGAGTTCGAGACCAGCCTGGGCAACATGGCAAGATCTGTCTCTACAGAAAAAAAAAAAAAAAAAGGCCAGGTGCAGTGGCTCATGTCTGTAATCCCAGCACTTTGGGAGGCTGAGGTAAGTAGATCATTTGAGGCCAGGAATTTGAGACCAGCCTGGCTAACATGGTGAAACCCCATCTCTACTAAAAATACAAAAAAAAAAAAAAAAAAAAAAAATTAGCCAGGTGGTAGTGGCGCATGCCTGTAATCCCAGCTACTCAGGAGGCTGAAGCAGGAGAATCACTTGAGCCTGGGAGGCAGAGGTTGCAGTGAGCCAATATTGTGCCACTGCACTCCAGTCTAGGTGACAGAGTGACAGAGTGAGACCTGTCTCAAAAAAAAAAAAAGACCCCTTTAGAAGATAAGTGTTTTTCTCTTTCATCATTTATTCTGTCTTATGCTGTATAGCTATTCTAAAATTTTATTACTATACAAGAAGCTTTATGAAATTATAAAGAATTAGGTTTGCAAAAAGTCCCCATTTTATGTACCTTGTTCCCATCTTTATGATGTGTCAGCTTTTAACACATACGATTTCCTCCCAAATCCCACCATCAACATTAGAATGTGTTTTCAGGAGAGGATGTTAGAGAGTTATATCCTTAGTATGATTTTAAAATCAAGATGCTAGAATGTCCTTAGGCAGTGATTTTTCAATATATATATACATATCACCTGCATCAGAGTTACCTGCAAGGGCTTCTTAAAAATGCAGAATCCTCAGTCCCATCCCAGAACTGGTGAAACTGGGGTCTCTAAAGGTAGGACCCAGGAATCTGCATCGTAATAAGCTCCCTCATTAAGGATTGAGAGCCACAGGCTTAAGGTGACTTATTTTGTATAGAGTTGGTTGGAGGTAAAGGAGACTTTGAGGTAGGATAAGTCAGATCCTTAAATCATCCTGAAGAAGTGGGACAGCTGGGGACTCTCTTGGCCATTTGCCATGTTACAACGCTTCCTTGTCAGTGAACATACAAACTTCTAAACTTTGATCAGGCACAGTGAGGCTTCCCCTTCTAATGAAATCACTTATGTAATTGATAGCAATAACAAAGTCCATAGACTACTAATGTTTTTGGCTTACACTGAGTTATCTCTGATAGAAAATCTCTGCTAAAAACTGGCTTTTAATACCCCCATGTGAGAAAGTAAAAGTATTAATCAGCGATCATCACTGTCCATCACCTTGAGTATTAAAGGAGATCAGACCTATTAAGGAATGGAAACAATGACCAATTTCTGGATATTGCATTCCACCCAGATAAACCCCTTTTTATTTTCCCTTCCTTAAGAAAGATAGCTGGAGTGGAATAGAGGGCAGGGGATCTCTACTTCCTGTTTGGACCTTTGAAATCATTCAAATATTTAGGAAAGACACTACACTACCAGTGGTTTGAGTAATTAGTATAAGTGACATTTCATTATTTATCAATATTATTTTGAGTAGAGAATAAAGAGACTTTGCTGAAAAGTATTTCTTACTGACATCTGAACTTTCCATTCAATGGTTTATAAAATGATCTATTATTTCCAGGATCTCGTAAGGAAAGGGAGTTTCCCAGATCACTAGCCAAGAATTCCCCTAAAACTGATGACCATCAATGAATTTGGTTGTGTTTCACCTGAGACTTAACAGGTACTTGAATACTTAATCAGCTTACCTCCATTATTCTGCCCCACCTGAATCTTTAGAAGATTCAGGAGCTAAAAAGAAGGCCTCTCAAAAATAAGAGACCCCTGTTCCCCCCAGAGATTGGTGGAAGACAAAGGGCAGACATGTATGATGAGTTACAGATATTGCAGATGCAAGTGCCCAGATGAGAACAGACTTATCCATCACATGAAAGAAACGGGCGGGGGTAATTGACCTCGTCAAAATAGCAAGAGCATGGTCCTTCTCAAGTCCAGCTCAGCCAAAAAGTACTAGGCAGGAAGTTGCCCAGTGTGGACAAGTCTTCAAATTTTTTTTTTTTTTTTTTTTTTGTGAGACGGAGTCTCGCTCTGTCGCCCAGGCTGGAGTGCAGTGGCGCGATCTCTGCTCACTGCAAGCTCCGCCTCCCGGGTTCACGCCATTCTCCTGCCTCAGCCTCCCGAGTAGCTGGGACCATAGGCGCCTGCCACTTCGCCCAGCTAGTTTTTTTGTGTGTGTTTTTCAGCAGAGACAGGGTTTCACCGTGTTAGCCAGGATGAACTCGATCTCCTGACCTCGTGATCCGCCCGTCTCGGCCTCCCAAAGTCCTGAGATTACAGGCTTGAGCCACCGCGCCCGGCCCCAATTTTTTAAAAGAAGCTAGAAAGCTGAATGTTTACATGAAAGCTCCCAATTTCTAAATGTTGTTTCAGAAAAATTTTAGACACTGTGTGAGCCAACAAAACACATCTTCAAGGTTGAATTTGGCCTGCAAGCACACACTTGCAACCACAGAGGTTTGACCTCAAAGGTAAAATAGAAAAGTTAAAAGACTATTAAGGTTCCCAAGTTAACTGGGGAGGACAGGGTTAGGTATATTTTGAAAATTATTAAATTTTTCTCTGCCTTTCTGAGTGCATGACATTGGCCCCATTCTACTTGAAACATTGAAATATCCATTGGCTTGGGGAAACAAATTAGGAATTTTTCACTAAAGAGAAAGACTAAGATAATATTTAGGATCTGATGTTTGAAAGTTATTTTCTTCTGTGTACTATGTCAGCAAGCAGGAAGTAGCCATAAGTGGATCTGGGAACCAGATAATAGTACTATTTTCCAAATAGTTGAGATTCCCATAGGTAAATTTAAAGGATCCACAAAGAATTCAGCATGTTCTTCCACTCGATGATATTTTTTCTATAAAATAGAACTCTCTTCTAATGCAGAAAAGCCTGAATAATTACTTGATGTCATGCCAAATATGTAGCAGCAGGACAATGTTAGTCAGACAGGGAGTAGGTATGGAGAGAGCCAAGCAAAATGTCCATTTCTGGAATCAGCAATTCAGGAGTTAAAGTTCAAAGTGAACAGTTGTCTAGAAATGGGAAGTCATGTCAGAGTCTAGACAAGGTACTTGCAGCACAGTCACTACAGAACAAGGTAGATTGGGATTGCCAGGTCTCAAAAGTCAATGGGGCTAAGATTTTGAACTTCCCTGTTCAATATGGTAGTCTCCAATCACATGTGGCTAGTGAGAACTTGAAATGCGTCTTGTTTGAATTGAGATGTATTGTAAGTGTAAAACATACAATGGATTTAGAGGACATTATTTTAAAAGAATATAAAATGTCTCATTAAAATTTTCAATTTTGATTACATGTTGAAATGATAGCATTTTAGATACATTGGGTTAAATAAAATATATTCCTAAAATTCATTGCACCTAATTCTTTTTACATTTTTAATGTGGCTACTAGAAAATTTAAAAAGAGCATATGTATCTCATATTATATTTCCACTGGTCCAGGACATAAGCTATTAAGCTAAGAGGAAAATCAGGACCCCAGGAACATTCTGATGGCCAAGCATGCAGTTCACATTCTTCTGCACTTCCTGATGAAGTCAGGGAATGAGGAATGGGATGTGGTAGGGCAGCTTTAGGTCTGCACACATGAAAAAGGAAGTTAGAGAAATAGAGAACTCTGGTAATAAACAGACCTGCTGATGTTTGCCAAAATGGTAAGAGAGCTAAGATAATAAAGATGTTCTTTAAAAATTGTTTTATCTAAAGCAAGATGAAAAGAAATGTAAACACATAAGTATAACCAGATACCTGTTTCACCAGTCTTGTACACTACCAAATCATTATTAGAACTAACCAATGCCAAGGCTTCCATACTTTATTTGTTCCCAACTTATTGCTGGCTTCAAGATTTCTAACCACGCTTCTTCAAAGTTAAAAAACTGTTGTAGCCAGACCTCAGCTAGGATTTTTGTTCACCCAGATCTTCATGCCAACATGAAGCACCTGACTCTTTTCTACTGTATGCTATTAAAGAGTCAATATTTCCTTTAGAATAAAATCCAGACGTTTTCACCATAGTTTATATAATCTAGCCCCTGTCTAGCTCTATCACCTCGATGTTCACCACTTGCACATTAGAACACTGACATACTGGAATGAATGCATAATCATTCCAATGCAGGAACTTTGCCCTTCCTTTTTCCTCTACCTGAACTACACATTTGTCAAATCCTCGTGTGGTTTCCTCCTTATTTAAAGAGACTTTCCCTAGTCATTCTTTATGATCCTGCCCCCAATGTCACTTTCTATCTCATTGTGCTATTTTATTTTCTTCATAGCAATTACTGCTCCCTGAAATTGCCTTATTTTGTCCTTATTTATTACTAGTCTCCCCCACCCCCTGCTTTCCCCAAATGTGAGGAACCTGTTCACTGTTGTATCTTTATTGCAGGGTCATCACAGACAGTTGTATTGATTGTGCATTGCACAATTGTATCATAGTCTATGTGTATATATACATGGTGGCCTGCTCTCTAGGTGCCTGGCACATATAGGTGCTCAATAAAAATCCAGTAAGTGAATGAAAAGCTGCCTTTGTCAAGTTTCCCCAGTCTTCCTTCAGCTAGCTCCTTTTGTTCATTTGTGACCCAAGAGGATAAGATTGAAATATTGATATAGAAAAAAACATGTTCTAGTATAGGTAAAATTCTTTACAAGTCTTTTTCAAATCAACAAATTCTCTGGCATCTATGTTACATTTGACCCTGTTTATTCTCATTTGGAAAAGCCCACCCTTCAGATATTACTCCCAACCTAACTCAAGACACATATGCTTCTCATTTTCTTACCAAAAATTTCATCTCTTTATAGTTGTTCTCCTTGCTAAGAGCCACAAGATCTTGGCAGATTTGAACTCATAGTACTCATTATAGATATCATTCATTTGGGAATTTTTTATTAGGTGACATATGAAGTTTCTTCTACTTTTGTATTTATTCCTATCTAGCACTTATATTTACGTCTAACTTTTTATAGTGTGCCCCTGCCTGCACTTCTACTATATGTTGTTGAGGAGACACACTGATATTTCTACTTTTAATTCTCTAGACAACTGTCAAGTGTCCAGTCTATAATAGGTCCTCAATGTCAAATGCTAATTTGAGATGATTCACTTTTTTAAGTAGCTGAATTTCTGATTCAGAATGAAATCTTTAAAAGGAACCAGGCTCCCTTTCTCAAGATATATCAATGAAAAACACTTAAAAGTATATATCCAGCTGTTAACATTGTTTATTGAGATGTTATTAGATTATGGTGGGTTTTTTCCTTCTAAAGTTTCTGAAATTTTCTGATTTTTCTTACTGAGTGTTTATTAAAATTTTAATTGGAAAAATAATGGAAGTACATTGTGCTTTTGAAGGCAATACAACAATTAAATATGCCATAAATACGTTTTGAAGACATAAGTTCTGGTCAGGACTCAGGGGACTCTCTTCTCGAGTCCAGGCCCTCCCTCTTGTTGCCTAGGAAGGTAGTGCCTGCCAGAGCTTGCCAGAGGGAAAAAGAATTGACAGGTGGTGCCAGAAGTCTAGAACCGGGAGCAATCATGGTAAGTCAGAGCAGACGTTGGCAGAGAGAGGTTAAAGAGACAGTTGGAAGTTGGAAACAAGGAGACCATTTTATTTCACTTAATCCACTTTATTTCATTTGAATTTTTTTACTTAGCATTTATCATACCAGCCACTTTCAAATTCATGATCTCACTTTAATCCTTTTATCACTTTGTGGAAGGTATTTATACACTAGTTTTCAGATGGGGCAAATAGCGGTCTCAGAAATGTAAATAATTACGTTAGTTCTCACAGTTAGTAGGTGGCAGAGACAAGATTCAAACTTCACAATAATTCCCTGCAAGACTCAAGTAAGAGAAGATTGGTGGTTCAGAATTGAGACCACAACTGCTCAGTTTCTAGACTGATGCTTCTTGGAAAAATCCTGTTGCACTTGAACTTGCCTGGCTAGGTTCAGATGTTTTAAAGAAGCTTATCAAACCAGGCATTAATTAGGATCCCAAAATCTGGTCAGACACTAGCAAGAAAGTGGGAGATATATTTTAGGGATTCCTGGGATTCAGACTTCACAGACCTTGCTCAATCACATTTATTAATATTTGCCCAAATCCTGGGATGGGAAATGAGAGAATGAGGAGCACACTGATTTGCAACTTTCAATCTCTGCTGACCTAACATTGTGTAATAAACTGGTCAAAAGTTTAGTCTTTGGAATAAAGCAATCACACATAAATTCTCAGTTCTGTTTTTTCCTGCCTGGGTGACACTGAGGCCAAGCACTTAACTTCTCTGAGACTTCATTTCCTTAATGCTGAAATGAACATGGGGGTATAGGTACCCCTTTGATATACTGATCTACTTTTCTTTGGATAAATACCCAGTAGTGGGATTGCTGGATCATATGGTAGTTCTATTTTTAGTTTTTTGAGAAAGCTTCGTGCTGTTTTCCATAATGGCTATACTAATTTACATTACCAACACTGTATGAATTCCTTTTTCTCCATATCCTCACTAGCATCTGTCTTTTTGTTAGAAGCATTCTAACTGGGATACAATATCTCTGTGGTTTTGTTGATTTATATTTCCCTGATGATTAGTAATGTTGAACATTTTTTCATATAGCTGTTGGTCATTTGTATGTCTTGAGAAATATGTATTCATATCCTTTGCCCAATTTTTAATGGGGTTATTTGGGAGTTTTTTTGTTGTTTTTTGGGTTGGTTTGTTTGTTTGTTTTTTTGCAGTTAAGTTTCTTGTATATACTGGATATTATTCCCTTGTCAAATGAGCAGCTTGCAAATATTTTCTCCTATTCAACAGGTTGTCTCTTCACTGTGTTGATTGTTTTATTTGCTGTGCAAATGCTTTTTGGTTTAATACAGTCACCATATTAGTTCATCCTCACACTGCAATAAAGAAATACCTGAGGCTGGGCAATTTATAAAGAAAGGAGGTTTAATTGGCTCATGGTTCTGCAGGATATACACGATTCATAGTGGCTTCTGGAGAGGTCTCAGGAAACTTTTACTCACAGCAGAAGGCAAAGCAGGAGTAGTGTCTTACATGGCCGAAGCAGGAGGAAGAGGGAGAGGTGGTAAGAACTATACACTTTTAAACCACCAGATCTGTGACAACTCACTCACTATCATGAGAACAGCACCAAAAGGGAAATCGCCCCCATAATCCAGTCACCTCCCACCAGGCTCCACCTCCAACGTTGAGGATTACAATTTGACCTGAGATTTGGGTGGGGACACAGACCCAAACCATATCAGTCCATTTGTCTGTCTTTGCTTTTGTTGCCTCTGCCTTTGAGGTCTTTGCCATAAAATCTTTGCCTAGATCAATGTCTTGGAGTGTTTCTCCTATGTTTTCTTCCAGTCATTTTATAGTTTCAGGTCCTATATTAAAGTCTTTGATCTATTTTGAGTTGATTTTTATATATAGTGAAAGGGGTCTAGTTTCATTTTTATGCATATGGATATAGAGTTTTCCCAATACCATTTATTAAAAAGACTTCTCTTTCATTAAATGATGTTCTGGGTGCCTTTGTCAAAAATTAGTTGGCTGTAAACCAGGCTTGGTGGCTCAGACCTGTAATCCCAGTTACTTGGAAGGCTGAAGTGGGAGGATCGCTTGAGCCCAGGAGTTCAAGGCTGCAGTGAGCTATGACTGTGCCACTGCAGTTCAACCTGGGTGACAGAGAAAGACTCCATCTCTAAAAACAAACAACAACAACAACAAAAATCAAAAACTTTTTAAAATCAGCTGGCAGTAAATATATGGATTTATTTCTGGGTTTTCTATTCTCTTCCATTGGTCTATGTGTCTGTTTTTATGACAATACCATGCTGTTTTGGTTATTATAACCTTGTAATATATTTTGAAGTCAGGTAGTGTGATGCCTCCAGCTTTGTTTTTTGCTCAGGATTGCTTTGGCTATTTGGGGTCTTTTTTGGTTCAGTACAAACTTTAGGATTGTTTTTTCTATTTCTGTGAAGAATGTTGTTGGTATCTCCACAGGGATTGTATTGAATCTGTAGATTGCTCTGGGTAGTACGGTCATTTTAACAATGTTAATTCTTCCAATCCATGAGCATGGGATGTTTTTCCATTTGTTTGTGTCCTCTTCAATTTCTTTCATCAGTATTTTGTAGCTTTCCTTACAGAGGTCATTCACCTCCTTGGTTAAACTTATTTCTAGAATTTTCTTATAGCTATTGCAAATGGAATTGCCTTCTTGATTTATTTTTCACCTACTTTAATATAGGTGTATAGAAATGTCACTGATTTTTGTATGTTGATTTTGTATCCTGCAACTTTAGTGAATTTATCAGATCTAAGAGTTACTTGGTGGAGTTTTTAGATTTTTTTAAATATAAGATCATATCATCTGCAAAGAGGGACAATTTGACTTCCTCTTTTCCAATTTGGATGCCTTTTACTTCTTGAAATAGCATTTCAACAGATAAGAGAGGCATTTACAGATGTTTTCTTTCACCAAAAAGTGTGGCATAAATAATTTTTCATGAAATATTAAAACTGTTTATTATGTAGCATTTCTCAGCAACAGAACAACAACAGAAGAAGGTCTCTTTCACGTTAGCTTAAAAGAAACTTACTACACTGTCTACCTGGGTGGCAATTCTCTTTTGCTAATAGACTCACCAGGGGGCTGTCCTATGCTTTTACAAGCTCCAGAGCAGGTTGGCTGCAGAGCTGACCACTTTCCCATCTACTCCTCAAGGGTCTCTGCTGCCACTCATGCCTGCAGCTTCTCATCATTTCTACCATTTCTAACCTCTGCTACTTCTGCAATTATACCACTTCCTTTACTAACCACTCCTCTTTCTTCTTCTGTTTTCCAGTTCCTTTCACTTATTCCCTGCTTCGTGGATTTAACAAACAAAAGTTAGCAAGATGATTTTTATGAATAGTATTAACTAATTAAGGCATTGTTTTGTTTTGGTTAACACAACCATCATAATACAGAGGGCCTCTGCCTTTCTTAACCTCAAACTGAAGTGTCTGAAGCCTTTCTCTGCAATATTTATTTCATTTAATTATGAGTCCAGACTTGTTCTTGAAGATTCAGAGTTGTTAAAAATGGATGCTGGGTAGGCAAGAATTTACAGTAATTCTATCAGAATAACAAAATAATTCCAGATCTGCTTTAAAAAAAGAAAAGAATTGCACAAGTCTTATGAAAAAGTCAATGGTCACTCCCCTAGTATTAATTTGTTTAAAAATATATGTAAAAATAATGCACAAAATATGATTCAGAAGCATAACAGGCATACATTATAAGCGTAACTCCATCTTTTCATCCCTGAATCAGCATTAAAAAAAATTGTTCATTGATTAGTACAGGCCAACAAGAATAAAGGACAGTTTAATTTTTTAAAAATCAATTCATTAAAAATATGTTAACTCTCATCTGTAATTTGGTAAAATAAACTAAAATTAGACTTGAATTTATCATAACAATTAGCTAAGTGGCACTAACAGGTAGGTATTCACTGAGGTATCATACATACAATTCTTTTTGTTTGTTTGTTTGGTGTTTTTTTTTGAGACAGAGTTTTGCTTTTGTTGCCCAGGATGGAGTGCAAAGGTGTGATCTCGGCTCACTGCAACCTCCACCTCCCAGGTTCAATCAATTATCCTGCCTCAGCCTCCTGAGAGGCTGAGATTACAGGCGTGCGCCACCACGCCCAGTTAATTTTTTGTATTTTTAGTAGAGACGGGGTTTCACCATGTTGGCCAGGCTGGTCTCAAATTCCTGATCTCAGGTGATCCACCTGCCTTGGCCTCCCAAAGTGCTGGGATTACAGGTGTGAGCCCCCGCCCCTGCCTAGTAATGGATTCTTTAGAATAGTATACATATCTGGTCACTGAAGAAAACACCTAAATCAAGCATCATTAACTTGAATTAAATGTACACCAAAACTCCTTTATCATAGTTCATTATTACCTAACATAGATTTTATAGTAATACAAGGAGTCAAACTCTATCTCATGAAAATTAAAATAATTTATAAATAAAGGTTGTAACAACTAAGACACCCTATAACACAGCCCCACAACAACAGCAATAAGTGCTGTTACCCCACAACAGCATTACAATAGGGAACACTTTTATTTCTTAAAAAATATACTGTGTAGTCGGGCACAGTGGTGCATCCTGTAGTCCCAGCTGCTTGGGAGGCTGAGGCTGGAGGATCATTTGAGCCCAGGAAATCCAAGGCCATAGTGCACTATGAGCCTGCCTGTGTAACAGTCACTATTCTCCAGCCTAGGGAACTTGGTGAGACCCACCCTCCTCACCCCTTCCCCTGTATCTAAAAAAGGAAAAATACTGTAATGTTATATGATTCTATGTTTCTGACACTAGCATGGATATTATTGTAAGAGTACCTACCAAAAAAATAATTAAACATGACTCCAGATTGAACTTTATTGATCTGTGTCCTCAGTTCTTAGTATAGTGCCCAGCCTAACAAGTAGTTGGTGAATTTGTTGCCAAATGGTTTAATTATAAGTGTTACTCATATGGCCAGATGCCAAATAAAAGCCAAAACAAGACAATTATTTTTTGCCTTTTCCTTTCAATCAGATCTTCACATTTAAAAGAACTTACTTAAATGAATTCATCAAATCTGTATTCGTGTTAATAACATCTTTGAATAATTAAGATGTAAGCATTTCAAATAATTGCATTTATAAATACTGCACAATCCTGTCTGAATTTTTGCAAATGCTTTCCAATTGGTACTTATTTTCTTATATCCCACAGCTAATCCATTTTTAAAATTCTGTCAGTTCTACATTCAAAACATATCCAAATGCTTACCCCTTTCTACTACACCTCTGCTACTCCAAAGGCCTTTGCCTCTCACCTGGGCTACCACAGTTAACTTCCTAACCATCCTCTTTATTTTTCTTCACAGCTCCTGGTTTCCACCCTTGTCCCCTAAACACAGCAGAAAGAATGATTTTTCTAAAATGTTAGTCATATCAAAGCTCAAAACTATCTACTGGCATCCCATTTCACTGAGAATAAATCTAAAGACATACAAGCCCCAAGTAGTTCTTCCCTTGGCTACAAATCTGACCTCGTCTCTTACCGCTTTTCTCCTAGCTAATTTCACAGACACCTTGCATCTCTTAAGCATCTCAGAGCCTTCGCACTCACTGCCTGTGACACTCTTCCCTACATATCTGCATGGTTCACTGACCCTCATTTTTCATTGAGAATTCTGATGAATGTTATCTCCTCTAAGGAGCCTTCTCTCACCAGTCTACCTAAAATAGCTCTCCTTTTTCTCCCCTACTCCTTCTCCTGATCTGCTCTTTCTTTCGTAGACCTTATCACCACCAGACATGTATTTATGTGATGGTTGATTCGTTTTATTTGTCTCCCTCCCCCTGGTATAATGTAAGTTCCAAAGAAAGGGATTTTCTGTTTGATTTGCTTTTCAAGAAACTTCATTCTTCCAGAAGCAAAACAGCCTTCTTGCTATTCTACAACATGCAAAGCTCCAACCCACCTTGACCTAACCCTTGTTTTTCCTCTGTTTGGAAACTTTTGCCCAGACATTCACATGGCTCACTCTTTATTTCATTCATGTCTCTCCTCAAATGCTATCCCCACAAACAGGCCTTGCCCTGACACCAACCGCCATCATTAACCATCCTCTTTATTTTTCTTCACAGCACTTACTGCACTTCTATATTTGATATTTATTTATTCTTTTATGTATTGGCTGTTTCTACCTACTAGAATATAAACTGTTGTTCACCACGGCATCCTTAGCATTTAAAATGGTTCCCCAATAAATATTTGTCAGGTGTTCAATAAACGTTTGTCAAATAAATAAATAAATACGAGAAATACTTTGAAATTTTTGGAGTCATAGGTATAATGCATAGCTATCATAAGTTTTTATAGATTCTCAAGATGAACGCCCATTAGAACCTTGTTTTATTTTGAACTACAAAATAGTTACAATAACTCTCCACTTGCATACAATTAAAGCAATTGCAAAGTAAAATAAGAAAAATATTCCATAAGAGTATAGAAAAATGATGCTCATCAATATGACCTTTGGTCCCAGAATAGCCCAAAGACAAACTGAAAAGTAAATGAAATTTGTCGTCTTTCTTCCATCTCCTCTGCAAAAACCTATCCTCCTGCCTTTGGCTCACCCCACTTCCCTTACGTCCCTTCTCTATCAATTGAATCAATTGATCCATTGAATCTCCTTTTTACAAGTATATGTTGTAGTGAGTATCTAACAACTAATCAATATCTATTAATAACCAGAAAATTAGTCTTAATAGATCCTTCTTCTCATATATATTCATTTAACTACTTTTATTGAAGGATGCCATGGTCCCATTAAAAGATATTTTTAAATACAATTGCTAACCTTGAGGAAAATTGTATTAATTCAAGAAAATGTATTTTTCTGGCCAATTTAATGTATAGTACAGATAAGCTAACAGCCTCTAAAGAGTAGAATAGTCCATAAATTAAATGAACAACTGATTAGATTTGTTCGTCAACTTAGGTAATATTTGTCAATTAATTGAAGTCAAACATTTATTATTGTTCTCACAACAAGCAAAACATCAAGAAAAATGGTAACTGGGTACTGCTTTCAATTTCAGCTTGTTTCCAGATATATTACCTCTTTTGATCCTCATGACCTGTGATGCAGGTAAGACAGACATTATTATAGCAAGAAGTAGACATTGTGGAGCTAAGTTTCAAGACCCCTGATTTACCTGAGACTCCTGGGAGAGACCTAGTCATGTGTTGCTGTATTATTCTTCCTAACGTGATCTCTGTGTAATTGCCATATTTTAGAAATTCTTTCCCGGCCACCTAGTTGAAAATAAGTGATGTTCCAAGAGATCCCTGATAAATGAAGACCTGTTGGGTGAGGTGGGTGCAGAAAAACCCTTAAGGCAGAGGAAACACCATACTGGGTACTAAAGACAAAAGATTATCTGAACTAAGAGAAGACCAGCATTAAGAGTGAGGGCTGTATGCAGGACCCTCACTGGAGGAGGAGACAGATGTCAGATCATGGAAGGGCTGAACAGTAATGTTAAGAATTTGGGACTTTTATGAAAACCATTTTAAGATTGTATTTTAAAAAGATCATTCTAACTGCAGTGTGGGAAGAAAGTATACTTTTGGCCCAATTTTAAATTTGATTACACGTGAAATGCCTTCAGAGATTAACGGAAAGTGAATCTAAGGATCTAGGACACAATGTATTATTTTATATTTTTACTTATTTTTCTGCTAAAAAAAAATGTATATTTTCTTTATTTTAAAACGTGGGATTGTTCTAGTTGTTCCTACCTTTAAAAAAATATCTAGAAATATGGAGCAAATTTTATTATGATTAATTTTTTTAATTAATACAAAATATACCCCAAAACCCAGGCAACCTAACGCATGTGAAAATTTTTTTTGAAAGTATTAAAAGTACAACAATTGTCCCTTCTATGCTTAGCAAGCTCATAACAACAATAATAATACTTTTTATTATTATTATTTTAATTGAGACAGGAGCTCACTCTGTCACCTGGGCAGGAGTGCAGTGTCGAGATCATGGCTCACTGCAGTCTCCACCTCCTGGGCTCAAGCAATCCTCCCACCTCAGCCTCCCAGTAGCTGGGACTACAGATGCACATCACCACACCTGGCTAATGATTGCATTTTTTTGTAGAGATGGGGTTTTGCCATGTTGTCCAGGTTGGTCTCAAACTACTGGGCTCAAGCAATCTGCCCACCTTGGCCTCCCAAAGTGTTGGAATTACAGGTGAGAGCCACCATACCTGACCAAAAATCATTATTAATAACATTCAAAATTAATAAAGCTGAGATGGAATAAATATAGAAACAGTGTTAGTGGTATTGCTCATTTGGAGAACAATATGGTGCTAGGTAACAAGAGTTATATAAATGTTTATATCCTTTGATTCAATAATCCTACTTTTGCAAAAAAAAAAAGACAATTTAAAAGAATAAAAATCTTTTCATAAAACAATGTTCATGGAGGTTTTATCTAAAACAGTGATAGTTGATAGTGACTATTATCATCCTAAGGCAATAAGTCACATACTTGGTAATAGTTATTAGAATATAACATTTGTCAGGAAAGGTTCTAGAGCCTGATGTTCTTTTCTGGTATTCTAGGCTTCAAGGTAGAATGCCTTCCTTGGGCAGTCTAGAATCTGTGTGAAAGTTCTTGGTATCTGGAAAAATAGAATAATGGGAAAATGAATTGTCTCTTATTGTATGTGTGCAAACTCTTAGATTAGGTTTGAATTAGGGTTACTTTCTGGTTACAGTATTGCTAGGCTGTACTTTACATTTTACTTTTGTAAAACTGTACTTTACATTTTACTTTTGTAAAACTGCTTTTGGAAGGGGAAGTGATAAGTAAATCAAATGTATTACTGACAAACCTCAGAAAATAGTGGAGCTGACAACCTACTTTATAATTCTTTGTACTCTTATACTTTAAAATACAATTCCATACTTAAGTAGTAAGGTTTATAAAAAAGATAGATTTGTTCACTTTAAATGAATATATGTACAAAATACACAATAAGAAAAATTAAAAGGCAGATAATAAATTGGGAAAATATGTTTATTAATAATAATGTTATTTATTGTTTGTTATTATAAACAAAAGGTTAATATTCTTAACATGCAAATTGTTCTTATAAATAATTAAGAGATAGATGGCTGCCACAATAGAAAAAAATGTAAATGACGTGAACAAAATCAGAAGATGAAATGCAAATGGACAGTAAGTGTAAGAAAAGATATTCAGGGGCGGAGTAAGATGGCCGAATAGGAACAGCTCCAGTCTCCAGCTCCCAGCATGAGCGACACAGAAGACAGGTGATTTCTGCATTATCAGCTGAGGTACTGGGTTCATCTCACTGGGGAGTGCCGGACAATCAGTGCTGGTCAGCTGT
Organism: Macaca thibetana thibetana; assembly: GCF_024542745.1. Taxonomy (NCBI): domain Eukaryota; kingdom Metazoa; phylum Chordata; class Mammalia; order Primates; family Cercopithecidae; genus Macaca; species Macaca thibetana. The sequence goes on from NC_065583.1 coordinate 137,876,972, forward strand.
TGCAGCACGACCAGCGAGAGCTGAAGCAGGGCGAGGCATCACCTCACCTGGGAAGCACAAGGGGGAAGGGAATCCCTTTTCCTAGCCAGCGGAACTGAGACACACAACACCTGGAAAATCGGGTAACTCCCACCCCAATACTGCACTATAAGCAAACAGGCACACCAGGAGATTATATCCCACACCTGGCCAGGAGGGTCCCACGCCCACGGAGCCTTCCTCATTGCTAGCACAGCAGTCTGTGATCTAACCGCAAGGCAGCAGCCAGGCTGGAGGAGGGGTGCCTGCCATTGCTGAGGCTTAAGTAGGTAAACAAAGCCCTAGGAAGATCGAACTGGGTGGAGCTCACAGCAGCTCAAGGAGGCCTGCCAGTGTCTGTAGACTCCACCTCTGGGGATAGGGCACAGCTAAACAACAACAACAACAACAAAAAGCAGCAGAAACCTCTGCAGACGTAAGCGACTCTGTCTGACAGCTTTGAAGAGAGCAGTGGATCTCCCAACACGGAGGCTGAGATCTGAGAACGGACAGATTGCCTGCTCAAGGGGGTCCCTGACCCCTGAGTAGCCTAACTGGGAGACATCCTCCACTAGGGGCAGACTGACACCCCACACCTCACACGGTGGAGTACACCCCTGAGAGGAAGCTTCCAAAGTAAGAATCAGACAGGTACACTCGCTGTTCAGCAGTATTCTATCTTCTGCAGCCTCTGTGCTGACACCCAGACAAACAGGGTCTGGAGTGGACCTCAAGCAATCTCCAACAGACCTACAGCTGAGGGTCCTGACTGTTAGAAGGAAAACTATCAAACAGGAAGGACACCTACACCAAAACCCCATCAGTACATCACCAGCATCAAAGACCAGAGGCAGATAAAAGCACAAAGATGGGGAAAAAGCAGGGCAGAAAAGCTGGAAATTCAAAAAATAAGAGCACATCTCCCCCTCCAAAGGAACGCAGCTCATCGCCAGCAACGGATCAAAGCTGGACGGAGAATGACTTTGACGAGATGAGAGAAGAAGTCTTCAGTCCATCAAACTTCTCAGAGCTAAAGGAGGAATTACGTACCCAGCACAAAGAAACTAAAAATCTTGAAAAAAGAGTGGAAGAATTGATAACCAGGATAATTAATGCAGAGAAGGCCATAAACGAATGGACAGAGATGAAAACCATGACACGAGAAATACGTGACAAATGCACAAGCTTCAGTTACCGACTCGATCAACTGGAAGAAAGAGTATCAGCGATTGAGATCAAATGAATGAAATGAAGTGAGAAGAGAAATCTAAAGAAAAAAGAAGAAAAAGAAATGAACAAAGCCTGCAAGAAGTATGGGATTATGTAAAAAGACCAAATCTACGTCTGATTGGGGTGCCTGAAAGTGAGGGGGAAAATGGAACCAAGTTGGAAAACACTCTTCAGTACATCATCCAGGAGAACTTCCCCAACCTAGTAGGGCAGGCCAACATTCAAATCCAGGAAATACAGAGAACGCCACAAACATACTCCTTGAGAAGAGCAACTCCAAGACACATAATTGCCAGATTCACCAAAGTTGAAATGAAGGAAAAAATCTTAAGGGAAGCCAGAGAGAAAGGTCGGGTTATCCACAAAGGGAAGCCCATCAGACTAACAGCAGATCTCTCAGCAGAAACTCTACAAGACAGAAGAGAGTGGGGGCTAATATTCAACATTCTTAAAGAAAAGAATTTTCAACCCAGAATTTCATATCCAGCCAAACTAAGTTTCATAAGTGAAGGAGAAATAAAATTCTTTACAGATAAGCAAATGCTTAGAGATTTTGTTACCACCAGGCCTGCCTTACAAGAGACCCTAAAGGAGGCACTAAACATGGAAAGGAACAACTGGCACCAGCCATTGCAAAAACATGCCAAAAGGTAAAGACCATCGAGGCTAGGAAGAAACTGCATCAACTAACGAGCAAAATAACCAGTTAATATCATAATGGCAGGATCAAGTTCACACATAACAATATTAACCTTAAATGTAAATGGACTAAATGCTGCAATTAAAAGACACAGACTGGCAAACTGGATAAAGAGTCAAGACCCATCAGTTTGCTGTATTCAGGAGACCCATCTCACATGCAGAGACATACACAGGCTCAAAATAAAGGGATGGAGGAAGGTCTACGAAGCAAATGGAGAACAAAGAAAAGCAGGGGTTGCAATACTAGTCTCTGATAAAACAGACTTTAAACCATCAAAGATCAAAAGAGACAAAGAAGGCCATTACATAATGGTAAAGGGATCAATTCAACAGGAAGAGCTAACTGTCCTAAATATATATGCACCCAATACAGGAGCACCCAGATTCATAAAGCAAGTCCTTAGAGACTTACAAAGAGACTTAGACTCCCATACAATAATAATGGGAGACTACAACACTCCACTGTCAACATTAGACAGATCAACGAGACAGAAAGTTAACAAGGATATCCAGAAATTGAACTCATCTCTGCAGCAAGCAGACCTAATAGACATCTACAGAACTCTCTACCCCAAATCAACAGAATATACATTCTTCTCAGCACCACATCACACTTATTCCAAAATTGACCACATAGTTGGAAGTAAAGCACTCCTCAGCAAATGCAAAAGAACAGAAATTATAACAAACTGTCTCTCAGACGACAGTGGAATCAAACTAGAACTCAGGACTAAGAAACTCAATCAAAACTGCTCAACTACATGGAAACTGAATAACCTGCTCCTGAATGACTACTGGGTACACAACGAAATGAAGGCAGAAGTAAAGATGTTCTCTAAAACCAATGAGAACAAAAACACAACATACCAGAGTCTCTGGGACACATTTAAAGCAGTGTGTAGAGGGAAATTTATAGCACTACATGTCCACAAGAAAAAGCTGAAAAGATCTAAAATTGACACTCTAACATCACAATTAAAAGAACTAGAGAAGCAAGAGCAAACACATTCAAAAGCTAGCAGAAGGCAAGAAATAACTAAGATCAGAGCAGAACTGAAGGATATAGAGACACAAAAAACGCTCCAAAAAATCAATGAATCCAGGAGTTGGTTTTTTGAAAAGATCAACAAAATTGATAGACTGCTAGCAAGACTAATAAAGAAGAAAAGAGAGAAGAATCAAATAGACGCAATAAAAAATGATAAAGGGGATATCACCACCGACCCCACAGAAATACAAACTACCATCAGAGAATACTATAAACACCTCTACGCAAATAAACTAGAAAATCTAGAAGAAATGGATAATTTCCTGGACACTTACACTCTCCCAAGACTAAACCAGGAAGAAGCTGAATCTCTGAATAGACCAATAGCAGGCTCTGAAATTGAGGCAATAATTAATAGCCTACCAACCAAAAAAAGTCCAGGACCAGATGGATTCACAGCCAAATTCTACCAGAGGTACAAGGAGGAGCTGGTACCATTCCTTCTGAAACTATTCCAATCAATAGAAAAAGTGGGAATCCTCCCTAACTCATTTTATGAGGCCAACATCATCCTGATACCAAAGCCTGGCAGAGACACAACAAAAAAACAGAATTTTAGACCAATATCCCTGATGAACATCGATGCAAAAATCCTCAATAAAATACTGGCAAAACGAATCCAGCAGCACATCAAAAAGCTTATCCACCATGATCAAGTTGGCTTCATCCCTGGGATGCAAGGCTGGTTCAATATATGCAAATCAATAAACGTAATCCAGCATATAAACAGAACGAAAGACAAAAACCACATGATTATCTCAATAGATGCAGAAAAGGCCTTTGACAAAATTCAACACCGCTTCATGCTAAAATCTCTCAATAAACTAGGTATTGATGAAACATATCTCAAAATAATAAGAGCTATTTATGACAAACCCACAGCCAATATCATACTGAATGGGCAAAAACTGGAAGCATTCCCTTTGAAAACTGGCAAAAGACAGGGATGCCCTCTCCCACCACTCCTATTCCACATAGTGTTGGAAGTTCTGGCCAGGGCAATCAGGCAAGAGAAAGAAATAAAGGGTATTCAATTAGGTAATGAGCAAGTCAAATTGTCCCTGTTTGCAGATGACATGATTGTATCTTTAGAAAACCCCATCATCTCAGCCCAAAATCTCCTTAAGCTGATAAACAAATTCAGCAAAGTGTCAGGATACAAAATCAATGTGCAAAAATCACCAGCATTCCTATACACCAATAACAGACAAACAGAGAGCCAAATCATGAGTGAAATCCCATTCACAATTGCTTCAAAGAGAATAAAATACCTAGGAATCCAACTTTACAAGGGATGTGAAGGACCTCTTCAAGGAGAACTACAAACCGCTGCTCCATGAAATAAGAGGACATGAACGAATGGAAAAATATTCCATGCTCATGGATAGGAAGAATCAATATTGTGAAAATGGCCACACTGCCCAAGGTAATTTATAGATTCAATGCCATTCCCATCAAGCTACCAATGACTTTCTTCACTGAGTTGGAAAAAACTACTTTAAAGTTTATATGGAACCAAAAAAGAGCCCACATTACCAAGACAATCCTAAGCAAAAAGAACAGAGCTGAAGGCACCACGCTACCTGAGTTCAAACTATACTCCAAGGCTACAATAACCAAAACAGCATGGTATTGGTACCAAAACAGATATATAGACTAATGGAACAGAACAGAGGCCTCAGAAATAACACCACACATCTATAACCATCTGATCTTTGACAAACCTGACAAAAACAAGAAATGGTGAAAGGATTCCCTATTTAATAAATGGTGCTGGGAAAACTGGCCAGCCATATGTAGAAAGCTGAAACTGGATCCCTTCCTTACACCTTATACAAAAATTAATTCAAGATGGATTGAAGACTTAAATGTTAGACCTAAAACCATAAATTACCCTAGAAGAAAACCTAGGCAGTACCATTCAGGACATAGGCATGGGCAAGAACTTCATGACTAAAACACCAAAAGCAATGGCAACAAAAGCCAAAATAGACAAATGGGACCTAATTAAACTAAAGAGCTTCTGCACGGCAAAAGAAACTACCATCAGAGTGAATAGGCAACCTACAGAATGGGAGAAAATTTTTGCAATCTACCCATTTGACAAAGGGCTAATATCCAGAATCTACAAAGAACTCAAACAAATTTACAAGAAAAAACAATCCCATCAAAAAGTGGGCAAAGGACATGAACAGACACTTTTCAAAAGAAGACATCCATGCAGCCAAAGACATGAAAAAATGCTCATCATCACTGGTCAGAGAAATGCAAATCAAAACCACAATGAGATACCATCTCACATCAGTTAGAATGGCAATCATTAAAAAGTCAGGAAACAACAGATGCTGGAGAGGATGGGGAGAAATACGAACACTTTACACTGTTGGTGGGGTGTAAATTAGTTCAACCATTGTGGAAGACTGTGTGGCAATTCCTCAAGGATCTGGAACTAGAATTACCATTTGACCCAGCAAACCCATTACTGGATATATACCCAAAGGATTATAAATCATGCACATGTATGTTTATTGCGGCACTATTCACAATAGCAAAGACTTGGAACCAACCCAAATGTCCATCAATGATAGACTGGATTAAGAAAATGTGGCACACATACACCATGGAATACTATGCAGCTGTAAAAGGGATGATTTCATGTCCTTTGCAGGGACATGGATTAAGCTGGAAACCATCATTCTGAGCAAACTATCACAAGGACAGAGAACCAAACACTGCATGTTCTCACTCATAGGTGGGAACTGAACAATGAGATCACCTGGACACAGGGAAGGGAACATCACACCAGGGCCTGTTGTGGGGTGGAGGGCTAGGGGAGGGATAGCATTAGGAGAAATACCTAATGTAAATGATGAGTTGATGGGTGCAAGAAGCCAACATGGCACATGTATTCCTATGTATCAAACCTGCACATTTGCACATGTACCTTAGAACTTAAAGTATAATAATAAAAAAATAGGCCTGGCTAATATACCCCATGAGAAATATAATGCTTCAGAAATACAGCTGTCAATCCCTATTTCATCAGATGTTTATAGGGTGCCTTACAGTTTTAAAATATTCTCATAAAATTATTATATTCTGAGTTTTTCACAATAAAATAATATAGATGAGAAAGAAAGAAATGGACATTCTCTTGTACTTGGGATTGTACATTGATATCATGTTTCTGGAGGACAATTCAAAAATATATACCAAAAGTTTCAATACAGTAGATATATTTTTTCATCCAGCAATTCCACTTCTAGAAATTTATCCTTAGAAGATAACTCTGCAACTACTCAGATTTGTATATACAAGAATGTTCTCTATAGTACCACTTACTTGCTACTAAATAAATGGGAAATAATCAAATTATCCTTTAACAGGGATTAAATAACTTTATGTTCGATCATACTACCCAGTCATAGAAAAAATAATGTCGACCTATATTTAATGACATAAGAAAATATGTACAACATGCTACTTCATTAGAAAGCAGCATATAAAACACTATGTATACAGAATTATCCAGCTATGTAAAATTATATGTATATGTGTGTGTCTATGCATTATAAGATGATTAGAAAATTGCTCAGCAAAATTTTAGCAGTGATTATCTCAAAGTGGTGAGATTTCAGGTGATTTTATTTTCTCCTTTTCTGCCTTTGTATACTGTTTTGCTTTTTTAAACAATTATCATGTAGTATAATTAAAATTAGAAAAATACAAAGCTATCTTCATTGGAAAAATAAACTTCACATTTTATTTTTCACGATCTTTATATTTAGAAAAGTAATCACCGCACTCCATTCAATTTACATCATCAATTATGTAAAAAGTAAAAATAAAATGGATTCGTTGTAGTTTACCTCAATACTAATACAATTTCTTTTTAAATATTTTCTCTCCTTTTTTCATTATTTCGATTAAAAAAAAAATCTGTTAGGGTGAGCCATTTCTTTAATAAGATTGCCTTCGCTGTACTGTAAGGGATAGGCACATGCAGCTCCTGGTGCAGCCAGAGAGCTAAGTGCGGAGCCACCTGCCTAACCACCAGTTGAACTGATCTGAGACCCCAAGGAACGCCAGTGGACTGTTCCACTTTCCAGGAGTAGGGGGGATTTTCTTAGAAATGTAACTTATTTAGTCCCAAATTCAATAAAAGAACTTAATGTTCCCAATCCAATCAACACAACAAATTACAATAAACAAATATGTGTAATAATATAAGTGAATCTGAGGTAGAATTTTGAACTTGAGCTTCTCTTTCTCTCTCCAATAGGCACTCACTTCGGAGAATGGTTTAATCCAGGAGTGTCCAATCTTTTGGCTTCCCTGGGCCACGTTAGAAGAATTGTCTTGGGCAACACTTGAAATACACTAAGGATAGCGGATGAGGTTAAAAAAAAAATCGCAAAAAAAAAAAAAAAAAAACCAACTCATAATGTTTTAAGAAAATTTACGAACTTGTGTTGGGCCACATCCAAAGTCGTCCTGGGCTGCATGGGCCCGCGGGCCGTCAGTTGGACAAGCTTCGCTTAATCCGAAGTATCCCTCGCAGGTAGGAGGCTCACTGTTTCTTTCACACTACTTAATAATTAGGTAATTCTGTAACAGCACCAAGACTCCAACCTCTGCCTCCCAGGTTCAAGCGATTCTCCTGTCTCAGCTTCCCAAGTAGGTGGGATACAGGCACACGCCACCACGCCCGGCTCATGTTTGTATTTTTAGTAGAGACGGGATTTCACCATGTTGGCCATGCTGGTCTCGAGCTCCGGACCTCAGACGATCTGCCCGCGTCGGCCTCCCAAAGTGTTGGATTACAGGCGTGAGCCACCGCGGCCGACCAATGTATTGTTTTCAATGAGGGTCACTCATTAAGTGTGTAATTAAGTTCAGCTAAATGTAATTTAATTTTTTATAATGTTCAATGTTTAACATAAACAGAAAAAAAGAATCGAGGTGCCCAGATTTCGGGTCATTATAGTTGAAGCCAGCTCAGATGGAAAGCTGAGGTTTTTACAAAGAACACAGGAGAAATGTAGGTTTGCGAGGGAGAAATGAACACGTTTTATTTCTCACAGTATTCATATTTAGAAAAGTAATGGTTGAACTCCACTTAATTTGTACCAATTATGTAAAAAAACAGATTCGTTGTAGTTTGAGTATCTCAATACGCATACGATTTCTTTTTAAATATTTTCCCTCCTTTTTCATTACTTACATTAAAAGAAAAAGTCTGTATTAGGGCGAGCCAGGTCTTTAAATAGCGAGATTGTCTTCGCTTGACTGTAATCTACAGCCCCTCGCCCTTCTTCCCTAATGCACGGCACAGGCACAGGAAGCCCTGGTGCCGCCGGGGAGCCACCTGCAGAGGCAGTAGTTGAGCTGGGACTTTACATGCCTTATCTCATTTACTTTTCATTTGTTTTTTGAGACAGAGTCGCACTCTGTCACCCAGGCTGGAGTGCAGTGGTGTGATCTCGGCCAACTGCAACCTCGGCCCCCGAGGATCAAGGGATTCTCCTGCTTCAGCCTTCCGAGTAGCTGGGATTATGGGCGCGCACCACCATGCCCGCCTAATTTTTGTATTTTTAGTAGAGATGGGGTTTTACCATGTTGGTCAGGCTGGTCTCGAACTCCTGAACTCAGGTGATCTGCCTGCCTTAGCATCCCAAAGGGCTGGGATTACACGTGTGATTTACTTTTTTACTCATTTACTTTTCACTGGAAAACCGAAGGACATTTTATTTCGGGAAATCAATTTGCTCAAAGATAACAGAACTAGTCGAAGTTAGAGCATGTGAGCCCAGATGGGACTCCTAAATCCATGCTTTTTCTGCAGTCCCATGCTGCTTCTAAAGTAAAGGACTTTGCTAGTTACTTAGGTCACCTCCCTCACTTTCAGTTGAAACCATTTAACCAGAAAGATAACACTTAAAATGGTCACCTTACTAGTTTGTGGTAGAACCAAAATGAAAAGGTTGACTTTGGGATTCAGGCTGCTTTCTTACTGTAGTGATTATGCCATTTTGTCTTTGGCTTTTAACCAATGTGGAATTAAAGATGAGAAAAATATTTTTAAAATTCTTTTTCTTAAAGCAGCTAAGGGCTTAAGAATATTAGTCCTCATTTTTGATAGCACATATAATAAGCAATTACCTATAATGCTATAGCATATGTACTACTTCTGTGATAACTTGGGTGTAAATCACCGTACAGAGCCTGGGCTTTTTGTTTCACATGATGGTGAATTAGGTCTCGCACAGCCTGTTTTTGCTTTCTCATAAATTCTCTGTGACTTAGGCCAATTATTTTCAAATAGTTTATTCATCAGTGAAATAGGTACAATGTTATAACGCCTTAGTCACAGCATATTCATTTCTTAGTAAAGCCAATGATGTTTCTTAGATTCTAATATGGGTAACATGGAAAGTTTCAGAAAATTTTGTGAAAAGTTGACTAGTAATCTTTATGTTTTGGAGGAAGGCACAAATTAAAGAGGGAAAACATTTTGTTAAATGTTCAATTGGTATTTAAGGATTTTTAAAAATACTATTGGTAATACAGTGAGATCCTATCTCTACAAAAACAATTTTTTAAAAATAAGCCGGGCCTGGTGGAACATGCCTGTGGTCCCAGCTACGTGGGAGGCTGAGGCAGGGGGATTCCTTGAACACAGGAGACTGAGGCTGCAGTGAGCCATGATCGCACCACTGCACTCCAGCCTGGGCAACAGAGCAAGACCCTGTCTCTTAAAAAAATGAAATAAAATAAAACTATTGTTTATCATTGCAAAATATTTACATCAGTCCTATGAGGTAGCGTTTTAAAACTGTGCACACTGGATTATTTTGGGTAATGTGCCTACTATCAGAGTCAGAATTGAAATTTCCCAATAATAACAAATATTTATTTAGAATTAATTATGTGCCAGGTGCTGTGGTAAAACTTTACAAGAATTATCTCCTTTAATTCTTACCCTTAGTCATATGAGTTAGCCACAACTATAATTTCCTTTTAAAAATGTTTATTTTATTCATTTATCTTTTTAGAGATGGGGTCTTTCTGTTGCCCAGGGTGGAATGCAGTGGCAAGATCATATTCTTGAACTCCTGGACTCAAGCAATCCTCCCACCTCAGCCTCCCAAGTAGCTAAGACTACAGGTATGTGCCACCAAGCCCAGCTAGTTTTTTGTTTGTTTTTTTTTTTTTTTTAGAGACAGGATCTGACTATATTGCCCAGGCTCATCTTGAACTCCTGGCCTCAAGCAATCTTCCCACCTTGGTCCCCACAAAGTGCTGGGATTATAGGCATGAGGCCACCACTCCTGATCCACAACTATAATTTCTAATTTATAGGTGAGGGAACTGGGATTTAGAAAGTTAAGTGACATCCACATTCTTAACCATTATGTGCATTATCTCCCAAGTATCTCTGAGTAAGTGAAAAGGTAAAATTTTCAGGTCCTCCTCTCGGTACTCTTATCTGATACTTTCAGGTAGCCTAACACCCAGTAAAAGTGACGTGTCTAATCCAGAAGTACTGGTTTTGGAGTAGGCAACATATATAAAAAGGCAAATATCCATGTGAGGTGCCATCCCAGGGTATCACAATCCTTGGATTTACCTTATCTTTAATAGTGCCTGAAGGGGTTCTTTTAACTTCAACTTTTGTAATAAAATACAATGATTTAATTGGGAATTACTGAACTCCATAGTAAACTCTATGATTAAAAAAATAATTAATATTGTGTATATATAAATATGCAAAGTACAAGTAATACAGAGTGTGGTTTCCATGTTAATCTCAATTACTTCTCACTGGGGAACTGGTGAAGGCTTCATCAAAGGTGATTAAGAGCAATAATACTGTTCTAATACTGTCCAGATCTTTCTTCCTTTTCATCCAGATTATTCTGTAAGGTCTATTGATAGTGTGTGTGCATGTGTATGTGTGGGTGTGTGTGTGATTCATGTCAATCTATATTTGATGCTAGTTTATATTGGTTTCTTATGTCAAGAGTAGCAAACTAATAGGAAGGAACTTTAATTCTGCTTATAATTGTTCTAAGTTCATTTATCAATTGGCAATTAGCAGAAGAGGAAGTGTCAGATCGGGGAAGAGAGCATTGAATGTTTTATGCCTGAGGGGCCAAACTGAGATGGTGGTGGGAAGAGGGAGTGGGGCTGGTAAGTAGTTAGGTTAGTCATGAAGGCACACAGTAACTGGAGGAAGAAGGAAGTAACCGAGTGGAGAAAGGGAGAGTGCTGGAGGTAAACTGCCTTTTTCACAATTTGGTCTATAACCAGCCCTGCTCTTTTTGCCTGAAATGTTTGCAACCTTTCTGTTTTAGCTTTCTACATAAATGATTTTTTAAATGAAAACTTGTAATTTTTTCCTTATTATCAATGTGATTTATATTTATTACAGAGAAGTTAGAAAATGCAAATAGTAAAAAAAGAGAAAAATAAAAATAAACTAAAACACTCATTATGATTTAATAACATTAAAATTAAGTTAACATAATAACTTAAAATTACTCAGAGACAACTCATTTTACAGTAGGATGTCTACCCTTCTAGCACAAGTAGGTTTCTGATTAAGTGCTAATACTCGTGATTACCATCTCAAGTCATATCAGTTACTTATTTAAATCTACATTTTCAATATTTGTTTTCCATGAAATTCTCTATTTTACATAGAAATGAAATTTCAAATTAACAATAGTAAAGCTTACACATAAAAATAATATAATATTTTAGGTGTAAAATTTGCTTCTATTTGACCTATTCCTGCAATATTGTATTTCTTCTTCCATATAAATCCTGCCACTTCATGTTTTTTAAAAATCTTGTTGATTTTACCCATATAAATTACTTATTTTGCACATTACCTTTAAAACTTAAAGGTTTAAATTGTTAAAAGTATTGAAAAGATAAAGGTAATTGTTAAATATGTTGACTTATAAAATAGGAACTTCTGGCCGGGCGCGGTGGCTGAGGCCTGCAATCCTAACACTTTGGGAGGCCAAGGCGGTGGACCACCTGATGTCAGGAGTCCGAGACCAGCCTGGCCAACACGGTGGAACCCCATCTCTACTAAAAATTCAAACATTAGCCAGGTGTGGTGGTGGGCACCTGTAATCCCAGCTAATCAGGAGGCTGAGGCAAGAGAATTGCTTGAACCTGGAAGACTGAGGTTCCAGTGAGCCGAGATCACACCACTTGACTCCAGCCTGGGCGAAACAGCAAGAGTCCATCTCAAAATAAATAAATAAATAAATAGAAACTTCTGTGCATAACAAAAACTCAAAGAATGTAAACTCAGAGACTATGTAGAGAATGTGGACCTATTTGGGTTTAGTTAGAAAACAAATTTTGAACAATGTCTATTAATTCTATAACCAAAACATTTGAACAATTAATTATCAGTTCAATTTGAAATTAGGTAATGTGATTTTCCACAGAAAGGCATTTCCATAGGATATTAATAGAGGTTATGTGATAACAGGATTTCATGATAAAAAATAGGCTAAACAAAATTTAACAGATTTTTTCATTGAGGAACATTTCATTGAGGAACGTTAATATGTTGATATGCATGATAAATCTTCAAATGGAAGAATATGGCCAAAGAATTCTTTATTTCTGGATCATTTTTCAACACTAATGTTCTGTGAGATAATTTGGGAAATAGTGGTATAGTGACTCGGTCTAGTTAAATCATCTTAAAGTAGATTTGGTACACACAATATTGTGTTGTCAATTTGTTTGTAAAAAAGTCAGTGATTTTCCAAAAAGTGTAATGTCAGTAAGTCCTATCTCATTTTACAGTCCACGGGTTTTATCCCTATGTTTTATTCCAATCTGTAGGTTATTTCTTGCCCTGATAGTATATGAGAGGAAAATAAAAACCAGAAACCTTACATTTTTAATGAAATATGAACATTTTGTGGGGAGGGGAGTGTCATTCATTCAAAACACATTTATAGAGTGCCTAGCCAAGCACTATGTTGCTGCTGAAACTACAAGAATAGTTAGGGGAATGGATTTTTTTTAAGTGTAAAATATATTAATATATTTAATATATTAAGTCCTACACAAACTAAGGAACAAGTGAAGAAAGTCTCCAGTTATTACTTCTTATAAAAGTCTGCATATTTTATCCCACTAGGATCAATTTTCCAGTTAGAATTTAGATTATATTTGATAATTAATTCAAGAAATGCTGGATTATTTGGTCTATAATTGTGATTATAACTTAATTTATATTTTCTCTTTATAAAATTTTTTTCATATTTTTTAAAGCTTTGAAATCCTTAGTCATTAAACAATTTGATATAAATCTCTTATATTTTCTTCTAGATGTGTACTGCTGATTTTTAACTCTTAACTCTTTAAAGTGCTTAGGATTTGGTAGATGATGAGACACTAAATAGGTTTTCCCAAATGTTCAGTCAGTTTTCACAGCACCATTTATTGAATAATTTTCCATCCCACCATCTTTCTTTATGAGAATTTTTTTTTTTTTTTTTTTTGAGACGGAGTCTAGTTCTGTCGCCCAGGCTGGAGTGCAACGGCGCGATCTTGGCTCACTGCAAGCTCCGCCTCCCGGGCTCACGCCTTTCTCCTGCTTCGGCCTCTACAGGTGCCCGCCACCACTCCCGCCGTTTTTTTTTTTTGTTTTTTTTTTTTTTAAGTAGAGACGGGGTTTCACCATGTTAGCCAGGATGGTCTCGATCTCCTGACCTCGTGATCCGCCCGCCTTGGCCTCCCAAAGTGCTGGGATTACAGGCGTGAGCTACCGAGCCCGGCCGGGAGATTTTATATGAGATGAATGTTGAACACCTTTTGGGCATCTGTTGAAATGATCGTATGTGTTTCCTGATTTCACTGACTGATATGATGTATTTATATTATCGTAATGGGTTCACATGTTCGCAATTATGTTATGAACTTAATTATTATGGCATATTCCTTAAGTTACTGTTGAATTGAAATTTTTAGTATTTAATTGAAGATTTTCTTTAGTTTTCATTTTAATAATTTTTTGGTTACATTTTAGTCTCAGAATTCTATTAGGCTAATAAAATGAATTGGATAATTTTTAACGATGTTTAACTTCTGAATAGCTTATAAAGCATGGGAAAATGCCATTCCATAAAAGTTTGATGAAATGATCTGTCTGGACTTAGCAATATTTCAGAGTAATTCTTTAATAATATTGAAAGTGTGTATCTTTTAGTTGGTTGTTCTTGATCAACTATAAAAAGTTTGGATAAAAGAAAGTATGAGGAAGAGAAATTAATTACTTTCAAACCCATCTTTCAGAGAGAACATTTTGGTGTATTTCTTTCTAATCGATTTTTTAAATAACAAAATTGGCACTATGATGTATTTTTTTCCTGATTTTCTATACCATATGTACTTTTTCTCCTATAATCTAATATCATTTAAAACATATATATATTTAAAAACAAGCATTCAATTGGTAGACATTTAAGTTTTTATTTCTGTGCAATTAGAAGTAGTACATCATTTTCCTATGAGTCCCTCCAAAATATTTTAAGTCTGTTCACATCTGAGTTTTATTAACTTACCTGAATAACCTATAATTTTTAATGATGGATTAATTTTGCTTTTACATTTAAAATTTAGAATTTCATCTGCACTTCACTTTAGTGGATGTAATGTGAGATTGCAGTTTTGCATTCATTTATTTGTTCAATGATTCATTCAGTGGATATTTATTAAGTACATATTCTATTATGTGCTGATAAACCAAACATAGTCCTTGCTCTAGTGGAATTTACAGTTTAGGGAGTGAAGACAGACATAAATCAAATAATCACACCAATAATGTACAACTACAAACTGAAATAAGTGCCCAAAATGAAAGGAAATGTGGGTTCCTTGGCAGCAGGGAGCATGATACCATTTAAAGTATTAGAAAGAGGGGCAGAGTGGCTGGCGTTGGACTGCAAGGTGGAGATAACTGAGAGACGAGACTGGGGAAGCAGGCAAGGATACACCATGCAGAGCCTTGTGACTTATTAAGAATTTTAATCTTTATCTTAAGAGTAATGAGAACTATTTAAAGATTTTAACAGCAGGCTTACATGATCAAATTTATGTTTGGAAAAGATCACTATGGAAGCAGAAGAAAGAGTTGGGGGGATGAGTGTCTTTGTGGATGGCAGAAGCCTGTAAGCTATTATAGTAACACAGGCAAGAAATGATGGTAGCCATTTCTGGCTATGAATAATAATTGATGACTAAGTTGTTGTTGCTGGAGACAGAAGTAGGCAGATTTTATGGATATTTACAAAACAAAATGAGTAAGATTTGGTGATTGATTGAATGGTTGGGGTACTGGTCAGGGGACAAGGGAGAGAGGTATTAAGGAAGACCTCTAGATTCCTGGCTTGAACAAAACTGGATTCACAAAAAGCCATTTCCCAATATCATTTGTTAAATAGGCTGTCATTCATCCTTGGCTTATGACATACTGAAGTTTCTTCCAACTATCTCTACATTTCTATGGCAAATACATTGCAACCATTTTAGTTTTACAATGTATTTCAATAATTAGAGAGGCGAACACACTCCACCAAAACTCTTCTTTTTAAAAATATCTTTGTTGGCTGGGCATTGTGGCTCATGCCTGTAATCCTAGCACTTTGGGAGGCTGAGGCAGGAGGACTGCTTGAGGCCAGGAGTTCAAGACAAGCTTGGGCAACACAGTAAGACCTGTATCCACCAAAAAAAAGCAACTATCCAGGGGTGGCGTTATGTACCTGTAGTCCAAGCTATTCAGGAGGCAGAGGCAGGAAGATTGCTTGAGCTCAAGATTTCAAGGTTGCAGTGAGCTATGATCATGCCACTGCACTTCAGCATGGGCAACAGAGCAAGACCTTGTCTCTAAAACAAACAAACAAAATATTTGTCTGTTTCCACCTATTATTCCATATGAAGTTTAGAATCTTTTTTCAATTGCTAAGAAAAAACCCTAGAAATTGAGAAGTTGTCTTTTAATTTTTATAGCTCTCAGTATAAAGTTTTATTCATTTCTTTATATAGATATCACATATTTCTTGTTAAAATCAATTTTTTTTTTTTTTTTTTTTTTTTTTTTTTTTTTTTTAAGATGGAGCAATCTCAGCTCACTGCCTCCTGGATTCAAGCAATTATCATGCCTCAGCCTCCTGAGTAGCTGGGATTACAGACGTGTGCCACTACGCCCAGCTAATTTTTGTATTTTTAGTAGAGACAGGGTTTCACCATGTTGGCCAGGCTGGTCTAGAACGCTGACCTCAAGTGATCCACCTGCCTCGGCCTCCCAAAGTGCTGGGATTACAGGTGAGAACCACGATGCCAGGCCTCTTGTAAGAATTATTCTACGTATTTTGTTGTTACTGTTATTGTAAATGCAATGAATTTAGTTTGTTTTAATGCAATAAGGTGACAAGATTGTGGAAGCTTGTTGAAGAAAGCTACAATGATGCTATCTCAGATATAAAACTTTTGGTAATTAAAGGGATCCTTCTTTGTCTGAGCCCAAATAGCTAACATGATTGTATTTTCTGTTTGATGTTGCAAGCAAGATATCTGAATGCACTGAACTTGAGACTGTAGAGAAAAAAATAAGAGAATGGATGAGTCTGTGAAGGAACCATAGTTATTAATATCAATACCAGTACCTGGGGAGTGGGTAGATGTTACTTGGAGTGTGCATTCATGTCCCATATCAGAACTGTCCTGTGCTAAATGGAATCACAGAATTTGAAGAACAGCTGAGCTATTTGGTAGAAATAAAATCGGAATTTCAAAAAACATTCACTAGTTTTCATTAGCATGAATTATGCTTTAAGTTTCTGCAGCTGACTTTAGAGAGATGTGTTTGAATTTTGTAAGCATCTGCCTTGTCAACATGGCTCTACTTGAAGAGGAATTGATTGAGCTGAAAGCAAACCCACAGAACCTCTAGGATTTTTTTTAATGAATATATACATCATATATTGCTATTCTGAAATTTCTGGCTCTGTAGTCAAATTCTTGCAACATTAGAGTCTTCCAACTCTTTTAATGTATATTTTCTTTCCTGAAACTATGGAAATAAAATCTAAGGACCACTTTCAATAATGTAAACCTGGACTGGGAATTGAGATGGGCCCTGTCTATATTCAGTTCCCCCTGCCTTTTTTTTTTTTTTTTTTAAGTTTCATTGAAATAGAATTCACATACCATACAATTCACCCATTTAAAGTGTACAATTCAGTGGTTTTTAAGTGTATTCACAGATATGTGCAATCATCACTACAGTCAATTTTAGAGCATTTTCATTACCTCAGAAAGAAACTCTATGCCCTTTAGCTATTCCCCTGCCCACCCATGCTCCCACCCTCAGCTTTAAACAGCCAGTAATCTACTTTCTGTCTGCATAGATTTCCATATTCCATTCATTTGAATGCAATTATATAGCATATGGTCTTTTGTGACTAGCTTCCTTCACTTAACATAATGATTTCAGGATCCACTCACGTTGCAGCATGTATCAGTACTTCATTCTTTTATATGGCCACATAATATACCATTATATGGATGCCATATTTTGTTTATGCATTTGTCAGTTGATGGACATTTGGGTTGTTCCCACCTTTTGGTGATTCTGAATAATGCTTCTATAAACAAATGTGTACAAGTTTATGTGTGGACATACGTTTTCATTTCTCTTGAGTATACACCTAGAAATAGAATTGCTGAGTCATATAGTAACTAGATGTTTAATCACTTGAGGACCTGCCAGACTGTTTTCCAAAGTGGCGCACCATTTTACACTCCTATCAGAATGCATAAGGATTGCAGTTTTCCTCTATATCTTTGCCAATAATTGTTGTTGTCTGACTTTTTAATTCTGGCTATCATAGAACCAAACCTTGTAAGTGAAGAATGAAAGCCTTGTAGTTTCTTTATTTGCTTTTCTCTGGTGATGTTAAGCATCTTTTCTTGTACTTATTGGCAATTCGCATTTCTTCTTTGGAGAAATGTCTATTTAGATTCATTGCCCATTTTAAGTGGGGTTTTTATTGCGTTTAAGAGTTTGTTATATATTATAGACATAGATCCCTTATCAGATACATGATTTGCAAATATCTTTCCTATTCTGTGGATTTTTTTTACTTTCTTGATGGTGTCTCTTGAACCACTAAGGTTTTCAATCTTGATGAAGTCCAATTTATGGTGTTTTTGGTGTCATAGCTAAGAATCCTGTCAAATCCAAGGTTATACAAATTTATCCTTATGTTTTTTTCTGAGTGTTTTATAGTTTTTCTCTTACATTTAGGTCATTGATCCATTTTGAGCTAATTTTTGCAAAATGGTGTGAGGTAAGGATCCTAGTCTTTTGCATGTGGCTACCCAGTTGTCTCAGCACCATTGGTTGAACAATAGCCTTTGGTTCTTGAACAAAGTTTGATCTGTTATATACCAGTATTCTCGCTGACTTCAAAATTACTTGAAGGCTAGTACTTGGCCCATAATTTTACATCTTTTTATAAATAAAACTCATTAAACTAATGTGACACTACTTTGTAATACTGTAAAACTAAATACTTTTTCTGGTTGTTGAGATATGCTCTCACTCTGTCACCCAGGCTGGACTGCAGTGGTGCCATCATGACTCACTGCAGCCTCTACCTCCCAGGCTCAAGCGATCCTCCCACTTCAGCCTCTCAAGTAGCTAGGACAAAAGGTTCACACCACCACACCTGGCCAATTAAAAAAAAAAATTGATTTTAGAGATGGGGGTCTCACTATGTTGCCCAGTCTGGTCTTGAACTGCTGGACTCAAGCAATCCTCCCACCTCAGCCTTCCAAATTGCTGGTATTACAGGCATGAGCCACTGTCCTCAGCCAAAAACTAAATACTTTTGAATAGCTAATAGGTTATAATTCTACTATTGTAATTTAAAATGTATGTGGCCCACATACATATGGATTTCTGATAGTTGTGATTCACTACTGGAAAACATGCAAACCTCTGAAATATGGCATAATCTTCACTTCCACCCTGTCATGCTAGTTTCTATCTTGCCACTAGGTGACATGAACAATCAAGACTATATTAATCTTGATTTAAAGGAACCAAAATGTGTGGTGATGGTAGGAACCAATGGTGAGTGGATAGATATTATGAGAAGATTGGTAGTAAGACAAATATGTTAAGAAGGAGTGATGAAAGTGAAGCAGCAAGAATGGTTAGCAAGCATGGGTTGCATTGGAGTTGCACCTCAGGGCGAGAACAGACAAACTACTTGGAAAGTTTGCTGTAAGCTTTCTAGATGTGGGTTGAAAGTATTATTAAGTTGAAAGTATTATTGTCAAGGAGAATTTGCTACTAAAAATAAATTATTAAATCACTTGACTGATTACATTAACTTTCTCTTTGATTCACCTTTCTCCACCCTCTCTTACATCCCATCCTTCAGTCAGTTGCCCAAGCTTCTGTTTTAATTGAAATTACAAAAGCAATATATAGCCACCTCAAGAGTCTGGATGAGAAAGTATTATGTCAATGAATATGAACATTTTTACAGCTCAATACATGTTTCTAAATTGTATGAAATTTCCAAGTTCACCACACCTTATCCCTTTTGTGGGGTAATGTTATAGGTACTTTTTTTTATTGTTAATTGTAGAGCTATTCTAAAATGCAAATTTTATCATGATATTATCCTGTATATAAAGTTCTTTCATATTTATTTGTTGAGTGTGGGATAATATCTGCCTCCCAGGTTCAAGCAATTCTCATTCCTCAGCCTCCCAAGTAGCTGGGATTATAGGCATGCTCCACCACACTTGGCTAATTATTGTATTGTTAGTAGAGATGGGGTTTCACCTTGTTGCCCAGGCTGGTCTCAAACTCGTGACCTCAAGTGATCTACCCACCTCGGCCTCCCAAAGTGCTGAAATTATAGGTATGAGCCACCACGCCCCACCTAAGAATGTTATCTGTCAATGTGTATATGCTAATTCAAAATTCCTTTAAGAAGCTCATACTCTGATACTCTTAGAATATAGCAATATTCAAAAAAAATAGGGAATTAGAGACTTACTTATATTCAGAGGCATACTAAACTCCTATCAGTGAATATAATAGCTACATTGTAGTCAGAATAGTTTTCAAACCAGTTTTCTGGTGAGCATCGCTTAAAGAGCCAGATTTCACAACTATGATGTTTTATAGCAATATTGTGTACAGAATGATAATCCAAAAGATTTAATGTAAACACAAAATTAAACTTAAGCATGATCATTTCTAAGCTCCTAGACAAAATGGACATTCAAAAGTTTTTACAGAAATTCTGAAAGATGTGCAATATGTTCTTTAAATTAAAAATACTTTTCCATCTATATTGTCAAATACTACTATAGCTCTTCTAAATTCATAATGTAAGCTATTTTCCCATACATCAAGCAAAAGTTACATCATTTGGCTAGATATGATTATAAGGAATCATCTGACTGAATTGGAGAAAGCTGATGAATGTTGATGTTAGAATTAGGAAGAAGGCAATGCTGAGTGTTAATTGTACAGTTTTTGTAGAGTTAATTATAGGTGCTTTAAAAGCAGTACAGAATTCAACAGTGTAAGATGGAAAGAAACTGATAAATCAGAAATATTACTATTAAATTTTGGTTTTGGTGCTTTTTAAAAGAGAAAATAAAATATTTCAAATGTCTAACGAAAAATGTTAAAAGCAGTATTCATGTATAGGTACCAATTCCTGACTAAACTTTTATATTTAGTTTTTTTAGCAAAAGAGAAATTATTTACTCAAACCTCCTGATTTTGTTCACTGGAGGTCACTTTTTTGATGCTTTTCCTAATCTGTCACCATTCCTTACTCTGGAATAAGACATGGGCTATTTTCTCACCAGCCTTTGTTTGGTTTTTGAGTTTATTGAGTTTATTGTTAGTCAGAATCTTCCTTTTTTTTTTTTTTTTTTTTTTGAGATGGAGTCTCTCTCTGTTGCCCAGGCTGGAGTGCAGTGGAGTGATCTCGGCTCACTGCGAGCTCCACCTTCTGGGTTCACGCCATTCTCCTGCCTCAGCCTCCCTAGTAGCTGGTACTACAGGCACCCACCACCACACCCGGCTAAATTTTTTATATTTTTATTAGAGACGGGGTTTCACTGTGTTAGCCAGGATGGTCTCGATCTCCTGACCTCATGATGTGCCTGCCTTGGCCTCCCAAAGTGCTGGGATTACAGGCGTGAGCCACTGTGCCGGCCAGAATCTTTTAGATTGTTAAATGAAAACTAGATAAAACGGGAATACCTATACTATATATCATAGATTCTGAAATGTTGACTTTGGTGACAAAGTTACTAGTTTTTATTGGACTTTGACATGAGTTAACCCATTATTATGCTTATCAATAAGGAATAGTTCATGGTAAAGCTATTGCCACTTCATTAATTTAATTTTTTAAAATTCATAATAGCTGTTTTTCATGGGTGAAAACATTTAAAAGCTTAGGCTGTTTATCCAATTCTAATAGCCCACATTCATCACAACTCGTGTGTAAAGGAAACAAATAATTAGAAGTAGTAACTAACACTGGTTGCATTGAGGTTTCTTTGGTATTACAATGTCTCTAGGCCGGACGCCTTTGCTCAGGCCTGTAATCCCAGCATTTTCCCAGGCCAAGGCAGGGGAGATCGTGCAACTGCACTCCAGCCTGGGTGACATAGTAAGACTCTGTCTTAAACAAAAAAAAGTCTCTAGGACTGATGAGCTGTACATCTTGGATATCATCACTGTGATTAACTGACTTGACGCCAGATGCCAATATATAAAATGCCAGGATAATATAGCATTATAAAAGAATATACCCTTCAAGAAGTTTACAGTCTACTTTCTAGTACTCAAAATCATATAATTTGCTTTATTTTTGGCTGGAGATTGGAGTTTTATTATAACTCAAATCAGTCTCCTCGACCATTTGGGGATCAGTTTTTGAGGATAATTTGGTGGGTGGGGGAAGGCAAGTGAATCAAGAGTGCTGATTGGTTGGGTTAGAGATGAAATCATAGGGAATTGAAGCTGTCCTCTTGCTCTCAGTTCCTGGGTGGAGGGCCACAAGATCAGATGAGCCAGTTTATTGATCTGGGTGGTGCCAGCTGATCCATCAAGTGCAGGGTCTGCAGAATATCTTAAGCACTGATCTTAGAAGCAGTTTCAGGAGGGTCGTGGCCTCCAGCTGCATGACTAGAAATTAAACTATAATTTCTATTCTTGTGCCTGCTTTGTTAGTCCTACAAAGGCAGTCTAGTCCCATAAATGATTCGCTTCTATGAATCACTTTCTTGAAATTACTGGTTGCATATTGAATTTGTATGACTGTTCATATATCAATGAAATTAAATTTTTCAACAAAATTTAAGAAGTTTGTCTACTTAATAATGAAGATATGTTCCATGTCCTATGGAGATAGTGCTTAAGAAGTATATTTTTAGAAGGAATAAACACATGAATAAAAGTATATATGGTATGTTTCCACAAACCTTGAAACGAGTAAGGGGCTAGACTAGCTAATTCATTTGGTTATTTAACTAAACATGTTTGGGTCTTTACATTTTTTATTTTGATGCAGTTAGCTAACGCTCAGCTCTTATAGTTTTACTTCAAATAATAAAGAGATCACATCTATTCATTCAATATGCACCCATTCTATCAGGCATTTTAAAGTTCTTAGACAAAATTAAATAAACTGACATAATCACTTAGCTACTAGATTCCTCCAAACATCTCTCACAAAACAGATATTACTTTATTTGTTGTGTTAATAAACAGTAGTGGAAACAATTCTGTTCTCTAATTTTAAACTGAAAAATATTGTCCTTATTACTTCGCTATAATAATTTTTATTAAATTTTATCCCTTGTTTCTTAGATTAAATGCACATAAATTTGATGTACAATCTAGATATTTGTACCAACTTTATAGTTTTAAAATGTGTCTATTTATGGCCTAATTTCAACTTTAAGTGAAAATGGAATTATTAGGAAATATTCACTGTTACATTTGGCTAGCAATTCATCATGGCACTAAGGTACTGTTTTCCATGGTTTTTCCATCTTGGGTTATAATACTGAGACATTTCACTTGTATATTTCCACATTTGATTTTTCTTCCAATTTATTTCCTGCAAGGTAATTCTGAGTCATAATTGTCACTCTATCCTTATTTGATACATTGGTCACCTTTCTCTCCTTATGACTGTTTTTTTGGTAAACCCAAAAAGTGAGCAGGGGCCATATAGTTAAATTCAAAACAGGAGGTCATATGATGTTCCTTTATACTCCTACCTTTCATGATTGACTTGGCTCCCTCTGCTGGTTAGTAATATAATTCCTTTCTTAGTTCAATAGGGTATGTATTACATTGATGAAATATTTGGGGTGAATAAGCTTGGAGTTAGAGCTTCTTATATGTTGATTCTCTAGCAAATTTTGTGTTTAGCTAAGGTTTTAATCAACCTAGGCCTTACTTATGTATAATGGAAAGGGACTTCGCATCACATGCCTGAAAAACAAAATTTTTATTAATGCCCTTTTAAATAGACTTGCCAACATCACAATACTGAAATCTCCAAATAGCAAATAAGGTGAAAGAGTAATGAAATATTTAAATTATATTAAAATATTTCAGTATAATATAATCCTTATCTTATTTGCTTTTTGGTTAGATACTTTTCATTCTACTTATGCAATATAATGCCTCCTTTTTAAATTCTATACACAATTCCTTTCTTCCTAAGTTTCCCCCTTTTAAATCCTGTACACAAGTGTAAGTACATTTATTTAAGTACATAGAATCTTAAGTATATAGAATGAGTTGGATGGCAAATGAGAGTTACCTATTTAAGAAATTATTTACTTTGGCTAGAGAGTAAACACTTATTAAAGGTTTGGTTTTTTGGAGGGAGAAAGGAGTTTCCACCATTTTCAGAGAGTATGTTTGTTCCTATGATAATTACTCTGTGAAAGATAGAAATCTGCTTTGCTTTGACTTATTAATAAACACTTGTTTTAAGATTGAAGGGAAGGTGGGAAGAAATAGAAACAAACATATATTTTGCCCCATGTTTATTATTGTGCTGTACTGGACATTTTAGATTGGAAAATGTGCTAAAACAGATCAATAATTGTCACAGATCTACACACAACAAATGTAGGTCCACTAGGAAAATAATTCCTCCTCACAACTTTAACCATATTTGACATTTCTACTAACAGCATACTTTATTTCCTACCCTTTGCCTTAAGATTACCTTTCTGAAACTAGTATCAGATCTCTAAAATATCCTAGTACTTCTTCTAATAATCCTTCACTAGTTCATAGGCAGTCAGATCTTTCTAACATTCCTTTTTTCCCCATTTTCTAAGGAAAATCTGAAGAGTAGACTTTTAAAAACAAAAATGAACACAATTTTTGGCCTGTAACCCACAATAGGGAATATATTTTACAAGGTAACCTAGCACACATACACATGAATAAATGTTTACTTAAAAACACATATCTTTACCATCTGTGATGTACTCTTCTATTTTCTATTCTTTTCTATATCTTAAATTAAAAATGCTAGTCATAATGCAATAAATTAATTTCATGATCCATAGTGGTACTATAATCCACAGATGCTTTGACTACAAGCTAACCTACTCAAGAATGCTGTTAAAATGAGCACCATAAGTCTCTCTTCATACTTATTTTAGATGCTTTAAGTTTAATAGATTTTGTATTCTTTCTTCATAAACAGTCATTTTTTATATGATGTTTTTCCAGATTAGTTCAGCATTAAAATACTTGACTAGTTTAACTCTGGTTCACATGCAGAGTATGTGTAGGTTCCAGGAAGATTAGGCTTTCATGAAACTTTATAGTCTTAAATAATTTTACATTAAATATTTCAGAAGTGCATTTTTTGAGGCCCTTCCCTCTGTGTAATTCTCTATGCATTACACAGTGAAACTTGTAGTATAACATGGAACTGGTCACTTTGATTTAGGAACATAAGGCATAGATACATAAAAACATAAACAATAAGGCCAGGCACGGTGGCTCACGCCTGTAATCCCAGCATTTTGGGCGGCCAAAGCGGGCAGATCACGAGGTCAGGAGATCTAGACCATCCTGGCTAACACGGTGAAACCCCGTCTTTACTAAAAGTACAAAAAATTAGCCGGGCGTGGTGGTGGGTGCCTATAGTCCCAGCTACTAGGGAGGCTGAGGCAGGAGCATGGCGTGAACCTGGGAGGCAGAGCTTGCAGTGAGCCGGGATCGCGCCACTGCACTCCAGTCTGGGAGACGGAGTGAGACTCCATCTCAAAAAATAAACAAACAAATAAATAATAAACAATACAGGGGTGTCATAGGATTATAAATAGATGGCATGGATAATAAAATCTATAAGTTTAGAGAAAATTCGTAATTATAGGTGAGAAGTATTAATGAAAGGACAAAGCTTGTTCTTAAAGGACTAGAATAGGCCAAGATGAAAAAAGGTATCCATGGGAAAAGAACTATTCATTTCTATAATTTTAACAAAATAGATAAACTATGTTGAATAAACTCCATAAATACTATTTCCAAAGTTGATTAAGATATTTACTTTGAAAACCTGAAACAGGAACATATTTACAGTATTAAGTGATTTGATAATTTTGTAGCTCTGCCCTAAAAATCAATATCCTTAATTAACTCTTCACCAGTTTAAGTCATCCATCACCCTAAAAGCAATTTAATTATTCTAAATGTGAAATAATTTTGGTAGCGTCTAAAGTAATCTATAAAACATACATACACTACCAGTTTTTTTTTCTACCTTTAACAAATTTGTTCCCATAAGAGACAATTTTATCACTAACAAAGGATAACTGGCAGGCATAAAATAGTGAAAAGAAAATGATTTTCTAAAATTTTTCATTTCTATCATTTTATAGCAAATTGCATTTATCTTAAAGATAAATATTCTTCAATAAAAATAACAATTCGTAATTTTTCAGTTGTAGAAATTCCTGGAGATGACATTTGGTACAGATAGTTTATACTTGAAATCCATTTAAAATTTTTAATCAAATCTTCTGCAATTCATTGATCAAGAATACATATGAGACTATCCAGGAATATTCCTAGCAAAGAAAACTGAGTCATGTAACTCAGTTCTTGAAGCAAGGAGGCAATTTAAAGTCAGAATAAAGGGTTATTGGACTGTCCTCAATGGACAAGTCAAGGATGTAAGTCACCTGATTTGGAACATAAAAGACTTAAAAATGTAACAGCGAAACAAATGGATGATATTGGGAGAAAAAATTATTAAGGAAAAAAAAAAACCCAAGACAATGAAATGAAGAAAACACTAATATTAGATTAACAGATTCTATGTAAGATCTCTACTTGGATACTTAAATTTATGCAAGCAAAATACCATTTGATTTAATAGTGAAATACTATGATATACATTGAAACAATTTCTTTGATTCTGTAATCTGGAAAAAAAATGGTACAAACTATATACAAGTTAAAGCCCTCAGAGGCAGTGTTGTGCTTTCATTCACTACCATGTATGAGATGCCTAGCATAAAGCTAATTAGCACCTAATAAGTCCTCAATAAGAAGGGGAAAAAACTAAAAAAACTTTAAAATTTTACATTAAGTGGCACAGTAATGCCAAGACTTTCCAAAGTAAATTGACCGTAGCAGCTGCAGTTACCTGGACATGCAAAATTACTAGTTTACCAGTAACATTTAAGAAAGCAGACAGGAAGATAAATGTGCTTCTATTAGTGAACTGAAATAATAGTATTTTGAAACTGAGTGAAAAACACATTCTGAGCCATCTGTATTAACTTAAAGCTATTCTGAAGATTAATGGGAAAAACAGTAATGAACAGACTATTGGATTTACTAAACAATGTTTAATTAATTGTATTAATGGTTATAAAATATCTATCAAGGCTATCTTTTCTTGTCCAAAAATTCAATACATGAAATAGGAAAATTTGTAATACCATAGCCAAAGCCTTACTGCATAGCTTCTAGCTTACTGATATATTTACCTATTTTAATTTAAAAAGCCTATTTTTCCAGCCACTAGGAAATAAAATTTCCCACCTTTTATATACTCAAAAATCATGATTAAGTATATCTAATGCTACCCTAAGTGTAAGCAAACAGCAAACTAAATGGCGAATTAAAATATCCACACTAAGCCTGACCTCAGCTTTCACTGAATCTTTTCTTCAGAAGAAAACTAAAAACAAATCTCACTAGCATTTGCTTTGCTTGACAGCATCATTGAGTAGCAACCAAAGTAGCCATATGTGATCCTTTATGTAAGGCCTCCTAGCCTCAGAAACACACACCTTTTGAATTACCGTGCCTGGTACCCATTTGTGCCCGATAAATACTTGCTGAATGAACTTTTCCAATAGTGCTGGATTTGGTCTGAGCCAACGAAATTCTCACTTTTAATGTATTTTGCAAGACAGAGGACGACAAGATGAAGAATGCAGTTTGAGACTCAGGAGAGCAAAGATAATCGGCCCAGTATGGATATGATCATTTGATGCACTATCCTCGGACATGCCCATTTACAGAAGCCTAAAAACAAATTTTATCCCGCGTTTGTGGGTTTCTAGTGTTGTGGAGGGCTTTCCAATGTTTAGAAGCAATGTCTTTTTATAGAATTCTGTAATAAACTTTAAAAAAATATTTTATAAAGCTCTCTGTAGCATATAAGTACATATTAAAGACAGAAATGGGGGAGTGTCAAGGCCCTTATAATCGTCATTCATTCATTAACCACACACTACGCATCTACAGTGTGAAATTCTAGGCGCTGGCCGTAACACCAGTGCAGAAAAACACAACCTCTTGTCCTCTTAGAGCTTACATTCCCCTGGGGAAGGAGAGAGAAGATAAACAAGTATGGATATGTAGACTGTCCAAAGGATAAAATGAGAAGGGGGCTAGGGCTCAGTTTAAAAGTGGCCGCGGAAGCACTGAGTGACACTTGGGCAAAATCCTGAAGGTGAAGGAGCAAGCCCTATGGACGCTCAGGGAAGAGCCTGGCAGAGGGAACAACGAGGGCAGGCCCGCCCCCACCCCCAAAGGCGCGCGGGGACTTCAGCCGCGGTCAAGGATTTGGCTCACTCCCCTCAAGAAGGGAAGCCATTCGCAGGGCCTAAAGAAAAGGAGTGACAGGATCTTGGCCCCCCCGCCCCAGACAAAAGGAATAATCTAAGCAAGTTTTCCTACTTACTTTAGCGCACTGGTACACACACAAATACACAATACAATTCATATAACAAGAATTTCGTCCCGGTTGAATAAAAATCCGCTTACCTACTGCACTTTTTACCGAAAATAGCCCCCTTTTAATTTACAAAAACTTAATAGAGAACTGTGGAACGATGGAGTCACTTCTTGTTTTACAATTTAAAAACTACAACAAGCATAGTACTGTACGTATAATCACATTTTGTATTCCAGCCTTGTCCAGCGCCTCAGTGTTCCAAACCTAAAGAGGAAAACGATGTTTGAAATTAGCTGGCCGCAGGCCCGCGGGTCGCCCGCAGTCGCCGGTGGCTGAGTCGGGGCCGGCAGTTCTCCCCGCGCGGTCGGCTCCACCCACACCTAGAGGGGGGCGCCGGGGCTGCCGCGGGCCACCTTCTCGCTCGCGCAGCGTCGCCTACAGGCCTTCATCCCGACGGTTAGAGAAGAACCCAATCCTCTGCTGACAAAAAGCAAGAGCAGCGGAGATCGCCTGTTTCCAGAAATAAACGCATCACAAACACGATTCCAATTCAATCCAGCCGAGAATCGTCTTCACCTCCAAGGGTTGCGTTCTTACTCCGCAGAAACAATACGCAGTTGGGCGTAAGGTCCCGGCTCTCAAAAGGAAAGGTGTACGATCCATCCATCCACCCAGCTGCAGGGACACCATTTAAAACGGGCATCATCGCCGTCGAATCGCGGGCGTCCTCTGTGGGGCCGCCCGGAGATCGGCTCCCTAAAGCTAACGACGACCTGGGACAGCCAGCGCGGCCTCCAGCGGCCGCCGTCGGCGACCTGCAAGCCCGTCCGGGCTTCAGTGCTCCCCACGCTCACGACCACCACCGAACTCCGGCCCCGCTCCCGTCGGCCTCCAGGAAAATAAAGACAGAGGAGAGCCGGCCCGCCTGTGTCGCAGGGAAAACGTCGCTCTGAAGCATCGACAATACTGGCAACATCCACAGCCGCCCTGAGGGGAAGGGCGTAGAGGAGAGCTGCTGCCGCCCGGCTGCTGGCCCCGGCTGGGCCCGGGTGCGGCGAGGCGAGGCGCGGCGCGGCGCGGCGCGGCCGAAGACGCGAGCCCAAGTGGCGGCGGCGGCGGCGGCGGTGGCGGAAGTGGAGTGGGGAAGAGGGGGTGGTTGTTAGTGTTTGGCGCCGGCGGAGGGAGTCATTCCTGCAGCTGCACTTCCGGTCGGCATTTTGTTCTGAGAGGGAGAGACGGAACGAGAGAGAGACACACACAGGGCTCCTTCCCCCCGCCCTCCCCCCCCTCCCTCCGTCGGTACCGACTCACCCGACACCACCAAGCCGCAGGGAGGGACGCCCCCGCCGACAGGAGGATTGGTTCCCGGGCCCGCGGCGATGCCCCCCCGGTAGCTCGGGCCCCTGGTCGGGTGTTTGTGAGTGTTTCTATGTGGGAGAAGGAGGAGGAGGAGGAAGAAGAAGCAACGATTTGTCTTCTCGGCTGGTCTCCCCCCGGCTCTACATGTTCCCCGCACTGAGGAGACGGAAGAGGAGCCGTAGCCACCCCCCCTCCCGGCCCGGATTATAGTCTCTCGCCACAGCGGCCTCGGCCTCCCCTTGGATTCAGACGCCGATTCGCCCAGGTAAATTCCTGCTCTTTATTTCGGCGGCGGCGGCGGCGGCGGCGCCAGGTCCTCAGCGTCTCTCCTCCTCGCTCCCCTCCCCGCCGTTTCCTTAGCGGCCCCAGGTCTCTTCCACAGGCGAGTCTAGAGTTCGCTCCTCTCTGGTGGCAGCCGCCTTGGGTGGCGGTGGTTTTGTACCCTCTCCCGGCCGGCTCCGGTGGCGGGGACTGGGCTCCTGCTGGGCGGCCGGGGAGGCGTAGGCCCGGCGGAGAGTGCAGGCCGCGGGCCAGCGGAATCTACTTGAGCTCGGGGATTAGGAGAGCTCCGGGCTGAGCGGAGCGACTGCTGGTCGGTGACAGGCCTCGCCCGGGAGAGGAGCCGTAGCTAGTGAGCAGGCGGAAACAATACAACTAACAGCAAATGTGCCCTGATCGTCCCCATATTTACAACTTTCCCGGTCCGGGAGTGGGGAACGTCCCAGTGAAACAAACAACCCCCCTTCTTCCCCCTGTGACCCCATGAAGGGAGGAAGTAGTTTCAGTTAGTGAGACAAACGTAAATACTCAGACGCGGATCCAGTGGTAATTCTTTCTCTTTCTAAAACTTGTTTGGACGTTGGAAAGTTCATAAAGACTCATTTTCTTTTTTAAAGAATTAAATCGTCCACATGAATATTTAATACAGAAAACCACACTGTGGCAGACACTGCACATCTCCCCCTCCCCAAGAGCTTTTATCTTGTTGTTTGACAGTGTGTTGTCGCACATGGACTTTTTATTCAAAGACAAGTATAAAGTACTTGACAGGTTTACTCTGCCACTTTCTATTTGTATGCGTTATGTAAGGGCAGTTTTAAACGACTATACATAAAAACCTCAGGTACTTCCTGACCAAAAAGTGTAGGAGCATACAAAGAATTCTAAATGTTCTGAGAATTGTACTGAGATACGGGTAAAACCAATTTTATTTTATTTTCTTTTTCAAAAAAAGAAGAAATTAAGTTATACTTAAAATCCTTGGGAGGTTAAAAAATTGTAGAAGGTGCCATCCTTTCATGTCAGGGCAGTTCTTCTTGAGGTCCCAGGATTGTCATTGGCTGTTTGTGCCATGATGTTTGACTGTGTAATGAGAGAGGTGTCATTTTAATAGGTCAAATGTATCTGTAAATGCTGGAGAAAAATATCAGTTCTAACTTGACAAGTTCTAGTTCATGAGTAAGTTAAGTGTTTCGAGCTTGTTTATGGAGGCATTCGTAACGTAGGTTGGTATAAGGGGGAAACACCAATTTAAAATTCCTCAGTCAGGCAAATTGCTAGAAAAATGTACCTGGGTTACACGTTTTGATACTTTGTTTCATGTTCGCTGAAGGAAAACTTTCGTTGGTTAAAATGAAGCAGCCCTGCTTGGCGAAATCCCTTGTTTTACTAGTGTATGTTACATTGGTTCAAATTTTTTGTGTCATTAAATTATTGTCACTGTAGAATAAGTTATTTTGTGGAGGTTATTTTTGAGTTTAGTGTCCTGCTTACAATAAATTGTTTCACATTTCCTGCAAACGTACGGATAAACGTTTAAAAGAATGAAGTTAATATAGCTGTCACGTACTAGGCATGTTTTTAATGCTATAAATCCGTGTAGTAGTCAGTAGCGTGTCCGTGATTTGTATTGGTCAGGGAGCAGTTTGAATTTTAAAAAGCCTGAAGCTCCTGCTGAGCCCCAATCCCGGCCTCCCTCCCTCCCACTAATCTCCCATTCCTGTCTTTGTGCTGCCTGCTCCTGTTAGACACTGTTTGCTACGGGGCCTCAGGCCTACTGCGGGTGGGGGGTGTACGAGTGGGGGGCATGCCAGGGAGGGAAAGCAGACGGAAGGAACACTTCACATCTTAAGAAAGCAGAGGGTTTGCTTTTTTGGGGATGAGGGTGTTAAGGGCTTCATTATAAATGTTTCAAAGGCCCTCATATATTCCTGTGATTGTCTCTACAACTTTTATTTAATTAAAATACTAAGATGTATATCAAGGGATAAACATATGTTTACTAAAGATAATGGAAAGAGGAGTTCTGCTTGCTTAGTTTTCATGAACTGAAGCAACTTATTTTTGGAGGTTGTCTTATGCAGATGTTTGAATAAGTGTGTTAGAGATGGGTTTATGTGATTGATTCTTTTTTTCTTGAGACTTTGCAATTAAGTTATAGTGAATTAGTTCTTCCCAACTTATTTTCCCAATTCTATATATTTAGTAATTTGTGAGTAACATAGGTTGCGTGATAGCTTTCATTATGATAGCCTAAACGTTTCTTTAAATTTAAAAAAATGTTTTGTTTGGTCCAAACCAATTAAATACGTCATTTTTAAAGGAGAAAACATTGTGTAAAAATCAAATTGTAAAATTTAAACTTGAACTTTAAATCTCTGATAACCTAGTTGGAGAGAATAGTTTGTTTCCTTAAAGAGTGTAGTCTGTTCTGCTTCCCCTCTGTTGGTTGGAATATTCACCAGTGGCTAATCATCTATTTCCATTAAAAAAAAAAAATTAAAATTCGGTGAAAGGAAAAATCAGAAGTGTTCCAGTAATCTTATAATCCTAATTATATTATTTGGAGAAATATTTTCTAATACACCTAAAGAAAATTTCAACAGTGTCGCTTATTGTTTCTCTTGACTCGGAAGAGTTGTCAATAACATTTTTTACTTGAAAAGAGATTTCAAGTAAATAATGAAAGTAAATTACAGTTGAACATTAAATAGATAATTTTCAATGTTTGAGAAATGTATATAGGATGCTTCCTTTTTAAAGTCATTCAACAACTTGTTTACTGAAGTTATTTGAGAACATTTTTGAACCTGTTGTAGAGATCATTATAATATTTTCTGCTTTTAAGCAAAAGTTACACATTACTTGAAAAAAGAAAAACTGTCTACTTGGGATTCTTTTTAGGGATGAAAAGGGAAAGTTTTTACTGTGGCAGTAAACTTGGTTCTTCATAGTAATCATTATTAAATTTCAAAAATATGAGCAAAGCTATACCAATACAAAATTTTCTTTACTTGCAGCCAGACTACCCCACTGAAAAATGTATTTTCTAAGGCTTCTTCAACTAATTGCAGGTTTAATTTTTTGGTACCAATCCATCATCAAACTGTCATAGAAATATTTGAACGTATCTGTGTTACATGTTTGATATACCCCATTGTGATATTTTTACTTTCTCAAAATAAGATGTAGTAATTGATAATGTAAGAGTAAATAAAAACCAGGAGTTTGAGTTTTATTTAATTTCATTTAATCCTCCTTTCTGGTGCTTATTAGGAAAAGCATAATTTGGAAGAAATTCTAAAATTTTAAATTAAGATTTCAGTTTTATGTGAAGTGATTAGGGAGTCTGAGGTAAACAATAATTCCTTTTAGAGAAATGTAACTTTAATTCTGTTTATCACATTTGCTTGCCATAAAAATGAATGGGAAATAACTAACTAGGAACCTTTATAGAAGCCTGACAATTAACTGTTCAGTTGAACATGCTTATTTTAATATCCTGAGCATACTAGGTTAGGTTTGGTGGTAATTTATGGTCTTATATAGCCTTTAAAAATTATTTTAAGATGGACTTTTTAGGCACAGTTTTTTCTTTTTTCAGCAGTTGTCATTTATAATAATTCTTTGTATTTTAAAGCTAGTCCTTTTTCAAGATGATCTGAGTTCATTTAAAAATATTCTGATATCCCTGTGAGAGAAGTGACCAGCATGATTTCCGTTTAATGATGAAATACTTGACACTTAATAGACCATATGATTTGTATAGATTCATGTAGTAAGTCAGCAGGAGAATAAGGGATTCCCTGACACTAGTGTTTTCTTAGATTACGTTACTTTAAGAAATGTGTGAGCTCTGGTCTTGAAGCTAGGTATTGCTCAGCGCTGACACTGATACCATTTGTGACTTTTTCAATTATCTAAGTTCAAAGTGCATTTTCCTCTTCTTTTAGAGAGATGATACCTGTTTCTTGGTTGTATTTTCCTGGTATGAAAATAGAGTGGGATTTTAGTGTTTCTGGTTGATTTAAAAAGAATTTTAAACTCCATGTCTCTTAAGGCCATCATTGTAATTTTAAAGAGTATTTTATGTGCGTAGAATATTTCACCCAAATAAATTAATAAAAGTAATTTTAGATAGATGTGTGTAATTTTTTTTTTTTTGGTGTAAATCTGGAGTCAATTTTATTGAATTGAGTTTTGTCAAATTGCATTATGTTTTAAGACATATTTTTTTTCTATTCCCAAAGTTGTATCATTAGGAGAGATCATTTCTTGATGTAGCATTGCCAGCTAAGATTTTGTCACATAAGATTTTGAGGACTTACTATTTGCCAGGAGTTAAGTCTGTCCCCATAATATCTCATTTAATCTTTTAACAAGCCCAAAAGTAGAAACAATAATTATCTACAATTTACAGATGAGGAAACTGAGGCTGGAAAGGTTTAGAAAACTGCCCATGGTCCTATAATTAGTAAATGATCAGTCTGATTTACATTTGTTCTTATGGATTCAGGATTCTATATATCTAGTTTCAGTGAAATTTTAATATTATCCTTTGGGCGTTGGTTGATTTGATACTTGCCAGTCATTTTATAATTGTGTATTTCAGGCAAAGAAGCTGAAATCGAATTCAGGCTATATATTCTGTATATATAATACTTTTAAAAATCAGTAACTCTTTACCATCTTATATTTAAAACAATTTTTGGTAAGCAGTCTAAAGCTTTTAGTTCATTTAAGTATTTTATATTGAGTTGAAGTTGTTTGTCAAAGCATCTGTTGTTAGAAAGACAAAATTCAGCTTTAGAGTCATTTCATTCATAGAAATGTATATGACCAATTGTAGGATAGTAGCTGAATCTGTAAATTAGTATGACTGATCATTTTGTACAGTTTCAGTATTTTTATAGCCAGAGAATGTTGATCGTTACAGTCTTCAACTTGGGAGGTTGTGCACTTATTCCAGAACTGTTGCCATTACATACAACCTTATAGGAATTCCTTTAATGCATTTGAAATAGTCTTTTTCTCATCTTTATGACAAATCTTTATTTTCTGGAGTGAATTTGAGTTTTAGATACTGTACAGCATCACTTGAAACTTAGTTTAGGAAACTAAGATTTAGTAAGGGTTTTTTTTTGTGTCTGGCTCTATGTTGAGCGCTTTATGTTTGTAATATGTAATATTATTGAATGTTTCCATGTGCCAGAAACTGTGCCAGGGAAAAAGTTTTTAGTTCCTCAAGGTATTGAAAAGTTGAATATGAAGTTGAAGTTAGTTGTATGAGAAAACTGAGATATGGAATGATTACGTGACTAGCCCAAGCTCACACAACTAGTAAGTTAAAGAAAGTGGAGAAAGGATTTCAGAGTTTATACTTTACCCGTAAGCCTTAACCACGATACTGTGTGTCATGATTTGAACCACCCAACTACTCAGTGAAGTGAGTGATACTGTTCTCTTTTTACAGAGGAAATTGAGGTTCATCATGTTTAAGAAACTTGTTCAGGGTAGCAAATCTAGCAAGTGTTAGAAGTAGGATTCCAGCTAAAATATATCTAATTCTAAAACCTCTATTCTTTACATTCTACCACCCTGGCTCTTCAAAATTTATAACACAATTTTTGGTGAAAGGGTAGTCTTGGTTATGAAGTTAGTGACACTGTTTTTCTTGTGGGGCTTACAAGAGTAATTCTAAAATGTTTTGGTCAGTTATAGCTGATTCATTATTTGATTATAGTCTTTTTTTTTTTAACCACCTTGTTACTTTATGTATAGTACACAAAATGTTTGTCTATTCAAATATGCATATAAATAGGATATTGATTTTTAAATACATGTACTGTGGAATATATTGAATGTAGGCATTTGTGGAATAGGTAGCTTTAGGAAATTTGGCAAAAGCTATTCTCAGACTATAAAAATACTGAAATTTTAAAAAATGATCAGTCATGCTAATTTATACATTAACTGTATTTTTATGATTTTATTGTGACTCTTGTTACTTTTAATAATAATGTTAAGCATTAAAAAGATTCCCAAGAATGCATTAAATTTTCGAAATAATTCATGTAGGTAAATTGCTTTGCCATCTTACATGTGTAACATATCTCTTAACGTGGATATACCAAATTCCTTTAGAGTTGTCTTTTGTACGTATTTGCTGTTTGGCAGAAAAGAAAAACTTCTTCAGAAATTAGCAATATTAATTTATTAAAATAATTATATATGTACTTTTATCCTGAGAAATTCAGAAGCTGTGACATAATTTTAA
Source organism: Macaca thibetana thibetana (assembly GCF_024542745.1). Classification (NCBI taxonomy): domain Eukaryota; kingdom Metazoa; phylum Chordata; class Mammalia; order Primates; family Cercopithecidae; genus Macaca; species Macaca thibetana. Next base: position 137,913,213 of record NC_065583.1, read on the forward strand.
AATGCTGGATTTCCTTTTGTTAGAATTAACATATTTGGGTCACTTATGCAGATGAAATGCATGGTTATTTTTATATGAGCACTATTGAAAAATACTATTCTAGATACATTAAAACTAACAATGTCTAAAACACGAATAAATTATTAAATTCTGGATATAATTTACTTTTAAAATATTAGTCTTTATGATTGATATTTATGATACTTAATTTGGTATTTGTAAAGCACAAATGTCCTTTAATCCTGGCAAGGAAATACATTACAGAGTTTTCTCAACACTGCTACTTGTCAACCCTTTCAGTATTTTAAAACCTGCCTTTAGTTGTCTGTTTGAATCAGATTGTGGGTTGCCAGTTTCCAGCTAAAGACATTGATCATCTGAGTGTATGCTCTATGTAATTTGGTGTTTTTTATGGTAATGACCAAGTTGAAATTTTACATGGTGTTAAGTTGGGCATAACATCATTTATTATTTATTTATTTTTTATTAATACTATTCTTTGAAATTGATGTACATGAAAAAAATGTCTTCCTAGGATTCTGCTTATACCTCAGAAAGCTCTAAGATTGAAAGTTGAAATGTCATGACCTGAAAACTACTGATTCTTTCCCCTTTAAAAAAATTCGGAAACTAATATTTATTCCATAAGCTTACCTTCAAGTTATCCTGAAAGACACACGTGACATACGCTTTTATTTAACTCTACTAATCTTTTTACTATTTTCTCTTTCCCTTTTCCTATGTATCTCTTCCTTTAACTATCAGTGTCCATTTCATCTCCCCCAAAGCAAATTTTTACATACTGTGGCTAATATAGGTATTTGTTGTTAGTGTGGATGGTCTTGTAATGTGTTACTTTCTCTGATGAAACCCAGAGCAGTTTCAGAGGCCTCAAATTCTGAGATCTGCATAAGTTCAAAATAGATTACTGGTGGAAAAGCATTGACATTAGCCATGAAAATATCTATTTGTGTATTTTCCCCACTTTTCTTCTATAGACATACATTACTTTTCAGAATTTCAGCTCAAGGACCAGAAATTTTTTCTAAGGAGAAAAAGCACTGCCTTTGCAAAAGTTTCCCTGATCATTCCATTTCATAGCATTTGTACAGTTTTTTACTTGTATCTCTTGATAAAATAATTTGTTCCTATATTTGTCAGCCATACTAAACCGTCAGCTCTGTGAAAGCAAAGAGATTTTGTATTATCTTCATCTGTATGTCTATAACATCATCACAGTGGTGCTCCTGTTTTAGGTATTCAATATATATTTGTTGTTTAGTTAGAATTGAGTCATATGGTGTTTCTTAAAGGTATGTTTTTAAATCTAAGATTAGTGAATGGCAAGTATATTTCTCTTAATTTCAAAATACAATTTTCTTAGGTAGAGCTGTGTCCTTGAGGGCTTCTTGCTTTGGGGGTAGGAATATTTTATTTACATATATCCCTAACAATATGTACATAACTTTATAAACATGAAGAAAAATTTAAAGCAGCATTCCTTTTTAAGCTGTTAGGGAGGATCGTGAAGTACAGGAAGAGTTTTTTGTTCTGTTCTGTTCTGATTTTCTGAACTAATTTGTTCAGTTCAGTATCCAGTAAGATACTGGAGTATTGCAAGAGGTGAAGTATCTAAATACTTTCTTGTTTTAATCTTTGGATTTATTTTAGTTTTTATTTTCTTTGCCAATTTAAGTATTATATATAATCAGATAAGTTAACTAATGAGAAATACGTTACAGCACGTAAAAAATGCTATTCAGGGTCAGCAAAGCCTGAGTCCTGTCCTCTCGCTCTCCTCCCCGGACAGCATGAGCTTCACCACTCGCTCCACCTTCTCCATCAACTACTGGTTCCTGGGCTCCGTCCAGCCACCCAACTATGGCGCCTGACCGGTCAGCAGTGCAGCCAGCGTCTATGCAGGTGCCAGGGGCTCTGGTTCCCAGATCTCTGTGTCCTGCTCCACCAGCTTCCGCAGCAGCTTGGGGTCCAGGGGCCTGGCCAAGTGGATGGCCCGGAGTCTGGCAGGAATGGGAGGCATCCAGAACAAAGAGACCCTCCAAAGCCTGAATCTGGCCTCCTACCTGGACAGAGTGAGGAGCCTGGAGACCAAGAACCAGAGACTGGAGAGCAACATCTGGGAGCACCTGGATAAGAAGGGACCCCAGGTCAGAGACTGGGGCCCATTATTTCAAGACCATCGAGGATCTGAGGGCTCGGATCTTTACAAATACTGTGGACAATGCCTGCATTGTTCTGCAGATTGACAATGCCCATCTTGCTTTCGAGTCAAGTACGAGACAGAGCTGGCCATGTGCCAGTCTATAGAGAACGACATCCATGGGCTCTGCAAGGTCATTGGTGACACCAGTGTCACTTGGCCATAGCTGGAGACAGACATCGAGGCTTTCAGGGAGGAGCTGCTCTTCATGAAGGAGAACCACGAAGAAGAAGTAAAAGGCCTACAAGCCTCGCTTGCCAGCTCTAGGTTGACCATGAAGGTAGATGCCCCCAAATCTCAGGACCTCGCCAAGATCATGGCAGACATCCAGGCCCAAAACGACGAGCTAGCTCAGAAGAACCAAGAGGAGCTAGATAAGTACTGGTCTCAGCAGATTGAGAAGAGCACCACAGTGGTCACCACTCAGCCCGCGGAGGTTGGAGCTGCTGAGATGACACTCACGGAGCTGAGACATATGGTCCAGTTATTGGAGATCCACCTGGATTCGATGAGAAATCTGAAGGCCAGCTTCTGGAGAACAGCCCGAGGGAGGTGGAGACCTGCTATGTCCTGCAGATAGAGCAGCTCAACAGAATCCTGCTGCACCTGGAGTCAGGGCTGGCACAGACCCAGGCAGAGGGGCAGCACCAGACGCAGGAGTACGAGGCCCTGCTGAACACTGAGGTCAAGCTGGAGGCTGAGAGTGCCACCTACCACTGCCTGCTTGGAGAAGGCAAGGACTTCAATCTTGGTGATGCCCTGGACAGCAGCAACTTGATGCAAACTATCCAAAAGACCACCACCCGCTGGATAGTGGACGGCAGAGTGGTGTCTGAGACCAGTGAAACCAGAGTTCTGAGACATTAAGCCAGCAGAAGCAGGGTACCCTTTGGGGAGCAGGAGGCCAATAAAACGTTCAGAGGTCATTGGGGAGAAAAATGCTATTCAGTTAAAATACTGATCTGATGACTGAATTTTTTTTAAATATGTCAGGTGTGTTGAGGTATAGTTTATACAGTAAAACTCAGTCTTTTAGGTGTACAGTTTGATGACTTTTGACAAACATACACCATCTTAATACCACCACCACAATCAAAGTATTTCCGTTACCCCAGAAGTTCCCATGTGTCCCTTTGTAATCAGTTTCCTGCCCCTACTGCAGCCCAAGGCAACTAGATCTGGTTTCTGTCTCTATAGTTTTTCCTTTTCTAGAACATAAAAATGGAATTATATATAGCCCTTTATGTCTTTTTTTTTAATTTAGCAGAAATCTTCTGAGATTCATTCATGTTCTGTGTATCAGTAGTTTGTCAATGACTGAAGTTTAAAATTGTTAACTTTGGTGATGCTCTTATGAAAGAGTATTATAAAAAAGTAGTACTTTGAACAGTTGTAGATATTTCTCTCAGATTTTGGCAGCTGCCTTATTGAACATTTTAGTTGCTCGTTTTTACCCCTCGCCTCCCAAATTTTACTTGCCTGTTTTTACCGCTCACCCCCAAATCTAGTCTAATTGACATCATTATATGGCATTTATTTATATTAGTAAATGCTGTTTAATGCTCTACCCGGCAGGTGAAACAGACCTACTCTCTTTTTCATCATAATTAAAATAAGTAGCATCTTGCATTTTGAACATATAGCACGTAGAAACTAGAATAAAAAATGAGAGATAGTGCAATAACACCAAAAACTTGAGTTTACATTTGCTTTAGGTTTAGTGTTTGTAAGTTTGTACTAAAGATAGAGCATAGATTATAGTGAATAACAGTCACAGCCTCTCTTCCAATGATTAAAGTTAGAAAAGCAGTGCTCTTTTATGAAACTTGGGGACAGATAATGAGAAAAGAATCATTTTCTGGACATTTTATTCGACCACCTTTCCCCCAACCCCTTCCTTTTTGAAACAGCTTCATCTCTGGGATATTCTCTTCTTCTTGTTTCCTTATGTCTTTGACCTCCCATTTGTTAAGTCTTTTGCTAGGTCTTGGTCCTCTATCTACCTCTTTAAATATTTATATTCTCCAGGAGGTGCTTCAAACTTATTTCTGTTCTCCCTTCCTGTTGATCTTATTTATTCACATGATTTGTTACATGCCACCTGTATAATGACGACTCACAAATCTATCTCAGAATGTATTTCTCTTCTGAGCCAGATTTAGCTGTCTACCAGGTACCTCCTGATGTCCCACAAATAACAGAAATTCCAAAGTATGTAAGTCTGAACTCATTCCTTAATTCTTCCTTACTCTGACCTGTCACCCAGAGAAAGAAAACTATTCTTAAAAAATACATGAAGTAGGTTAATGTTTTCACTATCAACTCATTTGCGTAAAGTAGAAATTCGGGATAATCCTTGACACTTCTTTACCATACTTCCAGTTCAGTTGTTCACCCAGTTCTGACATTTGTAACACTTCCTGAATATCACTTGAATCTACCCTTCCCCCAATGTTTTGATTCTGTGAGTGGGCCTGAACATACAGTTTTGTCAGATTTAATAACTTCTACTATTTTAAGAAAGATTTAGAGGTAATTGTGAAAGTAATATGTATTTACTATTGGATACTCTTTGCTTCTATGCTTGGGCTCTGGTATTTAAAATTAAGGTGTAATCTTTAGTAACAGTGACACTATATAGCCTAAATGTTACTGTGTTCTGTTATGTTTAAAATTTAGGGCTTTTGACTTACAGCCCAGTTTATCAGCTGGAAGACTTGAACTCGTTTTTTATCTTTCCATTCTTGCTTTTAGAATACTGCATTTCATGGAGGTGTATATTCATTTCAAGACTTTGTGTTTATGTGTTTTGGAGCATGGTAGAGGAGAAAATGGGAATGTATAAGGAAAGTTAAAGGAAAGGCTTTTGAATTGACTATCCTATACTGTGGAAACAAGTTTACTTAAATAACATTTTCACTTTTATTGCAAACAACAGAAAACTAAAGAAATGCTGTGGGATATGATAGCATTCAGGTGCTAGGCATGCACATATTTTTAATGACAGGAATTAGATATGTTGTAACAGTATTACTTGTTTCTGAGTTTGGAAATTAATGTTCATGGTTTTGTATAACCTTATGATATTTCTTCCTTAAAATAAGAAATTACCCCTCTAGCCCACAGTTTGAGCCAAAGGGTCTGCTTGAAATTATTAGTTTAAATAATCCTGAGCGCATCTTTTGTAAAGGACATTTAAAAATGTAATGCTGCTTTGAAAAACAAAGCAAGCATTTCTTCGTTATATCTAGAGTTTATAACTAAAGAAACTATGTGCTATATTTTGCTTTAGTGCTAAGTACCATATTTTGGAAAGAATAGAATCAATCTAAAGGCAGTTTACAAAGACTGAAGGGAGACCCAGTTTGGTAGTCATTGGATCCCTTTGGTGGCTTGCACATAGTAAGCACTCAACAAACAATTGTTGAATAAATGAATTTGAATATATTTCATTGTGGGGATATAGGACTAATTAGAGTGACAGAAGATGGGTGGGACTTGCTAAATACTGAGCAAGTTTTACAGAGGAAAGAAAACATGAAACCCAGAAATGGTGGACAACATTGACAGCAAAGAATTGGTGTAATTTAGTTAACTATTTTTATCTGGACAATAAGGTTTGTTTAATTGAATAAGAGAAAGATCTATATACAGAAGTGTTTTGAGTTCCTTCTACTTTTATTTCCACTCTGGCTCTATTTCTGGACCCCCATGTTCACTGCTAAAGAAGCAGTTGTAGGCTTGGGGCTAAAGTGATCTGCGTAATCCAGATACTCATATTAAGAACTGGGAGGTGTTGTTGGGAAAGAGGTTTTTCTTACAGTTCTTCAATCTTTCCAGTTACTCATGTTTCTTAGTATGTGTCAGGGTGCCACTGCACTGTCCTCAGTGTTCATATGCGGGTGTCTAAAAACTAGACCTTAAAATCGCATATAATTTGCAATAAGCTTATAACTGTCCCAGGATGAAGTTCAATATCTGAATCTCTAATAATTAGTTACCTAGCTGTTGAGCCACATTGCCATCTACTCTGATTATCATATGGTTCTTATGATTCTGATATTTTAAACTGGAAGATAAACACCACAGTTTTAGTGTGTCTCATAAAAATTTTATAATCCAGTAACAATCCATTCCTTTAGTTTTCTTGGAAACCAAAACTGCATATAGTTTTCTGATATGTTAAGTTTAAACTGTGGAATTTAGAACTTAAAAATTTTCAAGAGCTTCAAAGTTGAAGACTTCTTAATTTTTTTTCAATTGTAGAACCAATGTGAGAAAACAAACTACATGCTATTTGGGAAATGGGAAAAGTATCAAATTTTATGTTTTTCCTACTAAGTTTCCTATTAAGTTTTTACATAAAAATATTGTATAATGAATGTAATTATGGTTAAATACATACATTCATGCTATAAATTTATTCCTCTTTTAACATTGGATCATGAAGATTTTCCTGGTTTTCTATATAGTGTTTTGTAATTCTTTTTTTTTTTTTTTGAGACGGAGTCTCGCTCTGTCGCCCAGGCTGGAGTGCAGTGGCCGGATCTCAGCTCACTGCAAGCTCCGCCTCCCGGGTTTACACCATTCTCCTGCCTCAGCCTCCCGAGTAGCTGGGACTACAGGCACCCGCCACCTCGCCCGGCTAGTTTTTATATTATTTTAGTAGAGTCGGGGTTTCACCGTGTTAGCCAGAATGGTCTCGATCTCCTGACCTCGTGATCCGCCCGTCTTGGCCTCCCAAAATGCTGGGATTACAGGCTTGAGCAACTGCGCCCGGCCGTGTTTGTAAATCTTTAAAATGTTGCCCAGTATTTTGTCAGTGGATGAACCATAATTTAGTCATTCTATTCTTGCATACTTTTTGCTTTTACTTTTTTTCTATATAAATAATGAGTCAGTGAACATCCTTACATGTACAGGATTTTCCCCCTGTAGGGGCTTTATTCGCTTAGAGTAGAATCTCTTAAGTGGAAGTAATGCTGTAAATGGAAGTTGGGCCAAAAGATTTGAACATTTTTATGGCCCTTAATATATATTTCCAAAACTGCTTTTATTCTGCTATAATCTTTATTTTCATTCACATCTTAATTCAGTAGATTCATTGTATTTTTCATATAGAATACACACTTCCTATGAATATAATTAAGTCATTTAAGTGCTCCCTTTTCCCACTATTGTGCTTATGGTCCCTTTACTATATTTTTTAACCTCTTGATGATAAACAATTGTGACTTTTCAAACTGTGTATATCATTTCGAGGTATTATGTAGTAAAATTAGCATGGGATCTAAACTGCTATTAGCCAAGTGATGTTTAGGCCAATTCTTAACCCAAGTCCATGTCTTCAACTGTGAACGAAGAGGTTCTCAGCTTTTGAGATTTCATGGACTAGTCAGAACAAAGCAAGAAAGTGCTTTCTGCAGAAATAAAGTGGTAAGGATATTGTAGATTGGCACGTAGTGAAAAGAAAAGTCAGTGTCTAGGTAAGACCCATTACTTAGTCTTAATATTTGAAATATGAAATACCCAGTGTGATGTGAACATGGTCATGATCTCATACTCATTCGCTTGTTCGTCAAACACTGAGTGATTCCTATGTCTTTTCTCTGAAACTATTAGGCATTGCAGATGGTGAAATAAAAGACTTCAGCCCACCCATTTTATATGGTTTATAGACAGGTAAACAGAGATTATGTTACAATATCTAAGTGCTATGATCAAGATAAACAAGGTGCAGTTGGAGCACTGGTGGTAGGGGTGGTCACCTAATTTAGACTAGTGAGGCAGTAAGTCAGGAGCCCTCCTAGGTGTGATGGTTAGTAGAAGGCTGTTAGTCATACTGGAGAATCTGGGCCAACAATTTGATTTTTGGGAACTGATGATGGCTTAGATTATTAGAACATAGGCTGGAAAAGGGGCATGCCAAAAAGGTTTGAAACTACAGAGAGGGGCAGGCTACAGATTATGAAGGAATGGATATGCCTTACTAAGAATTCTGTGTTTTATTTTAAAGACAAGAAACTAGGAAGTTATTCAGTAATGGAGTACATTTTATGCATATGTAAAAAAATTTTTGGATAGTAGGCAGGAAAAGGGAGGCTCAGGAGGCCAGTAGGAGTTGAGGTCCTCAATTAAGGCAGGGAGAGTGTAGCAAAGGAAACCCATAACAAATACTAAGGAGTTAGTCTGGTTATAGTTTAGTGATTCTGTGTAGGTAGATTGGGTAAGAGAGAATGAAAACAGTCAAAGATATATCCTTGATTCCCAAGTTTCATAATTATGGGCATATGAGAGTAGAATATAAGTTAATTCAATTTTGGCTGCCTGTGAGTAAAAATATAGTCTACCAAAGCCTGTATCACCTTTCACACTTTAGAAGGAATGGATATTGAAAAATTTAGTGGCTTGGTCAAATTGTACTAATGATTATTTGGAAATTACTTTTACAGCTGGCCTAGAAGATCTCTCCAGTGTTAAATCAGGGTTAAAAGTAGCATGGTAGATTATAATCTTACTTGATTAAAGTACTAGAAGATAATACTATTTCTTTTTAAGGCTTTGTTTTCCAGTATATTGACTATATCATTGTGAGCTTAGAATAACATAATGAATGTTCTTTAATAACTATTTTCTATTGTGCAAAGTTCTCTTAGGGCCTTTCTGGTGTATTTGTTTATCCAGCCTCATCTGAAGACTGCCCCTTCAGTTAGTTTTATACTAAATCCATACATATACTGTAATGAAATCTTGTAGTGAGAACTATGTTACTTTGTTCATGAGGGGATTATCTTTACAAATATAATTAAAGGGCTGCTTTTAAAATAAATCTTAAAATGGCAGTAGCTTTTCAGAATTGTTATATGCAGGAACAGTTATAAAGCAGTAAAACTGATGTATCCAAAATAACTGACCAGGTGACATACTGCCAAAATGAAAATTAGTACTTTCCAAGGTTCTAAGTATACTTAAACAAATGTACTTCATTTTGTTTTTTGGCTTAAGAGGTAGCATATCAAAATCACCTAGGTATTTTTTTCAAACTGTTATCCTTTTTTGGAGATGAAAGATGTTTTTAAGTTTCTCTTTTAGCTGTGTTCCCTTAGACTTCTCAATCATTCAGTAAGAATTAATTGAATAACTGCAATGTACTCAGCAATGAATATTAGATATTAGATGTGGACTTTCTTTTGAGTCTCCCTCCCGAATTTTACATGACTACCTAAAAGATCCCTCTCTTTTTTGTATTCTATAAAAACATCATCTGTGAGGCATAAAGGAGCAAGGAATCATGTGAACAGAGTTAGTGAATTAGATTTTTTTTTAAAAGATGATAGAATGGTGAGATGTGTTTAGTTCTGAAGAATGGAGGAGGAGTTGCTGGATACTAGAGAGGACATAGAATTGAGGAAAGAAGTTAGGGTAGGAGATAGTATAAATGAATTTGGTAGAAAAAATTCAGTACAACCTAGCAGCAGTACTTCAAGTAAAATTAGAAATTGTGAACCGACTGACCTATCTGTTCCAAAAGGTGCCTTATATTTTAAAAGTTTGCTCAAAAGTCATATTGAATCTTGTATATGTTAGAAATACACTACTTAAAAATATAAACCATGACTGTATGTTTATACTAAGTCCTCAGCAAATATTTCTTCTTTATTAGTTCATAGCTGCCTTTCTACTGATTTGATGGAAAATATATCCTTCTCAAATATATTTCCAAATGAAAATCTGCTAATTTGTGACATTTCTAATGGATTATTAGGAAGAAAGGTATTTGATAAGAAGCAAAGAAAAAGTAATCAAATTAGCTCAAGTTCATCTGATATTGAAGTATGATAAGTATTCCTTACTAATACAACTTAGCTATATACCCCAGATAAAGTGAAGTATCCCAAAAAATAACTGTACTTATATGAGAAGTTTGATTTAACTTTTGCCTAATATCTAAAGTTAATTATGTCTTCAACGGTATGGTACTATACTGTCTGTATGTACTTTCAAAAATACATGTATATAAAAATACATGTATACATACAATTCATTCATATATATATAAATATATCCTATGCACTTTGATAACTCTGTTTTGATGACTTGTTTTGTATTTTCCTACCTCGCACCTTTTAATGAAAACATTTACCTCCTTTTTTGTCCTTCTATCCAAATCATTCTTTCTATCATGATCTTATGTTTTTCCCCCCACTGGGGGGAGGTGGCATGTCTCTATCCTGTGGATTATTTTCAAGCTTAAAATTCTTTCCACCTTTTCTCCTGCCCCAGTTCACGTGATCTTTTCCTCTTCTAGCGGTACACTGTGTGTAGGAGTTATAGGAATTATATGTTAACTTGTCACATTTTCTTACTGTATATCAAGCTAAAGTTTGTTTTATTTTCACCTTATTTGTCTTCTCAATCAGATTATAAACTCTTAGAGGACACAATCTGCCTGTGGTGCTTGGTGTCTTATCTGCAACAGGCTTGTAGCAAGTGTTTGCTGATAACTGGTATAGCTCTTCTGGACTGGTTTGAAGAGGTTTGGAAAATACCTCACACTCTTACAAACTAAAATTCACCCTTTTAAAGTGTAAAACTGAGAGATTTTTAGTATATTCACAAAGTTATACATTCATCATTACTTTCTAGTTTCAGAGCATTTTCATCACCCCCCCAAAAAACATTTCCATTAGTGGTCACACCCTGTTGCCTCCAGTCAGTCCTTGGCAAACATTAATTTACCTTCTGTTGCTATGGATTTCTGTATTCGTATAAGTGGAATCAAATAATGTGCCCTTTTGTGTCTGGCTTCTTTTACTTGCTCATCTATGTTGCAGCATGTATCAGTACTTCATTTCTTTTTAGGACTGAATATACTCCATTGTATGGATATACCACATTTTACTTTTGCTTTGACACTTGATGGACGCATGGATTGTTTTCAACTTTTGGCTATTATGAATAATGCTGTTATAAACATTCATTTGGAAGTTTCTGTGAGAATATGTTTTTACTTCTTCCAAGTAGGTACATAGGAGTAAAATTTTTAGGTCATATGGTAACTATGTTTAACTCTGAGGAGCTGTCAGACTGTTTTCCAAAGAGGCGCATGATTTTACATTTGTAGTAGCAATGTATGAAGGTTAGACTGTCTTTACATCCTCACCAACACTTGTTATTGTCTGTCTGATTGTATTGGTCCTAGAGGGTGTGAAGTGGTATCTCTGTGTGGCTTTGCTTTGCATTTTCCTAATGACTGATGATATTAAATACCCTTTTATGTGCTTATTGGTCATTTATGTATCTTCTTTGGAGCAACATTCATCCAAATCTTTTGCCCATTTTTAAACTGGGTTATCTGCCTTTTTATTGTTGAATTGTAAGTTGTTAGACATATTCTAGATACAAGTTCCTTATCAGATATGTGATTTGCAAATATTTGCTCCCATTCTGTGGATTGTCTTTTCACTTTCTTGATAGTGTCCTTTAAAGCACATACATTTTTAATTTTAAAGATCTCTGTTGTTTTCCTTTGGTTTTTTATGCTTTGGGTGTCATAAGAAACCATCGCCTAATCCAAGGACAGGAAAAGTTACACCTATGTTTACTTTTAGCACTTACATTTAATACTCTGATCCATTTTGTGTCAATTTTTTGCGTAAGGTATGAGGTAGGGATCCAGCTTCATTATTATGCATGTGTCTATCCAATTGTCCATTACTGTTTGTTGAAAAGACTATCCTTTCCCATTGAATGGTCTTGGCATCCCTTTCAAAAATCAGTTGAATGTAAATTTAAGAGTTTATTTTTGGCTCTCAATTTTATTCCATCAGTCCATATGTCTATCCTTATGCCAGTACTACACTGTCTTGATTACTGTGGCTTTGTAGTAAGGTTTGAAAGTGGGATGTGTGAGTTCTCCAACTTTGTTCTTTTTCAAGATTGTTTTGACTATTCTGGATCTCTCATTTTCATATGAAGTTTAGGATGTTTGTCATTTTCTGCAAAATAAGCAGCTGCAATTTTGATAGGGGTTGTATTAAATCTATAGATGAGTTTGGGGAGTATTGCCTTTACAATAATATTAAGTCTTAACAATCCAAGGGCATGGGAAAACATTCCATGTTTTTAATGCCCTAATGTCCTTTAGTGTTTTGTTTGTTTGTTTGTTTTGAGACAACTCACTCTATTGCCCAAGCTGGAGAGCAGTGGCATGATCTTGGCTCACTGTAACCTCCGCCTCCCTGGTTCAAGCGATTATTGTTCTTCAGCCTTTGAGTAGCTGGGATTACAGTCCTGTGCCACCATGCCTGGCTAGTTTTGGTATTTTTAGTAGAGGCAGGGTTTCACCATTTTGGCCAGGCTGGTCTCGAACTCCTGGCCTCAAGTGATCCGCTTGCCTTAGCCTCCCAAAGTGCTGGGATTACAGGCTTGACCCACCACGCCTGGCCAGTGTTTTATAGATTTAAATGTAAAAATATTGCATTTCGTTTGTTAAATTTGTTCGTATGCATTGTATTCTTTTTAATACTTTTGTAAATGGAATTGCCTTTTTTTTTTTTCTCTTTTCCTTTTTTTTTTGAGACAGAGTCTTGCACTGTCGCCTGGACTGGAGTGCAATGGCACGATCTTGGCTCACTGCAACCTCCGCCTCCCAGGTTCCAGTGATTCTCCTGCCTTAGCCTCCCGAGTAGCTGGAATTACAGGCATACACCAGCACACCTGGCTAATTTTTTGTTTTTTTTTAAGTAGAGATGGGGTTTCACTATGTTGGCCAGACTGGTCTTGAACTCCTGACTTCGTGATCCACCTGCCTCGGCCTTCCAAAGTGCTGGGATCACAAGCGTGAGCCACTGCGCCTGGCCTGGAATTGCTTTCTTAATTTTACTTTCCAGGTTGTTCACTGCTAGGGTATGGAAGTGCAGTTGATTTTTACACATTAATCTTGTATCCTGCAACCTTGCTGAACTTATTAATTCTAACTCATGCTCTTCTTTGACAGTTTATGTTCTTCAGTTTGGTTCATCGTGCCCTCCTCCAGTTTTCCAAATACATGTCAACAGTGTTATAAGAAAGAAATTTCTTATTTGCTCCTCCCTGCTTTTTTTGTGACTTAAACAAAGTTGTGCACATATAAAAAGTAAGATTAGACAACTCAGAAGAAAAACTATGTCCACTAAAAACTATGTCAACATTTTCATTTACTCCTCTGTCTGTAGCATAGGATTAAAAATTTGAGGACTGTGGTTCAGTAGTTAAAGCAATAAACTTTACCTATAGTGAGGCATCTTCAATATTTGTTGCAGAAATAAATAAATGCCTGCTAACAATGTGTATATAGGGATGCAAAATAAATTCTATTGGTCAGTAATTTCTGAAGCCTTTACTCCACTAGTCAGTAAGTGATTTTCAGTAGTGCATCTGGAAAGCTTGAGTCATACAGGGGGGGAAAAAAAAAGCAGGGAGGGAAGAAACAAAATAAAGTAAGATTAATAATTTGAATTTTGTTATAGAGATAATATAATGATTTAAATAAACTTATTGATTAGGAACAAGAGAGGAAAAAATGGTAACAGATTACAGTATTATTCCTCAAGTTCCAGCTTCTGAGTTTTTTAATGTCAGAATCAAACCTAAAAGGTCAAATATGCATATAAAAAGATGCCCAAACTTACTAGCAGTTAGAGAAATAAAGAGTAAAAATCTAACTAGCTTATGTATTTTGTTGATCAATAAGGATAAATAAATGAAGTGTTGAAAGTATGCTTGTTTAATAAGTTGTATCCTCTATTATCATTAATATTGTTCCTATCACTGACCTTTAGGTATTAAAATAGATATCGAGAAGGGTAGTGTAATCCTGCCTTAAAAAAAAAAATTCATCAAATGCCTTATGTCTTATTCATCGTCATATTTAATACTCTTGAAGAAACCCATGAGATAGATATTTTTGAGACAATTGAGGCTTAGGTAGTTAAATAATTTGCCTGAGCTTACACAGCTTGAAACAAGAGGAAGAAGAAATCAAACCTATGTTTTTCTGATTCTTTTTTTTTTTTTTTTTTTTTTTTTTTTTTTTTTTTTTTTTGAGATGAAGTTTCGCTCTTGTTGCCCAGGCTGGAGTGCAATGGCACGATCTCTGCTCACTGCAATCTCTGCCTCCCAGGTTCAAGTGATTCTCCTGCCTCAGCCTCCTGAATAGCTGGGATTACAGACATGCACCATCACGCCCAGCCAGTTTTGTATTTTTAGCAGAGATGGAGTTTCTCCATGTTGGTCAGGCTGGTCTCAAACTCTCGACCTCAGGTGATCCGCCCACCTCAGCCTCCCAAAGTGCTGGGTACAGGCGTGAGCCACCCCACCTGGCCTGTTTTTCTGATTCTAAAACTTAGTCTTAAACTTTTCTTTTTAATTTAGTCGTGAACTTTTAATTGGTGTACTATATTGCTTATCCACTACATTTGAACTTATTCTAGGTGGATTATATAATAAATAATATTCCTTGGATTTTTAAATTGTATTAAATAAGATTTAAAGCAGAATTTTAAAACTGGATTTTGATTTTATTTCAGAAAACTCTCAAGTCTTTTCTTTGGGAAATCAAACAAAACATTTGCCCTTTGTTGTAATGCTGCTGTATTTCCCAATTGTGATTTCCAGAATGTCTTTGATTCTCACTTTGGGAAATGGGGTCTTGAAACTCACGAAATCTGATTTTGGGTTCAGAAGCAAATAGATTCAGTGAAAGAGACAGTCATGGGAGAACCCCTTAAATAGTTTTAGGACAAAAAGTTACAGTTTAAAGAGACGGATGGGTCAATGTTGAAGAAAACTTAATAACTCTTAAGTTTTCTCTATGTTGAAGACTCGTGTTTTGCATTAAGTCTTGCCTGCATTAAAAAAAAAAAGTGTAATGTGATTGTCTTATGTACTTAAAAATTAATATGTATTGTATCTTTAATTGCATCTCTGTGGAATTTTTATATCATTTGCTGTCTTTATTTTATACCTTTCTTTGGGAATCTCATATTCGGTGCAGACTGTTGTATTGAGTTTGGTTTGTTGACCTGGTGAGCAGTAGGATTTTGTAAAAGGAAATCAGCTTAAAGCATTCAGAACTTTGGCTGTTATGCCCTTTCAAAAGTGAAGTTTTAAATAGGTTTAAAATAACTGACTGCCTCCAAAGGATTGCTTTCTAAATTTGGTGTTAGAGACATGCTTGCCTCTTTTGTATTTTAGCCCCAAAGTGAATTATTGAAGCTTTTCTGCTTGAGTTGGTGACTATTACTTCTTAAGTACGTGTATATACACAGAGTTAAAAACCTGCTAGTACTCAAAAATCAGTCCTGTGTTGTATAGAGATTTGCCTGCTGATGGATCAGGTGTTGTTTTCAGTATACTGTTCTTGGACTTTATGATAGACTAGGGGTACTTAATGCCTGAGTCGATAATCAAATTATCACTTCTTACAGTTTGTTTATAGAATCTAGAAGGAGTTAAACAGTCTTTTCTGTTCCTTCCTTATGATTTAGAAAATAGAAAAAATCTTCACTAAAGCCTTTAATTGCCTTATTCTTAGTGATAATGATGATTATTATTATATTGATAGCAATGATGGCCAATATTTATCATGAGCTCACTATTTTGAATATTTGATTGGCATTATTTAATCTTCACTACAGTTCTTAAGGTATAATCAGACCTTCATATTTGGGAGTCACACATTTGCAGATTCAACCAAGCACAGATTGGAAATATTCAGGAAAAGAAACCAATATAAAAACAATACAAAAAATTTTAAAGTGCAGTATAAAAACTAGCATTTACATTGTATTTGGTATTATAAGTATTCTATTGATGATGTAAAGTATACAGGAAGATGTGCATTTTATACGCAAATGCTACACCATTTTAAATTAGAGACTTTAGCATCCATGAATTTCGTATCTGCAGCGATCCTGGAGCCAATCCCCCCAGGTTACCAAGGGGGACTGTCTAGCTATAATATTATCTCCACTTTACAAATTAGGAAACTGATGCTTACAAAGAATGTGACTTGCTCAAGGGATGAGAGAAGGAAGTCCCACGAGCAATTCAAAGTCAGCATAATTAGAATGAATGTGTGCTCTCCTTAAGTTTAGTTAGACTCCTGACCTCCTTGAGGTCAGGGACTTAATATGTTTATTTCTTTAATTCTAATTCTAGTACCAAGCACAGCACCCAGCCAGCATATGCTCGGGTTTTTTGTTTTTTTGTTTTTTTTTTTTTAATAAAGAAATGAAGTTGTGAGAGGCTGATTCATTAGCTTTAGCTGTAAGTCTTCTGGAGGGAATCCATACCAATTTCATTTACATTGCATGATTTTTTTTTCCTTTGCCTTGGAATACCACTTGGCAGGGAGCCTAGTAAGTTTCTGTTCATTCTTCAAGTTCCAGCATAATTCCATCTTTTCTTTGATGCCTTCCTTGTCTCTTTTAGGAAGAATTTATTGTTCCCTTTTCTACCTCCACTCCTTTTTTCCCCAGCCTTTATTTTAGATTCCAGGGGGTACATGTGCAGGTTTGTTATATGGGTAAATTGCGAGTCACAGGGGGTTTGTTGTAAAGATTATTTTGCGACCCAGGTAATAAGCATAGTACCTGACAGGTGGTTTTTGATCTGCACCCTTCTCCCACACTCAAATAGGCTTTGGTGTCTCTTGTTTCCTTCTTTGTGTCCATCTGTACTCTATGTTTAGCTCCCACTTACAAGAGATAACATGCAGTATTTGATTTTTTTGTTCCTGTATTTGCTTAAGATAATGGCCTCCAGCTGCCTCCATGTTGCTGCAAAGGATGTGGTTTCATCCTTTTTTTATGGCTACATAGTATTCCATGGTGTATATGTACCATATTTTCTTTATCCAGTCTACTGTTGGTGGGCATCTAGGTTGATTCCATGTCTTTGCTATTGTGAATAGTGCTGTAGTGAACATACACATCCATGTGTCTTTATGGTAGAATGATTTATATTCCTTTGGGTGTATATTCAGCAGTGGGATTGCTGGGTTGCATGGTTGTTCTGAGTCCTTTTTTTTTTTTTTTTTTTTTTTTGAGTTGGAGATTTGCTCTTGTTGCCCAAGCTGGAGTGCAATGGTGCGATCTTGGCTCACTGCAACCTCTAACTCCTGGGTTCAAGTGATTGTCCTGCTTCAACCTCCCAAATAGCAGGGATTACAGGCGTGTGCCACCACACCCAACTAATTTTGTATTTTTAGTAGAGATGGGGTTTCACCATGTTGGTCAGGCTGGTCTCGAACTCCTGACCTCAAGTGATCAACCTGCCTCTGCCTCCCAAAGGGCTGGGATTACAGGGGTGAGTCACCACACCTGGCCCATTCTAAGTTCTTTGAGAAATTGCTGAACTGTTTTCCACAGTGGCTGAACTAGTTTACATTCCCACCAGCAGTGTATAAGCATTCCCTTTTCTCTATTGCCTCACTAGCATCTGTTATTTTTTTGACTTTTTAGACTAACCGTTCTGACTGGTGTGCAGTGGTATCTCATTGTGGTTTTGATTTGCATTTCGCTAATGATTAGTGATGTTGAACATTTTTTGATATGCTTATTGGTGGTATGTGTGTTTTCTTTTGAGAAGTGTCTGTTCAAGTCCTTTGCTAGTTTTTTTTTTTATTTTTTAATAGAGTTGTTTTCTGCTTGTTACTTTGTTTAGGTTCCTTACAGATTGTGGATATTAGACCTTTGTTGGATGCGGTGTTTGCACATATTTTCTTCCGTTCTGTAGGTTGTCTGTTCACTATGTTGATAGTTTCTTTTGCTGTACCGAACCTTAGTTTAATTAGATCCAACTTGCCAATTTTTGTTTTTGTTGCAATTGCTTTTGAAGTCTTCATCATGAAATCTTTGCCAGGGCTGATGTCCAGAAGAGTTTTTCCTAGGTTTTCTTCTAGGGTTTTTATAGTTTAAATTTTAAATTTTAGTCTTTAATCCATCTTGGGTTGATTTTTGCATGTGGTGAAAGGAAGAGGTCCAGTTTCAATCTTGTGCATATGGTTAGCCAGTTATTATTGAATAGAGAGTCCTTTCCCCATTGCTTGTTATTTTCAGCTTTGTCAGAGATTAGATGTTTTAGATGTGTGGCTTTATTTCCGGGCTCTCTAACCTGTTCCATTTGTCTGTGTATCAGTTTTTGTACCAGTACTGTGCTGTTTTGGTTAGTGTAGCCTTTTAGTATAGTTTGAAGTTGGATGGTGTGATGCCTCTGGCTTTGTTCTTTTTACTTAGGATTTCTTTGGCTATTCGGACTCTTTTTTGGTTCCATGTGAATTTTAGAAGTTTTTTTTTTTTTTCCTAGTTCTGTGAAAACTGTCACTGGTAGTTTGATAAGAATAGCAATGAATCTGTAAATTGCTTTGGGCAGTATAGCCATTTTAACAATATTGATTCTATCCATGATCACAGAATGTTTTTCCATCTGTTTTTGGAAACCGATTTCTTTCAGCAGTGTTTTCTAATTCTTGTTGTAGAGATCTTTCACATCCCTGGTTAACTGTATTCCTAAGTATCTTATTCCTTTGTGGCTATTGCTAATGGGATTACATTCTTGATTTGACTCTCAGCTTGGATGTTATTGGTTTATAGAAATACTGTTTATTTTTGCACATTCGTTTTGTGTCCTGAAACTGTGCTGACGTTGTTTTTCAGATCTAGGAGTTCTTGAGTAGAGACTGTGGGGTTTTCTAGGAATAGAATCATTATCATCTATGAGGAAAGATAGTTTGACTTCCTCTCTTCCTATTCAGATGCCTTTTATTTCTTTATCTTGCCTGATTGCTCTGGCTAGGGCTTCCAGTACTATGTTGAATAGGAATAGTGAGAGAGGGCGTCCTTGTCTTGTTCCAGTTCTCAAGGGGAATGCTCCCAGCTTTTGCTCATTCAGTGTAATGTTGGCTGTGGGTTTGTTGTAGGTGGCTCTTACTATTTTGTCCCTCTTTTTCACCTTTAATGTATTAGTAATACCTATTATTATTATCATATTGTAATTATCTACTTCCTCTAGCCTGGGAACTCTTTATAGATCAGGGAGGGGTCAGTGGTAGGCTTTATCTAACTCATCTCAGTTATTGTCAGTATCAAGTATGATTTCTGGCACTTGGTAGGTGCTCACTAAATGTTTGGGCTGAATGAATTCATATAAACAAGCTAAAAATAGACTTGTAGATAAATGGTGGAGAACGTTAAACGTTGTCTTCTCTGAATTACTGTCATTTGCTTTGTAATTTTAGGCTACTTCTTAGTTTATGAACATTATTTCTCAAGGCTGCATTCTTTAAGAAATATTAATATTTGAGGAGATACTGCACCATCCAAAGACTGCCGCTAGTATTTTCTAAGATGTTTTCTGACATCCTTATCCTTTAGGGAAAAAAATGTAAGAATGGAGGAAAGAACCTATTCAGTGAAAGATGTGATCATAAATAAGCAGACAGATTTATAGGAATAAACAGGTTTTTAAGAATTTGAATATAGAAAGGAATATATTAAATTCTAGAGTCCTAAAGTAGAGTGTAGGCCAGAATTATATGTGCTGTTACACAAACCACATGCTGTATAGGATTGTTTATGAGGTTCAGTTGAGGTAATATAAATAGAAGTGCTCGTAAATAGGATGTTTTTACAAGATGAATTTTGTTAAATATGTAGCGTACTGTAAATAAAGTGATTCTTTTTTTTTTTTTTTTTTTTTTTTGAGACGGAGTCTCGCTCTGTCACCCAGGCTGGAGTGCAGTGGCCGGATCTCAGCTCACTGCAAGCTCCGCCTCCCGGGTTCGCGCCATTCTCCTGCCTCAGCCTCCCGAGTAGCTGGGACTACAGGCGCCCGCCACCTCGCCCGGCTAGTTTTTTGTATTTTTTAGTAGAGACGGGGTTTCACCGTGTTAACCAGGATGGTCTCGATCTCCTGACCTCGTGATCCGCCCGTCTCGGCCTCCCAAAGTGCTGGGATTACAGGCTTGAGCCACCGCGCCCGGCCTAAAGTGATTCTTAAGAATTCTTAAAAACTGGGCTGGGCACGTTGGTTCACACCTCTAATCCCAGCACTTTGGGAGGCCAAGGTGGGCTGATCACAAGCTCAGGAGTTTGAGCCCAGCCTGGCCAGCATGGTGAAACCCCATCTCTACTAAAAATTCAAAAAATTAACCAGGTGTGGTGGCGTGTGCCTGTAATCCCAGCTACTCGGGAGACTGAGGCAGGAGAATTGCTTGAAACCAGGAGGCGGTTTGTGCCATTGCACTGCAGCCTGGGTGATAAGAGCAAGACTCCCTCTGAAAAACAAACAAAAAAACTGTTAGTTATATATTGCCATGGAACAAATTACACCAAAATTTAGCAGTTTGGAGCAATGAATATTTATTATCTTACTATTCCTATGGGCCAGGAATATGGGTACAGCTTAGTTGAATGCCCTTTTACTCATGGTATCTCAGGAGGCTATAGTCTTCTTACAGTTAGGGTCAGTGGAGGCTGCAGTCATCACAACGTTTGACTGCCAGAGAATCTATTCCAAGCTTAATCACTTGACTCTTGGTGAGCCATAGGTTGCCTATAGCTGTTGACTGGATACTTCAGTTTCTTGCCACCTGGGTCTCACTTTAAAGCAGCTCACAACATGGCGGCTGACTTCCCTTAAAGTGACTAAGAGAGGGTACCACAAGAGAAGCCAGTCTTTTTGTAACCCAATCTCAGAAGTGACATGCCAACACTTTTGCCATATTCTATATTTGTTAGAAGGAAACACACAATAGGAGGGAATTACACAAGGTGGATGGCGTAATTGAAGACTGTCTTAAAGGCTGCCTACCACAGTGCATTTAGTATGGAATTAGTATGAGAATTCCAGTGATGCAAAAGTGAAAAAATTCAACAAAAACAAGTACAGGAAGCAAATTGAGGTTGGTTTGTCTGTTTTACAACTTTTAATGCATGGAGGGTAAACTGGCCAAAAAAATATTAGTCAAGAACAGAAATATGTAGCTTGTCAGCAGTTAGTTGGAAAGGGGTAATAAGCAATGAATTTGAATAATTTACTAAGAGATAATATTACTGTAATGTGTGTGTTCATGGAATCAGTTCACCTCTTCCTATATATTTCTCGTTTCTGTGTTGGTTCTGATGCAGGAGTTTTTTCCTGTTTGAGTGAGATCCACTAATGGAGGATTGTTATTTGATGATTTAGGACTTGGGATTGAGCAGAAAACACTACTGTTGGCTTGTAAGATCAGAATTGGTCTTTTGAATATGGAATATACTACCTTCTTAAATTTAGTTTTACATGTGTAAGTGAGGCAGTTTCCCCTGTGCAGTTTTTCCTTGCACTTCTCCTTCTTGAACCAGTCTTAATGAGGAATGTGTGTGACATGTACCAAAAACTTTAAAACTTTAAGATAGAGAAAATATTCTGAAGATGCCTATTCATAAATTATTTATTGGTTTAATTTAGTTTCAATGAAAATTTCAGTGAGATGTTAGGTAGGTGCAATATTTCTGAAATTTATCCAAAAAATAAAGTCAAAGAAAATTCTGAAAACTAAGTTAATGGGGAAGGAAAAACAGACATGGCTTACTACATATTAAAATGTCATTTCAAGCAGTAGTATCCAAAACATCAATACATCATGATAAATCAGTGGATGAGAGCAACCCGAAAATAAAACCCTACCATTTCTGGGAATGAAATATATAATCATTGTCTAATATAGCTAATATGTAATATGTAGTATATAACGTGTAATGAATATACATAAGATGCATAAAGGAATTCTTCATTTTTAGACCTCCCACAACAATTTTAAATAGTGACAGTGACACGAATAATATTACAATTATTTTGGGACTCTGTTTTAACATTAATTTTAACAAGAATGTATTTTGTGGTAAGTATAATCTTGGTTGCTGGGATTACATAATTTATCATCTTGTTAAAATCATTTTGTTGCCTTTATTAGTCTTTTCATTAAGAATGATATGTCCTTTTTTCTATCAAACTACTAATGCCTTTTAGAAGTTATTTCTGCTAACAGGACAGATTTTGTTTTACTTATTGCTTAAGGTCGTTAATGAAACAATCTTTGCAAAACGAAGTGAAGTGACAATTTAATCAAATGTGTAGACTGTTCTAACTACCTTGATCAAGTAAAACAATTTACTTGACTTTGTTGCAATCTAAGCTTTCATTTTGTCAAAGTCTAGTTATCTTATTAAATCTTCAGCAGAAGATATAATTAATACTTAGTGATTTCTAAATCTGAATATTGGAGAAAAGGGCACCAAATTGAAGAATGCTAGATTTTTAATATTTTCTAGAACTTTAATCTATATGTTCCTCAAGGGGAATTGTTGTTGTTAAGCACTGTCTTGATGTGGGAAAACAGATCCACAAGAAATACGAGTTTCTTCCTCCCAGCCCCTGAAGATACACTACAGTGTAACCTCAGACTTGACTGAATTTTTCAGTGTAGTGCTGTCTTTGCACAGGTGTATTTCTTTGCGCAGGTGGTGACTAGTAGAATGTGGATTCCACTTCTGAGCCCATCATACTTGTTTGGTTTTTCCAGGTGAATATATAGCCAAGTTTTAAAGGCAATGCTCTGAGATTCTTACTCCACATCTTGTTAAATGGCGATTGTGAACCAGTAGATCTGGAGTAGGGTCTGAGAGTCTGCATTTCTAACAAACCCAAAGGTGATGTTATGCTCAGCAAGGTTCTAGACTGCTAAATTTCCTGTATAGACTTAGTTGTTGTGATGTCTTTGTTCAAAAAGAACTGCTTTGTTCTTGGTCTTGTAATTGTATAAGATATTTTGTTAGGTGAGTCCCATATATTTTTTCTTACTTAATCTTCACAACACCCCTGCAAGACTGTAATACATGTTCATTATGGAAAATTCAGATAAGCAGAAAGAAGAAAAATAAAAGTTATGTAGACACTAGAAATAAGATAATATTTAATTATAAGTTTAAGACTCCAAGTGAAGATTAAAGCTCTAAAAGGAACTAAAGTTATAGCTTCAGGAGTATTATATGCATTTTCCCACCTTAAGTAAAGAAAGCAAAACATTGTGGGAGTAATATGACTGAAACTAAAATGTATTTACTTAGAAGAACCAGAAGAAAATATCAGAGCATACAGTAGTTGCGTTAGGGTTACAGGATTATAACAGGCACTTTCTCCTTTTATCTACAGTCCCAAATATTTATAATGTGCATATGTTACCTTTACACTACAAATTTAAAAACCTTAGTCTTCTCAGAAATGCCACTGAGGAAAAGGTCTGAAAGGTAATAATAACTAGATAAATACTTTACAATTTAAATGAAAATCATCAAGATGGGCAAAGAATAATTCATACAAGTGAAAAATGGTAAATGAACAACTGGAAAGAATAAATCAAATACAGCTTTAGTAAAATAGTAAATGGCTTTACACAGTAGTTAAAAAAAAAATGTAGCCAAGTAGGTATCTGTCTTTCCCAAAAAGAAGTATTTTAGAGCTAACAACCAATGTTGACAAGGCACAGCAAAACCAATATATTTGTTCATTTCTGGTAGTAGTATGCATCCTTTTGAAAGGTAATGCGGTTAACACAAAGATTCATAAATATTTAATGGCAATCGAATACAAAAATATACACACTCCATCTGTCACTATGTAACATGCTTACATGCTGAAAGACAATCTTTTGGGAAAAAAACTTTTTTGAGGATAAAGAGATGAGATTACAGAGTGCTTTAGTGTTTGCTTAAACATTCTTTAAGTCTTTTTTAACTTAAAAAAAGCAAATAATCAAAGTTGACTTTACATATGAGAGCCCTCTGACTTCAAGTAAGTGAACCACATTTTGCATATTATGGATGTTCATGCTTTTTTGTTTGTTTTTAGCCCTCTTTGGACTAATTCTATAGAATTTTCCTAAATTAGAAACAAGTCTTGAGATTTGGTTTTAACTTTCCTAGTACTAAAGTCAACCACTTATTCAAAATTTATTGAATTCACCTGTATGTGATACAATATCTTGTTATCATACAGGGAATATAGAATTGGGACCACAAGGAAATTATGATTTTAAGAAATAGAAGGACTTAAAGATATTATTTCAGAAATGACTGGAGAACTTTAGGCATTAAAAGAAATCTGTAAGTTGTGGTTTCAGTTTCTTCTCTTCAGTGTCCAAAATTGTATCCAAAATAGCACAGCCACTGCCAGTCATGTGCATTAGATCTTGGAAAGCAAAAAGAGAAATGGTCTGTACCAGTAAGCCACGGTAGTAAAAAGTTTCAGCAGAGACTTTCAGAAGTAATTGGTCAGGTGCAGGTTCTATAGAAACTTGAAGTCTTACCTAAGGAACAAGGTAAAGGAACATATAACATATACCATGTTACATGAACGTAACATTTAATATTGTAAATACTTCACAGAGCTATTATTTTATGTATATCTTCGTCTGAAATGATGTGTCTCCACTTGAACCTTGTTGACTGTCTTTCCAGACTTCTTAAAACTGAAACCAAACAGCATACCCTTATTATCTAGTTTAGTATTTCCCAGCCACATGTTGGGTGAGAGCTGTTGGCATTTTGGACAAGACACTTCTTGTGCTGGACTGCCCTGTGATTTTGTGTGCCACTCATTACTGCCAGTTGCAACCCTCAAGAATGAGTACTAGAAACGCCCTCACGTGGGATTGGTGAGCAAGTACCTTCTGTTGAGAATTGGTCTAGTCGTTTGAAGAATGCTAGTTAGCTCTTTCTAAAATAGGTTAATTTCATGTCATAGTGGTTAGGTAAAAGCTTCACATTGGACATGAATAAAAAGGATTAGAGTTTAGTATATTCGGGAAACTAATATAAGATCTTTGAATCTTATTTTGTTCCAAGATTGATGAAATTCAGGAGAGGACTTGCTACGGTGTTTTTGGAGGGTAATTTTGCACTACTGTTTGAATCAAAATTTTAAATTGCACATTTCTCATTAACCCCACTTCTAGGAATCAAGCCTATAGAAATCTTGGAGGGCATGAAAATTTATTTGCCAGGATGTTCATTTGCAGTATTATTGGTAATCGCAAAAATAATAAAAGCTAGGAAAAAAAAAGAATGAAATAACCAACAACAGTAAAACCCCACCTACCTAAAAGAATATTATAAATAGAGAAAAGGTCAAATGGGCATATAGTACATGTTATACGTCTATTATTTAAAAGGAACTGGGACTCTATGTCCTGAATAAATTTTTAACAAACAATGTATTATTAAAGGAAAAAAAAGAACAGTATGGGCTGCCATGCACGGTGGCTCACGCCTGTGATCCCAGCATTTTGGGAGGCCGAGGTGGGCAGATCACAAGGTCAATAGATCGAGACCATCCTGGCCAACGTGGTGAAACCCCGTCTGTACTAAAAATACAAAAATTAACTGGGCGTAGTGGTATACGCCTGTAGTCCCAGCTACTCAGGAGGCTGAGACAGGAGAATCACTTGAACCTGGGAGGCGGAGGTTGCAGTGAGCAGAGATCGCGCCACTGCATTCCAGAGTGAGTCTCTGTCTGAAAAAAAAAAAAAAAGAACAGTATGATTAGTATCATCTTCAGTTTTGAAATAACATGTGTGTGTATAGATAAGTAAGGTCTGGAAGGTGACTTCTTATATTGTTTAAAAAAATAAATGAAAAAGTATAACCAAGGCTTTCAAAGGTTGAAAAAGGGAATAATACTTCCTCTGTTTTTCTAGAACATGATTGGTCCTCCCATCATTTTCCTTCATTTCTTCCTTTAGACTGCACAATTGCACTTGTAGTAAACCCTACCTCTTGAATCCCTACCCAAAGATATTTTGAAAAGGATCTAGTAAATAATGGGGCAATAAGCAGCACTATCATCATGGGCACCTTAGGCTCAGAATTTGTCATGTTTTAACTGTTTCTCTGTCTTTGCTCCCATGTCATCTTCAGTTGTTGGGTCCAACTTGCACATCTTTTCCATATACCTTTATTGTTCTTCCTGTATTTATCCTAGTTCACTTCATACCTAGATTATTACAGTAGCCTGTGAAGCTGGTCTCTTTTCAGCTTAAGTATTTCCAGCTGTGGAGAGTATACCTCAATGAAAATATTGCTTTAGCAATTTGTACCTCTTTACTCTATAAATTATGTTTTATCTTACCTTTTTTTTAGTGGTGGAGTAAGAAGGTAAAGAGAGATATAGGAGCTGATACTATTGTGTTTCAGTACTGGTGATCTATTGCTAAATGATTATGTAAGCTTGCACACTGACCCAACCCTTCTAGAAGGGAGAATGTTAACAAAACTAGCGAGAGAGATTGTAGCCAAGAGTTAAAATGGGTATATTTATGGGAGAAGCCTGCATAGTGAATTGTGTTTTAGGGTAGGAATTCTGTAATGAGTAAGCATGTCTGCCCTTTTTCTAATATCTGTTAAGTTTGGGGTTATTTTATTCCATGTCTTTTATCTTATCTTTTAGAAATCCTCAGTTGAATTAAGAAGAGAAAAGATCATTTCAAAAAATATATCTAGACTAGCATTGTATGAATGAAGACTGCAGAAATCTGTAGAAACCTGCTAGAAATTGGTCAGTTAGTAAGGTATCCCCTTGATAGCAATTTCCCATATGGAGGATGTAGTAGGGAGGTCATAGCATCTGGAGAGGTTTTTCCTAAGTGACAGTCATCACATTCTGAGATGGCATCCCACTTATTACCTTTCTCCCCTTGAGAATCAGTTTTAATGAGTCATTATTACTAAGGGAATGTGTTTTTATTTCTCATGTGCAGGGGCAGAAAACTAATTTGGAATAGTTACCTTAGAGAAAGTGAGTTGGCAGTAGCAGTGATTATTTCCTTCACTCCCATGCCCAAATCTTTCATACTCTTTAAGGCTGAAAACTGCCACTTCCTCTAGGAAACATTCCCTGATTTCCTTCTGGCCTTTCCTATTTAGAAATAATTTGTCCCTCTTCTGATCTTACTTGAATCATGTTTATGACCCTTGTTATTTTCTACATTGTACTATAGATTATGTGTGTGCTTATAAAAAATATATATTCTATACTAGAAACTCTTCCTAGGGCAGAGTACATGTCTAACGCCTCTTGTATTCTCACAATACTCAATATAACATCTTGCACATAATATAGAGGCTCAGCAAATATTTCCTGATCATATTATTAATTGTGAAGTTTGCTAGGCAAATTTAGTGAACCTCAAATGTCATTGCTCTTCTACCCCTTTAAAATGTCTTTTACCACAGAGAAAAATTAGCAAAAAATTATAAAGCTGATATCCAGTAACTGAAATTAGGAAAGCAATGTATTGAAGAAGGAGCTAGTATAAATCTGGAAGTGAGTAGAGCTGTAGATAAGCAGTGAATGTTACAAAACCTTGTAGGTAATGCAAAGAGTCTGACCTTTTTCTGTACTTGAAGAGAGCCATTTGAAGACTTTTAAGAGGGGAGTCATTTGATCAAATTCGTGTTTTAAATAGTCTGATACAATGAGGAAGCTAACTGTACAGACAGTAGCACTAGAAGATGGGAACCCAATTAGGTTATTGCAAGAATCTAGGAAAGAATAAATCCTAAGATCTTACAACAGATGGAGTATAGTAGGATAAAAGAGAATGGATTTAAGAAATAGATAAAATTGATAGGCTTGGTGCCTTATTTGATGTGGAGTAAGGCATATGGAAGCATCTTGACGAGGCTTTAGAGATTGGATGAAGTGCTGACACATAAGTTGGAGAAGGAATATAGGGAAGAGGGAGAATAGCAGCAACTTTAGTGGCTGAGATGAGTTTTGAACGTGGTGATATTGAATTGTCTGTAGGAGAGCCGGTTGAAGATGTCCGGCAGTCAGTTGGTTACATAAGACTCAGGTTTACGGAGAGATCAAGTCTTAGAATCATCAGCATATAGATTCAAAGTAAGAATGGCTAGAGCTTGTCCTAGAGAACATGTATGACTGATTTTTATTTTTTTATTTTTTGAGACAGATTCTCACTCTGTCGCCCAGGCTGGAGTGCAGTGGTGTGGTCTCCGCTCACTGCAAGCTCCACCTCCCAGGTTTACGCCATTCTTCTGCCTCAGCCTCCCCAGTAGCTGGGACTGCAGGCGCCCACCACCACGCCCGGCTAAATTTTTTGTATTTTTAGTAGAGACGGGGTTTCACTGTGTTAGCCAGGATGGTCTCGATCTCTTGACCTTGTGATCCGCCCGCTTCGGCCTCCCAAAGTGTTGAGATTACAGGTGTTAGCCACCACGCTGGCCTTTTTTTTTTTTTTTTTTTTTTTTTGAGACGGAGTTTCGTTCTTGTTGCCCAGGCTGGAGTACACTGGCGCGATCTCGGCTCTCTGCAACCTCCGCCTCCCAGATTCAAGCAATTCTCCTGCCTCTGCCTCCCAAGTAGCTGGGATTACGGGCATGCGCCACTACCCCCAGCTAATTTTGTGTTTTTAGTAGAGACGGGGTTTCTCCATGTTAGTCAGGCTGGTCTCGAACTCCTGACTTCAGGTGATCCACCTGCCTCGGCCTTCCAAAGTACTGGGATTACAGACGTGAGCCACCGCGCCCATCGTATTGTTGATTTTTAAAACCTTTTCTTCACTGTTTTCTCTGGTGTTTCCTTTAGCCAAGTATTTGTTATGGTTTACTTTCTGTTATTGTTTTTATTATAGAAACAGTGTCTTTCAACCTGAATTTAGTCATGGGGGGAAATAAAGCAATCCAAATTGAGGAACACTGTGAAAAACAATTGGCATTAAAATGTCTTCAACAATGTCTATCTTGAAATATTAAAAATATAGGTTGTGGAATTGTTCAACGTTAAAGGAGACTAAAAGAGACATGATAACCAAATGCAACCTGATTTGATTGATTGATTCCAGATAATCTTTTTAGAGGAAATTATTGGAATAATTGGAGAAATTTGAATATGGATTGTATTCTAGATAATAGTAACAATATTAAAGTCTGATAATTTATTGTTGTATAGGAGAATGTCCTTTTACGTAGGGTAAAGTGCCATAATGCAACAACTCCAGAGGTTCAGCACACACAAAAAAAGTACGTGTAAAGTGATAAAGCAAATGTGGTTTGCATTGTAAGTACATCTTATTATGTAAATATGTATTTTTATAAAAGTGCCTAGTTTTCTTATTTCCTTCTTTTTCTCTTTCTTTTTTTTTTTTTTTTTTTTTTTGAGACAGACTGTCTTGCTCTGTCTCCCAGGCTGACATGCAGTGGCATGATTACAGCTTACTGCATCTTCTACTCCCTGGGCTCAAGCCATCCACCCATCTCAGCCGCCTGAATAGTTGGGACTACAGATGTATGCCAGCACAGCTGACTAATTTTTCTGTAGAGAAACTCCCAATTTTTCTGGTCTTGAACTCCTGGGCTCAAGCAGTCCTTCTGCCTCAGCCTCCCAAAGTGCTGGAATTTCAGGTGTGAGCCACTGTGCCCAGCCTGGTTTTCTTAATCTATTTTTGCATATGGTAGTATATTAGAGGTTGAATACAATTGTATTTATTACATGTTTGTGCTTTTCTCTATTATGGGAAATTGTTAAGACAAAATAGCATTCACTGTATAGCAGCTGGTTTATCCTGGGGTTCTTCTCTTTGCAGGCAAACTTACTAAGTAAATGGACCAGAATAAATTATTTGTATAATCTATTATTAATAAACTCTGTATTAGAATATGATATAATCTCAGTTATTTAATACAACTAGGGTTTATTCTTGCTCACATTACCTATCCAATAGTTTGTCAGGGAATAGATCTACTCCATACAGTAGCTCAAGAAATCACACTGATGGAATTTCTGACAGCGTATATCTGTACACCTGGAACATTAGGCCTCCACGGTGACCACCACATGGAAATAAAGCGCTAGAGGGTCTTCTGTTGGCTGTTAAATATTTCAGCCATGAAATGACACCCAGGTCATTCAGTCACTCACAGCCTAGTAACCAGAACTAGTTACCTTACCCTGCTGGAAAGTGTCTGGGACATGTGGGAAGCACATGGTTGGTTGGTGAACAGTAAATGTCTCTGTCACATATTGTAATTCATCTCAAGAAATATGTGTAGTCTTTACCTATGGCAAAGTTTTTGTGTGCCAGATGCCTGACTGAGAAACAAGATATTTTCGTTTAAAAATAAACAAATAATCCTCAACTTTTTTTCTAACATACCAAATTGATCCATATGCATGATGAAAAACCTCTGATATTGAACACAGAGATTCTTATTAATTGTGGTGTTCACAGGATTAGAATTTAAGTACACAAAAAGTAAAGAAATATGTGTAGTCTTTAAACATATGGATAATGGCCATTGTTGCCATAATTCTGCTTATTAAGTTGTACTTAAAAAGTGTTACAGGCCAAGTATCCCTAATCCAAAAATCTGAAATCCAAAATGATCCAAAATACAAAACTTTTTGAGTGCCTACACGGTGCCACAAGTAGAAAATTCCACACCCGACCTCATGACAGGTTGCAGTCAAAACTTTGTTTAACGCACAAAAGTATTATAAGTATTGTATAAAATTAACTCTGGGATTTGTGTATGGGGCGTATATGAAACATACATGAATTTTGTGTTTAGACTTGGTTCCCATCTACAAGATACCTCATTATGTATATGTAGATGTCCCAAAATTTGAAAATCCGAAATTTGAAACACTTCTGGTTCCAAGCATTGACACTCAACCTGAATCACTTTTAGTGACAAACAGTGGCTTTCCTCTTATATATTGACTATTTCTCACATAATCCATTTTTATTTATTACTTTCAAAACTATATAATAAATGCAAACTGATTTTGAGAGAAGTTTAGTGATTTGCCCAGAGTTACAGAGGCTATCACTTGGAGAGCTTGTAGAGTTTTGAGATTTTGCTTTGCCATTTAAATTTAATGATAACTACATTTAAATACTATTTTAACCTAAAACTTTTGTTTAGATTTTTAAAAAGTTTTTTCTCAGATTTTAATTTTTTTCTTAAAATTTATATTATTTACATTAAAAAATAGCATTACATACTGTTTTTCAGAATGAAGTCTATTAGCCCTGTATATAATCATTCTTTTATTCTTGGGCACTTAATTAGTTAGACATTACTCAAAGGTATAAATTCTAACGTATTTCTAAACAAATGTCCAAAATGTCTTATATTATAGTTTATCTTAAACACATTTGAAATGTCTACATATAATAGATTGATGAAATCTATATAAACTTTAGTAACGTTTATGTCTCTAAGATATGGCACTACAATTAATTTCTAATATTAAAAATTTTAATAGAATCACAAACAACAGAAAACATTTTAAATTGTATTTAATTTTAGGATGTTTATTTTAAATCTAGTTATAAACAAAGTCAGTTAACCAGATTCTTCAGTTGACTTGATCCCTGTACCAACCCTTCCTGCACACTTCTTTTTATTGAATTAGGTAAATTGTAAACCAAAATCTCTTACTAGATGAAGTTCTCAGGTCAGTACAGGTTCAACAGTCTGTTATGACCCTGTAATTCCTGATTGGAGTTTTGTTCTCAAAATCGTACTCTTATGAACAAACACCAAAGCTATATCATAACTATAGAATGAAGGGGAGAGAGTTACATTTTAATATTTAAAATGTTTAAAGCTTTACATGTTTGAAGCAGGTTTATTAGCTTAGTAGTTTTAACTTTTGTTCAATTATAGTCAAAAGATAGCTTTCATGTTTAAGTAATCTCTGACCTTTGTTTTGACATATAAAGATGTTATAAATTTTATCATAGTGATACATTGTAACACATGCCCAAGTATCTCCAAAACTGAGTTCATCTTTTGTGGAAGTGATGCTACAAGTGACTTCATCTTTTGTGGAAGTGATCCTAAACACACCAGGAAGTCTTAGGATTTGTATCAAAGTGCCTAATAACCCAGCTGTTAGCTTATAAGTCAGTGAAATTATATTTTATCATTTATTATCATTGATAGAACACAAACTAAAAGGAAATACATCTGAAGTCCATTTCTTTAATTCACCATTATCTCCAGTGGAAAAATACATGAGGAACAGCATCACTCAGTTGGAAATGAACCATGTTTGTCATTTCATTTGTGGTAGTTGTCCTTTCTTTCTCCAAAAAGCTATTTCTTGAAGAAAGGGAAAGTTAGTGAAATTTGTTTTCTCATTATATTTTACCCAAATTTGAGGTTTCCTAATAAAAGTAGGTAATTGCCTTTTGGCAAGTTTCTTCTTTATTACAAGTTCATGTAGGTGTTTGAGTTTGTTTTTCTTATTCATAAGTTAGGCAGAAGATAACCCCAATTTTCACAGTTATTTACTAACTCATTGCTTTAGTTTGAAAGAAACCGACAATTTTTTTTTTGAAACTTTTTTTTTTTTTTTTTTTTGAGACGGAGTCTGGCTCTGTTGCCCAGGCTGGAGTGCAGTGGCGCGATCTCAGCTCACTGCAAGCTCCGCCTCCCGGGTTCACGCCATTCTCCTGCCTCAGCCTCCCGAGTAGCTGGGACTACAGGCGTTCGCCACCTCGCCCGGCTAGTTTTTTGTATTTTTTTAGTAGAGACGGGGTTTCACCGTGTTAGCCAGGATGGTCTCGATCTCCTGACCTCATGATCCGCCCGTCTCCCAAAGTGCTGGGATTACAGGCTTGAGCCACCGCGCCCAGCGAAACTTTTTAACAATACAATTAATTAAGCACCTGACTAAAATAAAGTATCCCTTTGGGTTTTTGAATTGGACATGCCAGGTTAATATCAGTTGTTTCACTAAAACCACAGAAGTGCCCTCAATTTTTACACCATTTTGTTTTTTAAGTGAATTTTACCAATCATTTACATTTTAATACAGGATAACCAGGTTTTTATGCTGCTAAGGACAATTTTGTAAAAATTATTCCCCCAAAAAATTATTTTAATAAAAGAGAGGACATTTTAATACCAAAAGGTAAAGTAGGAAAGGTGTATCTTCAGAATGAAAGACTGCCCTTCCATGTATTTCAGTTGACATTATTATGCTGATATAGTATGTCTCCCATTATCTTTATTTCTCTCCTACCTCTCTTTGTTTTAAGAGATAAGGTCTCATGAAACTGCCCAGGCTGGCCTTGAACTCCTGGACTTGAGTGATCCTTCCACCTCATCCTCCCTAGTGACTGGGACTGCAGGCATGTACCACTGCACCCAGTATTACTTTTTTTCTCTTTACCATGTGCTTCTGTGAACTTTATTTTAATCCTTACTTAAAAAGCATGATTTTGAACACATCCTGTGATGGTTACAGTGCTTATTGCAATATTGCAATAGAAAAGGAGCTTTCAATTTTGTAGGCAAAGTTTTTGTGTGCCAGATGCCTGACTGAGAAACAAGATATTTTCATTTAAAAATAAGCAAATAATCCTCAACTTTTTTTCTAACGTAGCAAATTGATCCATATGCATGATGAAAAACCTCTGATATTGAACATAGAGATTCTTATTAATTGCGGTGTTCACAGGATTAGAATTTAAGTACACAAATAGGTATCTGCAGCTATCAATACCAGATGACTCAGTAAGCTAAATACAGACTTTAATAGAACTATCTTGGATGCCTTTTAAAATATCTTTTAAACTTGTTGTCAGGTATTCTTTTTTATCCTGTGATTTCTAATATGGGTTGTAACATTTGAGACTCACTGAAGTTTCTTTTGTATGTTTAGCGGTAATACTATTTTACCATTTTCAGGATAGAAATACTCATTTTTTAAGCTATTACTGTAGGCAGCTTTTTTGTAAGGCGATATGAATATCAAAAAAATATAACTACATGTTATACTTCTGATTTCATGGGATTAAAAAAAGAAAAGCCTTCTCAAGTGACACAAATGTATGTGTTTTCAGAGACTAAGAAAGCATAAATTGATGACAGAACTTGCAGTGCATTTAGATTTGTGTCACTTGAGAAGCACTTGTTACAAGCATCCTATCAATTTGTGTATTTCATCAAATAGCCATTTTAAAGAAAAACGTAAGTAATAGTACACTGATGATACTCAGATATGGTGAAATCATACAGGTAGACCTTGAATGAGTAATGAGCATATTGCTTTAGGACAAATGTGACTCTCAACTTTTGATATTTGACTGTAAGTTTAAAGTTGATGCTTTAATTTTTTAATAGGTCAAACTTGGGAATCTAATGACTGTTACTATTTTTGATAAGAAAGCACTAATATAGAACAAGAAACAATGTTCTGAAATGAATATTATCAGACTTCCACTTTTTGTTCATACCTATTTCAAAGAATGTACGTGGCGTATTATGTTCTTTGCTACTAGTTGCTGTTAAAATGGAATCATTTTATAAATATCTTTCAGCAAAGAAAAATGTTGTCTGCTGCTGTGATTACCCACCACTAACTACTGTGTTCCTCCTCTCAATAGCTGGACCACCTAGTATACTTTACGTGGCATCTTTAACCGGTGTCTGGCACCTTACATATCTTCTTTGTTCCTTAATTTTTTTTTTTTCCAAAGACTGCCTGGACTTACTCTCTCATTCTCTCCTCTCTATTGCTACTATAGTTGTCACTTTCTTCTACATTCTTATTCTCTGCTTTGGCTGCTGTAATTATCTTTTGCTTTTGCTATTTTGATCTTGTCATTCAGGACCATACTATAAATTACATTTTACCATGGGTTACGTTTACCTATCTTTAAAAAAATTTTCAGATTACCTTATTCTCTCCTCAATATCAAATAATATACCCCAGTTTTCTTAGCTAATTTTTAAGTGTCTTCCCCATTCCTCCACATTCACCAAGAAAAATTCATCCTACACCACATTTTTACCCCGGACCTAAAGTGCATTATATGTTCTTGAAAAGGAAAATTTCATCTCCTGAAAAAATAAAAACCATTACTGATATTTCCGTGAGTAGATATTGATTGTGGTTTGATGACTATTTTGAAATAGAGTGGATATAAAAATCTAGGATGAAATCTTAAAACTAGTAAAATTATCATTAGAACTAGTATATATAGAACTATTAGTCTGGTGACATAGTCTGTTATACTACTCACACTAAGGCAAAATAAAAAGTACTGTCTTCACTTGGAACTGTTGTCTTATAATTCTATGCCTGCCTTCACCATAAAAATATTAATTATTGTTCTTGGCATACTTTTTCTTTAATTTATGTTCTTGCCAGGACAAAATCACAAGTGATGATTTAAGACTTGGAAATTTGTTGAGATAAGTTCATATTGTCACCACTTTCCCAGTTTTGAAGCTTACAAAAAAAGTAGGCAGGATTTTAGTTTGCCTTCAGTTAGAGAAAGGAGAATTCATTTGCCACGGGAGTAAAATCCTATATTTTATAAAGCTATTTTAATGAAAATGCCAGCTTTCCAAAATGAATGGGACCAGCACAGAATTAATTGATGCTTAAAAACATTAACTATATTGAGTTTCGATAAATGATAATTCAAAAATAAAATGGGGGGGCAAGAAATTATTAACTTTTTATTGTTGAAATACATTTTCCTCAATGTGTTTTTTTTTGTTTTGGGTTTTTTTTTTTTTTTTTTTTTTGAAACGAAGTCTTGCTGTCACCCAGGCTGGAGTGCAGTGGCGTGATCTCAGCTCACTGCAACCTCTGCCTCCCGGATTCAGGTGGTTCTCCTGTCCCAGCCTCCTGAGTAGCTGGGATTATAGGCTCCCACCACCACGCCTGGTTAATTTTTGTTATGTTAGTAGGGGCAGGGTTAAACCATGTTGGCCAGGCTGGTCTTGAACTCCTGACCTCAGGCGATCTGTCCGCCTCGGCCTCTGAAAGTGCTGGGATTACAGGCATGAGCCACAGCACCTGGCCCCCTCAATGTTTTTCTTAAAAATACGTTACCAGTTTCTATCACTGCCCATTTTCCACCCCCTTATTTTTTGTATAATGACCTTGAATTTTGACCCGTTTCTTAAAAATTGGATTTTTATCATAATTTTTATACTCTTTCCCTAAACCTGTTGGTTCGATTTTTCAATAAGAAAAATCGTGCTATTCATATAGGTGAAATCTCATCTGAGGTTACCCACTTGAGTAGTATATTCATAGAAAAAGTATTTTGAGTCCTTAAGAGCCATGTAAAAAAACAAAACGGGGGGGGTCAATTTTCTTTCGGCCATTGTCAAGTATTATACTTTTAACTTAATATGAAATGTAGGAAGTGTCAAGTGTACTGGATACTTACTTCTCTGAAATTCACTCTGGCTGTCTATTGGTGATATTTGATATTACTGCACAAAGCACAGGTTTTGTTCTAGAAAGTCCTGGATTTGACTTTCTTACTCATTTTATGAAGTTGTGCAGTGATGAACTCTGACGTTCATGTACTTATTATGACTTATAAAACATTTAAATTGTTAGGGTTGTTATGCCTAGACTTGGCGATTTTATGTACCATTGCAATTTTGTTGAGAAGATAAATGCTGAAAAGCAAACCCTTGGGAAATTAGTTTACCTTTCCTTACCTTTGATAAAGGGAATGTTAAAGGGTGACTGATTTGAACTACATACTTCTTTTCTACCACCTTTAAGTACTTTTAGGTCCTTTCCAGTAATATCTCTGTAAACAAAGTTAAAGAAAAATACATTTTAAAGAAAAGAGTTGTTGAAACTAAACCAATTAAAGCTGGCTTCTTGGCCAGGGCTGGTGCCTCACACCTGTAATCCCAGAACTTTGAGAGGCGGAGACGGGCAGATCACAAGGTCAAGAGATCGAGACCATCCTGGCCAACATGGTGAAACCCTGTCTCTACTAAAAATGCAAAAATTAGCTGGACGTGGTGGCACACGCCTGTAGTCGCAGCTACTCAGAAGACTCAGGCAGGAGAATCACTTGAACCCAGGAGGCAAAGGTTACAGTGAGCCGAGATCGCACCACTGCACTGCAGCCTGGATGACAGAGCGAGACTCTATCTCAAAACAAAAAACACAAACAAACAACAACAACAAAAATAATATATATGGCTGGCTTCTCAAGTTCAATAATGTTATTCTCTGAGATATATATTTATTTTTTCTTTTCATGAATAAGTTGAGTACATTATCTTGATAGCTCTTGATCTGATAACTGGAGTAATCTTTGAATGTTAGTTAGTTAGCTATTATTAAAAATACTTATTAAGGTCCTTTATGGAAATTGACCAATTTCTTGCTTTTATATTCATTCTTTTTTCTGTGGCCTGAAACGTTATGTGGTCTTTGGTTATTTACTTTAGAATTTAGTTATTCCTATAAATACTCTTACTTTAAAAATTTTACATCCAGAATAAGCTTTTTCTGCAGGCAAAGTAGTCGTCTTGATTAACCTGTTTTGGCTTTCTGTGTAATGTCTGTATTAGATACCAACTGATTGATATAAATGAGACTCTTAAGGGGATAATAGTAAGTGTTAAGGCCCAATTAACACCCTGAGGCTGTGAAAATGTTCACTGCTATTTGTAGGAAGTTCATATATAATATGATATAAAAATTGCAAATTGAGTCCTGGCAATTTCTAGTCTTATAAATGGATAGAGCAAGATGCAGTTTTGAGTGAATGAATTCCTTCTTTAAAGTGGTTAAGGATTATATTTGCAAGTTCCAAGTTATCTGTATTCTACTAATTGTCCTATAGATGACATTGTTATAATTTGTTCACTCACAATTTTGCTTTCCCCTAAGATCTGTTATTATTATCTCTAGAATGTTCTTATTTGTTAACATGATTGCTTAAATGATTAATCAGACTAGATCAGATAACATAGAACTCAATGAATATAGCTCTTAACTTTGGATAATAGCTGTTTTCCTCTTGAACTAATACCCAGATTTTTAATCTTTAAATATTACAACTACAGTAAGCATGGAATATTATTGAAATAAATTTAAATATAACTAATAAATTATTAATTATGGATGATTAAGAAAATGTTTAGTGTGTTATTGAATGTTTCTTGAGAAAATTTTTTATCAGTTCAAATAGTTTTGTAGCTTGTCAGCATTACGGAATTTTTTTTTTTTTATTGTGTCAGTAAGTGTAGTGGTTGAGAACATAGGCTTTTAGAGTAAGATCTGAATTCGTATTCTGATTCTGGTCTTTATTAGCTGTGTGAACTTAGGCAAATTACTGTAACTTCTTTGAAAAGGTTTCCATTTCTATAATAGTTTGCCAGCTGGTTTGGTCAGGAACACTTTATTATCTTGTGTATAGGTGTATCCACAATGTCTGGCACCTAGTAGGTGCTCACTAAATTTTTAATGAAATGAATGATAACTGCTTTGCATGATTGCCTTGAAAATTAAATGATGATATGAATGTAAAGCAGCTAGTAATGTACATAGCTGACACTAACTGCTCTTACTCTCAACAGTGACAGAAAATCTCCAGTCTAGCTAATACAAGAAATAGATTTTTCCTCAGACTCTCATCTCACATTCCCTTTTAAGATTTCCTTGTTCTATCCCCACCTTAGATGTTTCCATTTTGCTTTTATTTTCTATAGTAATTCCTGGGGGCCTCTATTAAAGTCCTTTTTCTTTGACTACTTACGTCCATTATACCAGTATCTTTGTCAGTAAAATTTTATATATCTTTTATCCTACTGTCATCGGGTTAAGAAACAATAATTGTATTTTTAAAGGAAAATATTTTACGATGCTACTAAGCAGTTACTTTGTCCACTTATGCAGTTATTTCATAAGTATGAAGTGGGGAGGTCAATGTCTGTGACAAGAATCTGCTGAAGATTAATGTTTACTTAAAGTAATCTAGCAGAATGCCTGGCATATAGAAGGTACTCAAATGAGTGATGCTACCTATTAATAGTATTGATAGTAATACTTTAAAACACACTTTTTTCTAGTATATCATATCTCCAAACTTAATATCTATTGTCTTTTACACTTAATTTACATACATTAATTCATTAATTTTTTTGTTTTTTGTTTTTTGTTTTTTTTTTTGAGATGGAGTTTCATTCTTGTTGCCCAGGCTGGAGTGCAGTGGCGCGATCTTGGCTCACTGCAACCTCTGCCTCCCGGGTTCAAGCGATTCTCCTGCCTCAGCCTCCCGAGTAGCTGGGATTACAGGCATGCACCACCACACTGGCTAATTTTGTATTTTTAGCAGAGACAGGGTTTCACCATGTTGGTCAAGTTGGTTTCGAACTCCTGACCTCAGGTGATCCACCTACCTCAGCCTCCCAAAATTCTGGGATTAAAGGTGTGAGCCACCGCACCCGGCCAATTCGTTAATTTTTAAAATAACTCTGTGAGGGAGGCACTACTATCCTCACTTTATATGAGAAACCTTCAGAGAGACTAAGTAAATAACTTAAAGTCATTCAACTAGTGCGTGGCAGAATTATAATTAAAAACCTGTTTTTGCCGCTATTGCATATTGTTAGAAGGCTGTTTCTTCTTGAGGCTGAGCTAAGAGAACGTATATCCATCCTGTATAACTTATGGTCCATTGTCTGTTCATTTGCCTACATTCTACTCACATTTCCTGGTTTCCATTCTTATTTATTTCTGTCCAACTAGACCAAGAACATAACATTCCATACCCTATCTCCCAAACTTCTAAGTCATAGATTTGTTTTAACCTCCTGCTATGCTCATTTAGCTAGGTATCATTTATGAATATTTTCTTCTCGTTTTCATACCCATTCTCACGTCTAATTCATTGATGACTCAGTCACGTCAGTAGTTTCTCCATTACCACGGCAATACCTTCCTGAATATGAGAATAAACATATTTCCTGACTTAATTCCTTTGGCTCATTCCGTGAATTCTTTACCACTTTTGCACACTGTAAATGTACCTTTGAAAACTTCTTTGTTGCCATTTTGATTTAAAAACAAACAAAAAAAATGTTACTGACTGTTCCAGTTATCTGTTGCTGTGTAACAAACTACTCCCAGTACTTAGTGTGGTTTTAAAATAACAGCCATTTTCCTATGTCTCACAATTTTGTGGGTCAGGAATTTAGGCAGGGCTTGGCTTTGTTCATGTGGTAGGGATGGAGGTTACTTGGAGGTATTCAGCTGGTAGATGGGCTAGCTATAATAGTTCCAGATGGCTATACCCATGTAAGTGCTGCCTTAGTAGAGACAGCCAGAAGCCTGGGTTCAACTGAGACATCATGTATAGCATCTACATACAGCGTCATCAGCATGGCTTTTTCATGGTCATGTGACATTTAACATAGTGGATCAGGGTTCCCAAAAAGTATTGTCAACATGTTTGTTTTAAAGCTGTAAGGTTTCTTACCACCTAGCCTTGGGAATCTCAGAAGGTCATTTCTGCTGCATTTTATTCACCATGCATGTCACAAAGGTCAGCCCAGATTCAAAAGGAAAGGAATTAGCCATTACCTCAGTATGAAGACTAGCAAATAATTAGTGGTTTATATTTTTTATTTTTGTGGGTACATAGTATATGTATTTATGGGGTATGTGAGATATTTTGGTATAGGCGTGCAATGAGTACTAATGATGTGGTTGTTTTTAATCTGCCACATTGTATTAAACCAATTATTTTAGATTGTGTAAATTCAAGTGAAAACAATTGGTAATAGGGCAAATGGTTTTATGTATTTTTTTTTTACCGGGAACAAATTTAAACAATTATTAGAATCAGAGCACCTATAATTGGAGTCGATTTTTCCTGAAGCTGAAACAAAATGTTTATTGGTTTGATTTGAAAGGAGAAGTTGGTTTTGTTGACATTAGAACTATAAACACTTTTTCCTATAAATATGTATATTCTCCCTCTAATATTTGCTTTTTGATTAACAGTATGCTATCATCTGCTTTTGTATCACGACTTGAGTTCAAGAGTTGTAAGTGTATGAGATCTGAGAAAAGAAAGAATCCTCTGCTC
Source organism: Macaca thibetana thibetana (assembly GCF_024542745.1). NCBI lineage: Eukaryota > Metazoa > Chordata > Mammalia > Primates > Cercopithecidae > Macaca > Macaca thibetana. Next base: position 137,954,417 of record NC_065583.1, read on the forward strand.
CATTTCACCTAATGTTATATTCTCACCAATTTGTATAACACTTACATATTATATGTATTGTTTTCTCAAATAAGATACAGGCATATATTTTACTGAGAGGAGAAAAGAATATCAAGGTGGATTTTTGGTTTAAAATGTTATTATTCATATTCAAAACTTGTAGATCATTATAAGGATTTTGCCTTTGCTCTGAAAAAGTCATTGAAAGATTTCAAAAAGAGTGACATGATCCAACCTGTATTTTAATAGAATCTCTGGTTGCTATGTTTAACTGCCAAGGAGTGCAAGCGTGAAAAAGACCAATTAAGAGGCTAGGAAGGGAGCATGGTGGCTTGGAAATGGTCGAATTTTGGGTATATTTTGAAGGTAGAGGCTCACAATCGAAAAATTGTGTAAAAAAGGTAGGAGTCAAGGATAATAACAAGATTTTTGGCCAAAGGAACTGGATGAATGAGTTGTCTTTAATCAAAATTAGGAGTATTATAGAAGAAGCATGAAGAACAGGATAAAGAATTTATTTTGGAAGTAAGTTTGAGATGGTTGTTAGACATCCAAATGGAGATACGAAATAGGCAGTTGGATATACCAGTCTGGAGTTCAGGAAAGAGGTCCAGGCTGGAGTCATTAGCATATACAGTGTTTAAAATCCTTGAGACGTGGAAATCACCAAGGGAGAATAAAGTGGTAAAGGAGATGAAATTTAAAGACTTACTCCAAGGGTTTTGAAAGAAAGTTTAAAAAGCAAAAAGATTTGAGAAAAGAAAAGTTGTGTTTGGGGTTTGTTTGTTTTTGAGACAGGGTCTCGCTCTGTTGCCTGGGCTGGAGTGCAGTGGCAAGATTATAGCTCACTGCAGCCTCAGTTTCCTGGGTTGAAGTGTTCTTCTCACCTGAGCCTCACTAGTTGCTGGGATCTCAGGCATGTGCCACTATACCTGGCTAATTTTTTAGATTTTTAGTAGAAATGAGGTCTAGCCATGTTGCCCAGGCTAGTCTCAGACTCCTATGCTTAAGCATTCCTCCTGCCTCAGCCTCCCAGAGTGTTGGGATTAAAAGCATGAGCCACTGCGCCCGACCAAGAAATGGCTTATTTAAAAAAAAAAAAAAGAAAGAAAAAAAGAATGGCAATATTAATGCGAGACAAAGTAGTTTAAGTTAAAAATACTAAAGTAATGAAAGACAAAGGAAGAAACTGGGTTACAGCTAAAATTTTTTATAAACCAAATAAATAGCTAAATATAAAAGGCAAGAAATATTTGAAATGTAAGTTTAACTTGACAAAATATAGTTACATAGTGGGAGATTTAATATAGCATTTTCAATACTAAAATATCTAGTAGACACAGTAGGAAGATAGAGGTATTTAATAGAGTAGTTAACAAACTGAATAAAGAGAGATAAACATAAGTTCAAATAAAAATATGCTTCTTTTTTCTTTAGGGTAAAAATCTCCCCTTTGGTCTCAGAGAAAGAGTTCAGAATTTTTCTTTTAAATCATTCCTTTTTCTGTGATAGTAAGAATAAGCTTTTATTCCTTCCTTTAAATACTTATTAATGCGCATCATATGCCATGCTTGATTGGACTATAGTAGTGAACAAGATATACTCATTTTCTGCCCTTTTAGTACTTTAAATCCAGGGAGGGATTTTATTAAACAACTGGTTACAGAAATATTTATTTCATTATAGTTATGACAAGTACTGTTGGGTAGAGCACTTGAGAGTGTGTTTAACAGAGTACTTAATCTAGTTTAGGAAAGATCATCAGATACTTTCTTGAGACAGCGACCAGGGTAGGAATTAGCTAGTTCGAGGGTTTTTGGGAGGAGTGGTTTACACATGAAGAAGTGAGTGGCTTTTCAGGTTAAAGGCATATAAAGACAGTGAAGCAGAAAGAAGAATCTCTGGGACTAAAAGAAAGCCAGTATAGTTGCATCATATTGAGAGAGAGAAGGAGTTGTGTAGAAATGAACCCACAGTAGGAAGCAAGGAGTAAATTTTAAAAGTCAGGCTGGGCACAGTGGCTCACACCTGTAATCCCAGCACTTTGGGAGGCCGAGGCAGGCCGATCATGAGGTCAGGAGATCAAGACCATCCTGGCTAACACAGTGAAGCCCTGCCTCTACTAAAAATACAAAAAAATTAGCTGGGTGTAGTGGCTGGCACCTGTAGTCCCAACTGAGGCAGGAGAATGGCATGAACCCAGGAGGTGGAGCTTGCAGTGAGCCGAGATTGCACCGCTGCACTCCAGCCTAGGCAAAAGAGCGAGACTGTCTCAAAAAAAAAAAAAAAGTCAAAGCATTATTTCAATTTTTTGAACCAAGCTAAATAGTCTGTCCTTAGCAGCTAAAAATGTTGCATTCTTTTCAGAGGTCACACACTGTTGCCCTACAGGCCAAATCCATCCTGCAGACTTGTTTTCCCTGACCTATGCAGTGTTTTTAAAAAAAAAAAAAGTGAGTGATTTAAAATCAAGAAACCATATTAAATTTAAAAAAAGAAGAAGAGGGGGCCAGGTGCGGTTGCTCATACCTGTAATCCCAGCACTTTGGGAGGCCGAGGTGGGTGGATCACCTGAGGTCGGGAGTTTGAGATCAGCCTGGTCAACATGGCAAAACTCCGTCTTTACTAAAAATACAAAAATGAGCTGGGCATGGTAGCACACACCTGTAATTAATCCCAGCTACTCCAGAGGCTGAGGCAGGAGAGTCACTTGATTCTGGGAGATGGAGGTCACAGGTGAGCTGAGATCGCACCACTGCACTCCAGTCTAGCGACAGAGTGAGACTCCGCCTCAAAAAAAAAAAAAAAAAAGGAGAAGAAGAGGGAAGAGCTGATTTCTAGCTTCTCTTGAACGCTTAAAGATCTGGTCACATGACCTGCATTCTATAGTACCTGTAATCTCAAGTGAAGTTGCTGCTAACACTTAAAGATCTGGTCACATGACCTGTATTCCCAAGTACCTGTAATCAAGTTAAGTTGCTGCTTTGGGCAGTCTCCAGATTGCCACTTCTTTTCCTTGTTTTATATCTGTATTAGTTTGTTCTCACATTGCTATGAAGAACTACCTGAGACTGGGTAAATTATGAAGAGAAGAGGTTTAATTGACTCAAAATTTTGCAGGCTGTACAGTTGGCATGGCTAGGAAGGCCTCAGGAAATTTACAATCATGGCGGAATGCAAAGGGGAAGCAGGCACATCTTCAAATGGGTGGCAGGAGAAAGAGCAAAGTAGGAGGTGCTACATACTTTTAAACTACCAGATCTTGTGAGAACTCTCACGAGAACAGCAATGGAGAAGTCCAACCTCGTGATCCAGTCACCTCCCACTAGGCCTGTCCTTCAACACTGATGATCACAACTCAGCATGAGATTTGGGTGGGGACACAGCCAAACCGTATCAATATCCATTCTTTCTTTCACTCCTTTGGAGTGACTTTGTGGTCATTGGGTATTTCAGTAGCAACCTCTACTTTAATATTAGTACATATATGTATCTCAGGCATTATGAATTCTAAACACAGATAACTTAAGGAAAAGAGCTTTTCTTGATCAGGTAATTCTATTTTGATAGAAAATTAGAAAAAGCTTCTCAAAAGTCAACTTAACTGCATTATGTTTGTGTGTGGTCAAGTGTTTAGCAGGCCAGCAGTTGAGTTCAGCATGGCATTTATTCATTGTATTTATTTTCACACTGCTCTGAAGAACTACCTGAGACTGGGTAATTTATGAAGAAAAGAGGTTTAATTGACTCACAGTTCTGCATGGCTGGGGAGGCCTCAGGAAACTTACAATCATGGCAGAAGGTGAAGGGGAAGCAAGGCACATCTTACATGGTAGCAGGAGAGAGCAAGGGGGGAATGACCAAACACTTTTAAATCATCAGATCTCATGAGAACTCATTCACTATCACGAGAGCAGCATGGGGAAACCACCCCCATGATCCAGGCACCTCTCACCAGGTCCCTTCGTCAACACGTGGGGATTACAATTCAAGATGAGATTTGGGTGGACACACAGAGCCAAACCACACATTCATCGTGTAAAACTTCCTGGCATCGTGGTAAGCACTGAGAATATAAAAATAAGCGATAATGTCTTTGTCATCAAGCAGTTCATAAGCTAAATGTGAAACCCATCATTTTATAAATAACTACAGTGTAGTCCAAATGCAGAAATAGAAATGCACATTAGATGTAGAGGTAACATGAGATTGCCTAAACAAATCAAGCTTTAGAAGAATAACTCCAGCAGTGTTTTTTTGTTTGTTTTGTTTTTTGAGATGGAGTCTCCCTCTGTCATCCAGGCTGAAGTGCAGTGGCGTGATCTTGGCTCACTGCAGCCACCTTCTCCTGGGTTCAAGTGATTCTCCTGCCTCAGCCTCTGAGTAGCTGGGATTACAGCTGAGTGCCACCATGCCCAGATAATTTTTTGTATTTTTTTTAGTAGAGACGGGATTTCACCATGTTGGCCAGACTGGTCTCGAACTCCTGACCTCAGGTCATCCGCTCACTGCAGGCTCCCAAAGTGCTGGGATTACAGGTGTGAGACACCGCGCCTGACCCCAGCAGTGGTTTTAAAGGTAGAGTAGATAGAACAGGATGATCGGTTTGGAGACCTCTTTTATGATTGATGTTGCCCATGAAAATCTGTGTGGAGATGTCTGATAAGTAATTGCATGTACAGTAATAACCCAAATAAAAATTATCTGAAATAGATGAGTACTATATTGTAAACAATGTTGTTTCCTATTTATTCTACAAGTAGAATAACATTGTTGGAGTCAGATGGTTAGGCCACTAACAGAGAGGCAGTCTGAAAATCATTGGTTTGGACTTTAAGAATTTCCTCAGTGATTTCTTCCATTCCCCCTTTCTCTCTTTCATTAGATGTGGTTGTCTTGGGTTTTCCGTATCTACAATTTATGGTCTTGAGTGAAGTTAGCACCAATTATTACAATAATCACTAATTTTGTTGCAGTTTCCAATCCTCCTTTGCGTGTCTGTCTTGACAAACTCCCGTTCTGCCATTTCCGACTTTGCTTTCGTTTTGTTCTATGCTTTAAAAATCCTATAGGAATTCATTTCAGGAAGAGGAACTTTTTGAAATTTCTTAAGCAATAGAAATAAGCTTTGTTTTCTTTATCATCAGTTTATCAAGTTATTTTTTTAAATAGGCTCCTGTAACTTTCTAATGTAAAGTTTTGTGAAAAATAATTTAGCATATCTAATTTCAGTGAGGGCAATATTACTCCCAGGAGGTGAGAATTAGTTGTGGGGGAATAAAATCATAGATAAACAATTAAGAAACAATTATTAGGGAGCCTCCTTAGTGCAGTAGGTGTTTTGTAGGTTTTATAGTCTGAAGAAACACTGTTTGGGGATAACGTGGCTATGTGTTGATTTGTAAGAGAAGAAGTTTGATTAGGTAGGGGAAAGATTGTAACATCTGAAAGGAATTGGACACCAAAAGCCAAATTTGAGAAGCAAGATTTTACTTTATATTGAATTATACCTCCTATTGGTAAAAGGGAGTCCAAAGCCAGATCTATTTAAGCATGTTAAGATAGATAGAAATATTTTACAGCATATTTCTAATGAAGCATGATGTAAGTTTGTTGAAATCTAATGAAACATATGCTGCAACCTAAACTGATTTCATAAAAACTGATCAACAACTGTCTCAAGAATTTTTATTTAACTCAAAGAACAAATTTCACTTCTTAGTGAGGCTCAGAGATTACTTCCCGTTTATATTAAAAAGCCAATTTTAGGCTGGCCGTCGTGGCTCATACCTGTAATCTCAGCACTTTGGGAGGCCGAGGAGGGCAGATTACTTTAGTTTAGGAGTTCGAGACCAGCCTGGGCAACATGGCGAAACCCCACGCTACAAAAATACAAAAAATTAGCCAGGCGTGGTGGCGCGTGCCTTTATTCCCAGCTACTTGGGAAGCTGAGGTGGGAGGATTGCTTGAGCCCAGGAGTTGAGATTGCAGTGAGCTGAGATCACATAACTGCACTCCAACCTGGGTGACAGAGCAAGACCCTGCCTCAAAATTTTTTTTTAAACAAGCCAATTTTAATATAATAGAAATATCTCCTTTTCCCCCTGAGTTTTTCTTTCTAAATACTATAAACCTTTTGACAGAAAACTTTCAGTGTATCAGAAGACTTTCGTTTTCAGTCATTTGTATAATTCTTCCTTTCATTTAAAAAATCTCTAATTTTAAATAAGAATGTCCAGCATTCTTATTTGATGAGCTCCATCTTATTGATGGAACTATTTGAGACTTAAAGTAGATGTATTTCCAATTTCAAGAGCCTATAAGTAGAAGAAAATAAGAATAACAAAACTCAAGTTTAACATAAGAATTAATGGAATTAGAAATGTGTAGGAATTAAAGCTTTTAAGTTACGGTAAAGTGTCAAGAATAAAATAATATTGCAAAGAAGGGATGATACTCAATTCTGAAAAAACAGCAGTATTTAGAATAATGATTTCCAGAGTTGTAGTAGGATGGGAAAGATGTAGTAGAATGTGACTGGGCGGTGTGCAAGATAATTTAGCTCATTGTGGAAAAGAAATTAGAACTTTGAGATGTACTTATTTTTATCTCATCCTTTTAAAATGTCTACGTTATGACCTTTACAGTAAACATATTTATTGAAAGTGTAAACACAAACAATATTTACTGAAAGGAATTGTTTTGGAGACCACTGCTTAAACTACCTGAAAGAACAATGAAATAAAAAGAGCATGGAAGGCAGATACATTTAACTTTTTAAATTCTGGCTTAATTGTTTACAAACTTTCTAAGCAGGGCAAGTTAACTATTTTGAACCTCAGTTTCTCCAGTTATTAGTATTAGGTAATTCTTACTTCATGGGAATGTTTTGAGTATTAAATGAAATAATAAATACGTCAAAGGCTTTATAAAGTTTCCCTCCCTTTTTGTAAAATAAAAAGGAACCAACAAGTTGAGGTTACAAGAGATATGTTGATGGGATGAAAAATTAATCAGCTGTTAGCTGTTGCCTGGGTATTTTCCTTGTGATTATTTATTTTATTTACATATATTTTTGGAGACAGAGTCTGTCTCTCTGTCACCCAGGCTGGAGTATTGTGGCGTGCTCTCAGCTCACTGCAACCTCCACCTCGTCGGTTCAAATGATTCTTGTGCCTCAGCCTTCCGAGTAGCTCAAATTAGAGATGTGTGCCACCATGTCCAGCTAATTTTTTTGTATTTTTAGTTGAGATGGGTTTCGCCATGTTGGCCAGGCTAGTCTGGAAATCCTGGCTTCAAGTGGTCCACCTGCCTTGGCCTCCTGAAGTGCTGGGATTACAGCCATGAGCCGCCACACCCGGCCACAGTGATTTTTTTTTTTTTTCCTACCACTTTCTTCTTTCAATAAAACCATACTCGATGTACAAAAAGAGCAGGAAAGTCAGGAGACTGGGAAGCTTTGCTACTAACTTTGAATGTGTGATCTTGAACACGTAATTTCATCTTTTTCTTACCTGTAAAACAAAGGGATTGAACTAGATTACTTGTAAGATGCTTTCCTACTTTAATATATCAGTGAATCTTTTCAAAACAGAGTAATTATATTGAATGTCACTGTCATCCTAGGGTAAGTGAAATAGTCTTTAACGACATGCAGGTGACAGTTTGTGAGCTTGCTTAAAAACATGATTGCTTTGCCTGTTCTTCTCAAGAAATTTTAGTCAAGTGCAAGTTAGAGCTGATCAATACAACCAAATCACAGTGTTTTTGCATTCCCAGAAATTGTTAGTACTGTATGTGATCAGTATGTACAATAAATTTTTTTACCAACTAAAAAAATTTCTTAAGGAAAAAAATAATGACCTAAGGCAAAATGTTTAGAGCTAGATAAAGGAAATTAATATCTCTAGATGCGATTTTACTTTACAACTTTATTGAGGTATGATCCATTTAATATAAACTTCACCTGTTTAAGTATACAATTTGATGGTTTCCAGTTTTAGAACCTTTTCATCAGTCCCCAAATTTTCCTCAAGCCTATTTGTAGTGAGTTCCCAACTCCCACAACCCTCTCCAGTTCTGGCAACTACTGATCTGCTTTTTGTTTCTATAAATTTTTCTGGACATTTCATCTAAAAAGAATTATACTGTATGTAGTCTTTTGCATCTGGCTTTTTTCACTTTGCGTGTTTTGAGGTTCATTTATGACATGGCATGTATCAGTATTTTGTTCTTTTTTATTGCTGAATGGTAGTTCATTATATTGCGATATGTTGTCTATGCACTAGTTGGTAGATACTTATATAATTTCCAGCTTTTTACTTTTATGAATAATACTTTTTTGAGCATTCATGGAGAAATCTTTGTGTGGACATACGTTTTTATTTATCTTGGATACATTCCTAAGAATGGAATTGCTGGACCATATGATAAATTAACTTTTTAAGAAACAGCCAAACTGTATTCCAATGTGGCTGTATCATTTTACATTTCTACCAGCAGTGTGTAAGGGTTCAAGTTTCTCCACATCTTCACCAACACTTAATATTGTCTGTCTTTTTTATAATATTACGGCAATTTAATGGATGTGTCATGGTATCGTGGTTTCAATGAGAGTATACCTAATGACTAATGATATTGAGCACTTTTTTTTGTATGTTTTTAAGCCATTCATATGTATGTGTTCTTTGGCGAAGTGTCTAAGTAAGTTCTTTGCCCATTTTAAAAGTTGCATTATCTTCTTGTTCACTAGTGAGAGTTCATTTAAATTCTGAATACAAGAGCTTCATCAGATTTGTGATTTGGCAATAATTTCTCCCAGTCTATGGCTTGTCTTTTCATTTTCTTATTGATACCATTTGAACTATGAAAGTTGTTAACTTTAATGAAATCCAGTTTATCAGTTTTATCTGTTATGGCTCATGTTTTTGTTATCTAAGAACTCTGCCTTGTTTTTGTCATCTAAGAACTCTGCCTGACCCAAGGTCGCAAATGTTTTCTCCTATATTTTCCTTTAGATGGTTTATAGTTTAAGCTCATACGTTTAGGCATTTGATCCATTTGAATTAATTTTTGTGTATGGTATAAGATAATAGTCTGTTTTATTTTATTTTGCATGTAGATGTCTAGTTATCTAAAAATTATTTGTTGACAAGACTGTCTCTTATTCCATTGAATTTTCTGGGCATCTTTGTGAGAAATCTAACATAAATACAAAGATTTCTTTCTGGACTCTAAATTCTCTTCGTTGATCAATCCGTATACCTGTCCTTACATTAATACCATACAATCTTGATTACTGTAGCTTCATAGTAAGTTTTGAAATTGGGTAGTATAAGTTCTCCAACTTTTTTCTTCCCCAAATTATTTTGGCTATTCTAGATCCTTTGTATTTTCCTATAAAGTTAGGATCCGCTTATTTCTACAGAAAAAAAAAAAACAGCTGGGATTTTGAAAAAGATTATGTTGAATCTATAGATCAATTTGAAGAGGATTACCATATTAACAATTTTGAATTTTCTAATTTATGAGCATGGAATGTTAAAGATCTTTTTGACTCAGCAATGTCTTATAACAGTGTGCAATACAAATCTTGTACTTCTTTTTAAAAATTTATTCCCAAATACTCTTCATGGTCCTAGTTTGAATGGAATTGTTTTCTTAATTTCATTTTTGCATTTTTGCTAGAATGTAGAACTACAACTGATTTTCGTATATTGAGTTTCTGTCTTGTGATCTAGCTGAGCTTTTTTTTATTATTCTAGTTGTTTGTTAGTGGCTTCTTAGGATTTTCTACATACTGGACAGTGTCATCTGATAATGCAGTTTCATTTCTTCGTGTCTAATCTGAATGCATTTAATATCTTTTTAAGTTTTTTTCTTTTTAAGATATGTTACTTTTTGGTGTTTTACTGTACTAAAACCTACAGGACAATATTCAGTGGAAGGAATAAGAACAGGCATCTTTGTTTTTCTCCTGATAGGGAAGTTAGCTGTAGACTTGTCATTGACACTCTTTATTAGGTTGAAAAAGAGCCTTTTTATTTCTAATTTTTGAGAGTTTTAAAAAATAATGAATGGTTGTTGGATTTTGTCAAGTGTTTTTCCGTGTCTTTCGAAATGATCATGTAGCTTTAGTTGTTATTTCTATTAATAAGATGTTTTACATTAATTTATTTTTAGATAGTTAACCACCCTTGCATTCACAGGATAAATCCCATTTGGTCCTAATGTATAGTCATTTTTATATGTTGCTGAATTTGGTTTGCCAGTTTTTAAAAAATAATTTTTGTATGTGTGTTCATGAGGGATATTGGTCTGTAGTTGTTTTTTTGTTTTTTTGTTTTTTTGTTTTTTTTGCATTGTCTCTGTCTTTGGTGATACCAGACTCAGTTGGGAAATATTCTCCTCTAGTTTATAAAACAGTTTATAAAAGTTTGCTATTCTTTCTTACATATTTCATAACATTCATTGATGAAGATCATCTGTGCCTAGGCTTTTCTTAGTGTGAAGATTTTTAAATAGTTCAATTTTCTTATTTGTTAGGGATCTATTCAGAGTTTCTATTTCTTGTTGAGTCTGTTCTGGTAATTTGTCTTTTGAAGAATTTCTTTTTTTCTTTTTTAATATGTTATGTAATTTGTTGGCTTAAAGTTCATATTCCCTTTTAATTCTTTTTTTTTATTTTTTTGAAAAGGAGTCTCACTGTCACCCAGGCTGGAGTGCAGTGGTATGATCTTGGCTCACTGCAGCCTCTGCCTCCTAGGCTCAAGTGATCTTCCCACCTAACCCTCCTGAGTAACTAAAACCACAGGTGCGTGCCACCATGCCCGACTAATTTTTGTATTTTCTGTAGAGATGGGGTTTCTCCTTGTTGCCCAGATTTCTCTCAAACTCCTGGACTCAAATGATCTACCCGCCTTGGCCTGGAAAGTGTTGGGATTATAGGCGTGAGCCATCGCACCTGGCCTTCCCTCTTAATTTCTAAAGGATTGGTGATGATTTCCCCTCCTTCATTTCTGATTTTGGTAATTTGTGTCTGTTCTTCTCTCTTACTTTCCTGGTCATTCTATTTAAGGGATTGTCAATTTTGTTGATTTTTTTTTTTTAAGAACTAATTTTTGAATTCATTGGTATTTCTCTGTTTTTTGTTGTTGTTGTTTTCTGTTTATTTTTACTTTAATCTTTATTTTTTTTCTTCTTCCTGTTTTTGATTTTGTTTGCACTTTTTCTAGTTTCTTAAGGTATGAAAGCAATAGATACTGATTTGAGACCTTTCTAATATAGGCATTTCAATCTGTAAATATTCCTACAAAACTGCTTTAGCTGTATCCAATGAAGTTTGATATGTTGTGTTTTCATTTTCCTGCAGTTTTAAGTATTTAATTTCTCTCATGATTTCTTCTCTGACCCATTGATTTTCTCAGATTTCTTTCGGTTATGGATTTTAATTTTATTCTTTTGTTGTCAGGGAACACCCTTTATATGATTTGTTGTAAATTTAGTGAGATTTATTTCTTGGCCCAGCATGTGATCAATTTTGGAGAACGTTCTTGTGTGCTTAGAAGGCATTGAGTATTCTGTGGTCTTTGAGTGTTCTGTAAACTTAAGTTAGGTTATTTTGGTTGATAGTGTTGCTGAAGTTTTTTTACATCCTTGTTAATTTTCTCTCTAGTTATATTTATCATTCAGTTCTGTTGGTTTGTGCTTCATATATTTGGCAGCTTCGTTGTTAGGTATGAACACATGTATAAATGCTGTATCTTCCTGATGTACTGACTCTATCATTATGAAATATCCCTGTTTTTCTTTGTTACTATTTATCTTCAAGTCTGTTTCATCTGCTGTTAATAGCCACTCCAGCTTTTTTATTGTTTCTGTTTGTATGGAGTATATTTCCTATTATTTTACTTTCAATCTACTTGTATCTTTGAATCAAAGAGTGTCTTTTGTAGAAGTATATAATTGGATCTTGTTATTTGAACCAATATGATAGTTTTTTGGCTTTTGATTGTCATATTTAGTCTATTCCCATTTAATGTGATTTTTGATATGAGTGAATTTATTTCTGCCATTCTTCCTTTACTGCCTTCTTTTGTGTTAAATATTCTTTTAGTGTACTATTTAAATTCTGTTGATTTGTTTTTTGGTTTTTTTTTTTTTTTAAAGAACAGAGTCTCATTCTGTTGCCCAGGCTCAAGTGTAGTGGCTGTTCACAACTGCCATCATAGCATACTACAGACTCAAACTCTTGGCTCAAGTGATCCTTTCCCTTCAGCCTTGTGAGTAGCTAGGAGTACAGGCATATAGGAGTACATTGGAGCACACAGTTGTACACTACTGCATGCAGCTCTCTTGATTTTTTTAAAAACAACTTTTTAGAGTTATTTCCTTGGAGGTTACTATAGGGATTATAATATGCTTCTTAATTTATCACAATCTACTTGTATAGTTAAATTTTTATTCCAGTATAGTAGTAGAAAAACTCTCCCTTTAATAAAGTTTAGAGTAGATAAGTTTTTAAAAACATACTGTTTTTTAAAAATGTACTGTTTTTAAAATCCTAATTTTTATACTTAGTAAATTTTATACTTAATAATTCTATTTTATGATATTTCTAAACTATGGTATCAGTTCTGGTGTGTTTTCTATATCAATTAACATTTAGCTAGAATTTATTCTATATTAATTAACATTATTAATTATTAACATTAGTATTGACATATGTCAGCATTTAGTGAAATTCTAGCTAAATGCAGTGTCATATTGGATTCTGTTATGAGTTTCATGGTTACTTATAATAAACTCCCAGTTTCCCCATTACACAGTAGAATGGTATTTTTCCAATTTGAACTCTTAATTCTAAATTTTCTTCTACCTTTAAAATTCTGTGATTCTATTTGGTCAAAAGTGTCTATAGAAATAATACTTAATTTGATATGTTTATATAGCAGTTATTCAAAACTTACTCATCTATTATTTGCTGACATCTGATGAGATATAGTTCTAGAGACATTTTTTATTTCTGGACTTTAGTCTTGGGTGGATGAAAATTTGATCTGATTTCAGGAAAGAAAAAGGATCTTAAGTTAGAATCCATAACATGTGTAAGAAGTTTGTTTTTAATGTCAATGTAATGGTAATTTTTGATAAAGAATTTAATTTTTTAATTTAATTAACTAAATCTAATTAGTTAATTAGATTTTTCTGTATGATTTCAGACACCAATAGTGAAAATTACCCAATTCCATTTAATTTGGTAGCAGTAAGATATCAGTTGGCTTTTATTATTTAATCTTCCTTGCTCCTTTATCAACTATACCACATTTATATAAGTAAAAACTTACTCATGTTGCTAGCTTTTTGTGTAACTGTTTTGCATTTTATTCTCAATTTTCCCAAGGATTTTACACTTTCAGTCCATGTAAAACTTCAACTCTTATTTTTCTTAATAAGAGTATTGCAGGGAGCAGTTTCTAGAATTAACTGATAGGTCTCTGTTAAAATGAGGTTCTCTTTCTAATAAAAAACAGGTGTGACGTGGCTAATGTAAGCTTAACATGTAAAGATCATGGTATTAAGATCACTTGATACATGTTTGCATATGACCACCTGGTGTCATCATTTTAACTACATGAACTTGCTCAGCATCCTGATTTCATACTCTTTAACCTAGTGTTTGATTGTATAAGGCGTTGTGTTTTTCATCTAATACATTCTCTAGCAGTTTTGTGTTTCATTTCAACCTGGTAACCATATGACCAGCATTGTGCTAGGTATTATGGAGAGATTTCAAAAATTAATTTTAAAAAATTAATTAGACAAGATTCTGTACTTAAGGTGCCAATGAAATGATTAGAAATAATGTAATTATGCATGGCTGGATGCTGACTTTGTGTGGTCTAATACAGGAATTCATTAAAGGAAAAGATTGTGAAGTAAAATGGTAGGTAGAGGATGGTTTCCAGGAAGATTTGGAACTTGAAGGATGGTAAGTGAAATGATAGAGGAATAGAGGATAGATAGATTTTGTCTAGGTGTAATGATAAAATAGCAACATAGACAGTCCTTGATTTACAGCAGGTCAACTTTACCGTTCGGATTACTAATGAATGGGAGCAATGGTAGAAGATCTAAGATTACAGATAGTGATTTTTCATTTTAGAAATATTTGAGCAGTAACATTTTAAGGGGAAATGATTGTCATGTTGACACATTCACACATTGGTACTATAAGAATTTGTAGTGCCAAAAAAGAATCATGAATGAATTCCCACATAATGAAGCAATAAAGAACTTTCAGAGGCCACGGAAATAATTCAATTTTTGAAGAGCTATAGGTAGACCTGAGTAGCTAGAGTTAAGAAGTTATCAAAGATAATGAACCATTAGAGAAAGTGGAGTCAGTAGAGTCAATCTAAGGTACAAGAAAGATTGAGTCACAGAAACCAAAGAATGAGTTGCAGGATAGGACTCACTCACTACGTGCGTTGAATGTTGCAATACTGTTTTTCTTCTCTTCAGTGTCCCTCTTTTCCTCCTTATAGCTTAAATTCAAAGGTCATTTAATCATTCCCTTGCATACAAATACCTTCAGTTCCTTCGCTTCTCTCTGTTTTGGCAAAACCACAGCTTTGGTTAAATCTCACCCTCGCAGCTAAGTGGTACTGGAGAAGAATTCAAAAAACATAATGACTGGTCTCACTTTAAAGGTAGTGGGCTCTTAATGTTACCCAGCAACTGTACCACACTTCTTTGAGCCGTTCACTCTCCTAGATGATTGTTTTATTCTTTTTCCTCTCCTGAAAACCTCCAACATCTCTTCCTCATCAAGGCAATCAGAAAAGCTTTCACAAGTACCTGACATCACATTTGTCCTCCCATTCTTTGTTAAACCTACCCTAAACAGGTTTCTGCTCTTCTGTCCCACCATTTTCAAAATGGGTCTTCTCTAAGTCACCAGTAACTTGCATCAAGTCTAGTGGTCAGTTCTCAGACTTTAGTATTCAGTGACCAGTTGATGACTCCTCTGGTATTGGGGGCTCTCTTCATTTTGCTTCTAAGGTACCATATTGTATTAGAATTGCTGTATCAATCCCAGTGCCAACACAGAACACACAATATCCAAGGTTTCTTTTCAGTTCTTTTTGTTCTTAGGATATATTCCAGTATATTCGTTTCCTAGGGCTGCTATAACAACTATAATACCATAAAGCTGGTGGCTTAAAACAACAGAGATTTATTGTCTCACAGTTCAAGGGGCCAGAAGGCCAAACCAAAATGTCAGTGTGCCGATTCACCTTCCAAAGGCTCTAGGAAAGAGTCCTTCCTTGCCTCTTCCAGCTATTGTAGTGGCTCCAGGGATTCTTTATCTTGTGGCTACATAAAACCCCGGTCTCTGACTCTGTCCTCCTGTGGCTCCCTTAGTATGTCTGTCTCTTTCTTCTATCTTATATAAGGGTGTGTGTCATTAGATTTAGGGACCACCCTAAATCCAAGATGATCTCATCTTGAGATCCTTTATTACATTGGCAAAGACCCTTTTTCCAAATAAGGTGACATTTATGGGCTCCCAGTGGACTTATTTGCAGGGGGGTTGTGGGGTTTTATATTTCAATAAACTACTCAGTAATTGTATAGTTATAGTACTGTCATCGCAGTTACTTGAAAAATTTTTGTGTGTGATTATGGTATTATTTGATCTATAGTTGAGTTTGTTTGTTGCTGTTTGTGTTGAGTTTTAGGATTTGCTTTTTCATCCACTAATCAATAATATTGATTTTTGAGTATAGGTAACATACACAGTCATGTACCATATGATGACATTTGGTCAACAACAGACCATAATGACTGAGGTCCTATAGGATTTTAATACCGTATTTTTACTGTACCTTTTCTATGTTTAGATACACAAATACTTACTATTGTGTTATAAATGGCTACGTATACAGTACAGTAACATGCTGTTTAGGTTTGTAGCCTAGGAGCAATAGGCTATACCAGTAGCAATAGGTGTGTAGTAGGCTATACCATCTAGGTGTGTGTAGGTACATTCTATCATGTTTGCACAGTGATGAAATTGCCTAATGGTACATTTCTCAGAACGTTTGTCCCTGTCATTATGTGACACATAACTGTGTGTGTCTCCGAGGTCAAAGTTACTATTAGGAGGATATGCCCAGAATTCTCACTACCATCCCATTTTATCTTCCTTGTGGATAACCATTTTATGATTACTGTCAAGTTTATCTTAACCTAACAAGTAAGTCTGATTAACCTCATCTTAATAATGGGACAAAAACAAGAGAACTGCCCAGAGTTCCTATCTTTAAAATGGTGGTAACAAGACTTATTCATTGGATTATATTGAAGATTAAATGGGGAAAAAAAACTAAAACAACTAGCACAGTGCCTGGCACATAGTAGATTTAATTTCCTTTTTTCCCCTCTGTACCTCATAATATAGGCTATGTATTGCCTACAATTAGGGAGGCTAATCAATTTGTTCACATATAGCCTTTTCTTTCTATAAAGGAGAATTTGTGGTATATTAAACAGGCATTATAAAATATTGCCCAGAAGTTTTATCAATTTTTGGCTTTCAGCTCCGGAAACTATAGATAGCATTTATCTATAGTTAGTAGCACTGGTTTGTAAATTTGGAATCGTGATCCTCTCATTCATTTATGTATTAGAGCAAAGTCAGACTTATTTTAAAAACAATTCTGACCTGCCTGAGGCTTCTGTCTAGAAGTGGAATGTATTTTGGGTAAGCTTCTTAAACTTCATAAAATCACCTTCTCATTTGTTCCTTGCCTTAATTGATAAAACATGTACTTCTGCTCTTAATGATATTCAGCCATATACTCTTGACATTCTAAATTTTTCTAACACTCAATTTTGAGAAATGTATTAATGGAGCACTGACTAAAGGTTGGCATTCTCTGCATTCCTGTGAATATTTCAAATTTTACTTTTAAGTTAAACCATACCATTGGAGATCTGTGTGCATGGATTGCATGATTTTGACCTCCTGTTAACTTTGCGTTTACTGGATTGTACTTTTAGGATGTGATTTCCCCCGCCCCCCAAGAAAAGAGAGGAAAAGGAGAAGTCGCCTAAAACAGATCTTTAATTTTTTTAGGAACACTATTAAGGACCTTCTCCATTATGTCATCCAGCGTCTTTCTGAGGACTTACTAGTGAAGTTACTCTCTGATTTCTGCATCTTGGAAAAGCTGTACTTTGGAACAACTACTAATTCACTTTTATTTTACATACATAATACTTTCTTCTTTTTGTTGCTAACAAGGAGACTAAAGCCTTATTTTAGGACCAACTCTTGGAGTTTGGAGAACAATGTCTGTTTCTGTGTGCCATTTTTATTTATTTTCGATATCAAAATGTATCCTTTGCCCGGAATCTTTCCCCTGTTTATTTTTAGTCATATGTATGCATCAAAATTACCTGAAGCACTTATTAAATACCAGCTCCCATCCTTGAAAACCTTGGGTTCAGCGGTGTAATAGATTGCATTAATAGCATCAGTTCTTTGCCATGTGACTATACCATTTACCACCTGCTCCTAAAGGGGCAGATTATATTTCGTTGCCCCCTGCTTTGGATTTGGTCATAGGACTCACTTTGGTATTAGTGGGCATGACATGACCAAAGGCTTGAGTAGCACTGGCAGGATTGGGCTCGTATTTTTGTGCCTCTATCATCTCCAAAAGACCATGTCCAGCCTGGCCCACTGGTTCCAGGAGAAAGGTTGAGAGACTGTAGTTTTAGGCCAGTACGTATTGAAGTATTTAGGGGAATGAACTTTGATGTTGTCACCTCTTAAATGGTTCAAGGGAGACACACCACACACACACGCACGCACGCATGCACGCACGCACGCATGCACGCACGCATGCACACCCCTGACCACCACCACCACACCACGAGTGAGGAAGGGAAACAGGAGGAAAGAGTTTGTGATTGTTTAAGCAGATGGAGCAAAATATAAACAATTGGTGAATCTGGTTAAAGATTATGGTAGTTTCTTGACTGTGTAATTTTTTAAGTTTGAAATTATATCAAAAGTAAAAGTTATCTCTTCCACCGAAAAATGTGAAAACATTTAAAACCCAAAGAAAATTGTTCTGCAAAGTTTCTAAATCAACTAATTTGAACATTAAACTTTGTTAAGTGATAAAAAATCTATACTAATGAACTATGTACTGTCTAGAATGCACAGAGTATTACTGTTTTTTAAATTTTTAAATTTTGAAATAATGTAGATCCATAGGAAGTTGGGGAAAAATGTACAAGGAAGTCGTCACCCAGCTTCTCACAATAATAAAATTTTATATAAGTATATTACAGTTTCAAAACCAGGAAACTGACGTTGATACAATCCAGGAACTTGTTCAGATTTAACCAGGTGGATATGTACTGTTGTGTGCGTGTACGGCAGGGGTGTGTGTGTACAGTTGTGTGTACATGTAGTTATGTATAACAGTACCACACTCAACTTACTATTCTATCACTGTAAGCACTACTTTGGGTGCTATCTCTTCATAACTACACCTGCACTCTTGTTTTTTTGTTTCTGTTTTTTCACAGGGTCTTGCTCTGTCACCCAGACTGGAGTGCAGTGGTGCAGTCACAGCTCACTGCACCCTCAACCTCCGTGGCTCAAGTGATCCTTACACCTCAGCCTCCCAAATAGCTGGAACTACAGGTGCATACTACCACACTTGACTAATTTTTGTAATTTTTGTAGAAATGGGCTTTTGCCATATTGCCCAGACTGTTTTTGAACTCTTGGGCTCAAGCTATCCATCTACCTCGGCCTCCCAAAGTTGGTATTCCAGGCTTGAGCCACTGTGCCTGGCCCACTTGGGAGTTTTCAGTCCCTGGCAACCACTAATCTTTTCACCATCTCTATGATGTTATTATTTCAAGAATGTTACAAAAATGGAATCATGTAGTTTGTAGGCTTTTGAGATTGGTATTTTTTCTACTTGGTGTAATTTCCTTTATATCATCCAAGTTGATGTTTTTACCAATAATTTTTTTCCTTTTATTGTTCTAGCATTCCGTAGTATGGATCTACTGTGGTTGGTTTAACCATGTCTGCATTGAAGGACGTTTGTTTCCAGCTTTTGGCTATTATGAAATTGTCTTAGTCCATTTTGTGCTGCTCTAACAGAATATCTGAGACTGGGTAGTTTATAAAAACAGAGATTTATTTCTTACAATTCTGGAGTCTGGCAAGTTCAAGGTTGAGGGGCCCACATCTGGGGAGGACCTTCTTGCTGTTTCATCCCATAATGGAAAGTGGAGGAGCAAGAGAGCACAAGACATTAGTGGGGAGAAATAGAAGGGGACAGAACTCTTCTTTTTATCAGGAACTCACTCCTGAGACAACAACATTAATCCATTTATGAAGGCAAAAGAGTCCTTGTGAACTAATCACCTTTTAAAGGTCCCATCTCTCAACACTGTTGTATTGGGGATTAAGTTTCCAACAAATGAACTTTAGGGGACACAGTCAAGCCATAGCACAAATAAAGCAGCTGTGAACATTCATTTGCAGGTTTTTGCATGAACATAGTTTTCATCTCATAAACACCCAAGAATATACAATTGCCCTTTTACTTAGCATTTAGATTTTTCCTTTAAAGTTTATTCTGAGGCAATTGTTTTCATACTTTATTTGTGAAAAACTATTGTTCTTTCCAAGGCCTTAAAGCTCTGACTAATTCTGTAAACATAGTTATTGTAATTTCAGGTTAATATTTTTAAGGACTATACATATTTTATTACATGTATTTAAGAGAGAAATGGATTCAAAACTAAGCAACTTTTAAGTGTGCCATGCTTATTAACTAAGATATGTGTGGGAGTAACCAGTAGATTATTTTTTGAAGTAGCATGAGTCAAAATAAATCAAATTGAGAGTGCCTTCAGCTTGTCTGTCAGGTGAGGAATGAACTAATTTGTATGTACCTTTTCTCCCGAGTCTTGTGTCAGTCCATCACTGTGTACTAGATAATCTTCTTTCCTTAGCTAGTTTCTGTCCTTCTTCAGAGACTTGAACGTGCTAAGATCCTCATTTCTTCTTCCCCCTTTGCCTATTTAACTCTTACTTATGAGAATTCCCTCATCAGGCATTTCCTCCCTCCCCGAACATAAGTTTAATTAACCTTTTTTTCTTCTCTTGCAACAGTTTTTGTTTTGTTTTGTTTTGTTTTTCATATGAAAAACAGCTAGGACTCTGGAATGTTAAGAGTGGGGATTCTGGAATCAGACTTGGGCAAGTTACTTAATCTTTATGTGCCTCTGTTATTAATTATCTTAAAATGAATATAAAAGTAGTACCTAATTCATAAGATAAGAATTAAATGAATTAAAATATGTAAATCCCTTAGATAACAATGCTAGGCATATATTAAGCACTATGTTAGTGTCATGAAATGTCATTACTGTTAGGGAATTTATCACAAATATGTAATTATATGTTTCGTAGTGATTATTCAGTGCATCATCCCTACTGGACTCTTACTGTCTGTGAGGGTATGTCTCTTTGGTTTACCACTGTATCCTCAACAACCACTGACGGTCCCTATTGTAGGTGTTAGGTATTAAGTGCATGATAGTGAATGCATAAAGGTTTACTTTTTAAAAGAAAATCTGGAAATCAGATAATCAAAAAGAAAGAAATTAATCACTTAGTAAGTTTCATCTCCCAGTGATAAGAAAACTTAGATAAAGAGAGGTTAAACTACTCCTTCAAGTTCAGGCAATTCAGTATTCTAATTGAAAGTGTTGTGTTTCCTTTTTAAGTCTAGTTTTGCTTCTGTGTTTATGTGTCATAATTAATTGTGTTAAAACATAATTTTAGAAACCGATCTTTCTATATCCCTCTTTTCTATACCTCCCAATTTTACTTCAATTTCTTAAACAACAATAAAAGTCCCCTATAACATAAGATAAAGCTTTTCTTCCTAATTATCTTCTTTAGGTACTTTAAAAATCAATCAGCTATCACATATTCTGGACCCCTATTGAGTTAATATCCCAAGAGTTTCAAAACCCAGAAACAAAACAAACAAAAAAAAACCCCACCAAAAATGCTGTTTGGAGAGTTTCAGGTTTAATTAAAGAGTCTGTCCAGTTCTTTTGCTGTTTGAAATCATTACCTGAGAAATTACGCTATAACAAACACATGGTCATTTGATTTCTGTTTCCATTAGCCTTCTACCCTGGGATATATGACTACTACATTTTCTTTTTAATAATCTGTGTTTCATAGTAAGTTTACTTTTGTGGAACTCTGTTATTAAATCAAAAATCTTACTTAAAATTTAAAAATTTATTTTTCTAACGAACAGTTGGTATTACAGAACTAAATTTTTAAAATTTTATGTGCAGAAAGGATCTAGTATTTCATGTTATCAAAACTTGCATGTTGTGATTGGTTCATTGACCATGAGTATATTAATTTAGAAAAAAATACATCCCTAATTTATATCATACTTAATTTGTATACTTGTCATATAATGCAGAGGTCCAATGGAAAGCCTAGAAAGGTTACTGTAGGTAATGAGTTACAAGTCACTTTTCTCCATTGATAGCTTCTTTTTCTGTAAATCGAACTACTTAAAATAGTTTATAAACTTAGATCCTTAGTAAAAAGCTGTTTTTTATTGGTTTAAGTTGACTTTTTAAAAATTTATCTTCGCTGGCCAGGCGCAGTGGCTCATGCCTATAAGCCCAGCTCTTTGGGAGGTGGATGGGGGGTGGATCACCTCAGGTCATGAGTTTGAAGCCAGCCTGGCCAACATGGTGAAAGCCCATCTCTACTAAAAATACCAAAATTAGCCGGGTGGGGTGGTGCATGCCTTAATCCCAGCTACTCGGGAGGCTGAGGCACAAGAATCACTTGAACCCGTGAGTCAGAGGTTTCAGTAAGCTGAGATCATGCCACTGCACGCCAGCCTGGGTGATGGAGTGAGACTCTGTCTTTAAAAAAAAAAAAATGGCCGGATTCAGTGGCTCACGCCTGTAATCCCAGCACTTTGGGAGGCCAAAGCAGGCGGATCACTTGAGGTCAGGAGTTTGAGACCAGTCTGACCAAGATGATGAAGCCCCATCTTTACTAAAAATAAAAAAATTAGCTGGGCATGGTGGCGGCGCACGCCTGTAGCCCAACTACTTGAGGGGCTGAGGCGCAAGAATCACTTGAACCCTGGAGGCAGAGGCTGTAGTGAGCCCAGATCGCACCACTGCACTTCAGCCTGGGTGACAGAGTGAGACTTTGTCTTAAAAAAAAAAAAAAAAAAAATTATCCTCCCTAAAAAGCTATTCCAGTATCTTTTTTCACATTCATTAGTTATATTATTTAGTGGTTATATGTAGTTCTTTTGAACTGTTTTCTGAGTTTTTGAAACCAATTGCAGAAATACAGCCCGAGGGAAACATGGTTTAGCAGTAGTAGGACTGAAAAAAAGAAGGTTTTTTTGTTTTGTTTGTTGTTTTGTTTTGTTTTTGTTTGTTTGTTTGTTTGAGGTGGAGTCTCACCCTGTCACCCAGGCTGGAGTGCAGTGGCGCCATCTCAGCTCACTGCAAGCTCCGCCTCCCAGGTTCATGCCATTCTCCTGCCTCAGCCTCCTGAGTAGCTGGTACTACAGGTGCCCGTCACCACGCCCGGCTAATTTTTTGTATTTTTAGTAGAGACGGGGTTTCACCGTGTTAGCCAGGATGGTCTCTATCTGACCTCGTGATCCTCCCGCCTCAGCCACCCAAAGTGCTGGGATTACAGACGTGAGCCACTGTGCCTGGCCAAAAAGAAGTTTTAATTATTGCCAACCTCACTGTGAGACTGTAGTATTTTGTACCTAACAAAAAAGTTTCCATAGTAATCCTTAGTAAAAAAAAAAAAAAACAAAACAAAAAAAGCAAAACCTTCTATTACAGAAAACTATATAGTTGTTATACTGTACTTTTAAATTTTTGTTGTGTTTTTTATTGTCATATTGTTTTTTCTCACATATTTTCAGTCCACAATTGGTTGAATCCATGGATGTGGAACCTGTGAATACGGAAGGCCAACTGTACAAAAAAGACCCCAGAATTAATAAGTAAGGTTAGTAAGTTTTCAGGATACAGAATTAATATACAATATTCTATTGTATTTCTGCATCCTAGCAATTAACAATTGGAAATCAAAAATTTGTCAATTATAATAACATCAAAAATGTGAACTACTTAGGAATAAATCTGAAAAAGTATGTGAAAGCACCATAGACTGAAAACTAGTAAACATTGCTGAGCGAAATTAAAGAATATCTAAATTAGTGGAGACATATACATCATTTGTAGATCATAATGCTCAATATGGTTATCAGTTCTACCCAAATTGTTACATAGATTAAATGCTATATCTATCATATTCCAAGCAGCTTTGTAGAAATTAACAAGATGATTCTAAAATCCATATGTAACTATAAAAAAAAAAAAACCCTAGAATCAGAACAGTTTGGGGAGGGGGAATAAATTTGTACTAAAGCAGAGATATTGATTAGATAGTTGGATATGAGTCTAGTATATGGGGAAGAAGTCAGATTTAGAAATACAAATTTGGGAGCCATAAGCACAGAAGCACTGTTTTAAAATCATGCCACTGAATGAGGTCAACAGTAGAGTATGGAGAGGAAGATGAAAGGAACCAGAAGAGGATTCTGGAGTGGCCAGGTTAGTCAGCAGAACTAGGAGAATATGTTGTTTTGGAAAACAAGTAAAGAATTATTCAAGGAGGAGAGAGTGATCAACTTTGTTGATTACTAGGCCACATCATTTGGGGTGAGAGGCTTGCCCACTGAATCTAGCAATTTTAGTGCCATTGCTAACTGTGGCTAGATATTTGGTGGAATGGAGAATAAAAACACATATGATTATGGGTTCCAAGAGAAAGTAGAAGAATTAGGGATGAATATAAACAACTGAGGTAATTTTGCTGTGAAAGGGAACAGAAAAATTAAGCCATTGTTGGAGGGAGATCATAGGGGTCAAGATAAAGGGTGGGGTTTTTTGGGTTTTGTTTTTATTGCGAGTAGGGAGAATTATTTGCATATATATGTTTTATGCTGATTGGGATTATTCAATATGTGGAAAAATGGATGATACAGGAGAGAGGAGAATTGCTGAAATGGTATTTTTGAATGAGTTAGAGCAGGATAGAGATCAGTATGCAGATTATGCATAAGTGCTCCACGATTGTTTGCACCTCTTCCATGTATACCCTTTCTTGATTGCTCTTTCATGTGCTTTATTAATGATCTTACCTATTTAATTGGGAGAGTTTCCTAAAGTATCTGAAACATATTCCGTGTTCTCATACTAGATTGTCTTGAAGAATTGAGGATCAAAAATCAAAGTAGCCAGAGTTTCTTGAAAAGATTCTTAAGGCAGCCAAATTCCAAATGGCTAACAGAACCAAAATGGCAAAGACTATTGCATACTTTTATAATTTAATTTTAATATTAATATAGAAGTCTTGTTCACAAGTTTTTCTTATATTTCACATATATCTCAAAAAAGTTTCCATTTCGGTATTTAAACAAAAAAAACCCACACACTTCGGGATCTTTTGCTTTCTAATATTGTTGAATAATCAGAAGAATCTGGCCAATCTTTGATGTGCTAGTAAAAAAAAAAAAAAAAAAAAAAAAAACTGAATTTTTAATTTTTCCACTTATTTACATTAGTTGAAAGTGTGCCCTCTTGTGGACTATTCAGTAATTTTCACATAAAAGGCTTTTATATTGCAGACTAAATTAATTGTATATCACATATGTTTTGGTCAAAAGTTGAGATCTAGATCTTAATTTTATAGTTCTTTAAAACCTAAACCTCATTTGGAAATAAACAGTCATTGTTTGATTTTGCATTTCTAATACGATTGTATATGAAACAGTCTTATAACAGTTTCAACCTATATAAGGGACTTGGAGACAGGCTATTTTGCAGTGTAAAAGAAGATGAGGAATAAATTTTGTTTTGGTGTGTTGGGGGTAGACTAGGAATCCAAACAATTCATAGATGCGCTTGGAAATTTCCTCTGTAGCCTCTATGTAAAAATAAATTTATAATAATCAAATTTCAGGACACAGGACTATATTTTTCCTGAGGTAGTTTGTAGTTTTGTATAGTTTGGTACAATTAAACTTTGTGTAACTAACTACAGGCCTCTGCAAATCCATTTAACTGTATAACAAACTGGGACTATTTAAAGTTATATGAAGTTTTATTGAAGTCAGTTCATAGAAGTATATAGTTTTACTCATTGTTTTATTTCTCAGCAAACGTGAACATATTTTATAAACTGCTTTTGAGAAACCCTACATCTCAACCTTATTTACTTAGTGGTAACTTTTCTTTCTCTGCATAATAGTACTCAGCAGTGTAAATATATCCTTCTAATACATGTTATAAATATATTATGTGATATAGCTACACTGTTGGGACACACATATACATTATTGGTATCCAGCATGGTGGCTGCAGAGAACTCAGTGTTCCAGAAGCAAAGCAAGTGTCTCAAGAGAGTTTTAGAACTTTGCTTTATTTTACATTTTAAAAATTTATTGGAAGTAATTTGGAACTTTAGAAAAGCAGAAATGTTTTAAAGAAAATGAGAATTTTTACAGTGCAACTTATTGGGAACTTTTTGTTTTTGAACTAGAATTTGAGGAAGATCCTTTCAGAAGTATCTTAAATAGCATGTGAAAAATCTGTTCTTAAATAGCAGGCAGGGAAAAGGAATCTGAAGGTGGCTTGACTGAAGTGAAAGGATTCTGCTGGAGAGGTGCCACTCTCTAGGGACTCACTGACCTATTTAAAATAGTAAGTAGTACCACATAGATTTATTTATTTACTTAACCTGTGTAGCTATTTAGCATTTATATCCCACCTATTTTCTAAAAGGATTTTAGGTGGTTTATAATGTTAAATGTAATATAAACTAGGACAATAAAAATATACTAATTTAAACTTTTTAAAAAATTGTTTAATGTGAGAAGGCTGAGCAAAGGGCAAGGAGAACCTTTTCATTCTTGCCCCCAGAAATCTTGCTCCTCTCTTACTAAAGCTTTCAGTCATCCCTCCAAGTGGTGGCGGGACAATTTTAAGGTCTGACCTTAGTTCTTAGCATAGTATGTTAACAGATCTACCCTTAGTTTCCTGGCCCACCAGGACTCGAGCAAACTTTTCTGTTACCCAACAGGCTGGGCTGCAGCCACACTATAACAAGGTCTGAATCTCAGCCTTGTGAGATGAGTATGCTTTTCCAAATTCTTATTTTCCTCAGATATTTTCCCCCCTTAACTCCATGGATGGTAGCTGCTTCCTGTGTTTGCCATTCCTGTATTTTGTAGAATCCTTTTTATACCATCCAGTTAACCATTTTTTACTACTTAATAATTCTATATATTAAATTTTTCCTGCTCAGAAACAGTGTGTGTGTATATATACACACATATATCTGTGTGTGTATATATATATGTACTTAGTTTTAAGCCTTTCTCCCACCACCAAAAAAGTTAACATTAGCAAAGAAGGTATTAATTAGTTAAATATTCCACGTATATGAAATTTCAGTTTATTCAAAATAGTGTTATAATCACACAAGGTGACAGTATAGTATAAAGAATGCTGAACTGGAGATCAAACACTTATATTCTAGTCTTGGCTAGTGAATTACCAGCTCAGAGACCTTGAACAGACACTTATCTTCTCTGAAGAACTTTTACTGTTTGCTGTAGGTTTATCTTTTTTCCATAGCAGTGTAGATGTTTCTCAGTTTTATGTCCTTTAGACAAACATAAGAATATAAGATTTGGTTAGCAACACCTGAATTCAAATCCTATTTCTGCTGCGTGCTGCCTGTTTAGCTATAGACAGAGTTTTTAGGCCCTGAAACTTAATTTTTGCATCTGTGAAATAGTAATAATCTTTATAGTCCTTTGATATTGGAATGATTAAGAAAAGGGATGTATAAATATCTGACACATAACAAGTGCCAAAAAAATTTCCCCCACAGCGTTACTTTATTTCTTGCCTATCTGATCTATTATAATGTAACTTATCAACCCTCAGTAAATCACTTCCATAACTATAGCTATAGTTCAGACCACTTTTGTCACATTGTGAATTTCCAACTTCCTGCTTTAGACATCTCCAACTAGATATTACACTGGCATTTTAATCTGAACAAGTCCAAAATCACACCATGGTTACATGTAAGTACTGCAGTATTCTAACAGAACTTTCTGCTTCCATCCTCTGTCTCTGTCTCTTCCTCCCCCACCCTATCTTCCTTATCACTATTAAATTAGTCTTAACTGAAAGCTTAAGGATGTGGAAAAAGATATCAACATTATATAAGAAACTCCCTTGCAGGCTCCAATTGACCTTTCTGGCCATATGCTCTAAAGTGTTTATGAATATACCTTGCATGTTATATTAGTCTTTAGCACCTAGCTCAGTGTACTTCATAGAAGATGCTTAACATAGGTAATTATTTAAATACTCAGAGAAATCTATGTACATGTAGCAGCAACAGGAGACTTACTAATTTTTTTATTTTATCATAGTTTATATTACTGTTTTCCTGAATCATAAAGTAATATTCTAATCATAATAAAAGTCCAAGGATACAGATAAAAATACCACCAAAATAACAATTCCCCAACATTTCAGAATATACCCGACCCCTAATCATTGTTAAAGGTTTAATAATATTCTTTTTTTCATGCATAGACCATCATTTTTATGAAAATGTTTTAAGGAAAAGTATTTAGCTTGGTTGGTGAGCTTATGATGTGCACATTGATATTTTTGATTAGCAATATATCTTTAATATCTTTTCTTGAATTTTAAGAATCTTTGTCATTCTTTTTTATTTTAGTGCCAATTTGTGGAGAGATTAAAATACAGAATCATCACTGTAAAGTTGGTTCAGGCTTTAATTCAATGATTCTTTCTCTTTTCTGCCTCTGAAATATGTATTCCCTTTACCACATTCTTGTGGCCAAACTCAAATTTTAAAGGGCAGAGGATGTTTCCGTCTTGTTAACCATTGTACTTTGCTTACCTAGCATAGTGTCTGACACAGTAACATAAGAGATAAACATTAATTGGATGCGTCATGAAGGACTAAATATTTTAGAAATAGTATGTTGTGTTGGGGTGCCGCTTATAACTCAGGGGGTACTTACAGGGTTGAATGAAACTGTTATATAACCTGATATGGCATTTTAAACTGTTAACTATTAAGCATAGTAAAAGGAAAATACTTTAGTTATGTAAAGACAAGATGAAGCAGATTTTTCTGGAAAACAACACAAAGTAGAGTTTAAAGCAATTTCAATTATTAAATTACTAAGACAGATTGAATAGTTGTTATGGGAAAAGTTACCAAAATCATATCTTAACATCCATCATGTATTTAGCTCATTATTAGTGTATTCAAAGATGGAGGAAATAAGGGGTTTGTGCTTGGTAAGATTTATTTGTTAAAATGTCATTGTGCAAATTTTGAGAAGAAAGGTTATGAACTTAGCATAAAAAATATCATGGTGTTTACTTACTCATTGTAATCTTGTATCCAAAACTGATTTTCCTCAAAGTGAATTTTGCTTTCTGCTCAATAGTTCAGATCAAGAAGAAAGTTAAGAGTAATTGCAGTGCCATAGAAGTGTGAATCACATACTAAATGTGGTTATAAAGTAAGGAGCCTAACTCCATAAAGCCAGAGTCACCATACTTCAGTGTCACATGGTACAGTATACTAACAGTGTTTTAAACTGGATGTTTCAGTCAACCTGTAAAATAATATTTAAAAAAGAATGAGACAGATCTGCATAAATGAAAGATTTCCAAGATAATATACATGGCAAAAGCAAGATGCAGAAGAATATATAATAAATAACAGCTTACATTTAACGAACATTTACTACATGCCCAGCACAATTCTAAGAACTTTACACATATTATTTCATCCTCACAGCAAAATTTAATAATAATTACCTACCTCTTATATCAGAGATGAGGAAACTGAGGTGCAGAAATTAAATACGTTGTCCAAGGTTATGTAGTAAGTGGGGAAGCTTGGATTCAAACACACAGCCTAATTAATCTCTTTCTTTCTTGGCTATATATTTTGAGTATATTGATTGTGTATGCATAGTAATCTCTCATGGATGTACCGTCATTTGTTATACTAATAATATTGTTATACATTTTAGTTGTTAGTTTAAGTGTCCATATACCAGATAGCCTGGGTTTGACTCCAGTTGTATGACCTTAAGCAAATTATTTATCTTCTCTGTACATCACATTCTTCATCAAATAGAACTGTAATATTAGCACCTCAGGTTCATATGAGGATTAAATGAAAGTATATTAAAGTGTTTATAACCATTTTTATTACATAGTAAGTGTTTTTTTTTTTTTTTTTTTTTTTTTTTTTTTTTTTTTTGAGACGGAGTCTCGCTCTGTTACCCGGGCTGGAGTGTAGTGGCCGGATCTCAGCTCACTGCAAACTCCACCTCCCGGGTTTACGCCATTCTCCTGCCTCAGCCTCCCGAGTAGCTGGGACTACAGGCGCCCGCCAACTAAATGTAGTAAAAATGTTGTGGGAGTATCTACATGTGTATGTTTTTCAGCATGTATATGATTATTTCTTTAGGATATATTTCTAAAAGTGAAATTGTTGAGAAAAAATTTGCATGTTTTTAAGGCTTTGTTTATAGGGTGCAAAGTGGCCCTCCAGAAAATTTATCTACCATCAGATAATAAGAATGCCTTCTATTCCAAATCTGTCCCAATTTTAATATTATTATAATCCCTACTGATACTGTTTTATTTGCATTTCTTTTGTTTGCTTGAGGAAGTTGTAAATTTGGTAGTGAAATTAAATGAACTGGAGTCTTTAAAAATCTTAGCAAATGCTTAAAAGTTCCCTTCAGACTCATTAGAATGGGCTAAATTGATAATTTACTATAGTATCTTACTCTAATTAAGCATTCTTTTAATTAAACCTCAAGCCATTCTTAAATTTAGTTTATAAATGATTTCTCACTCAATGTATTTTGTTTGATTTAGTTCTTAGTATTACAACAGTTAGATTTTTTTCTGCTTTCTGTCTCCAGTATTTATTTCTCCTACCTTATGATTTAAGTAATTGTAGGTGAGCAGGCCCAAGACTATGACTTGTAATACTGTGGTGAAATATATACTGGAATGCCAAATAATTATTTATAATAGATCTTTCAGAAGTAGGAATTATTTGTATTGAAAAGATGCCTTTCACTCTATTTGATTCGAAAAGACTCCTGTTCTTCCTCTGTTCTCCCAAATCTATTTAGTAATGCTGTTAACTTTCTGGATCACTTACTATGTGCCAGGTGGTATGTCAGATGATACATGTGCATTATTTTATTTTATTCTCATCACCACTTATGAGGTGAGCTACTTTCCTCACTCTTCCATTTTTTCAAATCAGCAGCTCTCAGATGGCTTTGCCTGGTGACCCACAATTTAAAAGACATTTTACCTGGACTCACAAAGCACTGTGCAGTATACCCTTATATTTCTATTCCCTCCGTTCCTTTCAGTGTTCAACCCACTAAATTTATTTTATAATCTACTAATCGGTAACCAGTCACAGATTGTAAAGCACTACCTTAAGTGACAGTTTTAAAGCCCTCATTAAAATCTTCTTTACAGTTTGGTTGCCATTTCATTCTGGACACATGTCAGCTTCAGTTTTACAAAAAACAGTATACTTTCACAGAGCTAAGCAGTCCAAAACATTATTCAATCCAGAGCCAAAAATGTCATAGCTAGTTAGTTAGGGTGTGTTTGTTCATGTTTAGAATCCTAGGAACACTATTTCTTGATGGACCCTGGTCACCTTCCAACATAAAGTAGCAACATTTACACAGATTACTTACATTTATTAAAAGCTGTGACTTTAGCTAAAATTGTGACCTCATTTCTACCAAATTCCTCTGCTGTTCTTCAAAATCTTGGATTCCAGTGGTATTAGCTATAGTTCAGCAGTGAAGATCAAATGTTTTTGTCAGTAATCATCTATCAGCATGTAATTAAAGCACTTTAAACCAAGTAAGTATTGTTGCTCTCCCGCCCTTTCCCCTTTACTCCCAGTATTTAGTTAACATCAGTATTCAGTGCATTTTTATATCACTGTGAAAAGAACAATCTTGTGGTTAGGCTTATTAATCTTCTAGTTCATATATGGGTAACTAAATACATAGTCATTTTTAGGCTAAAAATCCTAGCCTGGGGTTGGATCTGCTCTATTTGTTACTCACCTGGGGCTTCAGAAAACAGTCAGGTAGCCCACAGTAGAATCCTCTAGCATATTACTCTTTTTAGGTTCCTAGCCTCTGAGTTAAATAATTAAATACAGTCATTTGTTACTTAATCTGCTTGAATATGGCAGTGTACATGTACAACAGTGAGTTGTATATGAATAACGATATTTTTGTGATCTGTAAGTCATTTTCATTCAATGATTTATTTCCATTAATTACTAAGCATAAGTTGGAACTTCCTTATTAGCATAAATTTATGAAAAATTCATTGTGTTTTGGTGACTTTTATCAGGAAATTTTAAATTCCAGCCAACTTTTTAAAGTGCTTCATGTGACTGCTAACTATGCAATGTTGCATTAAATTTCTTTAGTAATTGTTAAAGAATCAAATTAATAATTTCAAAGAGTAGAGTCCACAGTGTAGCAAATGGACAAATATAGAATAGCTAGTAGTGATTATAGCTTTCCTATATTATTTCCTGTGCCTTTTCCTTTCAGTGGGCTTCTACTAGAAATTTTGTCAGTCATTCACCAAAGGAAAGTAACGTTTTTTTCCCTTAGCTGGCAATTGGTAAAGAATGTACATATAAAGGTCTTTAAACTGTAAAGAAAAAAGAGGAAGTGATTACCACAAGGACAAGATAGTTAATACCCCTAGAAGGAACCAGAATGCTAGCCTTTTGGATGGTGGTTCTATGGATGCTTACTTTATAACTCTTGTTAAGTTCTCTGTGTGTGTGTGTGTGTGTGTGTGTGTGTGTGTGTGTACCTGTTTAATGTGCCTTTGTTCAATAGATCTTATATTTATTGTACCTGTTTAATGTACCTTTGATCAATAGGTCTGATATTTATAATAATCATGTTTGGGGCAAAGGAAATTCTTAATTTTAACTACCTGTATAATTATACATTAAAAAAATTCTTATTTGCAATGTTGCATTCAGACATATAAGTAACGGAAATTACTAGTATTATGTCATTTGAATGTTTGACGTTTACAACTCAAAAACTTAAGAGGTTCTCTTAAAAGTAACTGACTAGCAAATACAGCCTTTAAAAGATAAATATTTAAGCTTTTTAAACTGGAAGCTACAATTCAGTTTTCAATCTTAGCTCTATGGCTTAGTTTGATGTAGAGTTCCATTTGCTGATTAATTTATAAAGTAAAAGTAACTTAATGAAAGTGTATCTTCCATTAATGTATACATTGGTAAAATATTATCTGCTTACAAAAAAGGGTTTACCAAGCACTGTTAAAGGAAAGATAAATGTTTTACAAGCCATATGTTGAAAATAAGAAGAGAAAAATGTGAAAATGTGGGGGCTTTGAACAGAATAACAAAGTGTTCAGTTTTACAGAATGTCTTCATATATTTTTCTGTGTGTATATATAGAGAGAATTCCATCATGGTAAATACTAAACATTAAAGTCAGTTAAGTAATTTGTATGGGGAACATTAAAAATGTTAACACATGTCTTTGCCTTTCTGTGGTTGCACATTGGTTATGTGACTTATAAGAAACATGTAGTGATAGTTGGAAAGACAAGCTAAGTACATGAACAGTAAGTAACCATGCAAGATTGAAACAAGACAAGTTTCAAAAGATGTCACAAAGGAATATATAATTATTTACCAAAATAATATTGGGCAATAAATGTCATAAGTTCAGAGTAGGTTAAGATACTCATTTGGGTGAATTTGAGGTTTCATGAAATAGTGGGAACATGCTTTGGATCTTGAAGAATTATAGGATTTGGACCAAAGTAGGAATGGGCTTCCTAGGTAGGAAGAATGTCTTAAGGAAGTGTATAAAGATGGGAATACACAAGGGAGATTTGGGAGAATCTGATTAGATCAGGTTGGTTGGGGAGGGTGGTTTATGTAGGATAGTGATAAAAGACACAGCTAGAAAGGCAAGTTGAAGCTAGATTATGAAGTTAAATGTTTAATGTGCTTATATTGTGGAAATGAATTACAGTGCTTGTCGAGGTTGATCAAGTATTCCTATCTAGCCATCCAGCCTAGCAGTTAAGAAACAAACTCTGGAACCATATTGCTTTGGTTCTAATTCTTGCTCCACTAGTTACTTTAAACTCACTGTAAATTAATTTCCTCTTAGTAAAATGCAAAAAAAAATAGTAGCTGTTGTACTGGGTTGTTGTGAGGACTGAGTTAATGTGTGCAAAGCACTTTGCAATTGCTTAACATATAGTAAGTGGTATATAAAAATGATTATTATATAGGTTGAACAAACAAAAGCAGAAATTTTTTTTTATAGTGACTAAGCATTTTCCTGGTAGTAATATATCTGACATATTTCTACAAATAATTGTCTGTTTTGTGTGTTGCAGTGTTTGGGAAATGGGAAGTAATGACAGCTGGCACCTGAACTGAGTACTTTTATAGGCAACACCATTCCAGAAATTCAGGATGAATGGGGATATGCCCCATGTCCCCATTACTACTCTTGCGGGGATTGCTAGTCTCACAGACCGTAAGTTTGGTTAATTTATCTAACTTAAGTTCTACTGTGTGTTAATAATTTTTACAGTGACTGTTCTAAAAATTATTATAGGTTCTTTAAAACACATTTACAGAAAAAGCAACTGAAACTGCCCTTTAAAGAAAAAACAATTGACAGCCTAATTTATCTAACTTCTTAGTGATGTTTAATTTGGTTGTCATGTTCAGTAATCTGTTGGAGTTTGTTGGGGATATCAGCAGCCTGTTTTACTCTAAGGACTTAAGAATTTTAAAGAACATTGCCAGTCTTTTGAGATTTATTTAATGTAACTCAATTTTTCAGAGATTTATTCTTTCGTTAGGCATTTGTAACTATAATTCTTAGTCCTTGAGTAAAAAGCTCCCTACAATTTTAGTTACTGTGTCGTCCTACCTGAATAAATAAAAGGAAAAAGATATGAGAGGGAAGGGTAGAAAGTGAGAGAATGGCATACTTTTCTTTGTATAGCATTGTGCAAGATTTGGAACTTCATAATAAGGGAGCTAGGAGAAAGTATCTTCAAGAAATGTTTTTGTCCATGTTCAGTATCCTCCAAATACAATTTTTCTGGCTTTTGTTTTGTTTTGTGAATTTCCAGTTGGTTTTAGTGGGGTAAAATAGGTAACAGCCTATATAGCTTTGAGCTTAGGAAACTAGCATAACTAGTTTATGAGGTCTAAATTAACAGGGAAGTGCTGTAGGTGATTGGGTTAGCATTAGGTAAGAAAACTTTTTGAAACTGGTATTATCACTTTGTTGTAGGTAAGGCATAAATACTTCAGGAGTACAAAATCAGATATACTATAAGGAATTTCTTTTTGGTTTTTCTCCCCATGATCTTTGCTATACCTCAATATTTTGTCTTTGCAGGAAGCCCTGTTTATTAGGTAATAATTTATTTTCTGTGTTTTTATTAATGAAAATCCTGTTCGTACCTATTGGGGCTGAGCACCATAATAATTATACTGTATAGGTGATTAGAAATTAAGCCAGAAACAGACACCTGACATTTTAGTTAGCTTTCTTAACTTTTAGATAAATGAACAAATTTCTGTTAGGTGAACAGAGATTAAACAGCTGAGTTTAAGCTACTATAAAACATTTATGTTCTTTTGTTTGCTATTAGAGAATAAAGAGGAGATAATTATTTAGGAATTTGGAATTTAGAAGAATATTTTAATATTCTTACAGAATTCTATGCTATGAATGCTTTCTTGCTAAAGTGAAGTATTTATTTGTATATTCTTAGCTTTTAAAAAATGTTACTTGTGTTTTATGAAGAGTCAGATACTGTTATTTGATTTATTTGTATGAGCGTACTAGTGATTCTGATAAATCTTATAAACAAGAACAAATGAAATTAATGAATTGCTACATTGGAAGTTAGTTTGTAACCATGCCCTTTTCGCTAGTCATTTGTTTAAGAAATGAAAAGCAAGGATGAATATAAGGGAGCTGAATTTTATTCCTAGAGACTAGTATAATCTATTATGGTCCAAGTGATGTTTTGGGAGTTTTGTAGGGTTGATTGAGGTGTGTTAGGAAGAGGAGGAATGCTTTTTAATAATTTGTCACATTGATATTTATAACTTACGTTTAATCCCAAAATACAGATAAACACTAAAGAGACTTCTTACAGTCACTCAATTTCTAATAATCTGATTTTATTCCAAATAGTCCTGAACCAGCTGCCTCTTCCATCTCCTTTACCTGCTACAACTACAAAGAGCCTTCTCTTTAATGCACGAATAGCAGAAGAGGTGAACTGCCTTTTGGCTTGTAGGGATGACAATTTGGTTTCACAGCTTGTCCATAGCCTCAACCAGGTATCAACAGATCACATGTAAGTATGATCAATTTTATATCTAATATAAGTAAAAAGTTTTGGCCGAAGAGAATCCATATTCCTGGTTTTATTTCAAAAATTTTTAGATGCATAGTTTATTTTTAAAATATATCAGTATCCAAGGGAGAATATAGTCTTATTGCGATAATAGATTAATGAGATTTAAATAGGCAATTTTTAGATAACTCTGACCCATGTAGCTCTATGGATATTTTTTCAGCTCTTTTGAACTTATCTTGGGGGATCGAGATCTGGTCGATTTGCAGAGATCTGGTCATGAAACTATATCCCTGGCTGGGCGCGGTGGCTCACGCCTGTAATCCCAGCACTTTGGGAGGCCGAGGCAGGCGGATCACAAGGTCAGGAGAGCAACACCATCCTGGCTAACACAGTGAAACCCCGTCTCTACTAAAATACCAAAAAAAAAAAAAATTAGCTGGGCGTGGTGACGGCCGTCTGTAGTCCCAGCTACTCAGGAGACTGAGGCAGGAGTATGGCGGGAACCAGAGAGGCGGAGCTTGCAGTGAGCCGAGATCGAGCCACTGCACTCTAATCTGAGCGAAAGAGCGAGACCCTGTCTCAAAAAAAAAAAAAAAGAAACTATATCCCTTTTTCCTGATATTGCTGGAGTAGTTAAAATTCACAGACTCTAATAGACTATGCTACTAGCTCTTTTTGGAGTAGGCTTACATGCTTTTCAGGAGAAGTATATAAGAATTCAAGGGCTAACTCCATGAAAGGCTGTTATAGAGTTTGGGACTAAGTTTTCCTAGAATTTACTCTACCATCTAATTATAGGTATGTATTTTCACACAGTAAACTTTTTAAAATAAAATTGATTTAAATTATATAGCATATTTACAATTTTTTGCACAGGTATACCTTTTAAAATTTATTTTTCGGCCAGGGGCGGTGGCTCACACTTTTAATCCCAGCACTTTGGGAGGCCCAGGCAGGCAGATCACAAGATCAAGAGATTGAGACCATCCTGGCCAACATGGTGAAACCCTGTCTCTACTAAAAATACAAAAATTAGCTGGGCATTGTGGCGCATGCCTTAGTTCCAGCTACTCGGGAGGCTGAGGCAGGAGAATCACTTGAACCTGGGAGGAAGAGGTTGCAGTGAGCCAAGATCACGCCACTGCACTGGGGAAAAAAAATATATTTTTTTCACTACAAAACCAAATCATATTTATAACAACAACACAAAAATGTGTAAAAAGTAAAATTTCTCATTCTTATCCCTTCATATCCCACCACACAATGTTACTCATGTAACCTCACATTCTTTTTTTTTTTTTTTTTTAATTTAAAGATTCATCATGTAGGGGAATGAGGATAAACACATTATAATGGACAGGTGTCTGCATTAGATGCAGTACATACTTTGGGGACATTTTTAAAGCTGATGATGCTAAGGTGAGATGCTTACTAAATGGATTTTCTAATAGAGAAGCTGAGAAATGATTGGTTAAAATCAGAAAGAAGTATACTACTACTAATATTTTGTCACTCCCAAAATTCAGCAATATTTAAATCACCTTTTTTTTTTTTTTTTTTTTTTTTTTTTTGAGACAGAGTCTTGCTCTGTCCCCCAGGCTGGAATGCAATGGTACGGTCTTGGCTCACTCAACCTCCACCTCCTGGGTTCACGCCATTCTCCTGCCTCAGCCTCCTGAGTAGCTGGGATTACAGGCCCCCGGCACCACGCTTGGCTAATTTTTGTATTTTAAGTAGAGACAGGTTTTCACCATACTGGCCCGGCTGGTCTCAAATTCCTGACTTCAGGTGATCCACCCACTTCAGCCTCCCAAAGTGCTAGGATTACAGGCGTGAGCCACCACGCCCAGCCTCTAAATCACTTCTTATGCTTGTACATACTTATTCAGTAGTTTTCACCAAATATTTAAAGATGTAAAGGAAATAGCACACATAAAATAAGGACTTATTTTATGGAGAGCTCCCTTAAGATTGCCCTAGAAATGTAGTGAGTCTTATCATTGGACAACATCTTTATAGGTCTTCATGGTTAGATCCAATGAGTAGAACATTGACATGTATAATGTAAAATTAAAACACTGCCTATGCTTAGTTTTATCATCATCTCCATGGTTGTGAATTTAATTTGCTACTTACATTAAAGTTTATCGAAAATTGCTGCTGTGAAGGTATTGAAATTTGCTGTTTGGGTTCTGCTTTCCCCCCACCATGACATTATTTGAGAAAACAATATAAGATGGAAAAATTACATAACCTCTGGCTCTTGTCTTAATCAGTGTGGCAACAATATCTTATTTGTAAGACATTCCCAGAAAGTCAGAGTCACTCATATTCAGATGTAAGAAAATATATTCCAATAACAAATATCAACTTTTTGTATAACTATCACTTCGCTACCCTTCCGTTATTTTGAGTAGTTTAGAATAGAATATATTTCTTTTCTATTCTAAAACTACTTGGAAATTATTAAACTCTTAGTTCAATAAAATAGTGTTTTGGGCTTTTTTCCCCGACTGTGTAAAGTAAAATGAAGAAAAAAGAGTGTCCTTAGAAGAATCCCTCTCTGTTATTTTTGATAATTATATTTCTCCCAGGGATAGCATATTTGAAAATTCATAACTGTTGGGCCGGTTGTGGTGGCTCACGCCTGTAATCCCAGCACTGTGGGAGACTGAGGTGGGCAGATCACCCGAGGTCAGGAGTTAAAGACCAGCCTGGCCAACATGGTGAAACCCCATCTCTACTAAAAATACAAAAATACAAAAATTAGTTGGACGTGGTGGCAGGCACCTGTAATCCCAGCTACTCAGGAGGCTGAGGCAAGAGAATCACTTGAACCTGGGAGGTGGAGGTTGCAGTGAGCCGAGATTGCACCATTGCACTCCAGCCTGGGGGACAAGAGCAATACTTCGTCTCAAAAAAAAAAGGAGAAAATTCCTATCGTTGGCCATACCAGTGTGATTTACTTTTATACGATAAGTCTTCTTAAGAATCAGTCACCATTTTAATTTTTGATATTTATTTTCTCAATGCCAGAGAGTTGAAAGATAACCTTGGCAGTGATGACCCAGAAGGTGACATACCAGTCTTGTTGCAGGCCGTCCTGGCAAGGAGTCCTAATGTTTTCAGGGAGAAAAGCATGCAGAACAGATATGTACAAAGTGGTGAGTTTCTTAATAACTGAATTCCCATATCAGAACTTGTTTTATACATATTTAAATCCAGGTGTCTTCTTTAACAAGCTGGCCTATCAGGAATGCCATGTTTATGCCTTCAGTCAAGCCAAGAACAAGAAGGAAAGTAAATTGATAAGATTCTTGTAGTTTAATATGTAACTAAATTCCTTGAGAATTAGATAAAGTTTTAAGTGTATTTTGTTACATATTTTGGAATATATCAGTTTACTCAGCTTAAAAATTTTTTTTTGTTTTGGAAAATCAGAATTAATTTGAAATAAGTCTTTCATTAATCAAATATTTGCAAAGCTTTTGAACATGTACATTGTAGCAGGTATATAGAGTTTTAATACTGATTGTGATTCTGTATTCATGGTTTTCTAGTAATTGATTTAATACTCCTGTTGCCTTAGCAACAGAAAAATTGGTTAAGTATTTTTAAAGACAAATTGATTCATAGTATTATAAAATAATAAAAATATTACATCCAACACAGACATAATTTTTATGTAGTCACGGAGTACCTTTAGGTTAAGAGCATTGTTCTGTTCAAGTTTACCGAATTTGACAAGCCCAAGTGCCTGTTTGGCTCTCAAGATTAAAATAGTCAGGGAGGGAATAGCTTAGACAACTTCAGAAAGTTCAACTTTGTTAATTAAATAACTGTATTTGCCGGGCATGGTGACTCACACCTGTAATCCCAGCACTTTGGGAAGCTGAGGCAGGTGGATTGCCTCAGGCCAGGAGTTCAAGACCAGCCTGTCTCTACAAAAAAATACAACAATTAGCTAGCTGTTATGGCGTGCACCTGTAGTCCCAGCTACTTGGGAGGCTGAAGTGGGAGGATCGCTTGAACTCAGGAGGTCAAGGCTGCAGTGAGCTGAGATTGCACCACTGCACTCCAGCCTGAGCAACAGAGCAAGATCCTGTCTTCAAAAAAAAGAAAAAAAATAAAATAATTTTGCCAAATTCATTCTGGTTTACTTTGTTGGCAGCACTTCCATGATGCTTCCTATTCCGTTTCCTTTAAATAATGTTACTTTGCTGATTCTGTGTATTTGTGTTGTTTGAATGGTATTTTGAAAGCAATTGCATAGTTACTGTTGATTCCTCAAAATGCATAATGGGGATGCTTCTGACTGACTTGCCTTTTAGCAAGTTGAAGGTAGGTATGCAGGACAGTGCTCTGTCTTCACCAGAACTAATAAGTTAGATTGCAGTAGTAGGAGACAGATATAAATAATGGAGGAAGCTAGAGTTATGAATACTTTCTGGAAAAATGTTGGAATTGAAAGAAATTATGGAAAGAGTTGATTGGAAGAAAGACTAATAGAGTGGGAGTATTAGTTACATGAGAATGTGAGTAAATCTAGTATTGGATAAATGGATCTAAGGTTACTAATACTACATTTTTGCAGCTTACATTTTTGAGTATTTGGGTAGTAAATCACTCTAATAAAAACTTTGAGTATTCACCTCTCAGTCACATATTTTGTGTTTTATACTACATACACTTGTTTTTTAGTCCAAAACATTGATTTCTATATACCCTACATTGTAAAAGCATAAACTAGCATTTAAAATTAATCGATTAGTTGCATTTTTTTTTTTTTTTAATTAAAGCATTTTCCTGGTGATAAATGGCTTTGAAATTTTAAAAGCTGGCTGGGCGTGGTGGCTCACGCCTGTAATCCCGGCACTTGGGAGGCCAAGGTAGGAGGATTGCTTGAGCCCAGGAGTTCGAGACCAACCTGGGCAACACAGAGAGATCCTGTCTCATTAAAAAATAAAAAATAAAAATAAAATAGAAATTTAAAAAGTTGATTTGGGGGTTGGTAAGTTTAAATATGAGTCATGCATGTGGAGAAAATTTAATAAAATGCAAATCACTTTAATCATAGTTCTTTGGAACTTAGAGCTAATTGAAAAGGACTGTAAGAATTTCATTTATCCCTTTTATTTAGAAAGCCATTGCTTTCAAACTAGTTATTCCAGTTTGTCCCAGTGATGACTGTTAATTCATGGGGGAAAAGCTTTTTAACTCCTGTCTCATTGAGTATTCATCTCCCTCCAAAAGAAAAAGAAAAAGAAAAAAAACCTCCAGCAACAATAATTATAGTAATTAAGCTATTAAGCTATGGAGCAAAACAATTTTTTGCTGAGTTTGAGTTGGAAAAGAAAAGTCAGAAGTTGAAATTTAGACTACATACTTAAGAAAACACCCTTCAATGGTAGACTGAGAGGTGATTTTGAAACCTAATTTCTTTCAGCTACAATCCCTTTTGTAGTACTCTTAGCAAATGAACTTCTGTATGAATATTTCTAGTGAAAGGCACTTTTTGTAACAACAGCAGGAAATGAAATTTGGAAATATAATTTGATGTTTGCAGCTCCCAAAAAAGAGTTTGGCTATAGAAATCATAAGAAAATTCAGGGTGTTATTTATAGATTTTTATCTGATTCTGAAATATCTAAATAAGTGAATTTTTCTGTGTCTCCTGTATAATGAAATGCCATTTGCATAATATTTGAGAAATAATGTCTGGCTTGAAAATAAATGTAAGAACCAGAACGCTGTTCTCAAGTTTTTATTTTTTAATCAAATATTCTGTTAATCCCTACTATGTGACAAAGAGTTATTGTGAAAGAAGGAATAGGTACATTCTGTTTTGCTTCAAAAGACATTCAGATGGAAATTGCAGAATTCAAACTTTTGACCCATAAATAAAGTACTTTTCAAAACCTATGTCTGAACCATAATACAAATAGCTTTTTGAAATTAAGTTCCCAAGCATGAAAGGTGTATATGATAAAATATTCATGTAATAAAAACTACTCTGAGTCCTGTTGTAGAAGGAAGTGTATTGTGTTAGGTGCGAGGTTAGATAAGACAACTTTTTAAAAAATCTTTTGAATTTTAAGACTAAATAATAGAATATTGAGTAAGCAAGTAAAATTTTTAAAAATATAATCTCTGTTTCTAGTCCTGAATTAGTTTTATGGAAAATGGTGCTGTAATAAAATTGTTCTTGAAATTTACAGTTTTACAGTGTCTCTATTTTGCTCTTTGAAATGAAAACATTGATCAAAAAAAATCTCTGGCATGTTTGTGAAAGAATAACTGATTTCAGTTATTTAAAGGACACTTTACTGCTAGAAGAAAATAACATTCTATATTTTTGTGTTTTGCATAGGAATGATGATGTCTCAGTATAAACTGTCTCAGAATTCCATGCACAGTAGTCCTGCATCTTCCAATTATCAACAAACCACTATCTCACATAGCCCCTCCAGGTAATATGTGTATATATCATTTATTAAATGTCTTCTGTGGTGAATATGCTGGTGAATATATGGTTCATACATTTAGGTAATGGTGGATTATTTAGAGTTTAAATAGTTGAAATACTTAAATAGTAATTCACTTGTGCATTTGCCTTAAAATGTTGTATATGGAAATAGTCTAATATGCTAATTGAAGTAGCTACCATCTTAGTAATGTAATTTCATACAGACAAAAGAATGTTAAAATAACTAATGTGTTTGAGGTAAGATTTAGGGAACATGGCTTTAAGTACCTTAAACAGATTGGTACTTTTATATAAGTAAACAAATTACCTGCTTTTAAAAACTTTTTTATTGTAACTCTTTGATTATGAATTGCGAACAATTTTTGTATATTATTTGACTATTTTGCAAGATTCTTCTATTTGCATAGATTGTACATATATAAACTAGAGTTCAGAGGACTTTGTGACAGTCAAATTTCAAGGAATAGCATGTTTATTTTATTTCCTTATATTTTTTATTTGGATTTTGGGTTTTAGCCGGTTTGTGCCACCACAGACAAGCTCTGGGAACAGATTTATGCCACAGCAAAATAGCCCAGTGCCTAGTCCATACGCCCCACAAAGCCCTGCAGGATACATGCCATATTCCCATCCTTCAAGTTACACAACACATCCACAGATGCAGCAAGGTAAGAAAATTGTTTGTAACTTTACTGGGAATGTCCAAGTGCTTTAATTCCAAGCAAATTTGTTTTTCAAAATATAATTATTAAACACAAACTAAAATACTATACTGTATACTTACTTGTCAGTGAACCTTTTTAAAGATATGGTTTAAATCATTAAAACATGTTACACTTACCATTTGAAAATTTGTCATTTTAGGAGGTGAAAGGAGCAGTGTCATTTTGGCTTTTTGGATTCAGTTATTATATAACTAAGTATATTTAGGTATGAAATTAAGAAGAATTGCGTTTTTTAAAATTGCTCCTTCTTCTTACATTAGCACTAAGCCAAGGGACATTTACATTTTAATTGGTAAAGTAGATACAGTCAGCCTTTCACATACATGGGTTCTGCATCATGGATTCAACCAAATGCTGAGTGAAAATATTTGGAAAAAAAAAATTGAGTCTGCACGGAACATGTACAGGCATGTTTTTTTGTCATTATTACATAAACAATACAGTATAGCAACTGTTTACATAGCACTTACATTGTATAGGCATTGTAAGTAATCTAGAGATGATTTAAAGTACTATATAGTGCATAGGGCTATATGCAGGTATTGTGCATTTTATATGAGGAACTTTTGAGCATTTGCAGATTT
Organism: Macaca thibetana thibetana; assembly: GCF_024542745.1. Taxonomy (NCBI): domain Eukaryota; kingdom Metazoa; phylum Chordata; class Mammalia; order Primates; family Cercopithecidae; genus Macaca; species Macaca thibetana. The sequence continues at coordinate 137,997,955 of NC_065583.1, forward strand.
TGGTATTCACAGAAGATACTGGAACCAATCCCTCATGGATACTGAGGGATGACTACTATGAAAAACTTAGTATACTGTAAAAATTTACTGTAGTACAGTAGAGGAAAATTAATATTAGATGCAAAAATTTGAGATTAAATTACCAATTCTCACTTGATTATTAGTTCTTAATGTCATAACGTTAATATTATGATGTCTTTTTAAGGTTATATTGCCTTGAGATATATTTCATGGTTATTAAATAATTGATTTATTATTAGTATAAATTTATATGTTTTAAAGAAATTTTTTAAAGCAGAAAAGTGCAAAGGATAATACAAAACATCTTTATTTTTGTCCTCCTTAATTAACAGCAAATTTTAAAAATTTGCTTTCAGTCACTAATTTCTACATGTGTGTTCTTGTTTATTATGCATGAAGTTGAAACTTTATTCATTAATAAAGTTATTAATTTATAAACTTTTAACTTTGTCATCCATCAAAACAGCTAACTCTGGTTTCCCAAAACCAGATAATGAAATATTAGGTTGAGCTTTTTTTACGCACGAACTCAAGGAGAAACTGGGAAGCAAATTTGACACATTTGAAATAGACACAACCAGGTGCAGTGGTACTCGCCTGTAATCCCAGCACTGTAGGAGGCTGGGGCAGAAGAATCAATTGAGCCCAGGAGCTCAAGACCAGCCTGGGCAACACAGTGGAACCCTGTCTCTACAAAAAAAAAAAAAAAAATTAACCAGGCATGGTGGCAGTTACTTGTAGTCCCAGCTACTCAGGAGGCTGGGGTAAAAGGATTGCTTGAACCCAGAAGGTCAAGGCTACAGTGAGCCATGATCACACCATTGCAGTCCAGCCTGGGTGACAAATTGAGGTCTGTCTCGAAAAGAAATAGACACTTAGAAAATTACTGAATTGAGTGTGAGTGCCATACATACATATCTATGTGTATATGTAGATGCTTAATATTTGTAATATACTGGTATACTCTGGTACACAAAAATCTGAGGGACATTTTACATGTAATTAATTAGAGGAAAAATGTCAGAAGAGCACATCTGTTTCTTGTGTAAATGTCCATATACACATGAATGTGCATAAAAAAGTGTAAATTTTAACTCTAAGAAATGTGTTGTTTTTTAACAAAATCAACTTAGCTATTTAATATAGTTTGAGGACCTATTCAGTATTGTGTCATTTCTTAGAAACGCTCAGATAAAGAAATAAAAACCTTAGTCGGGGATTAGCCTCACCCAGATATTAAAGTTATTCTAAATAAAAAAATTTAGTCAGTACTACCCAAAACAGTTTGCATATTCAGTGTAATCCCTATCAAAACACCAATGACATTCTTCACATAAATAGAAAAAATTTACATGGAACCAAAAAAGACCCCAAATTGCCAAAGCAATCCTGAGGAAAAAGAACAAAGTCACTACCTGACTTAAAAATACATTACAAAGTAACCAAATACATTATAGTCACCAAATCGGCTTGTTGCTAGCATAAAAACACACATACCAATCCCAGAGAGAATACAGATATTTACAGACAACTTACTTTTGACAAAGGCACCAAGAACATAAAAGGAGGAAAGGACAGTCTCTTCGATAAATAATGCTGTGAAAAATAAACTCAAAATGGATTAAATACTTAAATCTGAGACATGAAACTATGAAACTACTAGAAGAAAACATTGAAGAAACACTCCAGGATGTTGGTCTGTGCAAAATACTTTTTGTTTAAGATTTCAAAGCACAGGCAACCAAAGGAAGAAATAGACAAATGGGATTACATCAAGCTAAAAAGCTTCTGTACAGCAAAAGAAACAATCAACGAAGTGAAGAGACAGCCCACAGAATGGGAGAAAATATTTGCAAACTGTTTGACAAGTGATTAATAACTAGAATATCAATAATATATAAGGACCTCATTACCAAAACAATAATAACAAAAACAAATTAAAAGATAGCCAAAAGGTGTGAGTAAACATTCTCAAATGAAGACATACAAATGGCCAGCAGATACAGCAAAAAATGCCGAACATCACTCATCATCAGAGAAATACAAATAAAAAGCACAGTGAGATATTATCTTGCCTTAATTAAAATGGCCTTTTTCAAAAATATAGGTAATAGTGAATACTGGTGAAGATGTGGAGAAAAGGGAAGCCTCATATACTGTTGGTGGGAATGTAAATTAGTACAGCCTTTGGAACACTGTATGGCAGTTTCTCAAAATACTAAAAATAGAGCTACTGTATGATCCAGCAATTCCATTAGTAGGTATATATCCAAAAGAAGGGGAATCAGTATACTGAAGGGATGCAAGCCCATGTTTATTGCAGTACTATTCACAAAATAGCCAAAATATGGAATCAAACAAGTGTCCATCAGTGGATGAATAAATAAAGAAAAGGTATATGTATACACAATGGAATATTAGCCATAAAAAAAGAGTAAAATCCTGTCATTTTGAGCAACATAGAGGGAACTGGAGGTCATTATGTTAAGTGAAATAAGCAAAGCACAGACAAATATTATATGTTCTCACTCATATGTGACAATTAAAGTGGATCTTAAGAAGATAGAGAATAGATTGGAAGTTACCAGAGGCTGGGAAGGGTAGAGGAGGGAGGCGATGAAAAGAGCTTGATTAATGGGGACAAATATACTGTTTGATAGGAGAAATAACATTTAGTGTTGGATGGCTCAGTAGGGTGACTAGTTGACAGCAATCTATATTTCAAAATAGCTGGAAGAAGATAATTTGAATGTTTTTCCCATACAGAAAAGACAAATATTTAAGGTGGTGGATATCTCAATTACACTGATGCAATCTTTACAAATTATATGAATGTATTTAATTACCACGTGTATCCCAGAAATCTATGCCTCTATTATCTGTCAATAATAAAACATAATTTTCTTTGAAAAGGGAAAAAATTAGTCTGGCAGGGAACAAGTGGATAGGTCAGTAGGACAGAGAGAATGCAGAAATAGGACAATTTAGACTATTGAGAAAGGTTGCATTTTTTTTTTTCAACTTTATATTACAAAAATTTAACTGCAGAAAGTTCTAAGATTAGCACAATGAACCCCTTCACCAACAGGTATCCTGCGACTTTGTCCTTAAGTATATCTGCTAAGAAGGATATGCTCCTATATAAAAACCAAAGGTAATAATTGTAAAAAACTTAAGGTCAGTTCTGTGGTATCATCTAATATCCAGAATATATTTGACTTTTACCAATCCACTTGTCCTAAATATGACTTTAATATCTTTTCAAAGCATGTTCAAATCTAGCTTTTCACACATTGCATTTGATTTTTGCATCTCTTATGGAGGCTCTTTTAATCTAAAGCAGTCTGATACCTTTTTCCCCCCATGACACTAATTTTTGGTTTTTGAAGAGTTTGGCCACTTTCGTTGTAGAATATTTCATATTCTAAACTCCACTCTTTTCTGCTGGTGTTGCTTAATTTGTTTTCTGTATTTCCTATCAAGTAGAAGTTAGCTTTAAGGTTTTACTAGTTTCTAGTTACACATTTTTGGCAAGAGTACTTGATAAGCAATGTTGTGCACTTTACATTGTATCTTATCATTATCATAAAATGGTCTCAGTATATCAGTGGTGTTTAGGTGGTGAACCTCTCTTTATTGTAAAAGTACATATTTTTCCCTTTGCAATTCATAAATAATCTGTGGGATGATACTTTGATATCATGTAAATATGCAATTTCCCATTAATCTTTTACTTAAAGGGTGTAACATTCAGTGAATCTCATTTTATCGGTTTTTACACAGTCATTGGAAAAATGATGTTTAAAAATTCTATCATTCTAAAGATTACATTTTAAAATCAGCATATAAGAATGGATTGTTTAATAAATGATGTTGGTGATTGTCTAGGTATTTTGCAATTTTAGCTGGATTCCTGGATCACCGAAAGCAAAAGTGTTCTAGATTAATAAGCTGTTTATATTTTTTAAGTCATAAAATTATAAGAAAAACATTTGGGCAAAGTTTTGGTATTCTAAGAGTTGAGAAGGCGTTATTTCTAAGCAGACCGAAAACCTGGATTGTAGAAATGAAAAAAAAAAAGATTAATTATAAATTTGTGTATAAGAGAACATAAATATATAAATTACATAAATATAAAACAAATATGGGGAAATATGCATTTATTGTAAACACAAAGTATTGATTTTTTTTATACTGAAATCTCATACAGATCTGTAAGAAGACAGAAACGAAAGAAGTAAACAGGCAATTTACTGAAAATGAATAGCCAAGTCGATACAGAAAGATTTAATAAATATATGAAATTGTGGTCACCTTAGCTCATAAAGGGATGCATTCAAAATTAAGATGAAATAAAATTTTATATCAAATTGATAAACATTTCAGTCTTCATAGTGATATAAATTGGTGCAACTTTTTTAGAGAACCATTTGTTTGACAATATCTGTCATATAATTTAAAATTCATATACCTCACTCAGTAGTCCAAAATCTACCTCCCTTCAAAGAAAGGGAAAGAGATAAAAACATACTCAGACTGTTTTAACAAGTTCTATCAAACATCGAATGAAGAGATATTCTAATCTTAATCCATTCCAGAAAAAAGAAAAACAGCAACACTTTCTCAACTCTTTTTATAAAGTTAAATTACAATCTGGATACCAAAACCAGATGAAGTGAGGGGAGTATGAGAAAGCAAAATTATAAATCAGTCATCATACGTGAACATTCATGTCCTGTTCCTGAATTGAAATAAAATGTTTCTAATTTTTTCTACCACTAGGTAAGATTAAATCAATCTCTTCTCTTTTTTTTTTTTTCCATACAGATGGGGTCTTGCTGTATTGCACAGGCTAGACTCAAACTCCTGGGCTTAAGTGATCCTTAAGCCTTAAGGTGAAACAACATTTTTAAACAAATATTAAGAAACCAGGCCAGGCATGGTTGCTTACTCCTATAATCCTAGCACTTTCGGAGGCCAGAACGGGCAGGTTGCTTGCAGCTGAGGACCAGCCTGAGCAACATGGTGAAACTCCATCTCTCTCTACAGAAAATTAGCCAGGCATGGTGGTGTGTGCCTGTAGTCCCAGCTACTTGGAGGCTGAGGTGGGAGGATGGCTTGAGCCTGGGAGGCAGAGGTTGCAGCGAGCTGAGATCACGCCACTGCGCTCTAGCCTGAGCAACAGAGTGAGACACTGTCTCAAAAAATAAAATAAAATAAAATAAAATAAGCAGTGTTATCAACCAATGTGACAAAATTGGATATATATATGAATTGGTTAGTAGAAGACAGTATAATTCAGATTATCGGGCTGGGGTCCTGTGAGCCTTTTAATAGGTCTCAAAAGAGCATTCAGAAAGATTGAATTTCCATACATGTCATTTAAAACTTTTCACTGGCCTGTAATCCCAGCACTTTGGGAGGCTGAGACGGGTGGATCACGAGGTCAGGAGATCGAGACCATCCTGGCTAACACGGTGAAACCCCGTCTCTACTAAGAAATACAAAAAACTAGCCGGGCGAGGTGGCGGGCGCCTGTAGTCCCAGCTACTCGGGAGGCTGAGGTCGGAGAATGGCTTGAACCCGGGAGGCGGAGCTTGCAGTGAGCTGAGATCCGGCCACCGCACTCCAGCCTGGGCTACAGAGCGAGACTCCGTCTCAAAAATAAAAAATAAATAAAAAAAATAAAACTTTTCACTGAATAAGAACACATTAAGCACTTTGGGAGGCCAAGACTGGTGGATCACGATTTCAGCAGATCAAGACCATCCTGGCTAACATGGTGAAACCCCGTGTCTACTAAAAATACAAAAAAAATTAGCCAGGCGTAGTGGCGGGCGCCTGTAGTCCCAGCTACTTGGGAGGCTGAGGCAGGAGAATGGCGTGAACCTGGGAGGCGGAGCTTGCAGTGAGCTGAGATCGCCCACTGCACTCCAGCCTGGGCAACCGAGCGAGACTCCGTCTCGAAAAAAAAAAAGAAAAAATACATTAAGCTGAGTGTGACGGTACACACCTGTAGTCCCAGCTACTCAAGTGGCCGAGGCAGGGGGATCGCTTAAGCCCGGGAGTTTGAGTCTAACCTGTGCTATACAGCAAGACCCCATCTGTATGGGGGGGAAAAAAAAGAGAAGAGATTGATTTAATCTTACCTAGTGGTAGAAAAAAATTAGAAACATTTTGTTTCAATTCAGGAACAGGACATGAATACCTATAATCACATTTATTTAGTGGGTGTCCCAGCCAATACAGGAAGAAAAGAAGCGTTAAAACTATGTATAATTATTAGTAAGGAAGAAAAAAGTGTCATTTTCAGGTGATATAATTGTCTTCATAGAAAATCTGAGATAAGCTGCAGACAAGATACTAGAATTAATAAAAGCATTCCACTTAGTTACTGGATACAACATCATTATAATGAAATTAATTGCATTTTTGTGTACCAGAAATAAGCAGGTATAATTATAATCTTTTTTGATATCATTAACAATTTAAAGGAACACCACAAGATACCTAGGATAAATTTAATGAAAGATTTAAAAGACTTTTGTGGAGCAAATTACAAAACTTTTGAAAGAGATAGAAGAAAACTTAAGAAAATGAAGAGTTGTGCCGTCTTCATGGATAGGAAGACTCAGTAGGGTAAAGATTATTATACCCATATCTGTAAATTCAGTATAACACTGATAAAAAATCTCAAGAAAGGTTTTTGTGAAATTCAACCTGCTTCTAAAAATTCATATAGTAGAAGTTCAAGAATAGACAAAATAATAAGGAATGAAGTGTAGCAGCTCAGTCTAACAGCAGTCAAGATTTGTGCAGGCATGGAAAAATAACACATAGTGAAGTGGAACATGATGAAGAGCTTAGGAACATACCCATGGACAAATGGAAACTTGGTCCCTATCACATCGTATCTTAATGGGGGAAAGAATGATTTCTTTAATTAATGATGCAGAGACAGCTAGTTATTCATATGGAAACAAGTAACATTGGATCCCTGTCTCACACTTAAAAATGAGTTTTACATGGGTTAAATACCTAACTGAAAAACCAAAACTGTAAGGCTTTTAGAAGATACAAGTGACTATTAGAAATGTTTCCTACCCTTAGAATGATGAAAATTATTGGCAAGGATATACAACAGTGGGAACTCTCATATGCTACCAATGAATACAAATGGTCATAAGTAATCTGTTATTTGGTAAGGTTTAAAAATATGCATACCCAGCAATTTCACTGCTAGGTATTAGCACCCAGAGCTCTTACACATTTATAAAAAGAGTCCTCATGTACAAGAACATACATTGCAGCATTGTTTATGGCAGCAAGCATTTTAAGCAATTTGAACATCCACGTAAGAAAGAACAAATAAATAGTGTACATCATACAGCAGAGTACTGTATGAAATGAGTACTGTACAAAAGAAATGAATTTAGGCCAGGCACAGTGGCTCACATCTGCGTGTAATCCCAGTGCTTTGGGAGGATAAGGCAGAAGGATCATTTGAAGCCAGGAGTTTAAGACCAGCCTGGGCAACATGGCAAGACCCTATCTCTACCAAAAAAAAGAAAAAGCCAGGTGTGGTGGCAGGTTTCTGTAGTCCTAGCTACTCAGAAGGCTAAGGCAAGAGGATCACTTGAACCCAGGAGTTTGAGCTTACAGTGAGCTATGATCATGCCAGTGAACTCCAGCCTGGGCAACAGAGCTGTCTAAAATAAATAAAAGAATTTAAAACTGTATATATAAAAAATATATATAATATATAATCTCAACATAATATTAAATGGAAAAACAAGTTATATAAGGATAGATACATATATCACCTATATAAAATTATAATGTAAAAACACAATGAATTACTTAGGAATATATTCATGCATAGCAAAGGTATAAAGATAACACATAGGCAGAATAAACCCAAGTCAAAATAGTGGTTACCTCTAAGGAGTAAAAGGAAAGGAATAGAGGAGAGAAATAACAGATAAATGGAGATCTTCAACTATATTTGTAATGTTTTAGTTCTTTTCAAAAACAGATCGGAATCTGGCAGAGTGTTAAGATTTGATCAAACTAAGTAGTCAGTACATGAGTATCTGTTATATTATTCTCTGTAATTTCTATATGCTTAAAATATTTGTGAATAATTACTATTCTCCAAGAATGTTAAGAATTTTTTAATAAACCTTTTTTTTTATTCTTATTAATTTCAGCGTCGGTATCAAGTCCCATTGTTGCAGGTGGTTTGAGAAACATACATGATAATAAAGTTTCTGGTCCGTTGTCTGGCAATTCAGCTAATCATCATGCTGATAATCCTAGACATGGTTCAAGTGAGGACTACCTACACATGGTGCACAGGCTAAGTAGTGACGTATGTAATATATTATCATTAAGGTGATAAAATAGTTCTAATATTTGTCATATAACCTATTATTTCCATTTCAAAATTTGAATGATACCTACCGTATATCATTATACTAGCTACTGAGTACAACATGGCTCCTGCACATTACAGAGCTTAGTCTAGAGTAGGATTGGTCAAGTGTGACCAGTAGCCTGAACCACAAAGTGAGAATGGTTTTTACGTTTATAAAGAGTTATTTAAAAAAAAAAAAAAAAAAGCAGTATGTGACAGAGACTGTGTGTGGCCCACAGAGTCTGAAATATTTATTCTCTGTTCCTTTATGTAAAAAAGTTGGCTGGCTGGGCACGGTGGCTCACGCCTGTAATCCCAGCACTTTGGGAGGCTGAGGCAGGTGGATCACAAGGTCAGGAGATGGAGACCATCCTGGCTAACACAGTGAAGCTCCGTCTCTACTAAAAACAGAAAAAAATTAGCTGCGCGTGGTGGCAGGCACCTGTAGTCCCAGCTACTCGGGAGGCTGAGGCAGGAAAATGGCGTGAACCCGGGAGGCGGAGCTTTTAGTGAGTGGAGATCAGGCCACTGCACTCCAGCCTGGGCGACAGAGACTCCCTGGAAAAAAAAAAAAAAATAGTTGGCTGACCCCTGGCCTCGAGGTTTAGGTTCTTAATGAAATACTTCAGTTTTAGGTTAATACTGCTCACACTAAATTTTTTTTTAAGATAATGAGCCTTTATTTATTAGTACTTGACTCCTTTTCCCTCTAATACTTGTACAGACTTTTGTGTCTGAAATTTAATGTTGTCTTGATGTTATTAAAATATTCCATATTCTGGAAATTTGCCTTGTTATTGATTTGTTGTATTTTATGTAAGCTGCATGTGTCTAAGGATAATACAGATGACAATAAACTCTGCCCTCAAGACATTTACCAGCTGGTAGAGTACTCATAGCTCCTTTGGTAGAAAAAAGCAAACAAAAATGGAGCATACTAGTAATACAAATTTTCTTATTCATTGCCATGCTTAGGCTGTTGATTCTTTTGGATACAATTTCAATTCTTCTAAGATATACCAAGAAGAAAACAGGAAAGTGCAGAAGAATTATGCTTTTGAATTCCAACACTTTACCTGTCAGTAATTTATGTCTCTTATTGGTTCTCTTTAAGATTTCTATAAAGCCTCTCCTGTCATTCAAAAGATAAATTGTATACTCTATTTTTAGGATGGAGATTCTTCAACAATGAGGAATGCTGCATCTTTTCCCTTGAGATCTCCACAGCCGGTATGCTCCCCTGCTGGAAGTGAAGGAACTCCTAAAGGTACTACTGTAACTAAAATTTCCTTCTGTATATTTTATATTTCAAGTTGAATAAAGAACTCAAACTTCCTAAAGCAGATATTAAAAAGTTACTCTGTATCTTTTTTTCATTGTAGGAAAAAAATAAACCTGTACAAGCAGGTCTAGATCATGGGATTTAAATCTGTCCCTATTCATTGATTCATTCATCTTCCACTTACCCAGTAATCTATTGATAGTATTCTCAGGTATATCCAGTATCCATTCTCTTTGATAAATCCAGTGGTCTTTTCAAACCACAACCTTCTTCTCTTTAACATTTGAAATTTTTGATCAGCCTTCCTCTTTCCTCCAAAAGGACTTACTTCATATGAGCCCATCTGTTTTTCTCCTACTTCTTTCATTGATACTTTTTTTCTTCATTAGCTCTTCTCCTTATTCTCGAGATTTCTATTATTAGACCTTCTATCACCCATTATACTTTTTTCCCCAGCCATTTTATTAAGTTTCATTAACATCATTGATTACTTTTATGCGTAAAACTCCTAAATCAATCTTTGGCTCCAGTCTTGTCTCCCAAGTTGTAATTCTTCGTTGCCAGACAAAACTTCCTTCATACCTAGCGGATATTTCAAATTCATGTTTGAAATGCTTTTCACTGTTCTTTCTGTCATCCCATCTCTCTTAATGCTGTTCCAATCCTGAATCATTGTACCTTAAAAATTTTAAGTTTTATCACAAAGTCTCTTCTCAACTATTTAGTCATTTATCAAATCTAACCTGTTCTATGTTACATTCTTAAATCTCTCACATCTACTTTTATCTCTGCCTTTTAAAATTCTGTTATTCCAGGTCTAAGTTAAATGGGTGATCTTCCATGGGCCCTCCCCTAATCTCCTCAAGCTATTAGTTTATATTTTTTCTAAGAACTTACACTACTTTATGTACATGAATCTTAGTTTACCTTTGAATTCTCAAAGAACTTTGCATGGTCTTCTATCTGTAACAGATTCACAAAATTGTGAATTTAAGTCCAGGTTTGAGCCAGTTTTTAAAATACTTAAAATTGTAGTCAAATAGTTTTAATTATCAGTTTGTTGGAAGAGAATACTGTATTCTACTTTTTAAAATTAGCTTATAATTAATTTTAACATAGCTGGTAATATATTCTCTCAAGTCATGGGAATTTCTAATTATAGCCATCTAAAGCATAAAGATATTTTACCTCGTATCTGCCTGATGTGGTAAAGATCTTTTTTTCACTGATTGCATTCCTACTGTTTATTAAGGACATTTTTCTTTTTTTTTTTTTTTTCAAAAATTTTTTTAAATTTTATTTTACTTTAAGTTCTGGGATATATGTGCAGAACGTGCAGGTTTGCTACATAGGTATACATGTGCCGTGGTGATTTGCTGCACCTGTCAACCCATCATCTAGGTTTTTTTTCTTTCTTTCTCTTGAGACAGAGTCTCACTCTGTCACCCAGGCTGGGGTGCAGTGGCGTGATCTCAGCTCACTGCAACCTCCACCTCCTGGGTTCAAGCGATTCTCCTGCCTCAGCCTCCTAAGTAGCTGGGATTACAGGCGCATGCCAACATGCCCGGGTAATTTTTTTTGTATTTTTAGTAGAGATGGGGTTTCACCATGTTGGTCAGGCTGGTCTTGAACTCTTGACCTCGTGATGCACCTGCCTTGGCCTCCCAAAGTGCTGGGATTACAGGCGTGAGCCACCACACCAGGCTTGTCATCTAGGTTTTAAGCCTCACCTGCGTTAGGTATTTGTCCTAATGCTCTCCCTCTTCTTTCCCCCTTCCCCCCAACAGGCCCTGGTATGTGATGTTCCCCTCCCTGGGTCCATGTGTTTTCATTGTTCAACTCCCACTTATGAGTGAGAACATGTGGTGTTTGGTTTTCTGTCAAGGACATTTTTCATAGGGTAAAAGTTGAGCTGTTATGAGCCATTTAAATTCTGTAAATTGTATGAATTTTCGGGGATAAAAACCCAGCTTCTGAAAGGGAGAAAAACTTCCAGAGTAACTATTTGTAGGTTAGATACATATCCCACAAATGTTGTCAAGGTGAGAAGTTACTTAGATTGCCAGGGAAAGAGAACAGGGAGATAGGTGATTGATCTAGATAACTAGCTTTTTTTCTTCTGACTCTTGAGATTAGATAGATAAATAGTAGATAAACTTTAGATAGAAATGGAAAACTTTAAAGCAAATAACCTCACTAATATATTACTCATCAAAAGCTTGAACTTCTGTCATGAAGTTGTTTTCCAACTAGTTTTGAAGGGTATGTCAGTCTATCTTGATTTTTAGATTAATTGTTAGAATTTGAAGTTTGTTCTGAAATGTATTTAATTTGCCACATAGGATTTAAATACAAAGACATAATGGCATATTACAATTCAGACTTAAGACAAATCTTGTTTTAAATCTTCAAGTTTGTTAACAACATAACCTTGGGCAAATTTGTTAACCTCTGTAGGCTTCATGTTCCATTTCTGAAAAATTTTAATGATAAACTCAAGAATGTTGTAAAAATCAAGTGAACTGATATGTAAAGCACCTTTTACAACACAAAATGTTAGGTTCATTTCTTTTTAATGTCTAATATAAGCTGAGTCTAAAGGGAAAAACGAATGATTGATACGACTTCAGACTAACATTTATAGTTAATTGCTCCCATATCATCTTTATCACACTTGATTCAATAAAGTTGTATGTTTATATATAACATTTAAAATACATTAACCTTGCTAATGGAAAGTCCAGATTTATGTATCATGGAAAAAGTATAAAAGCAGTGAAAGCTTAATTTAAGGCAATTCTAGGTTTAAGTTCTGTCTGTAAAAAAAAAACTTTTATCTTGACCAATTTTTACAATTTCCTACAAGTTTTTAAATATTTTATAGTTTAATGATAAGAAATGTATACATTATTAAGATGCAGTTATACTATTATCTCTGAAGCATATCAGTGTACTTTTTCCTTCATGTCTGAAGGAGAATTTTTGTCTGAAGGCTTATTAACTAGGATAATTTTTCCATCTGATTATTTTTAACACTTTCCTGTTTCATATAACATTGGTTGATTTAATGGACTCTGGGCTCAGTATATTTTATTGGGCCTTGAAATTTACTGAACTTATTTATTTTTCTAATAAAAAGAGGATTAGCAAGCTGAAGCAAGTATGTGAATGATGTTAAGGGAGAAAGAGAAGACCGCATAAAAGTATAAATCAATACTTTACCACCAGTTTTTGAAGTAAGTAAAGGCTTTAGTAATTGTAAATTGACCGCTTGCTTTTTGTTATCATCCCAGTAGTATTCATGTGAGATGATCTCTAGGATTAAATTGTTATTTTTGTGTAATTTAACAAAAGCATACTTATTCTTTCTTTAATCAGGATATATCCGTTTTCCTAGGTAGTCCATGAAAGAACAGAGATGGTCATGCCCAAAATATTTGTGTTGTATCATCTTTAGAAGCAATGAACTTTTTACCCTTATAAAACTAAATATTTATACATTATAGGCACAAAAATCAGAAATAATACTGGTCTGAAAAATTGAATACTCATACTTAGATTCAAACCTAGGTTTTAGATTATCTACTAGCAAGCTAAACAACTGTGTGGGACAAGTCTTTAAGCTTTCTTTTCATCTTTTGTGAATAAGTAGCTTGAATCATATAATTTCTTATTTTTTCTAGCATTACTATGTTGTCACTTAATATTTCTATCACATTGTAAGAAAATGTGAAACCCGCACAACTATTATTTCTATCGAATTATTTTTCTAGGCTCAAGACCGCCTTTAATCCTACAATCTCAGTCTCTACCTTGTTCATCACCTCGAGATGTTCCACCAGATATCTTGCTAGATTCTCCAGAAAGAAAACAAAAGAAGCAAAAGAAAATGAAGTTAGGCAAGGATGAAAAAGAGCAGAGTGAGAAAGCGGCAATGTATGATATAATTAGTTCTCCATCCAAGGACTCTACTAAACTTACATTAAGACTTTCTCGTGTAAGGTCTTCAGACATGGACCAGCAAGAGGATATGATTTCTGGTGTGGAAAATAGCAATGTTTCAGAAAATGATATTCCTTTTAATGTGCAGTACCCGGGACAGACTTCAAAAACACCCATTACTCCACAGGATGTAAACCGCCCACTAAATGCTGCTCAATGTTTGTCGCAGCAAGAACAAACAGCATTCCTTCCAGCAAATCAAGTGCCTGTTTTACAACAGAACACTTCAGTTGCTACAAAACAACCCCAGACTTCTGTGGTACAGAATCAGCAACAGGTATCACAACAGGGACCTATATATGATGAAGTGGAATTGGATGCATTGGCTGAAATTGAGCGAATAGAGAGAGAATCAGCTATTGAAAGGGAGCGCTTCTCAAAAGAAGTTCAAGATAAAGGTAAAATAATTCATTATTACCACTTCATCATCTGGGCAAATATGTAATTATAGTGTCAAAAATTCTTTTCATATTACTTTTTTTCTCATATTTTGTATAATTTATGTCTACTCAAGTATATATTTTTATTCCTAATACTCATAACCCAGAAGTTAAATTTGTAACAATTTCATTTATTGTCTGAAACAACTATATGAGATTTGGTAATTCTCTAACTGCAGGTCTGTTGCTCATTATATACTATATGATTTTACTTATTTGTGCTTTTCTGCTAAAATGAACATTAGCATTTCTATATGACATGTATACTTCACAAGTTATGTTAATATTGTTGTGCACCTTCAAATTTTTTTCTGCTGAAACAAGGTTAAGTACTATAGAATTATTTTGAACAGGTATATTTAAGAAAAGCTTATGTGTATGCTTATTAGGCAGTTAGATACTTCACTTGGTTTATGATCCTACTGGCTTAATAATGTCAATTTTTTTAGTAAACAAATCATGGAAAGTTAATATTAAATAGCAAACCTTAGAAATTAAGGGTCTTTTAGTGGTAATTACAGTGAAGTGTTCCCTTTTATCTGACTAGTATGTTAGGATGGAGTTTCAAGATATACCTGGTCTATGAATTTATGAGCTTTCCTTGTGCTTCATAATCAAATAAAAATAAATCCCTAGTAAGTTCTTAGTAATTTGGTATACACTGTGTACAAAATTTCTTACATGTTTTAAGAGACTGATGAATCAGTGGTTGAAATTAGCAATATAATTGATGAATTTGATTGCTATATAAATGCATATACACATTTGATCAGACCAAAAGCATGCTTTATGATTTAATTTTATGATTAAAATATTCTAGGTTGATTTTCAGTTCTTATATTTTATTTCTTGGTAATGATAAAACTTCTTGATATTGGGTAGAGCTGATTTTTATATATGATGTGTTCAGTGTTTGACAGGATTATGACTAGATAATTGTGTTTCTATGCTAAGAAACACACTGAAGATTAATATTATATCTCCTGCCTGTCATGATGGCTCATTTTAATGTTATTGAAAAAAATGGACTGTATTTAGTAATTGTTATACTACAATGTTTGCAACATATGTAAATCAGAAATAGATGCAAATAAAGAGATTGCTAGAAGTCTTCATTTTACTGGCTAGGGAGCTGGGATTTTTTTCTTTGTCTTTTTTTTTTTTTAAAAAATATAGATTCAGGGGATACATGTACAGGTTTGTTACATGGGTATATTGTGTGATGGTGGGGTTTGGGCTTCTAATGAACCCATCACCCAAATAGTGATCATAGTACCCATTAGATAGTTTTTCAACCTTGGCTCCCTCCCTCTTTCCTCCATTTTTGAGTCCCCTGTATCTGTTGTTTCCAACTTTATGTCCGTGTGTACCCGTTGTTGAATTCCCACTTATTAGTGAGAACCTGTAGTGTTTCATTTTCTGTCTGCATTATTTCACTTAGGGTAGCTAATGGCCTCAAACTGCATCCGTGTTGCTGCAGAGGACATGATTTCACTCTTGTTTATGATTGTGTACCGTGGTATATATATACCACATTTTATCCAGTCCACTCCTGATGGACGCTTAGGTTGATTCTGTAACTTTGCTATTGTAAATAGTGCTGTGATAAACATATGAGTTCAGGTGTCTTTTTTATAAAATAGTTGGATAGAAACTATTATGGATAGAAACCCAGTAGTGGGATTACTAGGTCAGATGGTAGTTCTATTTTTAGTTCTTTGAGAAATCTCCATACTGTTTTTCATAAGGGTTAAACTAATTTACATTCCCACCAACAGTGTGTAAGTATTCCCTTTTCTCTGCAACCTCTGTTATTTTTTGACTTTTTAATAATAGCCATTCTGACTAGTCTAAGATTGTATCTCATTGTAGTTTAATTGGCATTTCTCTGATGATTAATGATGTTGAGCATTTTTTTTAAATATTTGGTGGCTGTGTGTATGTCTTCTTTTGAGAAGTGTCTGTTCATGTCTTTTGCCCACTTTTTAGTGGGTTGTTTTTTTCTTGTAGATTTGTTTGAGTTCCTTATAGATTCTCGGTATTAGACTGTTGTTGGGTGCATAGTTTGTAAATATTTTCTCTCATTCTCTAGGTTGCCTGTTTACTCTGTTATGGTTTCTTTTGCTGTACAGAAGCTCTTTAGTTTAATTAAGCCCCATTTGTCAATTTTTCTTTGTGTCGTATTTGCTTTTTAGGTCTTAGTCATAAATTCTTTAATTAGGACAATGTCCCAAAAGAGTTTTTTGCAGGTTTTCTTCTAGGATTTTTATCACTTGAGGTCTTAGAGTTACGTGTTTAATTCATCTTGAGTTAATTTTTGTATAGGTGAGAGGCAGGAGTCCCATTTCATTCTTCTGCATATGGCTAGCCAGTTTTCCCAGCACCATTTATTAAATAGAGTGTTCTTTTTCTGTTGTTTATTTTTGTCAACTTTCTTGGAGATCAGTTGTTTTTAGGTATGTGACTTTATTTCTGGGTTCTCTATTCTGTTCCATTGATCTGTGTGCTTGTTTTTATACCAGTACCATGCTGTTTTGCTTACTGTAGTCTTGTAGTGTAGTTTGAAGTTTCCTAATATGATGCCACCAGCTTTGTTCTTTTTGCTTAGGATTGCTTTGGCTATTCAGGTTCTTTTTTGGTTTTATATAAATGTTAGGATAGTTTTTCTAATTCTTTGAAAAATTACTTTGGTAGTTTGATAGGAATAGTGTTGAATCTGTAGATTACTTTGGGCAGTATAGTCATTTTTAATAATATTGATTCTTCCTATCCATGAACATAGAATGTTTTTTGATTTGTTTGTGTTGTCTATGATTTCTTTTATCAGTGTTTTGTAGTTGTCCTTGTAAAGCTCTTGCACCTCCTTGTTTAAATGTATTCCTAGGTATTTTATTTTGTGTGTGTGGCTATTGTAAATGAGATTGAGTTTTTGATTTGGTTCTCAGCTTGAATGTTATTGGTGTATAGACATGCTACTGATTTTGGTACATTTATTTTGTATCCTAAAACTTCCCTGAAGTTATCAGGTCTGTGAGTCTTTTGGAGGAATTTTTTGGGTTTTCTAAGTATGAGATCATTTCATCAGTGAACAGAGATCATTTGACTGTCTATTTGGATGCCTAATATTCCTTTATCTTGCCTGATTGCTCTGGGTAGGACTTCTGGAATTTTTTTTTTAAACTAGTAAAGTTTTGATACTAAGGATGAAATGTTGCTTGTACCTTTTCTCTTTAGTTTGCCGTGTGAGGTTCAGGAAATAAATACATAGGTTCCAAATTACATCTCTTCCTCTAACCTTTTATAAAAGCGTATGCATGTCAAATGAAAAAAGTAATATTACTCAGCTTTTCTTATTAACCTGTTCAAAAATCCTGAATCTTAGGATAGTCAGTTTTGCAAGAAACATACAATATTACAGTTCCCTGACCAAGAAAAGTTAGTTGCCCTGATAACTGAATTTTTGCATGACCTTAAATCTTTATTATGGAAAAATGTGTTCTTGAAAAAGAATGTACTTTTTAAGTGAATTTTAATAGTTGTTGATAGTAACAAAAACAGAGGAGGAATGGTGACCTTTTTTTATGTATCATATTTGTTGAATCCAAAGTTTCTACTTATAAAAATGGAATTAAAATAAGGGTCATGTATAGTTCTAATTGTATATTAGCAAACTTCTTTTATACTACTAACTTTCCTTTGGAAAAAAAGAACAAAGTCAACAGATACAACATACTGTTCTTGTAGAAACTTGTATATTTTATTTTCAATTATTTAAATAGTTTTTTCTGTAATCTATGGTGACATAGTTACAGATAACTGAAAAGTTGAATGAGCAGAGTTGACATTCAATTTTGGTGAAAATACAGGTATGTGGTGATATCCTGAGGATTAAAGTAGGTTTTGCTGATTTCATATTATTGTTGTCATTTCTAACTTGTTTTCTGAAAGCCACTTTCCTCTTATTTCGTGGATTTATAGTCATGTATCACATAATGATGTTTCATTTCACACTAGACTTTAAATACAGTGGTGGTCCCATAAGAATATAATATTGTATATTTACTCTACCTTTTCTATGTTTAGATATGTTTTAGATACACAAATACTTACCATTGTGTTACAGTTGCCTACAGTATTCAATATAGTAACATGCTGTACAGGTTTATAGCCTGGTAGCAATAAGCTATACCACATAGCCTAGGTACATAGTAGGCTGTATCATCTAGGTTTATGTGAATATACTATATGATACTCACATAACAGAGAGATCGCCTAACAATGCATTTCGCAGAATGTATCCTGTTGTTAAGCAATACATGACTGTATTTGGAAACTTTTGGAACTTAGATGCCACCTAACCCTTTTGATTTGAACTTGGCATATTGCATTCAGTTTCTGCATTGCGTGATGGGATAGTATTTGTGATATAAGAAGTTACCCTGAGATTTTGCGATGATGAAAGGTGTATATATTGATCCAAGGGTATAGGTGAGGTCATAAATAAAGGCAAAATTCTTCTGAAGTGGTGGTTTTAGAGTCCTTAAGAGATGAAATACTTCCTTGAAATTAATTTGTCCCTAGTTACCATTATTTTTGCTTATTAAAGACTAAATGTTAAAATCAACATTTAATGTATTCAAACATTTGGCACTGAGGACTTTTTTACAACTGTTGTGTTACTGGTGATACGGAACAGGCAGGACTATTTGGCCTACTAGTTTTACTTTAGGGTATAAGTTTGTTTGCCAATATATTCATTTACTGTGAGAGAAATATTCCACTCAATAACCAGGAATCAAAAACACTATACCTTATAAATAAGATTAGAAAATTCAACAAATGTAGAATATTTGTGGAATTCATTGTTTTACCTAGGCTGTGGCAGACCCTATTGTACCCTTGTTCTGCATAAGAAGGACGTTTTTCTAGCTGTTAGGTATTTATGTCCCTTTGTTCTGTTCTCTCTTCTTTGAGCAATTCTATATATACACTGATAAGGCAACTTTGTAACCTAATATTTTATAATATTCCAAAAGGACCGTTGTCTCAATCTTTTTGCTCATACTTTTAGTGTCTCTAATTACATAAATTAATTTTAAAAGGCTATTCATCTTTCTTTGCTTCTGGGATGACCTATCATTAGATATTAATACCTTTTTCATGTGCTGAAAATTTCTGCTTTCCTTTGTCAAAGAGGGGGTTCCTTTGTTCATCTTTGCCTATTTCATCTTTTCCTAAGGTCCACTTTCCATGTTAGCAAGTATAAGGAATGGCTCAGCTTCACTAATGTTTATATAATGTTACAATATTCTTGCACTATAGCCCTTGTTAAAAGTCAGTTATTACCTACTGTCATTTGGAGTAAGAGACTGGGATTTGGTACAAGGAATAGGACA
The DNA here is from genome assembly GCF_024542745.1 of Macaca thibetana thibetana. Lineage (NCBI taxonomy): Eukaryota > Metazoa > Chordata > Mammalia > Primates > Cercopithecidae > Macaca > Macaca thibetana. The sequence continues at coordinate 138,017,512 of NC_065583.1, forward strand.
ATTAGCCAATCAGCTTGTATTGTGGTTGAGGGGTGGTGTGTTTTCATTGTACTTAATTGGCCACCATGTATACACAATTATTGTGCTTTCTGCTTTAAGTGTTTTCATATATCACTTGTAGATGTAAGTAACTGGTATAGTTTGTTTTTCTTGTAAGCATAATTGAGTTTAGAATTTCTGTAAGGGCTGGATCTTATTTTGAGGATATCAGCATCTGGATGACAAGTGTTGGTTTTGAGATTACGATAATCCTTTTGTATGCATTTTCTTTAGGAATATATGTATTCTAATAGCTAATCTTATGGTTCCTAGTGCTGAAGAGGGCTTACAGGTAATCACTGTCCTAAATACCAGAATGATTCTTCATAGAGATGGCTTTCCATGATTATTAGGTGGTTATGATGTAATGAAGACTCATAACAAAAGTGGTTGAACAAAAGTGACCTGTACAGATTCAGAGCCGCTTTATAAGGAGTAAGCTCATGGTGGAATTGAATCAGACCAAGTGAATCAGAACATACATCCTCTTAACATATCTAAGAATCCTTGCCACAATAATGAAAATTTTCCAGGTTTCACAGGAGTAAAGTACTTTTCAGTAGTTGAATGATTAAAATTTTGTATTTAACAGCATTTTATATATAGTGGAAAAAAATGGTAAGATGTTTCCCAATCTTAATTACTTGTGTGCAAATACTTTCATACATTTTTTGTTATAAATAATCATAGGATTCAGTTTAAATAAAAATATATCATTTCTTTGAAATTAAGGTATTTGTTATTGTATTTGCTAAATTTTCATTTTAATGTCTTAAGATAAATTGGATTGAGGTTAATAGTATACAAACTCTTGAGTATTCTGTAATCCTTTAAAAGTCAGCCCTCTAAGTTATGCTAATGTTTTTCTGAAGACACTGCATAAAAGAGTGAGCCATAGATATCTTAAATCTTCAGATACCAGAGACCTATGTCGTTGTACATCTTAAGTATGATTAGGCTACCATTTTAGTTACTTTTACAAAGCATATTTCATCAAAAATATAGAAATCTTAGGTTATACTGTTTGAATTTCTAGATTCTTATAAAAGTTTAAGGGATAAGTATAAATTGATAAAGCATCTTATTCATGAGATATCAGTTGGTTTGCCCTATGACAAAACATAAAGATGATTTTTGAATGGCAGAAGATTCTAAAAGAGGATTCGATAAACATAAATTTAGTATTCTGATTTCTTTTTTAAGGTATTGACGTAGAAAGCTTCCTATAAATTCTTACCATGTTAGTTTTAGCTGGTGGAAACAATCTAATGATAATATACTTTAGAATTGTTATGGTGGTGGTTTACAAATGGAGCATGTGTGGTGTTAGATTTGACTGGATAACTGAAGGAGCAGAAGGACTTAGTTTTACAAAATATAACTAACAAATATCTTAATCAAATTGCAGTTACATTTGATTAGATTTTAAACTGGCAAGAACTGCTACTTCCCACTTTAAAAAGAAAACTGGAACTTTGCTATATAAAAGAAGCATTACCATTAGGAAAAAAAATCGCAACTTGGTTCTCTTAACAATAAGGAGCCATTTTTCAGTTGTCAGTTTGACTTTTAATCTTGTGATACCATCTTCCTTATATTCACATTAGTGAATATTACAAGAGAATCTAAAGATTGTCTTATTAAAATAACTAAGAGTGATTTTTAAAACATACTCAAGCTCAGCAAATAAACAAAAGGAAGCCAAACCTCAAGGTACTATAATGTAACCATTCCCAAGACCTAACTGGAGATTTAATTTACAGAAAATGACCTAGCACCCTCATAAGTCAGAAATGGAGTCATACACAGAAATATATAGATGTTAAAAATACCTTCACATTTTATTGCAATGGTGAATTTGTGTTTGTGTGTGTCTTTACATTTAATAATACTGTAAATTATTTCTTTCCGAGACCAGAATAGACCCCTAGAACATTATAACTTTATGTTGAAGAGTAGGAACAGTTTTCTTCAGTGGAAGTTGCTTAAGACAGGATTCTAATTTATACCTGTTGCTTCTTGATTTTAAATTTTCTATTCCTTTGATATCTATTGCTTCCTTATTTTAAATTTACTTCTATCTAACATTGTGGTTAGCTTTTAAACTCCTTTCACTCTTTTAACACTTTAAAGAATTTGAATTATTGATTAAAGTTAAATGACAGATTACTAAATTCATTTTTTAAACTCATTTTTTTCCAATGGCATGGTATCTATTTTATTTCTTTTTTTCCATACTTATCTTAGATACAGTAAAAGCTTATATTTCCTGTTTGGTATGTTGGCAGATTTGGAGCTCTTTATAGTTTTTCGCTAACAGTTAAAATTAACCTGAGTGAGACTATGATTTATAACTGGTTGTTTTATTCTTAGGGAAAGAATCTGATTTATCTTTAACATCTATGAACATAAATATATGTTTGTATTTGGTACATTATAAGTTCTATTCATTTTATATTCTTACACTTATTTATATCCTTAAAGAGTATGCAGTTAAATTCTTTTTACTGTATTTATTGAAATCTCTCAAGCATATTTCTTCAAACCTTGGTTTTCAAAGTATTGTGTCATTCATGCTTACTATTTTATGTATGCATATGTGCATTTGCATTTACTCCATTTTTAAAACATAACCTTAAAAAAGATAAAAAACATCCATAGGGTTTTTAATAAGATAAGAATACATGTCTATTACTGATATCAAATATTTATCTTTAAATTTCAGATAAGCCTTTGAAAAAAAGAAAACAAGATTCTTACCCACAGGAGGCTGGGGGTGCTACAGGAGGTAATAGACCAGCTTCTCAGGAGACGGGTTCTACGGGAAATGGGTCAAGGCCAGCATTAATGGTTAGCATTGATCTTCATCAGGCAGGAAGAGTGGACTCTCAGGCTTCTGTAACTCAGGATTCAGACTCCATAAAAAAGCCTGAAGAAATCAAACAATGTAATGATGCACCTATTTCTGTTCTTCAGGAAGATGTTATTGGAAGTCTTAAATCTACACCAGAAAACCATCCTGAGACACCTAAAAAAAAGTCTGATCCTGAGCTTTCAAAGAGTGAAATGAAACAAAGTGAAAGTAGATTGTCAGAATCTAAACCAAATGAAAACCGATTGGTGGAGACAAAATCAACTGAAAATAAGTTAGAAACTAAAGTTGAGACCCAAACAGAAGAACTTAAACAGAATGAGAGCAGAACAACTGAATGCAAACAAAACGAGAGCACCGTAGTTGAGCCTAAACAAAATGAAAATAGACTGTCTGACACAAAACCAAATGACAACAAACAAAATAATGGCAGATCAGAAACAACAAAATCAAGGCCTGAAACCCCAAAGCAAAAGGGTGAAAGCCGGCCTGAGACTCCAAAACAAAAGAGTGAAGGGCGTCCTGAAACCCCAAAACAGAAGGGTGATGGAAGGCCTGAAACTCCAAAGCAAAAAGGTGAAAGCCGCCCTGAAACTCCAAAGCAAAAAAATGAAGGGCGACCTGAAACACCAAAACACAGGCATGACAATAGGAGGGATTCTGGAAAGCCATCTACGGAGAAAAAACCTGAAGTGTCTAAACATAAACAAGATACTAAATCTGACTCACCTCGGTTAAAATCAGAACGAGCTGAAGCCTTAAAGCAGAGACCTGATGGGCGATCTATTTCTGAGTCACTAAGACGTGACCATGATAATAAACAAAAATCAGATGACAGGGGTGAATCAGAGCGACATCGAGGAGATCAGTCTAGGGTTCGAAGACCAGAAACATTGAGATCCTCTAGTAGAAATGAACATGGCATTAAATCTGATAGTTCAAAAACTGATAAACTAGAACGAAAACACAGGCATGAATCAGGGGACTCAAGGGAAAGACCATCTTCTGGGGAACAAAAATCAAGACCTGACAGTCCTCGTGTTAAACAAGGAGATTCTAATAAATCAAGATCTGATAAACCTGGTTTTAAATCACCAAATAGTAAAGATGACAAAAGGACAGAGGGTAACAAGAGTAAAGTAGACACTAATAAAGCACACCCTGACAATAAAGCAGAATTTCCAAGTTATTTGTTGGGGGGCAGGTCTGGTGCATTGAAAAATTTTGTCATTCCGAAAATCAAGAGGGATAAAGATGGCAATGTTACTCAGGAAACAAAGAAAATGGAAATGAAAGGAGAGCAGAAAGACAAAGTAGAAAAAATAGGATTAGTTGAAGATCTAAATAAAGGAGCTAAGCCTGTAGTTGTTCTACAAAAACTGTCTTTGGATGATGTTCAGAAACTTATTAAAGATAGAGAGGACAAATCAAGAAGTTCCCTTAAACCTATCAAGAATAAACCATCAAAGTCAAATAAAGGTAAGAATACTGATGTCATTTATAATATAATCGATTTTAAGTGCTAAGGTTACTAAGTATTAAAAAGGAAATTTACAAAAATTAGAAAGCTACTACGTGAAAATATAACATCTATGTCAAACAACAGTAAATTTTTTTCAGAAGTATAGATAAAGGTTTCCAATGAATTTTTTTTTTCCCCACAGTTTTTTTCTTCCCACCCACTACTCAAGGTAGTTATGAATCTTACTGCTATTTGGTTACACAGAGATAAGTTATTTGGCTGTTTAATTATTTCTTATATTCGTTATTTCTTATGTTAATCAAGTGAATGTTGTATTAAAATGGCTGTCTTTAAAAACTCTCTATAGTCTTACAGTACTATATTCTTACAGACCTGTGTTTGAGCTAATTATCGATGAATAGTTTGTATAGTTTAGAAAGTTATATAAAAGGTTATTTTTCATTTTATTGGGGAGATGGTTAGTTAAATATGTTTTATATTTTTAAAACATATCTTTTTGTCCTTGTTTATGCAAAGGTAATAGGGAACGGTACTTACTTTTTAAATTTGGTTAAATTGTAAGTTTGTGGGAGGCAGGGGGACTGGTGTTATTTTTGCATGGTTTCTGAGTTAAATTCTCTGGTTACTTGAGTAAGATTATTTCCAAAGGGATAAGAATGTCTTAAGTGCCAAAAAATAATGACCATTTGTGCAGAAGATATACTTTTGTATCCGTTTGTACACAAGTATTTAAAATAACTTTTTTTATTTTTAAATAGAGATGAGGTCTTCTTGCTTTGTTGACCAGGCTGCTTTCGAACTCCTGGCCTCAAGCGATCCTTTTGTCTCAGCCTCCCAAAGTGCTGGGATTACAGGCGTGAGCCACCATGTCCATGCAGTCTAAATATATTGAGGTGTAGTGAAGGCGATAGAACTGAGAGTTTATTTGATTTTGAGTTTTCCTTCTGTGAAAGAGAATTATTAAGAATTTAGATTTAAACTTATATGTAACCAAGTATATGAAATCTGGAATTGCATTGGCTGAGATGGTAGCCATTACCTTTTTTGGCTATTTAAATTTAAATTAACTAAAATTGAAAGTTCATTTCATCAGTTGTCATACGTGGCTATTGGCTACCGTATTGGACAAAACAGAACATTTGCATCATCACAGAAAGTTGTATTGCATAGCACTGCAGTGCATTAGCAGATATGAAAAGTGTGTGGTTATTGTTTTCATAACATGCTGTTGTAACTTGTCTACCAAGAAAACTCTTTGAAAACATATTATAAAGAACTCTTTATTCAAAGAATGACTTGTGGCTAATCTGTTGTTATTCTTGCTTGGTCTTCGTCAACATTCATTTCTTCACTGTTAATTTATTTGATTTTGTCTTACAAAAATGAAAAAATATTGCCTTCTGAGTTACTAATATTTGTGTTCTTTGAGTGAAGCTTTTAATTTTTAGATTATAGCAATTAGACCAAAAATCAATTAAGACATCAGCCTCAATAAGTAGCCTTTTTTATTTAACTGGAATGTGTCTTTTCAGAGTTACTTGTTAATATGAAAGAGGTTGTAGAATGCGGGAGTTAACACTAGATTTGTTTTCTTTTAGGTAAAGATTTTCTTTAAAATTTTTTAGCGAAAGTTTGGGAGTAGCTTATATTTATAAACTAAAGAGTATGGCTATACAATTTTAGAAGAGTCAGGTGAAAGATGGAAAGTGGTACCCTCTTGTTCCTTTGATCTGGACCATCTTTCTCTCCCTCCCCTCTCAGCTTACCCTAGCCTTGCTTTCTAAACTCTGTTCTAACAAAGAGTCTTTTACAACTCCTTAAAGAACATCCAGAAGTGAATATAGCTTTTAGTTAGTAATTGCTGTATTATTTCACCTGGTTTTTTCACATGCAGTAATATGGCCTATGAATAAGCTTTTAGCACCAAAATGCATTTCTGATAGTATACTTTTAATGCAGATGTATATACCTGATATGGTCATGTTAGTATGTAAGTAAGCTATCTGGGTGTCTGAGTGATGTGTATGTATGTGTACATGTGCATGTTTATGTATATATACACATATATTAATGTAAGTGCAATTACAGTAACAGTCCTTTTCATCAAAAAATACTGTGTCAGTGCTTAAATTCATTTCAGGATGCCGTGTAGCTATCTTTTGGATTAATTTATTTATGTCTTAGGATCCGTATCTTTTTTTTTTTTTTTTAGTAATGTTCTAATTTTGGTTTTATTTTAGATTTTTGCTACTCAGTTTAAATAGCAGAGTTGGTTAATTGTGGATTTTTTTAATTGCATGTACATGAAGCACAGTTGTAGATTACTTACCCTTTGTAGTACATATTGGGGTTTTCTTTGGAGATTCACAGAAAATCACATTTTGATGTGTTGATGATTTTCTGAGTAAAGGAATTAGTCTGAATATTGCTGGGATACTATTATGGTTGGTTCCTAGGGCCAAAATTGAAAAGCCATAAATTTCCATCTTTTAAATATTTTACCAGTTGTTCATATAGAAAATATTCTTTAGGATATATTTTAAGCTGATAAATTTTGAGTGTGTGATAGAGGTACAGATTTATTACTCCTATTTTAGATTACTTATTTTTGTCTTTTGTATGAGCATGTTAAATGTAAAGTGGCATTGTTACATTTGATTTGATTTCTGTGGCAATATGTCTATATCCCTGGTACCTAACAAAATACTTCATACATAATAAAATTATACTTAATGGCTATTGAATGGAGACGATGTTGTCACCATTTTCAGGAAAAGCTTTTGTGTACAGATTAAAAATAGATAGTCATCTTTTATGTTCCCATCAATACACCCTAGCTCAAGAGCTACTTATTTGTCGAATCCTGCTTCCTAAATATTGTAGTAACTTTCTTCACCCTGTCAACTACCTAGATTTTTTGTTAAGATCCAAAGAAAACCTGCTTATAGTATTATGTGTTTAGTTTTTCTATCACACTTATTTTGATCTACAGCAGTTACAACATGGGATTAATATTATTCCCATTCTTATCCTGCTTTGTCAACTTCCCTATCTTTCCATCACCTTGTTTATTCCTTGTGTGGGAGGGGTGGAGGGGGCAGTCAGGCAACGTAACCCTTTGTAGAATCCTTTTTAAGTTCTTCAAATATCTTCTACTAAAATATACTTCGATCAGTATGTTACATGCCAAAAAATATTTTATTGTTAAAAATTTTATTAGAATATTACCCTAATGTATAGTGTCTCTAAATTAAAATAATAAAGTTATGAGATCCTTTAAGATTGGCATAATCTCCCAGCATTTTGGGAGGCCAAGGTAGGTGGATCATTTGAGGTCAGGAGTTAAGACCAGCCTGGCCAACATGGTGAAACCCCACCTCTACTAAAAATACAAAAATTAGTTGGGCACGGTGGCAGGCACTTGGTAGTTCCAGCTACTCAGGAGGCTGAAGCAGGAGAATCGCTTCAAACCAGGAGGTTATAGTGAGCTGAGATTGTGCCACTGCACTCCAGCCTGGGTGACAGAGCAAGACTCTTATCTCAAGAAAAAAAAGAAGATTGGCATAATCATCAACTAACATGTGCCTTCAGTGTTATTAACAGCTTAGTATCAGTAATTACAAACATTTGATTTTGTTTTGGGTTTGTTTTTTTTTTTTTAATTCCAGAGTGTCTCAAAATAGCTTTATGTCTAAGGAAACCATTTTTCCTTCGCTCTCCCCCTTCTTCTTTCCAACTAGTATATCATTCTCCATTATGTGGACTCAGTGCTTTCGAGAAATATCCGTATTATTTGTTATTTGACATCATCCTTTAAACTGAAGAGTAAAGCAGTTTCTGAAAGTAGTCTTCACTGGGAATGTATCTGGCGGCTTTAATAGTCAATAGTGATTAGCCTATATTGCTCACTTGATGAGCTAATGATTGTAGGCCTTACTAGCGACAGTTATGTCACTTCAGTTATCTACTGTTACAGTTACACTACTAAATGCTGATCACTGTCATCAGCTGGTTGCCTTTTACTCAGCACTGAACCAGTCTAGTTAGATTGTGTTTAGGATCCTCAGCTTCTGCAAGTTTTAAAGTATTGTTTCTGAGAGTGAATTTATAGCATAGTTTATTCATTCCTAAATTGAGGATTTTCAGTGTGTTTTCTTTAAGGTAGATTGTAATATTGAATAATATTTAATGATGCTGCAGTGGGAATTTATTTTGCTTCATTTGCACAGTTTTATAAAATACCTTTCTAAAAAACTCGAATTTTCAGTTTTTATAAAGACATTCATATCAGTGATATCTTTAGGAAATGTTTAGAGAAAGTTTATTACAGAAGTTGGCATAATCCATATCTAGCTCTTGTGACTTTAGAGCAGTATTTTGAAAATTTGTACTCATGATTTCCAGTTGTAGAAATTTTTGTTCCAAATTATGCTTAATAGATTGTTCATATAAATATTGCTTAAAAGAAATGCGTTACGTAGAAACCTTTTTATAAAAATTAAAGTTTGCTGGAGCTGTTCTCTCTCCTTTCCATTCCATCTCTTAAGCCAGCCCAAAAACGTAGTTTCTATAGGGTTCTTGTATCTGTAGAAATAGGTGTATAATTGACAGCTAAGGAGCTAGCAAATACTAATTCTGAAAGAACCTGTGTCTGTTTATGAAGAAATTATCTTTGACATACTGAATTCCCTCTTATATCCTAAAAAAAAATTAATGAAACCCTTCTTTACAAGGGCCTGATGCGAAATTAAAGAGTATGAATACCTACTAGTATTATAATACCAATAAAATGGGTTTTTTAATATGGATCTCTCTGTCTTGCCTATAAAAATATTAGCATTTTCTGGCTTCTGATGTGTCAATTTTTAAAAATTCTCCTTTAAACTTATTATAAATTATAGTACAAAGAGAACTGATATCAAAACTTTGAATAAGTCTTAACCTTTCAAAGCTTGATTCATTCACTTTTAAAATAAAGAAACCAATTTCCCTCCTGCTTTATACAGTTATAAAAACCAAAATGAATGTTGTTATAGTAAAAGCTAATCGGTCTGTTTTTTTATATAAAGGAATGTACAGTCATTCAGTTTCTAATTGAATTGAATTTATCTAAATGAAGAAAGCAATTTTTAAAAACAAATCTTTTTATGTATCTGCACTTTATATTCAGTGTAGATTTAAAGATATTACTGCCACAATTTATTTTTCTCACCGTGTATACATATCAAGGAAAGAATCATTTGATCCCTGCCCCCTACTTTTCAGTAATGAGTAGTAAGTTGTTACTTACATAATGAGTAGTAAATTGTCATTTATATGCAGTATTGAAATTTTTTTTTTTTTTGCCCCCGCTTACCTCTAATTGAAGTTGAAGATCCATTTGGTGCTTCTGTGTTATATGGGTAGATTAATGGAAGAATTGTCACTGAACTGTTACATTGTGCCTGCCTAAGATTTTTTTTTGTTTTTTAGGATTTATAATATTTGGAGGTTTATGTAAGGCTCTTAGTTATTTTTCTGAACATGACTTGTTTCCATTGACCAAAGCTTCAGCCCCAAAGATTTTATTAGTTTAGGTGATTTGTTTCTATCTCAGAGTTGTTTTCCTGTTTTAAAAAGAAAACAAAACACTTTGTTATCAAATCAATGTTTGGGACTTTAAATCTTTTGATGATTTCTGGTTTTAATAATCTGGCAAGTGCTGATTTGTGTGATTTATAATAGAAATCAAAGATTACTTAAATGTAGCTTATCTAGGAGTAAATGTATTCTTTAGCCATATTAGAGCCAGAGTATAGAGTGCATTGTATTTAATGGAACATATGTACAGAAGCTGAAAACTTGGTATCTCACAAAATTGTGACTAAATGACATTATTCATCAAGCCAATAACATAAAGTTTTATGGGAATTCAGACATCTGATTTAAAGAATAAAGCAGGACAAAAGAAATTAGGGGAGAGACAATCATAAAGCACTAGTAGTCTGAAGTTTTTAGGAACAAATAACTTGGCAAGCAACAATAATCCCTAAAATCATCAATCCCTAAGATACATCATCGTATGTTAAGAGATAGCAAGACTCTATGTTTGTATTTAATGGATTATTAACTAATTCAGGGGAAATAACATAACCAAGTATGTCATACAGATAATTTTAAGTACTTGCTATTTATTCATTTTTTTTAAACTGAGTTATCCAAATCAGGATCCTTTTGTTTTTTTAAAGACAGAGTCTCATTCTCTTGCCCAGGCTGGAGTGCAGTGGTGCTAATATAGCTCACTGCAGCCTAGGACTCCTGAGTTCAAACAATCCTCCCATCTCAGCCTCCAAGTGGCTGGGTTATCCAGATCCTTGATGTCATATTAAAGATCCCAGGCCTGAATATGGGAAAGTCATGCATTTTATTTGTTATCTTTGTAATCAAGGGACCTGGCAGAGTCCATTTATAAAGTGCTTCATGAAATGGAAGAAAGGATGTGGTTAATTCAGAAAATGTGTGAAACCTGTGGAATAGACAATTCTGTTCAAAATGAAACAGGGTTCACTTTTGGAGGATGATACATGTAGAGACATTGATTCCTGGATTTTTTTTCTTTAAAGTTGGGTCATCTTCAGAAATAAAACTTTTGACCTTTGAATTATGTTGTTTAAACTTTCAAAGTTTTATAGAAGTTAAAATGATCTGGAGAATACTAGAGGTCTTAATAGTATTCTCGTTAATGTAAGGAATAAGAAAGGGTAAACTACTGTTAATAAATGTTGATACTTGCTTTATCGGATATAAGGCACAGGTTGTCTGTGTTTGGCTATTGTGAGGAATTTTTTTAAAAAGAAAAAGAGCAGAGTCCTTGCTCTGGGAACATAATAATCCATTGCAGAGAGAGCACAAGAACTAGTACATATTTTAACCTTTGATTATTGTGTTTTTATCTGCAGGAAAATATTCTGGTATATTAGTATCAAGTCAGTATGTCTGTGATGTGAACGTAATCTAAGCAGAACAATCACTTAGGTAACATTTGCTTTAAAAAAAAAAAAATTCCGTGAGGGATGAAAGGTCAAATACTTTGGGTTATCTGTATTTATAAAACCATAAAGATCATAATGTTTCAAATACTGCAAAAAAAAAAATTCCATTCTTAAAAATTTTGGAAATGTACTCATTTGTCTCTCAAATATAGCAACTCAGGAACTATCCAGCAAGTGTATCTGTAAGTGAACATGAGAAATTGTGAACCACAGAGTTAGGCAATCAAGAAGCATCTATTGACCATCCATATATGTACTTAATATTATGTAGGTCATGTGGAAAAGAGAAGATGTATACTCTAAAACATGATGTTCCATCAAAAAGACACATACTGAAGTAGAGATATTCATTCAAAGATTTTTAAATGAGTTGCAAAATGTGTTCAGTTTGGGGCTGAAGATACGCAATGCAAAGCTAAAGTTGACTTCTTTTACTTCTACCAGTATTCTAAAAAAAAAAAAAAAAATGACCCTCACTGATAAAACTTAACTAGTTAAATTAAGAAAGCCAATACAGAGAAATATTACCTGATTTCAAAATGACACAGAAGTTAAACTCAACATTAGTTAGAATTCTTAGCAATTGAAGTCTGGGATATTACCAGTCATGAGTATTGCATGTTTGTTGGGTAAAATTATTGCTGTGCATGTCCTTAGAAGAACAGGAGCCTGAAAGTTACTGAAATAACTCCTTTGTGATACTGAATAAAAGTTTTGAAAGAATTAAAAGGTTATTCTTCCATTAAGATTAATGTTTTATATCTCCATCTTGAGTTATTTGATTGTATTGTCTTAATCTTCTTGATAGCTATTTACTTTTCTGTCATAATTAATTTTTATTCTTTACATAAGCGCTATTATCATTTGCATGTTATAAAGGATAGTATTAATGTTGATTGTAAGTTACTAATATTTCCTGCTGTAAACCACAAAGGTACTCTTTGCTCCCAATTCATAAAATTTATCAGGTAAGATTTTTCTTTTTATACTTCCACTCAAAGTAAGTAAAGGAAGCTAAAATTGCCATCTTTAGTAATCATTAAGGACAAATAATCCTGAATAAGTAGCTTTTTCTACTTCTACTTTATTTTTTAAACTGTCAGGAAGATAGTCACAGTTTATTTCTTCGTAAGAACTATTTGTGTGTGTTTGTGTGTATGTGTGTAGGATTAAGTAGTATAATGGCTCTTATTGTCTTATTTTTTATTGTCTTGACTCTTTCGTGGGAAGATATGAACTTGAATTTTCTAAAAGTACTTGAAATGTACTTTTCAGTTACAGGCATATATATTTTAAAATATTTGTCATCTATTTATCCTATGTTACATGTTTCTCTTGTCTTCAGTTAAATTGTATATATTGATTTGTCTGTTTGAAGAAGTTCTCCATAATGCTAAAGGCATTACCATGCCTTCAAATAGACAGTGATAGGTAAAAGCATATGTAAAGCTCTTGTCTCAGCCACCATACACAACTGCCAAGATCATAGAAAAGGAGGAGGAGTGGTAAGTGTCTTCCAGCACTTCTCACTTGTATTGAGGGGTAACATTAGATTCAAACTACTGCAGACCTACAGAAAACAAAATTTATGTATTACCAAGAATGTGAAGTGTACCTCTTACCGCAAATCCGTTTGCAAATGTCAGTGAATCTCTAGTTTCAGAAAGTTTTAAGTCAATGCAGACAAATTGAAGGCATTATATCAAAAATTTATTATATAATTACCCTTCGTTTTTATGGTGGTGTCATGTTTTTAAAGTTGTTACATAATTATATGTATATATGTACACATACATATATATTAACTATATTGTCACTTTAGGGTTAAGAGTATTATAGTTGTGTTCTATTAAAATAAACAGGTGACTTAGAAACCATAAATACTAATATTTTTATTGTGCTAATTTAGTTAAAATTTTCCTTTTATCTTCAGATTTACTTTTTTTTTTTTTTTTGTTTACCTTTCATTAATAGGTAGTATAGATCAATCAGTGTTAAAAGAATTACCCCCTGAACTCCTGGCAGAAATTGAGTCCACCATGCCACTTTGTGAACGTGTGAAAATGAACAAACGCAAGCGTAGCACAGTTAATGAAAAGCCAAAATATGCTGAAATCAGTTCAGATGAAGATAATGATAGTGATGAAGCTTTTGAATGTAAGTATCACAGAACTCTTTGTTATTATTTTAGAGTTTAAAAGCAGGTTGATGTGTTTTTCTCATTTATAATTTGGGGGTTTAGCAAGAGCACAGTCACCTTAATTCTTAATAACGCAGTATAGTAAGTTTTTTTCTCTACACTTTAAAAATGCGTGAAAGATGAGATCAGTTGGCACCAAGAAAAAATATTAAATGAGCTACAATTAAGTTTAAAACACAGGTAGGTATGTGTCTGTATGCATTCAGCAAACATATATTGAGCTCCTATTATATGCTAGACACTGAGAGTAAAAATACAAATAAGATATGGCCCCTGTCTTCAAAGAGCCTTCAGTCTAATGGGGGAAATATGTAAATAAATAATTGCAGTATGCTGATAAAAGTACAGTGATAATAGTTAATCCAGGGTGCTATGGGAACACATTGGATTGGCATCAAAATCAGAGTGGGGGCTCAGGGAATGCTTACTGGAAGAGGTGACACTTGAGTTGAGTCTTGAAGGACACGTAGGAGATAGCCAGATGAAGAAATATTTAAAACCATACTATCACTAAATTATGAATGGATTAGCCACATTGCAGATTATCTCTGTGGTTTGGACCTGGCTTCTCCTTTTTGCCCAGCTGTGTCCTGGAATTCCTCCCTTGTTTCACTGTTTTCCAGAGCTGGCTTCTTCACTACACAGCTACCTCTCTACAACACTGTGATCACCTGTCTTTGCACTAGACTTGCTATACCTCGCCTGTCTTCCTACTGGTCCACTGAAAAAGTTCTTCTCTTTTATCCCTATCTTCCTTCTTCTGGAGCAAGAGAATTGAGCCTAGCCAAGAGGGGTCAGCAACCTTGTTTGACTTAAACGGCATTCAGTGGAAACAGACTATGGGAGATCTTCACTTGTGTGCCAACTGACTTAGTCATAATGACCAAAAGAAGTGGGAAGACCACCAGTGTTCTACCTTTTCCACCTAGTGTCCATAGATTGAGGTGTGACAAGCAAGGGCAGGAAGGACAGATGCATGCCGCCATTTTTAAATGTATATTGCTGATGGAAGCCCTTCACCTCCTCCAAAGTTTTTAATGTTAATTTACTGATTTTTTTTTAATTGTGAGCTCTTGAGCTATGAGCAGTAGACTATGAATACTGAACAAATCTGAAAAAGGTTTTAAAAGTGAAATAAAATATACAGCAAACTTAATCAACAGTTAATCATGTATAATTGTTATAATTTGTATTATGAAATGTATTGACACACAGTATATTAAAATGGCTAAAGTTAATTTTTTTTATTACGATCAGACATTTTGGTCATATGGGGATGTGGTTAGCTCTGGAAGGTGAGAAGATAAAAGAAACATGGGGCCCAGGAACTCACTCCCTTTAATACACATGCCTTACCACTCTGCCTCTTTCCCTCTAATAAACATATCACCCATATCTAGAATAGCCAAGAAGGAGGAGTCCCTGAATTCCAGTTTGATTTCAAATAACATTTCAAATCCAGTTGACGGATAGTGGCTGCCTCCATTACTCAATTGCAAAGATTTCTGAAGCTGTCTCACAGTTAAGTGGAAAGGATAACATAATCAGAAATCTCCATGAAATATAAAATAGTGGAGAGTAGAGCCACACATCCCTCATGTTTGTCACCAATGCAGCCACCATTCATTTCCCCTTGCTTTCTATCATGAAAGCTTTTGTCTCGTCTTATGGAGGCATGTACTTCGTTGTAAAGCCATGGATCCTGTTATATCTATGCCCAACTATATTGAAAGGTAATATTTATTTTAAAGAACCTGAGCTTCACCCACTGCTAGAAGAAAGGAAAGTTTCTCTAGATTTTTAAAGAGATGTCAAGAGTAGCTTCCTGTTTTTCTTCACTTATTTCTATACGAGTAACTATAGAAAAGTGGACACTGGAGCCACTGATTTGAGTGGTGAAAGAAGTCCAAATGGTTGTTCACATAAACAACCAATTGTTATACCACAACAGAAACAGTGTAGTGAAAATATAGCACAATACAAAATGTGAAACTATTATGAGACCATTAAGTTGCAAGCATTATGCTGCTTCGAGAAAGAGAGAGACTTTTTGAAACTTAACAGTTTAATCAAATTGTTTCTCAAAATCTAAAACCAAGGAAATAGTTTTGTTGAAGGTTAGGGGAAAATGTTGAAGGATAACTTTGAAAGTTGGGCTACACAGATTTGGATGGCCATAGCACAAATATAAGGTCACTGGGTACCTGGGGGAAATGGAGAGAGGGGCGATGTAAGAAACTCAAGAGGTACATAGGTGAAATTTGGAAAGAGAGGAGAGAGAACACCCAAATCATATTTTACATACCTCTCTTTTGAGTCCTTTCCCCTCCCCTGCTTATTCCAAGGTAACGAGAGAAATGGAGAAAGAATAAACTAGCCACAATGAGTTGGTATTCTGATAACCTCATTATAACACAATGTGTTATGGAAGTTTTTTTTTTTTTAATGTCACCCCATTTTTATCTAAATTGTCTAAAATTTGATGAATGTGAACTAAAGATTTACAAGATCTGTGGATAGTTACCACCAATACAGCATATTCTATGTAATTACAAACCTCTATAAGATTTTTCAAGCATTTTCTACTCATAGGATTGAATGCTTGAAATGGATTTATTAATTAAAATGTACAAAGACTAAAGCAGGTCATATTTGAGGTTGTAAAATACTAATTTCTGGTGCGGTAACTCATGCCTGTAATCCCAACACTTTGGGAGGCCGAGGTGGGAGGATTGTTTGAGACCAGCCTGAGCAACATAGCAAGACCCCTTCTCTGCCTCTGTGAGAAAATAGTGCTTTCTGAAGTAGTTTGCTTATTAGTTGCCATCCCTAAGTACTGAAATTCAGGCATTTCAGTACTTGTGAAAAAAAATCTGAGGAATTCTATATAGAAATGACATGTTTCTCTCTCACAAATACATACACACAGCCTACTTATATTAGTGTATGAAACAAGTTGTCACTAAAGGAATATACTAGAGCATACTGTAATCATAAAAGAGGAACAGTCCTATCACTCTTCACATACCTCATAACCAAATTCATACCTAATTATGAAGAAAATCCCAGATATTTATATCCATTTACATTTGTGGTTTATATGAACCTTTTTGCTCTCCAAGCCTGTGACCATAAAGAAGAGGAAACATAATGACCTTTTCCTGCCATGTTGTCCCTAGATTGGCTAGAAGAGTCCAGAACCAGAAACCAAACTAGATTCTTGAACAGGAATAGATAGGGTAGCATTTAAGAATAAGATTAGCCAGAGTGTAGACATTTATTACCCACACATGAAGACACTGGCACAAGCATAGAGCGCCTGGGCCAGAGGTTGGCATCCTTACATCTAAGCCAAGTAGGGCACTTAAGCAAAACATTTGTCTTAAGTATTTGTGTATTTGTCATAGTTAGGGATTCAGAAAAGAGCAGTTGCTAGTCAAATAACAGACTGGAAAGTTTATCATTGTCAGCAGCAAGTGGTCACAACAACAACCAGTATATGATCTCAAGGTAGGACACATCACTTCTCTACGCTGGTTTTAACTTGGTGGTACCTACTACATCCTAGAACAGACATGGTAAATATTTGTCACTTATAGTGCCCCCCAGCTCTTACTGCAGACATTTCTAATCAGTCTTTCTTGCTGAGCTATGATGCTTTCTCAGAGCTCAGAGTTATTTTCAACATAATATTCTAGGCAGCTATTGCCAGTTGATAAGAGTTGATGTGTCAGGTGAAATCTGTTTGCCAGGTCTGTCTAAAGGCTCCTGTCAGTACGGGTGATTTTAGCAGAATGCTAAAATGATGGGGAAAAGATTGAAGGTAACATATATAATCATGCTTATGAAGCATACATAAGCTTAGAAACTTTTCTTGGGTTTAAGCAAGCCTTTTGTTGGAGAACTGAATTCATTATGTGAGTATTTACAACTGTACAGGTTTATTCTATCTCTGTAGGCTTGTCATGTTAGGTCACCAGGGCTTATGGAATTTATCACTGAGTTGTGGGTTTAACTTAGCTATTAATTGATGGTGTACATGGTTACCCATATTCTGTAACACTTTCTCAAATTTGACTTCTCCAAACCCTGCTCCCCATCAGTAATCTACGTGATTTAAGGTGGTTCTGTTTTTCATCCAATTCCTAAACATAGTTTGTTTTACAGCCTCAATTAATCTTGAAGTTTAGGTATAACCCTTACTGACTTGCTGAATAAATGTCATTGAAATGAACACCATAGTTTAATTTTAAGAACCTTTCTATCTGTATTTATTAGGAATAAATACTGAGTTCGTGTAAAGATCTTAAAATCTGGGTAGATTGTGCTAAAATTAGTGATACTCTTTCTATATCATAACTTAAACTTCTGGGTAGACAAAATCACTGAATTTCCTACACCCTATGGAATGAAGATTTTTTTCCCCATGTGGTTCATTTGTAAAGTACAAGTTTTAATCATCTTTTTAAATGAGGTAAATTATTTGTCATGGGGATTTGCTTCTAGCCTCTAGGAAACGACATAAAAAAGATGATGATAAAGCTTGGGAATATGAAGAGCGTGACAGAAGAAGCTCTGGGGATCATAGGAGAAGTGGCCACTCTCATGAAGGAAGAAGGAGTTCAGGTGGTGGTCGTTATCGAAACCGAAGTCCATCAGATTCTGACATGGAAGATTATTCTCCTCCTCCCAGCCTTAGTGAGGGTAATTCATCAGTGTCAACGGATTTCTTACATAAACCAATTTAAATTTAGGGCTTTAACTTTGAAGAATATTTTATATCTTTCTATGAGTTAATTAACAACTAATTTTCAATTAAGACAAAAATACTTAGTTTCTATGAGCAGTGATTATTGTTTAAGTCTTTAACATTCAGGAAAAAAACTAGAAACAAAAATGGAATTATTTTAAGTTGTCATTCCTGCATTTCAGTACTTCTTTTTGTTCATTTTAGTTGCTAGGAAAATGAAGAAAAAAGAAAAACAGAAGAAAAGGAAAGCATATGAACCAAAACTAACACCTGAAGGTAACACTTTAGTTTATTTAATTTGTCTTTATTCATATTCTTCAGCTTCACATGTCTACTTGGAATGTGAGAATAATGAATGTATTTTTCTCTCTTGCAGAAATGATGGACTCTTCAACTTTTAAGAGATTCACAGCCTCGATAGAGAATATTTTGGATAATTTGGAAGATATGGATTTTACTGCATTTGGTAAAATCAACTTAAAATACATTTACCCATACTCTAAGTGTCTAACTTTCTGTCAGTTACTCCAGAGGAAAAAGAGGCATGCTCTGTGCTATCAAGAAACGAAATCTAGTTGTGAAGTCAAATCTAGTCTGTTACCAAGAAATTAAAAACTTTAGTACGAATCTCAAGTATAAATTAATCAAGTCTGAATAGTATCTAAAGAATCCTGAATAAGTTAGAGTAATTAAGAAAGTCTTTATGCAGGTGAGGAGGCTTGAATAGACTCTGGATAATGAAGGTACTGATAGGAGCAAATATGCAGAAATAAGCATCTATTCTTCTGTTCATTTATTCTAATGACCAATATTTATTGAATACTTACTGTATGCCAGTAGTATGTTAAGTGCTAGAGATGCAAAAATAAGTAAAACCCGAACACCTGGCTTTAGGGAATACAGATTCTAATATGGAAACCAAAATAGTAAACCAATTAGAATACAGTAGGATTAATGTTATATTCATATATTACTTTTACAATGACATAAAGATTACATCTATAAATATTAAAATATGTTTATAAAAACACTGCTTACAATGTATAGAGCTATTCTTAACAATCTTATGCCACCTTCAGCTGGTAAAATAAGTTGTTTTGTGAGAATTACTTGCCTATCATTTTGTTTGCTGATTATTTAGAATGTCAGTTTCATCTTTTTTAAAACTTTGCAATTGTATGCTGAGAAATTGTCTTCTGTATCATTTAGGGTCCCAAAAGGACAAAGGGCACTCTCAAATTAGGATAATATGAGGAGGAGTTATTTACAAAGAGACCAGTTAAAAAGATGGAGGCAAAATAGTACCAGAACCCAAGGTTAACAGTCTTAAACCAAAAGAGTGAGGCTACAGAAAAGTCACCAGAACTCATTCTGCAAGAAAAAAAGTTGTAGAGTAGGCTGCCTTGAAAGAAGCAATACCTTTTGGTCAGGGGACAGAGCCAGCCTGAGGAGACCTTGTAAGCAAAGAGTAAGAGATACAAATACTTGACCTTACACTCTTTAATCTTCTAACAGGGCACCCTACTGGCCAAACCCAAACAAAAGCCAGAGGGCATGGGAGACTCTTGATGTAGTCCGATCAGGTCAACGTCCTGAGGCAGAGTGTGTGGTTGAAAAGAGTCAAGAGTGTATCTAAAGTAGTAAAGATAAGATACCTATCTCATGTTCCCATTTTTGTCATAAATCTGACTTCAATTTCTGTCCTTTTTCATTTCGGGTTTACTTGAGGTTTATATATAGAGGCCTCTTAGGTTGTTATTTGTTTAGTTTGTGTGTCTAAAAATTTTATTAGAAAGTTAAGCTTGACATTTGGAGCTATTTCGTTTACCTAAAGTTTGTGTTTATTTGGCTTGATTTTGCAGGTGATGATGATGAAATTCCTCAGGAACTGCTATTAGGAAAACATCAGCTTAATGAACTTGGCAGTGAATCCGCTAAAATAAAAGCAATGGGTATAATGGATAAGGTATCTCACCAAAATAAAATGTATAAATTTACTTCATAGAAATATTTGAAATTAATTTAAGGTTTTCAGGGTAAATTATAAAATTTATGTAAATAGTAAAAAGAAAACTCATTGACCTCTGAGAGTCTAAATGAATTTTTTTGTTTTTTACAAAAGAATAAAAGAAGTGTTCTGCAAATTATTCTAAAGAGAATCACAGTCCTGCATTGAAAGAGGGCATGGACTTTAATTTTTTTCGGAGTTTTTTTTTTTTTCGTTTTCTCAAATATTTAGATTATTTAAATGCAGAAATACATTACATTTTTCTTTAACATTTGCTTTAGTCATTTAGGGTCATGAGTAGAAGTTCTAAGTGGGAAAGTTTTCTTACTCTTTAAGAGGGTAACAATGCTATTTCCTCCATAGCTCAAAGGGAATAATTGTACAGATTGTTTCTTGAATAGTATATAACTTTTACCAGTGATTGATAAAAGAATTTATCTTGCTATTTTAGCTTTCAACTGACAAAACTGTGAAAGTCCTAAATATCTTGGAGAAGAATATTCAGGATGGGTCAAAGCTTTCCACTTTGTTAAATCATGTAAGTTTAAGATCCATACTGTTAATTTTACCCTTAATGTTATTAAGATCTGTAGTGGTCCCCCACTTCTCTATTGTTTCATTTTTCATGGTCTCAGTTACCTACAGTCAACTGTGAGCTGAAAGTAGGTGAATGATTTTTATTACAGTCTATTGTTCTATTTTTTATTAATGTCATTAATCTCTTCCCATGCCTAATTTATAAATTAAATTTTATCTTAGGTATGTATGTGTAGGAAAAAACATAGTGTATATCGGGTTTGATACTATCCGTAGTTTTAGGCATGCACTCGAGGTCTTGGAATCTATCATCTGTGCATTAGGGAGGGACTAATGTGAATTTTTTCACAAATGACTTTCATGTGCAGGGGAAATTTCACATTTCGTTAGTTTGAACATGTTACCATGAATTACTAGTTACATTCATTAGCATTGCTAATAAAACTTTTAGTAATTCAGAATTAACGTTACACATTGTCAATTCACAGCTTTGCCATAAAGAACAGTCAAGACATGAAAATTTTTGTCAGTTTCAGGGACCGTTCTTTAGTTTATGCTCTTCCTTATGTAATTGTATGAATGTTTAAATTTTGTTTTTGATTTATGAGATGATAGGTAGTAATTCTTTTTGTTGACCTTTCCTGAAGAAATAATATAGTTAGAAACTTTATCATGATTTCTGAATGTATACTAATTTTTAATTAATATGCATTACTCCTTATATACCATTTTTATACCTACCTCAAAGGGTTGTTAAAAGGATTAAAGAATTAATTCATGTAAAGTACTTATAACAGTGTCTGGCATACTTTAACTTCTCAGTAAATGTTAACTGCCACTGTTACTATATTTTAATATGTTTATATCAAAAGCAGTAGCAACATGGTTGCAATGGTTTATTGAGTGAAGTAAATTTCCTGGGATTTGCCTTCCTAGCATTGTAGTGGACTGTAAATTATATGTGCATTCAAATTGATCTTGCTATCTCTGACATTAATGAATGCAAACACTAATGCTTATAGGCATTTAATAAGTTCTGAGTTGATAAATTTTCTTTTTTTTTTTTTTGTTCCTAATAGAGCCAGGGTCTTGCTTTGTCTCCTGGGCTGGAGTGCCGTGCTGCAGTCATAGCTCATTGTAGTCTCGAACTACTGGGCTCAGATGATCCTTCCACCTCAGCCTCCCAAGCTACTAGGACTACAGGCATGCACCACAATGCCTGGCTAATTATTTAAAATATTTTGTAGAGGCAAGGTCTCACTCTGTTGCTCAGACTAGTCCCAAACTGCTGGCTTCAAACGATCCTCCTGCCTTGTCCTCCCAAAGCTCTGGGACCACAGATGTGAGGCACTACACCTGGCCAAATTTTCTTTATTTTTAAAGGCCTGATTATAAAAGTAACATATTTATTGCAGAAAATTTCCAAAACAAAAAGCACCAAAAAAGCTATATTCTAATCTAGCAACAACCATGTTGAACACTTTTGATATATATGCTTCTCATGTATACATATGTAGTATATATATTTAATACAAACACTAGATTTCATTTTGTCTTATGAGGGAAATGCTCTTGGTGTTTGCAAAAGCCACAGGATTGCTAGGAAATCTTATCTCCATGGAGTAAAACAAGCTTGTCCAACCTGTGGCCCACTGGCCCATGTGGCCCAGGACAGATTTGAATGCAGCCCAACACAAATTTGTAAACTTTCTTGAAACATTATGAGGATTTTTTGCAATTTCTTTTTAAGCTCATCAGCTATCGTAATTGTTAGTGTATTTTATATGTAGCCCAAGACAGTTCTTCCAGTGTAGCCCAGGGAAGCCAAAAGATTGGACACTCCTGGAATAAAATATGTAGAAAAATAATCTCAGATGGTAGTTTTCTGGATTATTAAGTATATTTATATTTTTAAGTGCCCTCTCTTTGAACTACTTTTTGCATCATAGAAACAAAGGGCTTAGAGAAACCTAAAGTAACAATCTACTCCATTGTTAGTCTACAGGTTACTTAGATACTTCACCAAGAAATTGTGGTAATCATCATCAGAAATCTAGAGTTCTGGAGAGCTGGCTGACTCAGTCTTAAGGAAATTACTTTCATTCCTAAAAAACTATAACAGTATTTAATATTTTGTAGATAGCCTTAACGTTTGGCATGAATCATGAACCTCCTTAACTGATTCTTCCAAACAAACAGCAATGTCTGCATCAAAGACAAGCTATTTTATCTTTCCTTTGTGAGTTTTTAGGCATTACTGAACAGAAAGCCCTGTCTGCTTTACATATTATATATTGTGTTTTTGTTCATTTTCCCAGTGTATAAGCTTTGAATAGGATATATTTGGAAGTAGTCCTATAATATAGTTTATATTTCATAACTAAAGATGTGATGGAAGGATTTTTACTTTAACAGTGAGATTACTCCTAATTGCAATGTCAAGTTACTGATGTGTAGATTAAAATAAGGTCTTCTCTCAGTTCTTAAATTATCTGTTTTAAAAAATGTCTTCATTAGTCTGCATATTACTACTTTTTAATCTCAGTTTCAGAAGCAGTGTTGTTGAAAAGCAGGTGTTAGGAATGATTGTCAGTAACATTTTAGTACTAAGTAAGGCTTTACCCTTTGTCATTAACTTTTGCTTTGTTATCACAGCAGCAAGCAGAATTTATAAAGTTTTTAAACTATCATAATGTTTATACCCAAAACACAAAATTAATTTATATACAGTTAAAGTGATAGATAGATAAAGCACACAAAGGATAAAGATAATTATAACTTTGTCAGTAGGGTGTCATCTAGTGGTGAAATGAGGTAGAGTATATAAAGTTTGAAAACATTGAGACACAAATCGTGCTCAAAGTAGTATTGATATTTGTACCTCATTCTGGATATTCTTTAAAGAATTAACACACATCATAACACTGTTTTCCACCAGTGAAAATCAAATAAATCATAATTTTAATGTATATTTTAAAACCTATAAATGTGTTTATTTCCATTTCATTAACAATGTACTGTTTTACAGAATAACGATACTGAAGAAGAAGAAAGGTTATGGAGAGACCTTATTATGGAGAGAGTTACAAAATCAGCAGATGCTTGTCTTACAACTATCAACATTATGACATCCCCTAACATGCCAAAAGCTGTGTACATTGAGGATGTAATTGAAAGAGTTATACAGTACACTAAATTTCATTTACAGAATACACTTTATCCTCAGTATGATCCTGTTTACAGATTAGATCCTCATGGAGGTTAGTTCGTATAATATCAAAATTATTGTAAATTTTTGCCATGTTAGATGAGTCAAAATAGGACTTAAAATGGCACTAAAATTTTTGAATCATATAAGTTGTAATAAACACTGATTTTGATTATGGATTTGACTAGAATATAGTACTTGTTCAATCATAATTTCTTTAGGAACTACTTATATATAATAGAAGTTATTTCTACTTGTCAGGGAAAATCTCAGAAAATGCTGCCTTCTGGTTTCATTTATCATTTCCCCCTAATTTACCCAGAAAAGCAGTTGTCTACAAAATGGATTGATTCAAGATAAATACTCCTTTTGTTCTTAACCTTTATAAATTAACAATGAAATGTATACATTTGAAGGGAGTAAGGTCAAACTTGGGTTCCTGAATAATGAACTTGAAGATTTGTTGTATAATTGAAAATTAATTTAAAGGGAAATATAATCTTACTATCCTGCTCCAATGGAGAAAAGTAGAAATCAAGATAAATAATATTTTAGATACAAGGATTTAATAGCCCCTGAAGATTATCTGTTGCAAGAATGTTTCTAATAGAATATCTCTAGAGAGTAATTTTCTATTTTAATAAATAAAAAGCTTTATCTTCCAGATTCTGTTTTTATGTAGTTTAAAAATTGTGTTCTCTTAATTCAAAAACAGTTTGAGTACTGTTTATTAAAAATTATTAAAACTTGATGTTTTCCTTGTCTTGAATTTGTTTCATTTTAGGAGGCTTATTAAGTTCAAAAGCAAAACGGGCTAAATGTTCTACCCATAAGCAGAGAGTAATAGTAATGCTTTATAACAAAGTTTGTGACATTGTTAGCAGCTTATCAGAATTGCTAGAGATACAACTTCTTACAGACACAACAATTCTTCAGGTAAGTTTTTTTGGTAAGCATTTCGTATATTTCTAAACTAAATGATTGAGTCCAGTATAACCTAGCACACTCAATAATAAGACCAGCACTATATTATCAGTAATTTTTCCTATTAAGAGTATGTTATATCTAAATTGAAGAAATAAAACTTCAGGAGTTATAAAAAGACATTTTATCAGGAGACAGATAAATGTAGTGTAAATTCCAGACTCTAAATTCTTTGAAAGATAGGTTATATTTTCATGCAGATATTAAATGTTTGTTATTTCTTTATATTCCTGTGACATTTATAAACTCAAAAAGTAGAGATTAGAGTACTGATAGCTATGAAACAATGTACCTCCTGTATGTGCTAATGTGCTTTGAGGATGAAGAGGAACAGAGAAAAGAATAGATGCTGATTCGATGGCGGAAGAAAAAATGCCTTCTTAGTGTTTTCCAGTAAGCTTATGAATGTATTGGAATTAAGTAAGATAGAATGTTACTGAAATCAACTAATGTTGTATACTACTTACTCTTTTAAACAGGTTTCATCTATGGGAATAACACCATTTTTTGTGGAAAATGTCAGTGAACTACAGTTGTGTGCCATTAAGTTAGTCACTGCAGTAAGTATAATCAATTTGTATTTTTAGTTACCCCACAAATAAAACAATATTGATGTCATTTAATCCAAACTTCCAAAAAGTAATGATGATACCTGGTTTTCAGTACATTCATTTCAATCTAAGGACTGTTTTACTAAGTCTTATTAGACTTTATGAATTGAGGATTTATTTTTCTGTTTTGTTAATTTTTTGAGTTATTCTGTTTCTGTCACATTTAGAACGCTTCTAAATATTTGCAAATATTTCAGCTAATAATTCCTTGATATTTATAATAAAGTTAGAATTGTTTAAAATCATTTAAATCTTGTCTGTCTATAGCTAAGATATCATAGTCCTTTAAATGAAACTAGTGTACTCTTTGACTTCTATAAGAATGCTATAATTAATGATAGGAAAATTGAGCAACTTACCTTAGATACTGAAAACATTTTCATTCTAAATGGCAGGTAATTTTTTTAACCGCATGATATTATTTTTTGGTTTGTTTTCTATTAATTATAAGTTTAACTTGGAATCTTATAATTACTAAACAGGTATTCTCAAGATATGAAAAGCATAGGCAGTTAATTTTGGAAGAAATTTTTACTTCACTTGCAAGATTACCAACCAGCAAGAGGAGTTTAAGGAACTTCAGGTAATTAATTACAACAGAGGTCAAGCATAATGAAGAACCCCCATTATATTGAACTGTCGTACATTTATTCTTCATTCTGTCTGATTTATACTTTAATAATTAAAAACTAGGCATTTACATCAGAACAACATGAAGAATAGCTTAGATGTGTGAAATAACATGGCATATTTAGGGGGCTTAGAAAAGTTCACTGATTCTCAAAGGTAAAAGATCTGTGGAAGGGTCTTTCATAATTGGCACTGTTAACATTTTAGGCCATATAACATTTTGTTATTCTTAGCTGTCTAGTGCAATATAGGATGCTTAGCAGCGTCCCTGATCTCTACCCATTAGATGCCAATAGACACCCTTCCTCCTTCCACTTGTGGCAACCAAAATTATCTCCAGGCACTGGAGAGCAAAATCATTCCTTACTACAAACCACTAGTCAGTGCTATTGCAAATATGAGTCAAAAGAATCAGATCAGTTCAAAGAGGATTTTATAAGATTTTTTTGTCTCAAAAAAAAAACAAAGGTTACTCTTAATGGCAGTATGGAGAATAATCATGGAGATTAAATGCTCTTTAATCACTAAGCACACTGTTAATAAGGAATGTTATCCACTGCTATGGTCAGCATTATTGTCTTTGCCATCATAGATAATCACCGGAATTATCTTAATATTCCTGAGTGATTAAAAGTGTTGACGTGGCATATAGGATTATTTTTAAGATTGCTTTGAAGACTTCTCTAAAATAATTATTTTATCTTAATCGTTTTTTGGACTAATTGTATACTGATAAACATTTATTGTCTGTTAAACCTGAAGAAAAACTATCAACATATAAAAGAATGCTTAGATTTTTACAATATCTGTAGAACAAAAGATGTGGACATTGATTTTTTATAATCTATACTACCAACACTAGCACAGATGATCAAAAGCTGTAGCAGATTTTAATACCAAATGAATAACAGATTCAACAGATGAGTAGCAAAATATATGGGCATTTGGAAACTTTGAAGACTTTTATCATTTTCGAAATCATTTTGAGAAATATTTAGTATTTTATTATGAATTTTTATCTGCAGTGTAGGTAAAGCATAGAAGTTTTTGTTAATACTGTATTTTTCCTTTGACTGTTTTAATTATCTGAGCATGCCTAGGCATTTACTTGATGTTTTTGCTAACTTATGACAAATAATTACACATAAGAACACTATTATAAACGCTAAAATCATGCCTAGAAATATTGGCAAACAAAGTATCGTGAAACTTTCAGACAATAGATGACATCTAAATGAGAGCATCTTGATACTCCATACAAGTTTTTTTTCTTCATTAAAGGTTAAACAGTAGTGATATGGATGGAGAACCTATGTATATTCAGATGGTTACAGCACTGGTTTTACAACTTATTCAGTGTGTGGTACACTTACCATCATCAGAGAAGGACTCTAATGCAGAAGAAGATTCAAATAAAAAAGTAAGGAATCTATTAAAGGTTTACAACTGTACGTTATTGAAGGAAACATCTGTATTCTCTGTCATTCTCATAAAACGGAAATTCTTTTTTTTTTCCTTCTGTCTTTTTGAGATGGAGTCCTGCTCTGTCACCTAGGCTGGAGTGCAGTGGCACGATCTCAGCTCACTGCAACTTCTGCCTCCCAGGTTCAAGCTATTCTCCTGCCCCAGCCTCCTGAGTAGCTGGGATTACAGGCACATACCACCACGCCCAGCTAATTTTTGTATTTTTAGTAGAGACAAGGTTTCACCATGTTGGTCAGGCTGGTCTCGAACTCCTGACCTCGTGGTCCACCCTCCTCAGCCTCCCAAAGTACTGGGGTTAGAGGCGTGAGCCACTGTACCTGGCCAAAACTGGTGTTCTTAAGTAGAGGTTCATGGCTGGGCTTTAAGGTTCTTTTAGAGCACTAGACGTGGTGTTGGAAGAGTTGAGTTCTGGGTCTATCTACCAGTCATAAAACATATAAATCATTTTAATCTTTCTGAGTTCATTCTTCAGCTGTAAAATGGGGGTGATAATACTTATCAAAACTACTATACCAGGTTGTAAGGGTCAGTGAGATATTAAATGTGAAACTGAATAAGACACTATGTAATATATGTGCATGTTGGGTATCCCTGATCCAAAAATCTGGAATCGGAAATGCTCCAAAATCTGAAACTTTTTGAGTACCAAAATGATACTCAAAGGAAATATTCATTAGGGCATTTTGCATTTCAGATTTTCAGATTAGGGATACTGAACCCGTATATAAATGCATAACATAGGATTATAATAACATTAAATTCATGTGGAAAATGAGTTTATTCCCTCCCTAATAGGTAGCTCATGCTGAAGATTTGCTTTTGGTTTTATAGCTTTTGGAGATGTTTAGAATTTTTCCAAGTGTATACTTTTACCTCAACAAAAGTTTAAGAGAAACAAATAATTTTGTTTATCTACTGTTAGAGCCAAGCATATGTGTGTATCTTTTGGGGAATAATGATAAATATATAATAATTATTAATAACTGGACAGGCACTTTGGCTCATGCCCATAATCCCAGCACTTTGCGAGGTCAGGGCGGGCAGATTGCTTGAGGCCAGGAGTTCAAGACCAGCTTGGGCAACATGACAAAACCCTGTCTCTACAAAAAATACACAAATTAGCTGGTCGTGGTGGTATGCACCTGTCATCCCAGCTACTCAGAAGGCTGAAACGGGAGGGTCGATCGAGCCTTGAGAGATCGAGACTCAGTGAGCCAAGATTGTGCCACTGCACTCCGGCCTAGGTGACAGAATGAGACCCTGTCTAAAAATGAATGAACGAAAGAAAGAAAGTCAAATATTACCTGAAAAGTTCAGATCCTCTTTATTTCTCCCATCCCAATCCCATTGTTTGTCTCTAGTCTTCCTTTCCTAACCAGTGGTGACAAGTATGATGAATATGTTTGTTTCTTTCTTTTAATTATTTTTATGTAAATTCGATATACAAGTATTTCATTTTTAAAATTTACGTAAAGGACAGTGATGACATATTTACAGCTAATTTTTTTCACTCAGCATCACTTTTAATACATATAACTCATACTAGATTGTTTTTTTACTTGAATTAAAAACACCATATCATAGAATCACAACTTAGAGCAAAAGTTTCTCTAGATATACTTAGAAGTAGAATTAAGATAGTATACATGCATTAACTTTACTGGAAGTTGTCAATTTGCTTACTAAAGGGGTGTTTCAGTTTATAGCCCTACTTCTTACTTAAAATTATGGTCGTTGAGAAATACTCATGTTATTTTGCATTTTCCTGGCTATTAGTGAGCTTGAGCCCCTTTTCCTGTAGTTATTTGTCTGTTGGATTTTTATAACTATGAATTGACTATTTATATCCTAATCTTTAAATTTCTGATGAAGGCGTTGAATTTTTTTTTTTATTGTATGGATTATGTGTTTCTTAAACTTTGAGGTTGATATATGTTTTCTAAATTCTTTTTGTATTTTCAATCCATTTCTTTCTGTTCTGACCAGAAACAACTATTGATATTAAATTTGTTAACCGCATTTGTTACTGTTACATATTTTAATAACACTCTATCTGTATTTTTATTTGTTTCTATAAAGTTTTAAAATATGCTTAGTGTGCTAATTTTGGCTTCTGTCTTTATATATAATAGAATATTTTAAGCATTTTAGTATTTAAATGTATTACCCCTCTTCAGTAGTAACATGACAATAGCAACAGGGCTAACTTATTGATTATTGTATCTTTATAAACTCATTTTTTTTAATTCTAGATTGACCAGGATGTTGTCATTACCAACTCTTATGAAACAGCTATGCGAACAGCCCAAAACTTCCTCTCCATCTTCCTTAAAAAGTGAGTAACATTAATATAAATCTGGTTTTTCTTTCCACAGTGTAGAGAATAGTTCGTTTTTTAAAAAAAGATGAATCCAATTTCCTGCCATAATCTGAACCTTGAATACATCTTCCTGACCCTTGGTTTCTTCATCTTTAAAATGAGGCAATTGGAGTATTAAAAATCTGAAATTGGTATGGGACTACGGGGGGAAAAAATCTAAAATTTTGTGAATTTGCTTATCTGTTAGACTCCAGAAATTAAAGTACTAGATTAAAATTCTGTAATTTGTCTTCAGTAAATTTTGGAGAATTTTCCTATGGTACCTGAATAGGAAAGTTTGTGAAGAGATGTTATTTAGCCTCCATCAGAATTTTTTTTTTTTCTTTTAATGAGACGGAGTTTCGCTCTTGGTGCCCAGGCTGGTGTGCAATGGTGCGATCTCTGCTCATCTCAACCTCCACCTTCCAGGTTCAAGCGATTCTCCTGCCTCAGCCTCCCAAGTAGGTGGGATTACAGGCATGCACCACCATGCCCCGCTAATTTTTGTATTTTTTGTAGAGACGGGGTTTCCCCACGTTGGTCAGGCTGGTCTCAAACTCCCGACCTCTGGTGATCCACCCGCCCTGACCTCCCAAAGTGCTGGGATTACAGGTGTGAGCCACCGCACCCAGCCTAGCCTCCATAAGAATTTATGGTGATCTTGGCCGGGTGCCATGGCTCACGCCTGTAATCCCAGCACTTTGGGAGGCCGAGGCAGGCGGATTACAAGGTCAGGAGTTCGAGACCAGCCTGACCAACATGGTGAAACCCCATCTCTACTAAAAATACAAAAAATTTAAAAATTAGTGAGACATGGTGGTGCACACCTGTAGTCCCAGCTACTTGGGAGGCTGAGGCAGGAGAATCACTGGAACCTGGAAGATGGAGGGTGGCTGTAAGCCGAGATCACACCACTGCACTCCAGCTTGGGTGAGAGCGAGACTCCATCTCAAAAAAAAAAAAAAAGAAGAATTTGTGGTAATCTTGTAGGTAGAAAAACAGTGGTCATTTTTTTTTAAATGTGTTTCACTTGCAAGAAAGTAATATTAGTTTTGGTTAATGAATTCCCTTTAATTAAGGAGAAAGTGGAGTTTGTGAAATAGACTCATTTAAAGCCATATTTTATTTAATGTACTTTTATATATCTTGTTACTAAACATAGAGAAAAGAAAACTTAGCTAACAATTTCAGTCATGTTGGTAGACAGATGACTGACATGTTGTCACCTAAATTGACATCCTTTTCATTGTTTTTGAACAGATGTGGTAGTAAGCAAGGTGAAGAAGATTACAGACCACTGTTTGAAAATTTTGTTCAAGACCTTCTTTCAACAGTCAATAAGCCTGAATGGCCAGCTGCTGAACTACTCCTTAGTTTGTTAGGGAGACTGTTGGTAAGAGTATAGCATTTAAAGATTATTAGATTACTAGAAGACAACATAATGAGGATGTACTCTGATTCACAGATGATGAATTCTTTAAAAATGTGTAAGGAAATATGAACATTGCATCTCTTTTTGCATGTGCATAACTGTACACAATATTGTCAGTACCTTGTAGAAAATTTTCAAATGTTGTGAAGTTTGGTGCTTTCATTTCATTACATAAGATAAGAAAACAGTGCTTTAACAATTTTTTTTGTTGGGGGGGAATGTTATATTGTTAAAAGTATCTCAACAGTGAGTCATAAGTTACTCATTTCAAAGCATGAAAATGATTAATGTAGACTCCTTATCATCTTTAAGAGTATTTATACAAATACATGGCATTTTGTAATCCTCATGTAATGCAGTAGGTAAATGCAAAGAAATACTGTGACTCTCTTTATTTTTAAACTACATTTGAACTTGCACAATACACATTGTTACAAAGCTTCTGGGACCTTTTGTGGATGGGAAAATATGTTAATACTATTCTGAAACTATAATAACTTTTTATAGGCATCAGAATTCCATCCTCAGAAATTTGTATTCAGTAATACCCCATTTTGTGCAAATATACAGTGGAGCCTACATATTTAAAGAGTTATGTTGTTCTTAAGGAAGTTTAATCTGTAATTTTTTTAGTCACATGAAAATGTTCAGATTCCAGAAAATCAAAAGGCAAAAATGGCTTTATGGGACAGTATCACAGGGGGAAAAAAAAGTTTAAATTTTAAATTATACAATTTAGATTGGGAATTTATATGATAAATTGCTATTTAAAATATATTGTTATAAATTATTAAATCAAAAACTATTTTGATATTTAGGTTCATCAGTTCAGTAACAAGTCAACAGAGATGGCTTTAAGAGTGGCATCTCTTGATTACCTTGGAACCGTTGCTGCACGGCTGAGGAAAGATGCTGTTACAAGCAAAATGGATCAAGGATCTATAGAACGCATTTTAAAACAGGTACTAAGATACAGGATTAAAATTGTGGGAATAAATAATAGTTATTTTCTTTGGATGTCCTTCCATTACTTTTGCATTTCATTTTGTGGATTCAAAGTAAGATTTTTACTTCTAAAAGTGGACTTTTCAAAGCCCCAGTGAGAAATTTTAAGACCCGAGAACGAATTGTTTAGTCTAACAGGGACTTCTGAATGGTTCATATAAATCATTTACTTTCTTTTTGTGAAGTACTCTTAATAATGTATAATGGTGTTTTATATTTGATTTAACATAAATTTTATTTAAGTTTTTAATTTACTGAATGGTGATTTAGCATACCCAATAAGATTGTTTTGTACTTTTGAATGTTATGTATCTTCTCATACCATGGAGATGTGAGGAGAGCTTTTTTATACTTTATTAGAGAGTTTTCATATGGGGGGAAAAAGTGTTTTATTGCTTTTTTTTTTTTTTAATGTGGATAAGGTGGTAGTAATAAAGTTATGTGAGAAAACTGGTGAGGAAATGATTTCTAATCCTACTGTATACAACTTCTGTTTTCATTTTTTCTAGTCTTTTTTTATGCTCATAATCATATCCATGTTGGTAGAAATGCCTCTAATTTTTTTTTGCTATAGTTCATGTTTTGAAATAATTTCAACCTTAGAGAAAAATTGTAGGAATACTACAAAGAACTCCCGTAAAAACTTCTTGCAAATTCCTCAATTATTGACAATTTACAAAATTTGCTTTATCATCTTTCAAAATATAGATGTATGTGTGTCTGTATATGCATTTATTTAAAATTTTGTTTTGAACCACTTGGAAGTTGCAGACGTGATTCCCTCTTTACCCCTGAATTCTCTAATGCAGTGATTTTCAAAGTGTGATCCCCTTGACAAGTAGCACCAATATTAAAATCACCTGGCAACTAACAAGTACATTTCTAACAAAAATACAAATTCTTAGGACCCTCCCTGGACCTACTGAATCAAAAACTCTTGGTTTAACAAGCCCTCCAGGTGATTCTAATGAGTGAATGCTGAAGCTTGGGAGCCACTGCTTAGTGTATATTTCTGCAAACAAGAGCTCTCACTTAAATATCTATAGTACAATTATCAAAAGCAAAAAACTATCATTAATATAATATTAACATCTAATATAATACTACAGTACCTACTCTGGTAAATTATAATTTGTTGCTGTCATTATTTTAATGCTCAAATCATCCTAGATTTGATCAATGAGAACCCTTTGAAGCTGGCTTTTATGTCCTTTTGATATGTTCCCATCATAATTTGAGGGCTTGCTTTCTAGAACAAAAAGGTGTTTCAGGCAGATCTTTTACCTTCCCTACCCTAGCACTGGGATCAGCTGTTTCTCCTAGGAATCTTGGTTCCTTTTATTGGTGAATTGTAATGTAGAAACGAAGATCTAGTTACTGGATGACTTACTGTATTTCTTAAAGTGGGCCTGGAACCTCTTATTGCCATGTATGGCTATATTGATTATACATTGTGCAACTCAAGGGGAAGGATCATTTGTAAATTTTCATGACTCTCAACGCGTATTTCCAAAAGCAAATTCTTCCTACCTCTGAAGATTTAACACATTTTTCTGATCATTTTTATGTCAACTACCTATGAGCTCTTTTTTTAAAAAAATGACATGTAGTTCATAAAAATAAAGACTGGGTGCAGTGGCTTAAACCTATAATCTCAGGAGGGTGGATTATTTGAGATCAGGAGTTCAAGACCAGCTTGGTCAACATGGTGAAACCCTGTTTCTACTAAAAATACAAAAATTAGCCAGTCATTGTGGACCATGCCTGTAGTCACAGCTACTAGGGAGTCTGAGGCAGGAGAATTGTATTAACCCAGGAGGCAGAGGTTGCAGTGAGCCAAGATAGTGCCACTGGACTCCAGCCTGGGCAACAGAGTGAAACTCCATCTCAAAAAAAGTAAAACAAAAAAGGCAAACTTCAGCTACCAATATATAATATTTTTCAGAAATACTATTTTTCTGTTTCCTTTTAGTTAACTGTGGTTGTATTTTCATTTTTAATATCAGTTTTTCCCTGAGATTTGTGTTTACAATTAGATGATTTATAAAAGCACACCAGTAATACCTTGTTTTGTTCTTATTTGGTTTATTCTATAGGTTTCAGGAGGGGAAGATGAAATCCAACAATTACAAAAAGCCTTGCTTGATTACTTGGATGAAAACACTGAGACTGATCCTTCACTAGTGGTAGGATTGTTTTCCCCTTTTTTGGAGATATTAAATGTTTATTTAAATTGGGTTTAAGAAAATTGGGAGGTAGGATGATGAAGAGGAAAACTTAAGTTGTTTGGAATATTTATCTTCAAAACAAAGGGATACTTGATAATCTAAACAGAAAAGAATGCTTTGGGTTGATTTGTCTTATATGGAATTCTGGTTAAGGATACTGTACTGTCCTAAAATTGTGTGACAAGAGAAATATTTGGAAGTCTTTCCATAAGTGATCTTTGAGACTATGCTAGGTCATTGGTTCTCAGAGTAAGTATGGGCCAAGTGGTACATGAGATGATCTATAAGCCTGTAAAAATAAACTATTGGATTTTTATATATTTTTTTTAAATATAATTTTACTTTTATTTCATGTATGTTACATAATATAACCAAAATGTTAGTATAAGAGGTTCATGTACAAAATTTATAAACTGTTATTTGAGAACATTATACATAGAGGTATTTGATTTTATTTTTTAACTGATGGGATATGTAATTGAAAGAAATGGGATACCACTAAGCTATTCAGCCAGATACTGCAGGTTTTCAGTTTGTATTCAAATGAACAGATTTACAGGTGTGTCTCAGTGTTAAACTATTTCAGTGACAGTTGTCTTGTGTGTTTCTTGGAGAACTAACATTTGAAAACAGATGAATTCTTCTATCTTCAGCATTTTATCCAGTTGATATAAACTTTCCTAGTTGACCCATCATCTAATTTTGTCATGATATTGTCCTTGATTAAGTAGTTGATAATAGTATTCTATATTTAATACACTTGTGTTTATCAAATTATCTTGACATCATTAAGTATTGGAACATAGTGAAATAATAAGTTTTCTAACATTTAGGATATTCTAAATTTTCTGGCTTTCTTAAAATCTGTTTTTATCACATGGAAGTTGTTATAAAGTAAACTTTAATATTTGTATTCCTGTAATGTGAGCACTCCAACTTTATTACTTAACTTGGAAATCTTGTTGCTAATTTCATCAAGCTCAAGTCTGTCTAATTTCTTTCCAGTTTTCTCGTAAATTTTATATAGCCCAGTGGTTTCGAGACACGACTCTGGAAACAGAAAAAGCAATGAAATCACAAAAAGATGAAGAATCATCTGAAGGAACACATCATGCAAAGGAAATTGAGACAACTGGCCAAATTATGCATCGAGCTGAAAACCGAAAAAAGTTTCTTAGAAGCATTATCAAAACCACACCTTCTCAGTTTAGCACATTAAAGTAAGATCCAAGGAGAAAACAGTTTACATTTATCTCCTTGATATCTAGATACCTAAGTTACAAAAAAGAAAAATAAATTTTTAATGACTTTTTGTTGCAGGATGAACTCTGATACTGTGGACTACGATGATGCTTGCTTGATTGTTCGATACTTGGCCTCCATGAGGCCGTTTGCCCAGAGCTTTGATATTTATTTGACACAGGTAAACTGGACAAGAATTCCTTATACAGTGATGTTGATTTTTCTGATTCCGGATGCTTTGTGAGTAGTATATAATGTCATTCATTGTTGAGTACAGTACTCAAAAGATCATAGATGTAGTGTTTGTTTTAAGGTTTTGTATTAAAATGTCCAACCAGGTGCAGTGGCTCAGGCCTGTAATCCCAACACTTTGGGAAGCCAAGGCAGGTGGATCACCTGAGGTCAGGAGTTCGAGACCAACCTGACAAACATGATGAAACCCCGTCTCTACTAAAAATACAAAAATTAACTGGGCGTGGTGGCACGCATCTGTAATCCCAGCTACTCAGGAGGCTGAGGCTGGAGAATCACTTGACCCTGGAAGGTGGAAGTTGCAGTGAGCCGAGATCATGCCATTGCACTCCAACCTAGGCAACAAGAGGGAAACTCCATCTCAAAACAAAAGTCCTTGTTCTACATCCCTTTTACATATTCTTGTTTTACAAATAAACTGATACATATATATTTGTATGAATGCACACACATATGGTGTCAGTAGAGTAAGTGACATTATAAAAACATTTAACTAAATCCCAGCACTTTGGGAAGCCAAGGCAGGCAGATCATGAGGTCAGGAGATCAAGACCTTCCTGGCTAACACAGTGAAACCCTGTCTCTACTAAAAATACAAAAAATTAGCTGCCGTGGTGGCACGTGCCTGTAATCCCAGCTACTCAGGAGTCTGAGGCAGGAGAATCGCTTGAACCCAGGATACAGAGGTTGCAGGGAGCCAAGATCACGCCACTGCACTCCAGCCTGGGCAACGGAGCGAGACTCCATCCCAAAAAAATAAAATAAAATAATAAAATAAGATACAAAATATTCAACTACCAAATTATGATTTAAATGACACTAAATATCTTTGATTCAAGTTACACATAGCAAGGTTTTAGTGGGGCTACAGGTTCTTCAAATGAAGCATAACAATTAAAAAACAGGTTTAATTGGATAAAGGAAAGGCTCCAAAGTATGGACTGTATACTTAACACCTGTACTGATCTTTAAGTTACACTTTCAATCAGTAGAAAAGATCCTTTACTCATTTATATACAGATTAAAGAGAGGTAAATAATAGATTTGTTTTCTTTTGCATGTTTTCATGCTATTTTAAATTATATTTTATGTATTCTAAAATTTACGAAAATGTCAATGTTTGCTTGGCAGATCTTACGAGTTCTTGGTGAAAATGCAATTGCTGTTCGAACAAAAGCCATGAAGTGTTTGTCTGAGGTTGTTGCTGTAGACCCCAGTATTCTAGCAAGGGTAAAGAGCAAAAATGATTCTTTCTTTTCTATTCAAATTGGAATATTCACTCTATTTAGGTATAAATTGCTTTTTTTTCTTCATTTTTCTTTAGCTTGATATGCAACGAGGTGTTCATGGACGATTGATGGATAATTCGACTAGTGTCCGAGAAGCAGCAGTAGAATTACTAGGTCGATTTGTCCTTTGTCGACCTCAGCTTGCTGAACAGTATTATGATATGCTGATTGAAAGAATATTGGTATGTTTGTCATTTTTATAATGATTCATGAATATAATTTTGCCGTTCAAGTATCATGTTTTGTTTTAAAGTGTTAAGCTAGAAAAATAAATGTACCAATTATATATTTATATTGTCTAATTTATGAATTATTGCCACTTTCTAAACAAGTGCATATTTTCAAGAATAGCCCTTGCAGTATCATAAAACAAATCATTGGTAATAATTGGATTCCTTTTTTCAGTTGCTATTTCTTTTTAATTACACCAGTTTACAATGAGTAGATGATAGGAACCACATGGGATAGTTAAATGTTTTTGAACAAGAATCTAGAGTGATTTTATGTATATATGTATGTATGTATATATATAAACAAGAAGAATTATTTCAGTGAGAGACAAGTACAGAACGTTGGTATCTGACAATATTTTTGGATGCCTTATGTGCATCTTCTTGTTTCCTTAAAGCTGAGTAATGATGAGCTCAGATACCTACAAGTTAAGCCCAAAAGTTCTTTGAGGTTTAAGAGCAAACTTAAGAAGTTCTGCATACATCATGGAATTCTCTGGCTCTGAAGCATCTTTCTGAAAAATAAAAGGAAACATTGGCATTAGGAAATATCTGTGGAATCTCCACACTACTCACTGCAGGCATATTGACTTACTCAACATAGATGTACTAGTGCACAAAATCAAGTATTATCTCAATGACAAGAGTTTATTTTGTCACCCTTGGCCTAGTATCAGAACATTGTGTGACAGAAGTGTAGAGTAATTTTTAGCTTCAACTAGGCATAAATCTTGGTTAAGAAACAAATAATTTAGAGAAAGGCTGGAAAATTTTTTTTCCTTCTTAGGGCTTCCATCACAGGATTCCCAAATATCTAATGAACTCTGGTATTGGTAACCCTAGTAAAATATCCTAAAATATTTTGGGAATTGCTAAAATCACATAATGGAGATTAATAATTTTGCACACTACATGTCTGATGCTTTTTATTTTTAAAACTCTAAATATGAAAGTTTGTTAAGGAAAAATAGTACAGTGAACACCCTTGTACCTACCTCCATACTTCATCTGTACTTTCTGCTAAATTATTTTAAGTCAAATATTTTTTACTGCTTTTCTTGTGAACACTTCAGTTTGAATCACCAAAAAAATGATACTGTGCTATATAAACAAAACCATTATCTCACCCAAATTAACACTCTCTATTATCATCTGAATACTAGTTCTTAGATCCTCCGATGTCCTAAAAATGTTTTTTCATTCTCCTTTTTTAAGAATCAGAATTCAGTCAAAGGTAATATGTTGCATTTGGGGGTCATGTCTTAAAATTGAAGACTATATTCTTTTTTTTTTTTTCTTTTTTACATACTTCCCATATGACATTGACTGGTTAAAAAGGCCTGATCCTTTGTTACTTTCCCATGCTTTG
Source organism: Macaca thibetana thibetana (assembly GCF_024542745.1). NCBI lineage: Eukaryota > Metazoa > Chordata > Mammalia > Primates > Cercopithecidae > Macaca > Macaca thibetana. Next base: position 138,056,756 of record NC_065583.1, read on the forward strand.
TTTAATTTAACTTGTGTTTTGTATCTCTTACAAACCATAAGATAGGCCAGGCGCAGTGCCTCATGCCTGTAATCCCAGCTCTTTGGGAGGCTGAGGCAGGTGTATCATCAAAGATCAGGAGTTTGAGACCAGCCTGGCCAACATGGTGAAACACTGTTTCTACTAAAAATACAAAAATTAGGTAGGCATGGTGGTATGCGCCTGTAATCCCAGCTACCTGGGAGGCTGAGGCAGGAGAATCACTTGAGCCTGGGAGGCAGAGGTTGCAGTGAGCTGAGATTGCACCATTGTACCCCAGCCTGGGCGACAAGAGCAAAACTCCATCTCAAAAAAAAAAAAGAAATAACCATAAGATAATGCCAAAGGTTTGATTAGATTCAGGTTAAACATTTTTATGAAGTCACTTTATAAGTGATACTTCATGTGCTGTTTAAGTGCCAGACACTATATTAAAGCTTATGTTTGTTTTCTAATTTAATTTTTACAAGCGTATACTTCTAGTCTTGTGTCCAGGGCTTAACTATAAAATATGTTTCTGTATATTAGATATCATACTTTAAAAGTAAAGACAATATAATAACACATTTATAGTAGCAGTAAGAAAGCATGTAAAGAGCAAATATGTCAAATGTGTTTATCATGTTAACAAATAGCGAACATACTGCGTGTGGATACGTATTTTCTAATTTCACACACAAGGCATCTCAATTTTTCTGACACTTAAAAATACCTTTCTGTTTTTAGGATACTGGTATCAGTGTCAGGAAAAGAGTAATAAAGATTCTCAGAGACATTTGTATTGAACAGCCAACTTTTCCAAAAATCACAGAAATGTGTGTAAAAATGATTCGCAGAGTCAATGATGAAGAGGGCATTAAGGTAATGTTGACTTTTAAATTTATTTTTCATTAATGTTTAAAATAAGTTAAATGTTTATTGCACCTAAATGTTGATTTTAAATATATCCAAAAACTTTACAGTGAGTCGTTTTTAGTTTATAAACTTAAGAAAAATACTTTAATACTTTTTTGTTTCTAGATTTTTATTTTAATTATTATAATCTGATCTTAACCAACCAGTTCCACAATGGTAATATCTATTTAAGACTGACCATAGTAGCTCATGCCTATAATCCCAGCACTTTGGGAGGCCAAGGCAGGAGAATGGCTTGAGGCCAGGAGTTGAAGATCAGCCTGGGCAACATAGTAAGAATCCTATTTCTATAAAAATTAAAATAATGAAAATAATTTTTAAAAATTTCGCCAAACATAGTAGAGCATGCTTGTAGTTCCAGCTACACTAGAGACTGACACAGGAAGATTACTTGAGCCCAGGAATTCAAGGCTGCAGTGAGCTATAATCTTGCTGCTGCACTCCTGCCTGGGCAACAGAGTGAGACTCCATCTCAAAAAATGTGCATGTGTGTGTTAATTGACTTATTGATTGTTATTATAGAGATTGCATTATATTCAAAGGTTTCTCATGGATTATTTTAATTTTCAAATGTTATGTTTTTACTTTTCTAAATTATTAGATACTTTGTTTCATTATGTTAAGTGAAATAAGCCAGACACAGAAAATAGCACATATTTTCACTCATATGTGGAAACTTTAAAAAAATTTGTCTCATAGTGATAAAGAATAGAATGATGGTTAGCAGAGGGAGGGAAGGGTTGTGAGGGGTTGAATAAAGAGGGGTTGGGTCACGGTTATCAAAAATACACCTAGAAGGAATAAAATTTGGTGTTCAGTAGCACAATAGGGTGACTATAGTTAACAATAATTTATTATACATTTCAAAATAACTAGAAGAGTGGAAATGGAATGTTCCTAACACAAAGAAATGATAAATGCTTGAGGTGATGGATACCCCAGTTACCCTTATTTGATCATTATACATTGTATGCTTGTATCAAAAGGTCAAATATACTTCATAAATGTGTACAGCTGTTATATATACATAAAAATTTTAGTCCTAAATTCATTAGTAAAATTTACATTTATATGTAATAATATATATAATTGTTCCTTTTTTTAAGTTTAGCAAACACTGTAACAACTTCTTCTCCAAAAGCAGTAAATATATTTTTTAGTTTGATCATAAACATTTGAGTGTATAGTATGAAGAAGTTCCAGGCTAGGGATAGTATCACCCATTCGTCTTGTTTAAAATCTTTACCAAATTGAAAAATTTTATAGTTTTGAGAAATTGGTAGTTTTAGAAAAAACTGAGGAAATTAATACCAGAAATTCCTGGCAATTTCTGTTTTGATTAGTTATTTATAGCTTTGTGTTGGGCCTAATGATAATTTGGAATTGTGAAATTGCCATATTTGTTATAATTAGTTAATTTGAAATTTCTCTTTCTTCTAGAAATTAGTAAATGAAACATTCCAGAAACTCTGGTTTACTCCAACTCCACACAATGACAAAGAAGCAATGACAAGGAAAATTTTAAACATTACCGATGTGGTAAGAAGGACTGGAACAAGGGTGTGGTCACTGTTGATCCAGACCTAATTGAGGCCTACGTGTCTTATGAAGGAAGAGACAATAATGAGATATTTCATTAATCTTGACATTTCGTACTGCTGCCTTTACTTTATATTTCTGGAGATGCTCAAGGGATGCAAGTAACATGTCGTTGACGTTTCCATATAGCCCTACTTCTTGGCATTAATTGATGTAAACACTGATACTGAGATTTTCCTATTCCTCCAGCAATTAAAAACAGGGAGGGAAAGGAGAAATGGAAGAACAGATACAATCGCCCAAGGGTAATAATCTGCAAAGATAGTAATGCCTACTTTTTTCAGAAATTATGAATATAGATTAGCTAAATTTTTTTATTATGCATAAGCTATACATTTTGTGTTTTTAATATAAGAAATTTTTGCCAGTCACAGTGGCATATGCCTATAATCCCAGCTGCCCAGGAGTCTGAGACGGGGGATCAGGAGATCCTTGAACCAGGAGTTCAAAGCTGCAGTATACTGTAATCATGCCTATGAATAGGCGCTACACTCCAGCCTGGGCAATATAATAGCAAGATACCTCAAAAAAAAAAAAAGAAAAGAAAAGAAAAGAAATTCTGTATATTCAATTACATCATCTTCTAAATTTCTATTGATGTCTTTAAAATGTGCCATCTAGAAGGGTAATAAGAAACAAATATTTTTGTTCTTAATGTTTAAGATATTACAGATTTTTCTCACAGACTGTAGTTCAAGTTATTGTGCCATTTTAAACTTGTGCCACTTTAAACATTTAGTGCCATATTAAACTTCAATATATTTAACTAATTTCTTCAATGTTTTCCAAGGTATTTTTAGAATAAAGTTCTATAACATTGGTAAATGGTTGTGTTACTGAAAAAATAGTTTCATTTAAAAATAAACTTTTGAATTGAGAGAATTGAAACATGTTTCAGGCTAAAGCATAACAAAAGTGTATGTTATTCAGATTTTTAAATATATTTCTAACTTTGATACTTTTCATCACCCCTTAGGTTGCAGCATGCAGAGATACTGGATATGACTGGTTTGAGCAACTCCTTCAAAATGTGAGTGTTCTTTTGACTCCTGGTAACATAAAATTTAATAGGTTATTTTGTTTTGTTTTGTTTTGTTTGACTATGATTTAAAAGAACCTTTTGAGTTCTTTTGATAGGGAAAATTTATTTCAATGTGTTAGGCTGGATGATTTTGTTAATTTCTCTAATTCAGCTGCCTAGTTTTTTTGTTTGTTTGTTTGTTTGTTTTTTGAGATGGAGTCTCGCTGTCTCACTGTCACCCAGGCTGGAGTGCAGTGGCATAATCTTGGTTCACTTCAACCTCCACCTCCTGGGTTCAAGCAGTTCTCCTGCCTCAGACTCCAGAGTAGCTAGGATTACAGGTGTCTGCCACCACGCCCGGCTAATTTTTGTATTTTTAGTAGAGACGGGGTTTCACCATGTTGGCCACGCTGGTCTCAAACTCCTGACCTCAGGTGATCTGCCTGCCTCGGCCTCCCAAAGTGCTGGGATTATAGGCATGAGCCACACTGCACCTGGCCTTCAGTTGCCTATCATAGAAGTAAGTTTTCTGAATCATTAACTAAAATTCTATCTTACTTTCTTTCCAGATAATTTTTTTCTTTAATCTCTGTACCTAATAGATGCAAGATTTATAAATGTATCAATATATTGCATTAAAAATATAATTACGTGATTTAGTATGTTATGCATAGAATTTCCTTTAGTAGTACAGAGTCAAACCACAACTAGTGGTTTTTTTTAAGTTTCATAAAAGGAAATGTTTGTCTCCCTGTGAGTTGTTAAATTTTTTATTTTAGAAAATTTCACATAGGCAGAAATATCCATCACCCGCTTCAAAAATTGTCAGCATTTTCCCAGTCTTGTTATAGCTATCCTTCCCCTATCTGGTTTTCTCCTTTTCTTTCTTTCTTCTTTTGTTTTCCGTAATCCTTTTTTTCTTTTTTTTTTTTTTGGGGAGACGGAATCTCACTCTGTCGCCCAAACTGGAGTGCAGTGGCACCATCTCAGCCGGCTCACTGCAACCTCCGCCTCCCAAGTTCAAGGGGTTCTCCTACCTCAGCCTCCCAAGTAGCTGGGGTACAGGCACTTGCCACCACACCCAGCTAATTTTTGTATTTTTAGTAGAGATGAAGTTTCGTCGTGTTGGCCAGGCTGGTCTCAAACTCCTGACCTCAGGTGATCTACCCACCTCGGCCTCCCCAAGTGCTGAGATTACAGACATGAGCCACCATGCCCAGCCTGTAATACTTTTAAAACAAATGCCAAACTTTATATTATCTCACTCATAGATACTTTAGCATCTATCTATCTGTAGCAGATAATGACTTTAAAAAAAAAAAAAAAGAATATTATCATTTATATCAAAATAGTAATGCATTATTCCATAACTAATACCTATTCAGTGTTCATATTTTCCTGTCTCAAAATGTATTTTTATAGTTGGTTTGCAGTTGCTTTGGTTGATATACTCTTAAGTCTCTTATAATAGTTTGCCCCTTATCTCCCTTTTCTCATGCCACTTGTATGTTTTTCTGTAGAATCTCCCACATTCTGGATTTAATAGGTCACTTTTTTTCTGGTGTCATTTAAGTTGTTCCTCCATCCACCAGTTTTCAAGTAAACTCTTAGTGAAATCTAGAGGCTTAATATGATTAAAGTTCAATTTTTAATCTGGGAGACAGATACCTCATAGGTGGTGGTGAATATTATTGCATCACAGCAGGAAGCACATGTCTAGTTGTCCCATTTTCAGTGATTGATCTTCGATGAATTTAAGTGATGATATACAGTCATGTAACCTCCAACACAATGAACATACAGGATATTACCCTAAAAAACTTCCTCATGCCTTTTTGCAGTTGATCCTCTCTTCCTGGCCCTAGAAAAGTATTGATCTACTTTTTGTCACTATAGTTGTACGTTTTTAGAAGTTCATATCAATGGAATCATACAGTATGCAATCTTGTGTTTGACTTTTTAAACATAGAATGTTGATTCATTCTTGTTGCTAATATATTAATATACCTTTTTATTGCTGAGTAGTTTCAATGGCATGGATATATCATAATTTCATTATTCACCATTTTGTGGACTTTTGGGTTCTTTCCAGTTTGGGGGGGTTATGAATAATGCTGCTGTGAATATTGGTGTGTAAGGTTTTATGCAGTTGTATGTTTTCATTTATCTTGGGTAAATTCCTAGGAATGTGATTACAGGGTCATACGGTGAGTGAGAAACTGCCAAAATGTTTTTCCAAAATTACTAAACCATTTTTCATTTCCACTATCAGTGTGTGAAAGTTCCAGCTGCTCCACATCCTCACCAATTCTCGTTATTGTCAGTCTTTTTTAAAAAACTTTAGCCATTTTGGTGTGGTGGTAAAAGTAGTACATTACTTTCTTAAGATATCTGTTTTAAAAAACCTTCGTGGTGTTTTCAATGTGTAAATCTTAGACTGTCTTCTTAAATCATTTTTCATTTCATATTTTTACATGATATATTTGGCATCATTTCTTTCCTAAATCAAATAATTAGCTCTATATCACAGAGCCTTATGACCACCTTAGTCAAGTTTATGTCAGCCATCCCAAAAGGTACATCATGATTTCTAAAAGGCTCTAAATCATATATTTCATTTGATAGTTATTATAAATGATCAAGTAAGAATTCAGTGTAACTATCAGAAATGTCACTATTTAGGATTACTAAAAAGAATCTAAAATAATATCCTCCTGTATTAGCAAATTAGCAGCAGAAGGGACATGACCATTTTTATAATCTCTTAGCAATGATAGTTTTACTTGTACATTCTTTGTATCTTTATTCTCTAGTCCCATTTATTTAGTTAGTTTATCCATCCTATTGATGCTCCCTATTCTTTGCTTTCCTACTTTAGTTTCTGCCAACAACTTAGTTTACCAATGATACTGTAACTTTGTGATATATTTCCTTATACTAGCAGAGTTTGCTTTAGTGAAAGAAAGCAAACTCAAATATATATATATATACACACACACACACACACACACACACATATATATGACAGAAACATAACTCCTCTGAGCAATTATAACGTATGCATAAATGTTAAGAGAAGCTAGGAAGGATATAAAGAATGGACTGCTGTAGTTATTACAAATTCTTGAGTCCAGAATAATTGACATGCTTACTGTTTTTACATGAGCACATTACATGCATTGCATTCAGTCCAATTTCAGATATTTCTAATTTTTATTTTTGGATTGGGTTTTGTTGTTCTTGATTGTTTTTTGTAGATCATTGACTCTCCCCAATTATTGAATATGTTTTTCTAGGGAAACTTGAAGTACTACTGAAATAGCTTCAAATTCCCACATGTACTAAACTCTGTTCCTTGTCTAAATAATTATGTTAGTATATCTTTTTTTTTTTTTTTTTTTTTTTTTTTTTTTTTTTTTTTTTTGGAGACAGAGTCTTGCTCTGTCATGCAGGCTGGAGTGCAGTGGCACCATCATGGCCCACTGTGACCTCAACGTCCCTGGCTCAAGCAGTCCTTTGTCCTCAGCCTCCCATTTAGCTGGAACCACAGGCATGCCCTACCATGTTTAGCCTCTTTTGCTTCTTTTTTTTTTTTTTGAGACAGGATGTCACTGTATTACTCAAGCTTAGTATATCTTTTTTGTTTTTGTTTTTGAGGCAGAGTTTCAGTCTTGTCGCCCAGGGTGGAATGCAGTGGTGTGATCTCCGCTCACTGCAACCTCCGCCTCCTGGGTTTAAGCAATTCTCTTGCCTCAGCCTCCTGAGTAGCTGGAATTACAGGCACCCACCACCACGCCCAGCTACTTTTTTTGTATTAGTAGAGACGGGGTTTCACCATGTTGACCAGGCTGGTCTTGAACTCCTGACCTCAGGTGATCTGCCCGCCTTGGCCTCCCAAAGTGCTGAGATTACAGGTGCAAGCCACCGTGCCCGGCCAGTGTATCATTTTTAAATGTATGGCGCTATCATTCCTTTATAACCTTTAACAATTCATAGTTTTTTGGCATTTTTCAGTAGGATGTGGAAGAATAACTTCTGTCATGAAGGTCCTCACATTTTTTTTGTTTCTAAAATGTACTCCAGTTAGTTTAAACCACTACCATAAATTGAGTAGCTCTTCATGACAGTCTTCTTCAAAAAACACATCCATAGCCCTGTGATGGGTACACAAAAATAGATTTTACAATGCCATTCATTTTACTTACTTATGATCTGAGACTGACCCTTTTTTAGTTTGTAAGGAAAATACAGGCAATGAAAAACAGTTAAGGGTTACCCATGTTTCATCTGTTCCTGTCCTTTGTAATCCAGAGCAAGATCTTTCTGAGTTTACAATGAAATATTTTATCTCTATCAACCAGTGAATGGATAAACTATGATGATTCCATACAATTTAATAGTATTCCACATCAAAAAGGAACAGACTATCAAAACATACAGCAACATAGATAAATAATGAAAACATTGTGCAGAGTAAAAGAAGCCTTACATAGAAGAGTACATACTATAATTCCATTTATACAAAATTCTAGGAGAGGTAAAGCTAATCTATACTGGAAAAAATCAGAAGAGTGGCTGCAGGGAGCTGGGGATTGACTGGGAAAGGACATGAGGGAAATTTCAGGGATGATAGTAGTCGTCCCTATCAGTGGTTCTAAAAGTTACCAGCATTACCTGGGGATTTATTAGAAATGCAAATTCTCAGGCCCTACTCCAGACTTAATTCATCAGTAACTCTGAGGGTAGAGCCCATAATTCTGTATTTTAACAGTCTCTCTCCAGATGATTCAGATATAAGTTAAAGATTGAGAACAACTGTTCTGTATCTTGGTGAACTTGAATTACAATGGTAAATGCATTTGACAAAACTGAGCAAATATACACTAAAAATTTGTGCATTTTATTGCATGTACGTTTTATCTCAAGGAAAAAATGGGTAGTATACTGAAGTCTCCAGTTTACTTTGAAATGTGTTGGAAGTAAAATGGATATAGGTGTGTGTGTATGCATATGCATACATGTATACACGTGTGTGTGTGTGTGTGTGTGTGTGTGTGTGTGTGTGTGTGTGTTCATCCCAGCAGAATAAAGTCTTAAAGGCAGGATCCTGGAGCCAGGCTCAGTAGCTTGCACCCGGAATCCCAGCCTCTCAGAAGGTTGAGGCAGGAGGATCATTTGAAACCTGGAGTTTTAGACCAGCCTGGACAACATACTGAGACCCCATCTCTAAAAAACATAAATAAATAAAATTAGCTGAGCATTGTGGCCTGTGCCTGTAGATCCAGCTACTTGGGAGGCAGAGGCAGGAGGATCACTTGAGCCTGGGATTTTTAGGGTGCAATGAACTGTGATTATGCAACTGCACTTTCTTCTAGGGAATAGAGTGAGACCCTGTCTCACACACAAAAAATGTTTTTAATGGTAGAATCTAGATGATGGTGGTTAGAGAGTGTTCATGATAAAACTTTTTTCAACTCTTTTGTATGTCTGAAGTTTTTCATAATAAAATATTAAGATGGTGTAAAAATGTACCTATATCACTGAGAATGTTGGTACCTTTAAAAGGTATTTTTTAAATGAGCAAACTAAATTATACTTTAAAAAAATTTTATGCACTTTGATTAGTTCTTTTATATTATGAGTGCATGGCTAATATATGTGTGTAGGTTAACATTAAAGTAGAAGAAATCATTTCAGAGTGGGCAAGAAAAAATTTTGATAAAATTCAATATCCTTGAATGATTACTTGTAATAAATGAGGATAAAATGTAAATTCCTTAATCTGACAGATAAAACTATAAAACCTAAAATGAAAATAATGCAAAATGGGAAACTGTGAGCTTTCTTCAAAATCATGAATAACAAAATTTAAATATATCAAGGTGATTGTGAAATGTATATGGAAAAGCAGAGAAAAGATAAAAATAATTTCTGCAAAAGCTGGAACACTGACTTGCCTTACAAAATATCGGGACTTATTTTCAAAGATACATTACATAATACAGCAGTAATAAGTAGATCAGTACTAAATAGAACAATGGAACAGGATAGAGAGCCCAGAAAACAGGCTTACACAAATAGAATATGCTTGCTATAAAACGGAGGTGGCACTGCAGATGATGGAGACAAGATAGACTGTTTAGTAAATGGAGTTGGGCTATTTGACTGTCCATAAGAATTAAAAAAAAAAAAAGAGAAACCTACTTCAACTGAAAAATCAACTCCATATAGATTAAAGGAGAACTTTAAAATTTTAGAATAAAATATAGGAGAAAAAATTTTTTTAATTATATATATGTAATGGAGTTACATATTTTTATTTTTATATTTTATATTTATTGCTGAGTACATATTTTATTTTGTATAAACACAAAATAAAATATATATAAAATAATATATATATATATATATATATTTTTTTTTTTTTTTTTTTTTTTAAATGGCATGGTCTTGCTGTGTTGCCCAGGCTGGACTCAAACTCCTAGGCCCAAGTGATCCTTCTACCTCAGCCTCTTGAGTAGCTGGGACTACAAGCATGCACCACCATGCCCAGCCTGAATATATTTTTGGTCTCTGGGTAGGAAAGGATGTCTTAAACAAGTCACAAAAACCATTAACCTTAAAAGATTGAAGTGAAAATACAAGTCACAAAATGGGAAAAGATATTTGGCACATATGTAATCAACAATTAATACCAAGAATAAATACATAAGAACTCCTCTCCTACAAAACCATTATAAGTCAAGAGTCCCAGTAGAAAAATAGGTAAAGTTCATTAATAGGCATTTCATGGAGAAAATAGCATATAGGGCCTATACTGTGTTCAACCCCATTAGTAAAGTAAGAAATACAAATCAATACCACTTTCTATACCATTTTATTGACAAAAATAGAGAAGTCAGACCATCACAAGTGATGGAAAAGAGGGATCAGATAGTGTCTCTTAATACAGATGATAATTGAGAAAATATTACAGCCACTTTGAAAAACAACGATTTCATAAAATTATCTCATAAAAGCATTATCTTGTGAAATTGAACAATGCATATATCCAATGACCCAGCAGTTCGACTTCAAGTATATATACACACAAAAGAATCTTGCATATTTGCATCAGGAGGCATATACAAGAATGCTTAGTTGTACTAAAATTGGGATTAACCTATCTACAAAAGAGTGGATAAATGAATTAAGATATAGGCAGACAGTGGGGTGTTGTACAGCAGTGAAAAATCAGTAAAATACAGCTGTATGCAACAACCTAGATCATAGTGGCATAATGTTGAGTGAAAAAAGCAAATCTCAGAAGACTACATCAAGTATACTACCTTTTTAGAAAGTGGAAAAATCAAAGAAAACTATAAATAGCATACAGCTTATACTTTTTTTAAAAACAAGATGATAAATTTTCTGATAGCGGTTACCTTACATGTGAAACAGGAAAATGGGATAAGGGAAGGAGCACATTGGGAGATATGAGATATTAAAATTATTCTTGTTCTTGATTTGGATTCAAATTATGCTATTATTTATTAGTAAATTAAAAGGGCATATACAAGTGGCAATGGTGTGTCATGAATCAAAATTTATGGTTAATTCTTTTGTGTGTACCTGAAGCCTTGGAAATGAAAAAGGAATACCACGGATGAGAGAGGGTAGTTTTCTACTCCTGCCATTAAATAAAAGACCAAGCTAAGCCGGGCGTGGTAGCTCATGCCTATAATCCCAGCACTTTGGGAGACTGAGGGAGGTGGATCACTTGAGCCCAAGAGTTTTAAGACCAGCTTGGGCAACTTAAGAGAACTCCATCTCTACAAACTAAACAAAAATAAGCCCGGGCGTGTTTTCTCACGCCTGTGGTCCCAGCTGTATGGGAGACTGAGCTCGGGAGGTCAAGGCTGCAGTGAGCTTTGATTGTGCCACTGCACTCCAGCCTGAGTGACAATGAGACCCTGTCTCAGAAAAGATCAAACTAGAATGTGATATTAATAGCTGCTTTAAGGAAATTGGAGAATGGGGCAGGAAGAATTTGCAGTTCATAGTTGAAACCTAGTACATTGAAGCTGTCTGCTTTATTTCTTTAAATTGGAGGAAAAGGGGCAGTGTGTGTGTTACGTTACTCTGGTTGCTGTCAGTTGTTTTAATCATTTATGTATCTTATAGGGAAAGTTTCAGCTTGTGCTGCCCAAGCTTGTGCCCAGCTATAAGCCACATGCATTTTTTTAAATGTTAATTTCAATTTTTATTTTATTTTATTTTATTTTAATTCCTCAATCACAGTAGGTACATTGCAAGTGCTTAATAGCTGCATGTGACTCTTGGAAACCATATTGGACAGCAAGGATATAGAACATTTCCATTATTGCAGAGAAAGTTATATTTAACAGCAGTGGAACTCTTCACAGAAATCAAATACACATTTAGATTCCTTCAGTATCCTCAGAATTATATTAGCTAGCTTTTCTTAGCGAAACATATATACCTTATGACTCTTCTGTTGACCTTTGATTATGAAAGATTAGATTGGTTTTACTTTTTAGCTATATTTAGAATGATCTCTATCCTCATCTCATTATTCATAACACTTTTCTAGCATTGTTTGTGATTTTGCAAAGGATAATGCAGAAATCTACCCTTATGTTTTATAATTGCCTTTTAAGATGCAATTCAGATGCAGTTATTAATTATTTAAAATAATTCAGCTAGTATTGTGTGATACTATGTTTTTGATTGGAATAGGGAGAAAGGGAAGTTCATCTTTTCTGCATCTTTCACATCTTACCTTAGGTCTTACACAGCAATTTAAGTACTTTGTAGTAAAATTGAAAGTATTGGTAAATTACTGGTTTATATTTTTAAACATATATATTTTTGTTTTATTAATTTGCACTTTGAGTACTAAATTGTTAATGACAAATTGAAAAGTATATTACTTATGGACACTTTTAATGTGTTTATCTTATTATTGCCTAGTGAATAATTATACCGGGATTTTTTTTTTGTATATATATATGTATAGTTGTTGAAGTCCGAAGAGGATTCCTCATATAAACCTGTGAAGAAAGCTTGTACTCAACTTGTTGATAACCTAGTTGAGCACATTCTTAAATATGAGGAATCTCTAGCTGGTAAGACATTTTATATATATATTGATCTTTAGTTGATTTTATAAGATATTTTTAAATATTTTGAGCACATTTCTCATTTTTCCCTCTGGCTCTGCTTGGCTAATGATTACTTCACTTTTAAATGAAATACATTTTTGTTTTATAGATATCTGTTTGATGTTGTATCCTAGATTATATTGTTATGATTGACTAAGATTATCTAGAGCATTGTAATAAAAGCGTGGGCCTCACCTCTTCCACGTATCTTTTAATAGCATATTATAATTTTAGATGTCATTGAATAGGAGTAAAAATCCAGGGGCTAATATGTATCTAGCTAATGATACTCATCACAAAACTGGTATCTTCTAAGTCATATAAAATTATCTCTCAAAATGAAATTGTTTTAGCTATTATAAAAAATGTTTTTTAAAGATTTGTATTACATTCCTAATATTTATTATTTATATTTGTTACATAAAGTTTGCTTAATCTTGAGCTATAAATTTATTAAAATGTTTAAAATCACAGATTAAGTACTTAATATTTTATATTCCCTCTCATGTTATTTACCAATCACAAATCTGAAATTTTTAATCAATTATAAATAAATGATTACTTAAGAAATATAAAAATTGGTCCAGGCACGGTGGCTCACCCCTGTAATCCCAACACTTTGGGAGGCCAAGGTGGGTGGATCATGAGGTCAGGAGATCGAGACCATCCTGGCTAACACGGTGAAACCCCGTCTCTACTGAAAATACAAAAAAATTAGCCTGGCATGGTGGTGGGCGCCTGTAGTCCCAGCTACTTGGGAGGCTGAGGCAGGAGAATGGCATGAACCCAGGAGGCGGAGCTTGCAGTGAGCCAAGATCGCGCCGCTACACTCCAGCCTGGGCAACAGAGCGAGACTCCGTCTCAAACAAATATATAGATAGATGGATGGATAGATAGATAGATACCCATGCTTGAAGCACACAAAGACTAGCATTACTTCCCATCTAACGCACATTAATGAGGAACAACGTCAGCTTCAGTTGTTCTCCAAAATTGGGAGCCAGTAGCCTCTAACAGCTGTCCATTTATGGCACCTATGGAAATTGTTGATATGCTTTATATTTTTTATGCAGTCTTTTTTTTTTTCCATGTGTACCTCTTTTTTTTTATCTCCTTGTTCCGATTTTTTATTTTTCCCCATCCTGGAATTTAGGGGTGATACTGATGTCCCTTAATGTTAAAAAGTTGCTAATTTCCTCTAAAAATTTGTTTCCTAAGAACCAGTGTATTTCCTAATTAGCAACATTTTCTTCCCACCTGAACAGTATTTTGTTTAGAGCTGTCTTACAGCATTTTTCCAATTTCTGTTTGTTGCTCCCATTTTTTAACATTCTTCTACCACAGCATCATCTCTTTTTTTCCCAGTACCCTTAAACAGTTTCACCTCAGCTAAATTGCTAGCTTTTTTTCCCCACATTCACTTCCTTTTTTATTTTTATTTTTATTTTAAAGACAGGGTCTCACTCTGTCACCCAGGCTGGGTTGTAGTGGTGTAATCATAGCTCACTGCAACCTAGAACTCCTGGGCTGAAGCAATCCTCCCACCTCGGCCTCCCGAGTAACTGAGACTACAAGTGCACATCAGTACACCAGGCTAAATTTTTTATTTTTCTGTAGAGCTGGGGTTTTCCCATGTTGTCCAAGCTGATCTAAATTCCTAGACTCAAGCCTTTTTCCTGTGATGGCCTCCCAAAGTGCTGGGATTACAGGTGTGAGCCATCACACCCAGCCCATTGATTTTAGATATAACCAATACCACATGTATTCCCAAAAGCCCATCCCTAAACTTCCCAATTTCCATTAGTATAAAACTTGCCTTTTATAGAGAGCATGGCCTCTTGTTCTTTATCTTGAGAGTATGTGATTTCTATACCAAAGAAAAAATGAGATGGAGAAAGTCTAGTGTCATAAGAACTACTAATTCATTATATTGAGGACTATACTGGACCTATTTAGGGGATAATATTAACTAATTTAAATAATATTCTGTATAATTTCCACTACCTTGTCATATTTTAGTGTCTTATTTCTCTGTTTGTTTTTCCAGATTCTGACAATAAAGGTGTGAATTCTGGAAGATTGGTAGCTTGCATAACCACTTTGTTCTTATTCAGCAAAATAAGACCCCAGCTCATGGTTAAACATGCAATGACTATGCAACCATACCTTACCACTAAATGTAGTGTAAGTATAGAGCTGTCTTATTCTTGTGTCTTACATAAAACATTAAGTGCTTTAAATTTAGAATTCACATGCGTCAACCACATTCTCACTGACAGATCAACTGTGTCATTTACTTAGATATATGTTCTATTTGTAGCAAGTGATCTATAAACATCAGGTCTGACATATTATAAATAAAGTTCAGGTTCCATTTTGCTGTAAACTTCTCAAGCCAAACCCTCAGTAAATGCTTACTAAATGTTATAGCTATTGTTAAGATCTCAGAATGAATGAAGCAGAGTTCCTGTCTTTGAGAAATTTACTATTTTTTGGGTCCTGAACATGTCTGTCATTTATAATATAATAAATATAAAAATCGATAACATTGCTCGAAGCACACAAAGACTAACATTACTTCCCATCTAATGCACATTATTGAGGAACAACAGTCAACCTCGGTCATTCTCCAAAATTGAGAGCCAATAGCCTCTAACAGAGGTCCATTTATGGCACCTAAGGAAGTTGTTGTTATGCTTTATATTTTTCATACAGTCTTTTTTAATTTATTTATATTTTATAAATATATTTTATTTTTATAATAGAACAATATTAAATATGGAAAATCTATAATGTCATACCAGAGATGTTAGGCTGTTGGTATTAACATACTCTATGTTTTTCTAAAATACGGTGTGAGTAGTAAGACATTGCTTAAGTAAAATTATCTAGCAAATAAAGATTTTAAAGTATATATGACAGCATAGTGAGTTACGTGGTTTACATATATAATCTCATTTACTTTATGAAGTAGGTACTATTATCTCTATTTTACAGATAAGGAAACTGAAGCTTAAAGAGTATAAGTAACTGCTAAAAATGCAAAATTTTAAAATACTCTTAAAACTTGACAAATATAAAAGGCTTCTCACATGCTATGATCCTAATGTTCCTAAGGAGCTAATTTTAACTTTACTACATTTGTTTTGCTGCTATGGTCAGTTTTTTTGATGATCTAAATTGCAAGCTCTAGGTGAAAACCTCAGGACTTCCTGAGAAAACTTTAAGAATTGAGGAGAGTAGTAAAGGATAATAAATACCTAAAAACAACATGCATTTACTTCTGAGACACTAATTCTATCTTTAGGGTTTCTGTTAGATCCAGAAATAAATTGGTTAATATTGTGGCTAATAATAATAGCTAATAATTTTTTAGCAAAGTACCAAGCACTGTGAAAATTTTACATATATTTTGTCTCATTTACTTTGTGAAGTAAGTACTATTATGATCTCAGTTTTACAGATAAGGAAACTAAAACTTAAAGAATATCAATAACTGGCCCAGTGTCACATAGCTAACCAGTCCCAAAGCTAGAATTCAGCCCCATGTCTACCAGTAGAATCTGGACTATAAGGAAACCTGTTATTTATTATTTATATTATAAATCGTCCTTGCATGATTTTGAACCAGTAATTTTTTAAAACAAAATCACTTTTAAAATGTCTTGTACATCTTTTATGTATGTATGTACACAAATATTAAGTTTTATATAAATAAGAGTATCTCATACATGGTAAACTTTTTTTTTTAACGTTTTGTGTTTTTTGTTTTTGTTTTTATGTCCTATCTCCATCTTTATTCATCTTCCCTTCAGAATAAACGTCTTATAGTGTCCTTAACATACTTTTATAGTTGTGAACACACAGGTATATATAAATGATGGTTTTGTAAAAATTGAATCATATTATATAGATATTTGTTAGGCATATTTGGTAATCTCATATTACCTGGTATATATCTAATTCCTTGTTTTAGATGGCTGTATATTATCCATTTTATGGATGTCCTATGATTTATTTAATCATTTCCCTATTTGGCAGGTGTTTACATATTTCCTTTTGATCATCACTACAAACAATGTTTAAATAAACATTCCAATTTAAATACCTTTAAGTACTGATGCCTTTATTTTGTTGGAACAGTTGCTGAGGAGTGGACTTGCTAGGTTGAAACAAGGTTATTTTGGTTTTCATTTTTAATTGATCTTGCCATTTTGCGGTGGATGGGTTTTATACAACCTTTTGGAAAGCTGTATGTGACAATCATTGTCATTATTTTAGTACTCTTTGCCAGTCTAACAGGTGGAAAGGAATAATTCATTATTGCTTCAGTTTCCTTCCCTGACTGCAAAGAAGGTTGAGCATCTTTTCATGGTACTGACCAGTTGGGCTTGCTTTTCTGTTAATTCACTATTTATATCATTTTCATATCATTCGTCCATTTTACCTTTGAATTGTAGGCCTTTTTTTAGGAGAACTCTTTAAATAATTTTAATATTTTAGATATTAAGCCATCTTATAGTATATTTATTACAAATACTTTTCCCTGTTCTATTCTGTTGCTCTTTTACTTAATAGTTTCCGTCTTTCTTTAAATTTTTCTTCTGGAATTTAAGGTATTTCTTTTACTTGATTTTCCAGGCCAGTATGTTAAGGGAAGGTTCAGAAAATGCTACTTTTTTTGAGATTGAGGCTCACACTGTCACCCAGGCTGGAGTGCAATGCGCAGTCTTGGCTCACTGCAACCTCCACCTCCTGGCTTCAAGCGATTCTCCTTCCTCAGTCTCCCAAGTAGCCGGGATTACAGGTGCACACCACCACACCTGGCTAATTTTTTGTATTTTTAGTAGAGATGGGGTTTCACTATGTTGGCCCGACTGGTCTTGAACTGCAGACCTTGTTGATCTACCCCGCCTTGGCCTCCCAAAGTGCAGGGATTACAGGCATGAGCCACCACGCCCGGCCTACTGTTTTTTGTTTTTTGTTTTGTTTTTAACCACACAGTCTTGCTCTGTTGCCCAGGCTGGAGTACAATCCTGCAATTTTGGCTCACTGCAACCTTCGCCTCCCAGGTTCAAGCGATTCTCATGCCTCAGCCACCCGAGTAGCTGGGATTTTACAGGTGTGCACCACCACACCCAGCTAATTTTTGTATTTTCAGTAGAGACAGGGTTTTGCCATGCTGACCAGGGTGGTCTTGAACTCCTGGCCTCAAGTAATCTGTGCACCTTGGCCTCCCAAAGAGCTGGGATTATAGGCGTGAGCCACTGTGCCCAGCCACTACATTTTTTTTTTTTCCAGGTAAAATGCTGGCACTGGTTCTCAAATGAATTTATCTTACCCAACAAAAATTCTTCTATCCCTAGACCCACTTTAACTCATTACAGGAAACAGCAGGATTTCTGTTACTTAAAAAGAATTTATGTTTTCTTTTTAATCCTGTGGGGATCTTAAAAGGAAGGATGAATATGATGTGGGAATTTCTTTTTTTTTTTTTTTTTTTAAATTAATACTCCTACAAGCCAAGTGGTGGGAATGTTTTTAACTAGTGTGTTAATTAGCTCAAAAAGTCCAAAATGGGCTGGGCGCGGTGGCTCACGCCTGTAATCCCAGCACTTTGGGAGGCTGAGGTGGGCAGATCACGAGGTCAGGAGTTCAAGACCAGCCTGGCCAGCATGGTGAAACCCTGTCTCTACTAAAAATACAAAAATTAGCCAAGCATGGTGGTGCGCACCTGTAGTCCCAACTACTCGGAAAACTAAAGCAGGAGAATCGCTTGAACCTGGGGGGCGGAGGTTGCAGTGAACCGAGATTGCGCCACTGCCCCCCGCCTGGACAACAGGACGAGGTGCTGTCTCAACAAAAAGTCCAAAATGAATGCCGGTAATCCATTACTAACAATGAGGATTAGTAGCTTAAAAACTAGATTAAGGCTGGACATGATGGCTCACACTTGTAATCCCAGCACTTTGGGAGGCTGAGGCAGGCAGATCACAAAGTGAGGAGTTTAAGACCAGCCTGGCCAATATGGTGAAACCCCATCTCTACTAAAAATACAAAACTTAACCGGGCGTGGTGGTGGGCTAGTTGTCGGTCCATATTCCTGACATGCTGATGCTTCTCCCTCCATACCTCCAGCTACTCTGGAGGCTGAGGCAGGAGAATCACTTGAACCCAGGAGGCAGAGGTTGCAGTGAGCCAAGATCACACCACTGCACTCCAGCCTGGACGACAGAGTGAGACTCTTGTCTAAAAAAAAAAGAAAAGCAAAAAAAAAAAAAACTAGATTAAAAACATGCATTGAAAGCCTTACTACACAAACACACACACAAACACACACACACACGCACACATAACTGATTGCCTTTGGGGAAATGAACTGGGTGGCTGGAGGATAGATAGAAACAAGACTTTTTATTGTAAATCCTTTTCTACCTTTTGGTTTTTTTTAAAAAGTCTCTACCTATTTTTTTAAACATGCTTATTACTTTTTCTAATCAAAGAAAAAATACACATTTAAATTTAAAGAAGTCCTAGGCTGAGCATGGTGGCTCACACCTGTAATCCCAGTGCTTTGGGTGGCCAAGGCAGGAGGATCACTTGAGGCCAGGAATTCACAACCAGCCTGGGCAACATAGTGAGACCCTGTCTCTACAAAAATGAAAATTAAGGCCAGGTGCAGTGGCTCACACCTGTAATCCCAGCACTTTGGGAGGCCAAGGCAGGTGGATGACGAGGTCAGGAGTCCCAGACCAGCCTGGCCAAGATGGTGAAACCCCATCTCTACTAAAAATACAAAAATTAGCCAGGCATGGTGGTGGGCACCTGTCATCTCAGCTACTTGGGTGGCTGAGGCAGGGAGTTGCTTGAACCCGGGAGGCAGGGGTTGCAGTGAGCCAAGATCACGCCACTGCACTGCACTCCAGCCTGGGCAACAGAGCAAGACTCCGTCTCAAAAAAAAGAAAAAAAGAAAATTTAAAAATTAACTGGGTGTAGTGTTACACACCTGTAGTCCTAGCTACTCGAGAGACTGTCAGGAAAATTGCTCAAGCTCAGGAATTCAGGATTGCATTGAGCTATGATTGTGCCACTGCACTCCAACCTGGGCAATTGAGCAAGACACTGTTTCTTAAAAATAAAGAAGCCTTTTGCGTAGTTCTGGGATTCTATGTTTTTTTATCTATCAGAAAATTTTAACACAGGGTTTCTCAACCTCAGCACTATTGACAGGACTAGATTATTCTTTGTTGTCAAGGATTGTTATGTGCATTACAGGTTGTTTAGCAGCATCCCTGGCCTGTAGCCACTAGATGCCAGTAGTGGCTCCCATTGTGACAACCAAAAATGTCTCCAGACACTGCCAAGTACTCCTGTGTCAGGATACAGGGGAAGAAGCTTATTCCTGATTGAGAACTACTGGGTTAACATACACAGCTCGGAAAATACTAATCGTAAAAACTGTACCAGTCTTTGTATAATGCTGTCAATACGTAAATACCCTTGTTTAGAATTGACTTGTGTTACATTTTAGGAAAAAAACTATAACTTTAACATTGTGATTAAGTGACCCCAAGGTCACATTTTGGTAAGTTAGTTGTTGGTCCATATTCCTGACATGCTGGTGCTTCTTCTTCCATATCTTGAAAAAAAAACTCTAATAAACTTTTTTTTTTTAACTGGACCTTTACGTGCAAAATGCCCTATTTCTGCCCACAAATACATAAAACTGTATATAGTTTCTTTTAAGGTTTTGGATATTCATAAAGCATTATTTTTATTCTTATAGACACAAAATGATTTCATGGTTATCTGCAATGTTGCAAAAATCCTAGAGCTAGTTGTACCACTGATGGAGCATCCAAGTGAAACTTTCCTTGCCACTATTGAAGAAGATCTGATGAAGCTCATCATCAAATATGGCATGACTGTAAGCACTCAGTTTACCATTTCTTTATTCATTAGTGTAAAGTTATAATATATTTTATTAATATTATTTTTAAAGCAAATATTTGTAAAAAGCTAAGTTTTTAAAATAGTATATTTTTAACTTTTATCTAAACAAACATTTTCTATATCTTTTAGGTAGTGCAACATTGTGTCAGCTGTCTTGGGGCTGTTGTAAATAAAGTGACACAAAATTTTAAATTTGTGTGGGCTTGTTTCAATAGATACTATGGTAAGTTCAGTACCAGGGTTTTAAAATTTTTCTGCTAGGTCCTGCAGTGTGTCAGCTCATTTTAAATGCATTTGATAAAAGGCTAGAATCAAGGAAACTATGAGATGTGATTATCTACTGTGGTCCTCTCAGAAACAATATTGTCTGGTGTCTTTTGTATTCCCTTAAGAACCCACTGTGATTACTTCAGAAATTTATCTCCTGATAAGTAAAGGTTGGTAAATTTTTTGCACACTGTGAAAAGTAAAATTTAAATTTTCTTACATTAATTAGTTTAGAATCTAAAAGAGCGCCCTCATAATTCTAGACATATTTAATATTTAGAACCATTAGTAAAAATTAATTGGCCGGGCACAGTGGCTCACACCTGTAATTCCAGCACTTTGGGAGGCCAAGGCGGATGGATCACCTCAGGTCGGAGTTCGAGATCAGCCTGGCCAACATGGTGAAACCCCATCTCTCTACTAAAAATACAAAAATGTCCCAGGCATGGTGGCACACAACTGTAATCCCAGCTACTTGGGAAGCTGAGGCAGGAGAATCACTTGAACCCGGGAGGCGGAGGTTGCAGTGAGCTAAGATCACGTCACTGCACTCCAGCCTGGGTGACAGAGTGAGACTCCATCTCAAAAAAAAAAAAAAATTGTAATTCATTAGTAGTAATTACTTGAACTGAGTAATTCAAAGATAAATATTATAAATATTACTTATCTTTATTAGGTGCCATTTCAAAATTAAAAAGTCAACACCAAGAGGACCCAAATAACACTTCACTTCTAACAAACAAACCAGCACTTCTTAGATCCCTTTTCACTGTTGGAGCACTATGTCGGCATTTTGATTTTGATCTGGAAGATTTTAAAGGCAACAGCAAGGTAAAGATAGTAATACTTAAAATGCTATAAAACACAGAACTATATGGCACTGTAATCTGAGAATAACAGTAATGACCCAGGATGAAGGCAATATTAGTCTGGTTTAATGAAAATTCTGAAAACAGTGCTACTCAAAGCATGGTCCTCGGACTGACTGCTAATCCATGAACTTTTTGTTACTGGTGTGTAACCAGATAATGAAATTTCTCTGACAAGTTATATCAGCTTTGTAACAGTAGGCACACTGTTGACATCAACAGCTGATTTTTTTAAAAAATTTTTTTCAATGAAGGGAACACACTGATTCACATTCCGAAACAAGCTGCTTTGTCACACACTGATACTTTGAATGCCACTGTTCTAAAATAAATGGAATTGGTTACTTTTTTTTTTTAATAAAGTTCACATACAGAAATTCTCATTGTCTTTAGGTATTTTTTTCCTTTATAGTTGAAAATTAATCTAAGTTACTCTTCATGAATACTTTAATGTGTTTTCCTTCCCTTAGGTTAACATAAAAGATAAAGTACTTGAACTATTGATGTATTTTACAAAACATTCAGATGAAGAAGTACAAACAAAAGCTATCATTGGTCTAGGTAAGTCTAAATTTCTTTATAAATTGTAGCTATTTGAGAGGGATAGAGCACATTTTTAAATATTGTGAATCTAAATTGTTGGTTTATTTTAATATGTTTCAATTAGCAGTAGGATTTGGTGTATAGAATGTAGATCTGGGGATTAAAACAACTGGGTTCCATTCTTGTTATGGCCATTGACTTCCTGGGTAAACTTGAGCGAGCCACTTGTCTTTTTATCAGTTTCTTCATTAGTAAAATAGAGATAACAATACTTTCTTCTACCCCTCCTCCATAGGGTATCTGAAGAACATTCATTAAAGCCATTTGATAAAGAAAAATAATGTAGAAGAATTCTGTGCTCTTTGCATTTTTGTAATTATTCTTTTTCATTGCAAGGCTTTGTCACTACAGGAAGCTGCCACATCTAGTTAAAACAATGATCAGTCTACACTGACTTATTTATATAAAAGCAAAAAGTTAGCAACCCAGGAGGAACAATTTGGATATATACATGTTTTATATTATTTTTCCAGGAAGCACTGATGTAATAAAAACATGTTTTGCAATTGTTAGGCAGGTCTGTATGGCTTATATCTAGGAAGGAATTAGAATATGAGGAAATAGGAAACGAATGGCATTAAAGTACCTGAATTGAATGCACTTCAAAAAAATACAAGAACAGTCTGTCCAGGTTTTTGGTTTTTGTTGTTGTTTTTTTTTGTACGGATACGGTTGGCCTTCCATATCCATGGGTTTCACATCTGTGGATTTAACCAAGAATCAAAAATACTGAGAAAAAACAATTACACCTATACTAAATATGTACAGATTTTTTTGTCATTATTCTCTAAACAGTACAACAGCAATTTACATAGCATTTACATTGTGTTAGATATAAATAATCTAGAGATGATTTAAAGTATACGGGAGGATGTGAATAGGTTATATGCAAATGCTACCCCATTTTATGTCAGAGACTTGAGAAACCACGGATTTTGGTATCCCTGGGAGGTTCTGGAGCCAATCCCCCATGGATACCAAGCAACGACTATACACGTAAAGCTACCCAATGAGATTAATAACTTATTTGGAAATTTTATTTTAGTATTATGATTAAGGTTCATACTTTAATATGTATGAGTAGTTATTTATATTAGTCTTTTGAACAAAGATGAGTAAGAAAAGATTCTAAGTTACTTATTAAATTATGTTTATGATATCTGTAAATAAATTGAAACCTTATCATTGTATTCCTCCTCTATCCCTTTTTGAAAATTACTTGTAGCACATAGAGTAAAAATTCAGACATCATTTACTAAGGAGTTAAATTGGTGCAATATTAACTTCAAGCCAGTGTGTACCTTTAAATATTCAGTCTGGACATAATTTATATGGAGTGGCAAAACTAATAGTGTTACAAGTATTTCAGAGTACAAAAAGATGAAGTTTTAACTTAAGCAGCACTATTCAGAAAATATTGCCTCTAGACCAGTTAATAAAAAACATCTTGCCTGGGCCATAGTTATCCTGAGTGACCTTGGGCTAGTTATCTGATCACTCTATGCTTTGAGTTTAGTTTGTTGTTTGTTATCAATAATACTTGCTGTCATGAGAGATCTTCATTTTTTTCCTCAAATAAACATTATAAACATGGATGATATATTGCTACTTATTAACCCGTGGTTATAGGATTCAGCATTGTAGCTTTATTATAATGCTATATGAGAAAGAAGTGGAAGATATTTTTTGCTCTGGTTTATTATATTGTTTCATCAAATGAATATATTTTAATTTTTTTAAAAAAATAATGTCAATGTAGTACCTTCTACTGGGGATCTGAAAAATGTTTGCAGACATTACTTCTTAAATCCTGAAAACATCCCTGTGAGGTAGGTGGGTGGTAAATATTATTGTCCCCATTTTACAGATGGAGAATTGAGGCACAGAGAGATTATGTGACTCACCCAAGGTCACACTACAAGTCAGTGGTGGAGCCAGGAATAGAACCCAAGACTCCTGACTCCTAATCCACTCCCCTAGCCACTAGGCCCTGCTCCCTCCTCAAGGTTTCCTCTTGTGTGAAATTCTCCTTTGAAATGCAATTTCTTGTTTTTAATTCATGGGGAAAGAAGTACCTGCTCTAATGCTTCTCTAGGTAAGGCCACCAGCATATTCTTCCAGTCATTTTAAGTTTTAACTTTTTGAAATAAGGAGCCATTTATATAATTTATTAACATATTTATTAAATTTTAATTTTAATATGAATATATGATGAGATTTTCCCCTCTCCCATAGGATTTGCCTTTATTCAGCATCCAAGTCTAATGTTCGAGCAAGAAGTGAAGAATCTATATAATAATATTTTATCTGATAAGAACTCCTCAGTCAATTTAAAAATACAAGTGTTAAAAAACCTTCAGACCTACCTACAAGAAGAAGATACACGTATGCAGCAGGCAGATAGAGACTGTAAGTGAAAATATATTTTTAAATTTCATAGCTATGGTTATATTATAATGGCTTTATCTCCTTTGATCTAAATATCTAAATTTCCTGATACGTTAGACAAAGAAATTCAGTTAAATAGCAGTCCTTATGCTGAGGTCTATAACTGGGCTTTAGCATATTCTTAAATTCTCTAAAATAGTTTTTAAATTGTATATGTGTGTAAACATTAACATTTTGAGGGAGGAGAGAGATTATACTTCTCATTGGGTTCTCAAAGGGGCCTCTGACACAGACGCAGACACACACACACACACACACACATTAAGAACCATTGAGCCAGAACACTAGCTATAACGTTTTGTGATTTTGCTTATGGCCTAATTTTGAAATATTTAGTAAAGTTAGTATAGGTGCTCTTAATATGTGTTTATCCTTTGCTTTCTTTTGTAGGGAAGAAAGTTGCAAAACAGGAAGACTTGAAAGAAATGGGTGATGTTTCCTCAGGGATGAGTAGTTCCATCATGCAGCTTTATCTCAAACAGGTGCTTGAGGCATTTTTTCACACCCAGTCAAGTGTACGCCACTTTGCCCTAAATGTCATTGCATTGACTCTAAATCAAGGTCTTATTCATCCAGTTCAGGTAAGCATGTTTTATGGCAGCAGCAACTTAATAAAAGGGCCAGATTAGTTGTCATTTGATACATTGTGATTATAGAGAATAAGTAGTTCTTTGTTCCTCTTACTCTTCTTTGTACTAAACTCTTAAGAATCTAGAAGTTTTAGATAATCTCTTGGGTTATGACTACTGCAAAATACCCATATATTCATAATATTGTCTCTGTTATAAACCAACTTGTAATTTCTATTGGCAGAACATATACTCAAATTATTTTTCTAAGTAGGGATATTTGTTTTAATTCATACTTACTTTTGTCCCTAAGATCCAACAATCTATGTGAAGAGAGTTCACTGGGTTTAAAAGTATAATCTGTTCAACAGGGTCTTAGTCCACAGAAAAGTAAATTATGTAATCCCAATTCCTTCATCTTTAAGTTGGGGATGGCACCAACTACCTGACACCTCATAGCATTGATATGAGGACAAAACGATGTGATAAAAGACATTAGTATTACTGAAGATTGGCAGCCAATGCTGATGTAGTAGTATATACCATCTGATGGTCAAGAGAGCGCCATAGGCTACAAAAGTGTATGTATTAAATAAGCAGAGTCTATACCCTTCAAGATTTTTATTTTGGGTATTTTTCATGGAACTTTTTGAAAATATGATATATTTAAACATACTGTGGTCTTCCCTATGTCCTGAAACAAAACATGTTAACAAATACTTATCCTGTTCTTCATGACTCCAGGTTATTATCATAAAGAATCATACATTATAATGTAACAGTAGTACATTGAGACTGTGACCTTTTTGAACTACCGAGGGCTCATTGTTGGGTGCTTATTTTATATGCTTTTTAAACTTTTTTTAAAATTTCACACAAAGGAGTCAGGTGCAGTGTCTCCCACGTGTAATCCCAGCACTTTGGGAGGCGGAGGTGGGTGGATCACTTGGGTCAGGAGTTCAAAACCAGCATAGCCAACATGGCAAAACCCCGTCTCTACTAAAAACACAAAAATTAGCCAGGTGTGGTTGCGCATGCCTGTAGTCCCAGCTACATGGGAGGCTGAGGCAGGAAAATTTCTTGAACCCAGGAAGCGGAGGTTGCAGTGAGCGAAGACCGTGCCATTGCACTCCAGCCTGGCCAACAGAGGGAGACTCTATCTCAAAAAAAAAAAACAAAATTCACACAAAGAAATTACAAAAGTATTGTATGAATTCCTTTATACTCTTCACCTATATTCACCATTTGTTGACATTTTGCCACAATTGCTTTCTCTCTCTCCCTTTTATACATCTGCTTTTTTCTGAATCATTTGGTAGAAAGTTTCAGGTAATTATAATTCTTTACCACTAAACACTTCAGCATATATTTTCTAAGAACAAGGGCATTCTCTTACAAAACCATATTATAATCATTAAATTTAGGAAGTTTAACATTGATACAATATTATCTAATATATAGTCCATTTGCAGATTCTGCTAGTTAACCAAGGGCGTTCTCTCTGGCCTTTTTTTTTTTTTTTTTTTTTTTTTTTGGCTGGAGTGCAATGACGCAGTCTTGGCTCACTGCAGCCTCTGCCTCCTGGACTCAAGCAGTCTTCCCACCTCAGCCTCCCAAGTAGCTGAGACTACAGGTGCACACCACCACCTGGCTAATTTTTGCGTTTTTGTAGAGATGGGGTTTTACCATATTGGCCAGGCTGGTCTCAAACTTCTGAGCTCAAGTCATCTGCCTGCCTCAGCGTCGCAAAGTGCTGGGATTACAGGCATGAGCCACCGCACCTACCTTACAGCCTTTTTTCTTTCCTGATTTGAGATTTAACATGATCATTTCTTTCATTTAGTGCCATGTCTGTATTTTAAAGTTATAAGTTTGTTGTTTTTCTGGCCTTCACATTGCTTTTTGATTCAGACTCGCTTAACATAGTAGTACTGTTTTTTGACTCTAGAAGTACAGTGAATATGACTGTTACCAACTATCTGATCCTCAAAGCCACATCTGAAATCACTTTGAAAAACAATTATATTTTCCTAGCTTTGAGTATGGAAAGCAAATTACTGTTTGCCCTATATTATCTTTACAAGGCAAATCTAATCAAGCTTTAAAAACTACTGGATTATACATTTGTAGTCTATAGCATAATCTTAAATAGATATTCTTAGTGTGGGAATGCTTTATGTTTAAAGAACCTTAAATTTACAATGAAATTGTTTAAATTTTACCACATTAGTATTTTTGCTGGTGCTCCAGTGCTTTCTGGATTTAAGCTGAATCTCAAAGATTTGTCACTTTAAAAAGAACACTAAATCATAGCCTTTATAGGAAAGCCTATAAGGTTAAATTCATATATCTCAGATATACAGAAAGTTTTGACGTATGTCTAAATAGAGAGTTTTTACTACCGTGATATCTCATAATTTTTTTTTATTTCCAGTGTGTGCCATATTTAATTGCTATGGGCACAGACCCAGAACCTGCTATGCGGAACAAGGCTGATCAGCAACTTGTGGAAATAGACAAAAAATATGCTGGATTCATTCATGTATGTATTTTAACATTTTATAACCTAAATTTAAGCATTTTTCTTGAGTAAAGCATGTCTTTGATAAATACCCTGCCCACATTCATAATTGGGATAAAATGTCTTACTTAGTACCTATCTTCTAAACATGCAACTAAGTTAGTCTCCCAAGGTGTTTTTTCTAGTTTAAAGTTAAGATTGGGCTAGAGGTGACAGTACCAAGCACACCAGACTAAAAATCCGGAAACCTAGATTTTATATCCTACTGTGTGAACTTGGCTGCAATGACTCTCCTGGGCCTCATTTTTTTTTTTCTTCTTTGAAATGAGGGAATTGTAAGAGATAATCTCTGATGTTCCTTCTAGCACTTCATTATGTGATTCGTATTATTTTAATTAAGAAAACCAAATAATGAAGCTAGCCTTAGGATGTAATGCTCCAAGTATATTTTTAAGTTGTGTCTTTTAATTTCCTTGACAAAAATGAGACTTGTATTGATTTCAGATGAAAGCAGTGGCTGGTATGAAGATGTCTTACCAGGTACAACAGGCAATCAACACATGCCTAAAAGATCCTGTAAGGGGTTTCAGACAAGACGAGTCCTCTAGCGCTTTGTGTTCACACCTTTACTCCATGATCCGTGGAAACCGCCAACACAGACGAGCCTTTCTTATTTCTTTACTCAACCTCTTTGATGACACAGCAGTAAGCACAAAAACTTATTATTTTAAGAAAATAAATGCTCTAGAAATTTTATGGATAAAGTAGTCACCATTTTTAAAATATTACCATTTTATTAGTATATGATAGTAACTTCATCAAATGTTTTCTTAATCTTCTAAGTTATTTACAAAGTACACAGTCAGAATTGAAGGGGAAATTTTGTATAAAAATAAGTATAATGAGGAATAATGTATAACTTTGCCTCCATACTGAATATCCCATAAACTTTGATAACAGATTCTGTAAGCATATCTTTAAATAAGCACCATCACTAAACTAATCACATTGGGAATCGATTACCTCAAATATTGTTAGAGAATAACTGTTATAGGTTTTTGGTTGTTGAGATCCCTAGTTGTTCAACTTGACTTTCCTTAATGAAGGGAAGTCAGTTTTGTGTATAGTAGTCCACTTTTGTGTATAGTAGTCCTCCCTTATCCTTAAAGATACATTTCATGACCCCCAGTGGATGCATGAAACCATGGATAGTACTAAATCTTATATATGCAGTCATGCATCACTTAATGACAAGGATACATTTGGAGAAATGCATAGTTAGGCAATTTCTTTGTGGGGTGAATATCTTACTTACACAAACCTAGATGTTGTAGCCTACCTAAGCTATGTTGTTCCTAGGCTACAAACCTGTACAGCATGTTACTGTACTGAATACTGTAGATAACTAACACAATCATAAGTATTCGTGTGTATAAACATATCTAAACATAGAAAAGGTACAGTAAAAATATGATAGGGTAATCTTATGGGACCGTCATTATATATATGGTTTGTCATTGACTGAAACATGGTTATGTGGCACATGACACTACTAGTTTTTCCAGTACCTACAAACCTATGTTAAAGTTTTAATTTCTAAATTAGTCACAGTAAGAGATTAACAATGATAATAGAGCAATTATAACAGTGTACTGTAATAAAAGTTATGTAAATGGGATCTTGCTTTTCTCTCTCTCAAAATACCTTGTTGTAGTTTACTCACCTATTTTTGGACTATGGTTGACCAAGGGTAACTGAAACTGTGGAAAGCAAAACAACAATAAGGGGGGATTACCATAATTACAATTTTGACACTTCTGGCTGTTGCACTAGTTGAGTTTACCTTTTAATTTTATTTATTTTACACCAATATTTATTCAGCATCTGCTATGTACCAGCCATTGTTGCTAAGAAGTTTAACGAGCATAAAATAGTAAAGACAGATATGGTTTCTGGCCACACAGAGCGCACATGCTATGTGTATAGCAACTTTTTAAAAGAACAAAAGAGGCAGGGTAACTAACCTAACTTAAAACAGGTGGAAATGTAAATGGGATCTTGCTTTTCTCTCTCTCAAAAACTTGTTGTAGTTTAACAATAATGGTTGACCAAGGGTAACTGATGGAAAGCAAAACCATATAATTACAATTTTGACACTTCTGGCTGTTGCACTAGTTGCATTGGCCAGGACCATAGGCCAAGAAAACTGAATATTCTTTTAAGTTTACCTTTTAATTTATTTATTTTACACAATATTTATTCAGCATCTGCTATGTACCAGCCATTGTGCTAAGAAGTTTAACGAGCATAAAATAGTAAAGACAGATATGGTTTCTGGCCACACAGAGCGCACATGAGTCTATGTGTATAGCAACTTTTAAAAGAACAAAAGAGGCCAGGCATGGTGACTCACGCCTGTAATCCCAGCACTTTGGGAGGCCAAGGCAGGTGGATCACAAGGTCAGGAGTTCGAGACCAGCCTGACCAACATGGTGAAACCCCGTCTCTACTAAAAATATGAAAATCAGCCGGGCGTGGTGGCACACGCCTGTAATCCCAGCTACTCAGGAGGCTGAGGCAGAAGAATTGCTTGAACCCGAGAGGCAGAGGTTGCAGTGAGCCAAGATCACGCCTCTGCATTCCAGCCTGGCCGACAGAGCGAGACTCCGTCTCAAAAAAAAAAACAAAAAACAAAAAAAAAGCAAAAGAAAAGAACAAAAGAAATACTTTAATTACTTGTTAGCCTGACAGCAGATTTTTGCAATAAAGCAAAATTATAATTACCATAGTGTAGATATCTTACTAGACCTCTTCTTTTTAAGTACTGTGTGAAATTTATCATCAATATTATCATCATATCATCAGTATTAAGTTTGCATTGTGTATAGGACACTATACTAGGAGTGCCAGATGATATAAAGTAGTGCTTTTGCCCTGAAAGGATTTTCCCTCCAGTTGTGGGGATAGGACACAAAATTAATAGTGATTATGGTTAGTGTATCCTGAGTGCCCTGATGGTTTGTATTGATAATATTGTTCCAGTCCTTGTTTCTCTCCAAAAGAACTTCATTCCTATGTGGTTTCACTGCCTGCTTTATGTCATTGACTAGATGTACTGTCATCTCAGCATTTGAAATGCTAAACTGGAAACCCAGCTCTCACAATGCAATGCTTTCTTCTAAGTACCTCCAACAAAGAATGTCAGAGAAAGAACAAATGCCTGAAGGCCCAGAGGGATAGAATGAGAGGGATCTGCTATATAAACCAGGGAAGGAAGATGTTCCAGTAGGGGCCAAAAATGTAAAAGATAAGAATGTGTGGTTAATAATGAATAGTTTGTTATTTGACTGGGGTAGAAAGGTCATAATGAGGAATAGTATATAGAGGATCCTGTAGATGGTAAAAAAAAAAAAAAAAAAAAACATTGGAAGTGTGCGAATAAAATAATGAGGACAGTTGCCAAAGAGCAGTTTAGGAAGATGAAATTTTTTAGCATTGTGGTCACACTGGAGGTAATAAGAAATTAACCTATTGTGACAACAGTAGGGGAGAAAAAGAATGGATAGTAGAGATCGGGTGCGGTGGCTCACACCTGTAATCCCAACATTTTGGGAGGCCAAGGCGGGCGGATCACCTGAGGTCAGGAGTTCGAAAACAGCCTGGCCAACACGGCAAAACGCCGTCACTACTAAAAGTACAAAAAAAATTAGCCAGGTGTGATGGCGCGCACCTGTAGTCCCAGCTACTTGGAAGCCAGGGCATGAGAATCACTTGAACCTGGGGGGCAGAGAGTGGCAGTGAGCTGAGATCACACCACTGCACTCCAGCCTGGGCAACAGAACAAGACTCCATCTCAATAAAAAAAAAAAAAAAAAAAAAGAATGGATAGTAGAAAAGAAATTTGAGGAAAGAATTAAATGAGACTGTGTGAAAAGAATAGTAAGTGGACAACTGGAGTATTTTTATCTTGAGCACCTGAAAGAATAGGATTGTTGCCAAAGTCAGATGCAAAGGAGTTGGCTTGAGTAGTGCATAAAAGGGGAGTAGTCAAAGAGCTAGGAAGAGAAAACTTAGGAAGTAGACTTCGTGAAGGAAAGTGTGGATGATAGTCAGATGCTACTGTGAAGGCAAGGAGAGTAGAAGTGAAAAATAGAGTAGAATGGTGAACTTCATGGACAAAAACAGTCAAGCAGTGAGGGACAAAAGCAGATTGTAATTGAAGAGGGAGGGCCAGGTGAGATGACTCATGCTTGTAATCCCAGCACCCAAGCCAGATGATTGCTTGAGCCCAGGAGTTCCATACCAGAGACCCTGTCTCTACAAAAATTAAAAAATAAAACTCAGCCAGGCCTTGTGGCATGCACCTATACTCCTAGCTACCTAGTTACTTGTGAGACCTAGGCAAAGCGATTGCTTGAGCCCAGGAGTTCAAGATGGCAGTGACCGATATCATGTCTCCTTTGAAAAAAAATAGTGGGGAAGACATGGGAGGAGCAGTCTAAACTATTCTTTGAAGAACTTTGAAAGGAAAGAGAAATACAGGGCTTTTATGGATGTTGAAGAAAATATTTATATAAATATAAATATATAAAAATATATATATGAGTTTTGAAAATATATATATAAATTATAATGCTAAACTAATAGATGAGGTAGGGTTTTATGTCTACATTTTTTCGTCTGTAACATGGGTGTTGATACATACCGTAAAGTAAAAATAGAGTGAGAGTGATACTCTTACGAATATTAATAGCAAGGTTATTCCATCTGTGCTATGGGATCTTGTTGCTGCTGCTGTTGGGTTTTATGTTGTTTCCATGGCAGGGGAGGGTAGATGGTAGGAGGGAGTGCTTTTTAGTTGTGAGCTTTTTTTTTCCTTGAGCTATAAATATTTAAAAGAAATTTGAATATTAATATGCCCTTCTGTTTATGATCATGAAATGCTTGAATTCTCTATTACTTCTTTTTAAAGCAAGCAAATAACAATAATCCTCTTAAATTTTGCCTACCTCAGAGTACTTATAGTGTGAAACTGATAGCATTGTCAAAACAACTCTGATATTCTGAATTACATATACACAGGAAACTGACAAATGTTTATGAGTACGTGGATTTAGGTTTTTTCTTTTAACCTATGTATTAGTACTATAATTAGTAGTTATTTTGAGGGCAGAATAGTAACTGTGTGTAACTGATCTCCATATAGGTTAAACTCTTAGTAGCACAATGATTTAACTTTCATGTATACTTTCTGATATGGTATGGATTTATCATAAAGATTCCATATACTCTAAGAAAACCTCAAGGAATTTCACATGGATGCAATAAAAAATTTCACCTCTTGAGATAGCATAGTGTAAGTCATTATAAAATAAAAAATGGGCCTAAGATTATTTTATAAAATTCTATTTATGTTCCCCCTTCTCCCTTTTTCTTACACCTCTCTCCCTCTCCCTTTTTCCTCCTCTATATTTCTCTCCCTCCTGCTGTCTCTCTGTCTCTCTGTGTCTCTGCCCACTCTCCCCATGTGTGTGTCTGCTTATCTCTCTCTCTAACATTAAGTGAGGTGAAAGTGCCCTGTATTTTTTCTAAAAAAGCTTTTTTGGATGGGTTTCTAGATTATCCGCTAAACATATGTGCTTTTTCTTAAAATTTACAGAAAACAGACGTGACTATGCTCTTGTATATAGCAGACAATCTAGCCTGTTTTCCATACCAGACACAGGAAGAGCCGTTGTTTATAATGCATCATATAGACATTACACTCTCAGTTTCTGGTAGTAACCTACTGCAGTCATTCAAGGAGGTAAGTTACACACATTACTATTCTTAATCCATCTGTCAAAGTGCAGACATGCTGTTTTCACTGTTTTGTTTCTCATTCTTTTTATTCTCTTCATGAGTATATAAAATCTAAGTGAACTTAATGAAATCTGGGCAGTACTTGACTTGGGAGACGATGTACGTTGCCACTTTACTTCTATTTAGAAACATCTAAAATACATATATGGATTGTTCTGTTGATAAGCCATCACATTTATTTCTCTCACTTTAAGCACTGACCTTAAGTGTTTTATGTCCATTCATACATTCATTTAAGCCCCATTTTAAAACATTATTCTGTAAATCTTGTAATGCTGTAATCACATTACACATGAAAATATATAGCTTATTTACACTTATACCAAAAATTTATGACACCATTGACTTTATCGCTCAACTACAGCACCGTAATAGAGTTGGCATATGTGTGCCCAAAATCTTTACTAAATTTCTTGTTGAACCTTCCGTCATTTCTGTCATGACTTTTAGGAGGAATGTAATTTATTTAATTATAAAAGTACCTGGTGTAGCACTAGGCACATAGTAAGCACTCAGTAAATTCTTTGCAAATTAAATATTCTCATGTATCTAATGATCCAAGTAGATCTCATTTGGTAAAATTGTATTGCTCAAAACTCAGCCTTGTCAGACTAGTAAATCAGACAGATTATTTTAGATGCCTCCTAAGGGCTGGAATTACAAAGGTGTCTAAACCCTTACTACTTGAAGTGTAGACCACACACCAGCAGCAGTGGTTTCACCTGAGAGCTTATTAAAGCTCTAGAGCCGGGCGCGGTGGCTCACGCCTGTAATCCCAGCGCTTTGGGAGGCCGAGGCGGGCGGATCACAAGGTCAGGAGATCGAGACCACGGTGAAACCCCGTCTCTACTAAAAATACAAAAAAATTAGCCGGGCGCGGTTGTGGGCGCCTGTAGTCCTAGCTACTCGGGAGGCTGAGGCAGGAGAATGGCGTGAACCCGGGAGGCGGAGCTTGCAGTGAGCCGAGATCGCGCCACTGCACTCCAGCCTGGGCGACAGAGCGAGACTCCGCCTCAAAAAAAAAAAAAAGCTCTAGAACCTCAGGCCCCACCCAGATTTGCTGAAACAGAATCTGCATCTTCAACAAAATCCACAGATGTTAATGTGCACATTTAAGTTTGAGAAGTTAATAATTTCCCAGGAGCTTTAGCCCTCATGTTCTCTTATTTTACCTACTTACTGGTTGGTATGGCTGTCTTTGTAAATGTTTCTTCCAGTTTTGAATAAATGTTGTTATAATGTGCCCCCTACACACACACCACACAACCTGCTTAAATCCAGTTGACTTTGTTTCTAAGAACTAACATTTTCATAAAGTACAAAGAAACAGGATTTAAGTCTTCAGAGAAAATTGCGTATTATCTTGCTGAAATGTTCTTGAAAAGGAGAGTTTGATAGAAGCTCGGGATGTCCAAGATTACTTTATTCTCCTCAGTTAAATTATAATTACTGCTTTTCCTCTATAATGGCTTACCTATGCACCTAATTGATACTTTTATAACTATCTTTTATTACTATCCTTAGAAGAAAATTGTTTCCCTTTGAATGATATTTCACAAGGATTTTTTTGAAGGAGTGGTTGTGGGGGAGGGGGTGGATATTGTATATAATTTTATTTAGTTTTAGAAACTATCCCCTAACATTACATACCAGTTGTTGATATCAAGTCAAGAGGTTTATAAAATACTCATTTAAGGAAGCTTTTTCAAGCTGTTGAATGGAGAATACTTATATCTACTAGTGGCATTTTGTTTTTATTGTTTATCAAACAATTTTTTCTTTCAGTCTATGGTAAAGGACAAAAGGAAAGAGAGAAAATCATCACCTAGTAAGGAAAATGAGTCAAGCGACAGTGAAGAAGAAGTTTCCAGGCCTCGGAAGTCACGGAAACGTGTAGATTCAGATTCAGATTCAGATTCAGAAGACGATATAAATTCAGTGATGAAATGTTTGCCAGAAAATTCAGCTCCTTTAATTGAATTTGCCAATGTGTCCCAGGGTATTTTATTGCTTCTAATGTTAAAACAACATTTGAAGAATCTTTGTGGATTTTCTGATAGGTAAGATTACATAAGCAGTGAGAAAAAAACTTCACTCTGTTCAAATAATAAATATTTGGGCTGGGCGCAGTGGCTCATGCCTATAATCCCAGCATTTTGGGAGGCCGAGGTGGGCAGATCCCCTGAGGTCAGGAGTTCGAGACCAGCCTGGCCAACATGGTGAAACCCCCATCTCTATTAAAAATGGAAAAATTAAGTGAGCATGGTGGTGCACACCTGTGATCCCAGCTACTCGGGAGGCTGAGGCAGGAGAATCGCTTAAACCTGGGAGGCGGAGATTGCGGTAAGCTGAGATTATGCCACTGCAGTCCAGCCTGGGCAACAGAGCGAGACTCCGTCTAAAAAAATAATAATGATAAATATGAAACCCAGTTTTGTTTGCATGTTTAATGTTAGAAATGTTCCTTTTTATAAAGGAGTTTATTCTCTTCTATTGCTGTATAGTATTCTGTTGTGTAATATGCAACAGAATAAAATAAAATTTATTATTTTATTAAAGGGTAAAAAACATATTCCTGTACTTGGTGATAATGCATTACAAATTGAAGGGCTTATTTTGTTGATTTCCTTAAAAAGAATCAGGCTAACCTTAAAATAGATTACAAGTTTAAGTTTTTAAAGAACTCTGAAGTAACAGATGTAAACCAACTAAACTGAGCTCCAATAGAACTCAAATAGTCTTTAAAGTACTCTATAAAGTAAGAGAGAGAAAAGGTACAGTTATTATAAATATCCTGTGGTTTTACCCACCATTAGTCATTAAAGATATCTCTTCCTGCCTATACCCATGGAATTTTGGTCATTTTTTACATTCATTGAAATCCAAGATTAGGAATCACAAAGTCAAATGTTAATAGGCCACCTGGTCAGTGGCCAACTGGAAAGAGTGTTTCATGATGAAAGAGATGTCATTTAAGTGGACCTGTCTCAAGTTTCCATAAGCTTGTTACCAAAGGAGAGGGTGGGCATAATGTGGCCAGAGCTCCCACTTTTTCAGGAGACACCAGAAATCCAGATTTTTTAGAGGAATATCTCTGTATTTGTTTGAAACAGGGTCTTGCTCTGATGCCCAGGCTGGAATGCAGTTATGCAATCATGAACTCCTGGCTCGAGTAGTCCTCCTACTTCAGCCACCTGAGTAGCTGGGAGTACAGATGCATGCCACCACACCCAGCTAATTTTTTTTACTTTTTACTTGTAGAGATGATGTCTAGTTGTGTTGCCCATGGTACTCTTGAACTCCTGGTCTCAAAGTGATCCTCCCACACTGGCCTCCCAAAACTCTGAGATTATAGGCATGAGCCACTGCTCCTGGCCTTATAAGGAATATTTTGATGTTAAATGTTGGCAACATGCAAAATAGTTTAAAACTTTGTAAAGCTAATTAGGCAATGCTAAGGAGTTGGAAAGATTTTTAAGCAGAGTTGTTAATAACCTGAAACAAGTTTATAAACAATCATTCTGGCCACTGTATAGAGAATGGATAGGTTGGGGGTGGGGCAGCAACTAGTAGAAAGAGGTAAACCAGTTAGGTGATATTAAGTAATTGTATTGAAGCTGTCCTAGGATCACAATAGTATTAAAAATAGACATGAGAAACTAATTTCATTAATATGATGCTTCCTACCTATAATTGGATTTCTCCAAATATGTTGCATCCATAGTTTTAAAGTTTTTGGTTTTGTTTTCCCAAAACAGTAAAATTCAGAAGTACTCTCCATCTGAATCTGCAAAAGTGTATGATAAAGCGATAAACCGAAAAACAGGAGTTCATTTTCATCCAAAACAAACACTGGACTTCCTGCGGAGTGACATGGCTAATTCCAAAATCACAGAAGAGGTGAAGAGGAGTATAGTAAAGCAGTATCTAGATGTGAGTAGTAAACCAAAAGTTTTTACTTCTCATAAGGGCTTTTTTGACAAGTAAATGTGGGGGGCTGGTGGGGAGATAACTATCTCCTTTACATTGAATGTAAGCTTCATGAACTGTCAAGATAATTTTTCTCTATGTGGTTTTAATGAGTTACTTTAAGCTTGTCTTTCCCATTGCACCTATGGCATCCTAATTATTTTTTCTTAGGAAACAACAGCCCACGAATAGTTTTATTTTAGTGAAAATGAAAGATAATAGGAAAACCCGTGTGTGTGTTTTGTAGTTGTCCCCTGGTTTCCACAGGAAATTGGTTCCAGTCCCCCCATGGATACCCAAATCCTCCAATATTCAAGGGCCTGATAAAAAGTGGCATAGTAGGCTGCGTGAGGTGGCTCACACCTGTCATTCCAACACTTTGGGAGGCCATGGCAGGTCAGAGTTTGAGACCAGCCTGGGCAACATGGCATATCCCCATATCTACAAAAAATACAAAAAATTAGCTGGGGGCAGTGGTGTGCACCTGTAGTCCCAGCTACTCAGGAGGCTGAGGCAGGAGAAGTGCTTGAGCCTGAGAGGCAGTGGTTACAGTGACCTGAGATTGCACCATTACACCCAATCCTGGGTGACGGGAGTGAAACCCTGTCTCAAAAAAATTATTTAAAAAATATAGTATTTGCATATATGTACATCCTCCCATATACTTTAAATCATTTCTAGATTACTTATAATACCTAAAACAATGTAAATGCTATGTACATAGTTGTTATACCACATTTTTTTTAAGTTGTATTATTTTTTATTGTAATGCTGTTTTTTTTTTGTTTTGTTTTGTTTTGAGACGGAGTTTCACTCTTGTTGCCCAGGCTGGAGTGCAATGGCGTGATCTCGGCTCACCATAACCTCCGCCTCCCGGGTTCAAGCGAGTCTCCTGCCTCAGCCTCCCAAGTAGCTGGGATTACAGACATGCGCCACCACGCCTGGCTAATTTTTGTATTTTTAGTAGAGATAGGGTTTCGCCATGTTGGCCAGGCTGGTCTCAAACTCCTGACCTCAGGTGATCCGCCAGCCTCCCAAAGTAGTGGGATTAGAGGCATGAGCCACCACACCCGGCCAGTGCTGTTATTTTTGTTGTGGCATTTTCCAAATAGTTTTTGATCCGCTGTGGGTTGAATCTGCAGGTGCAGAATCCGGGGATACAGAGGGCTGTGTTTTTAAATCAGAAAAATACATGACTTATGTGTCATAAAAGGTAAAACTGCAAACAGTCATCCTCTTACCCTGTTTGGCCATTCTGTTCCTTTCTTTTCTGACAACCAATATTATTACTTTTTCATATGTTCTTATATGAGTAATGCCAATATATATTTGCATACATTCTCACTTAACAAGTATGCAAATGTATGTATATAAAATGTGCTTTTAAAATAGAGACAGAGAATAGACTAGAGGTTACCAAGGACCAGGGAAGGAAAGAACAGGGAGTTATTGTTTAATGAGGACAGAGCTGTGACGTCCAGTGATTTAAAAAAAACAGAAAGAAACAGCTCTGGAAATGGATAGTGGTGATAGTTGTACAACATGCCAATGAATTATACATTTAAAATGGTTAAACTGGTAGGCTAGGCATGCTGGCTTACACCTGTAATCTTAGCACTTTGGGAGGCCTATTGTCGGAGGTTTGCTTGAGTCCAAGAAGTCCAAGCCAGCCTGAGCAACAGAGCGAGACCCTCTCTCTACAAAAAATACAAACATTAGCCAGACATGGTGGTGCGCACCTGTAGTGCCAACTACTGGGGAGGCTGAGGTGGGAGGACCACCTCAGCCTGGGAGGTGTAGGCTATAGTAAGCCATGATCACGCCGCTGCACTTCAGCCTGAGTGACAAAGTGAGACCCTGTCTGAATTTAAAAAGAAAAAAAAAAGGTTAAGCTGGCAAATTTTGTTATTTCTATTTTACCACAATATAAAAGTTGTTTAAAATGTTTTTTAAATTAGAAGACTGTCCTAAAAAATAAAAATAAAGTTTTATATTTTAATCTACTTAGTTCAGGTGCAGTGGCTCCCAAGTACTTTGGGAGGCTGAGGTGGGCAGATCACTCGAGGCCAGAGGTTTGACACCAGTTTGGCCAACATGGCAAAACTCCATTTCTATTTTTCTTGAAAAAATTTTAAAAATCTACTTTAAAGCAAGTAGCTGAACATAGAAATAAGAATTTTTGAGCTAAGAATATAATCTACACGGTGGCTTTCATATTATTCATTGACTTTGCAAACCTTACATACATTAAAATTTAAAAATATTTTAGTTCTCATTTAAAATTTTTCAACATTCTCTGCTTTCTCTTATATCCTCTTAGCAGAGAGCAAAGAGGGGAGATAACTAGAAAATGTCTGTCAGTAATTGTCACCTGGTTGCTTGATGTCTTGGACCAAGGGTCTGAAAACTCTGGCTGTTTTTGTATCTAACCCATTGCCTATTTTTGCAAATAAAGTTTTACTGAAAACATTCATGCCCACTCATTTATTTGTCTGTAACTGCTTTCAT
This sequence comes from Macaca thibetana thibetana, assembly GCF_024542745.1. Taxonomy (NCBI): domain Eukaryota; kingdom Metazoa; phylum Chordata; class Mammalia; order Primates; family Cercopithecidae; genus Macaca; species Macaca thibetana. Next base: position 138,097,043 of record NC_065583.1, read on the forward strand.
ACTACAGTGGCAGAGTTGTGTAGTTGTGACAGACTATATGGCCTTCAAAATGAAAAATATTGACCACCTGGCTGTTTACAGAAAATGTTTACCAGCCCCTAACTTAGATGATGGCTAACATCTGTTTCACACACAGCAAACTACTGCCATAGAAAACATTTAGGAATTTAACAATCTTGCTTGAAATATTTACTTAAAATTCTGAAATAATATCTATTTTTTATAGTTCAAACTTCTCATGGAACATCTGGACCCTGATGAAGAAGAAGAAGAAGGGGAGGTGTCAGCTAGCACAAATGCTCGGAACAAAGCAATTACCTCACTGCTTGGAGGAGGCAGCCCTAAAAATAATACAGCAGCAGAGACAGAAGATGATGAAAGTGATGGGGAGGATAGAGGAGGAGGCACTTCAGGGGTGAGGCGGAGGAGGAGTCAACGTATTTCGCAGCGTATTACGTAAAATGATTTTTATGTGCTTATATATGTCAGTCTATTAAATGTACAACCAAGTAATGTAATACTTAAAAGAGAAAACATTTTGTAGATAGAGATTCTCTACTTACCCATTTATACATCCTTTTGTAGAAAGTTTAACATAAAAGACAATAAAAAAAAACAGAAATGAGATTTATCCAGCATAAAGGGTTAATTTTTCTTTGAATTGTATTAATGTGTGTTATTTTTATTGTTGCTAAGTTTTATGTAGCTTTATGGTTCATATGTATATATAATTTTATATATCAATAAGAGTAAAGACACGGGTACAAATTAAGAGTTATATGGTTTTACAAGTATATGTTAACCCCTTGGCGCTGGCGGTCACGGTGCGTCTCATTGCCGGCAATGGAAGTGTGCCGGGAAATCCCAACTCCCGGCGTCAAGGGATTAAAAGCAATAAAAACAATAATTTCACTAAAATTCTTTTGTGTAACACTTGGTCTTTTTTCCCCCCTCCCAATGTTTTAGTCATTGAGAAGGTCAAAACGAAATTCAGACTCTACGGAGTTGGCAGCACAGATGAATGAAAGTGTTGACGTCATGGATGTCATCGCTATTTGCTGTCCAAAGTACAAAGATCGACCACAAATTGCAAGAGTAGTACAGAAAACCAGCAATGGCTTCAGTGTTCAGTGGATGGCAGGCTCCTACAGTGGCTCCTGGACTGAGGCTAAGCGCCGTGATGGCCGCAAACTGGTGCCTTGGGTAGACACTATTAAAGAGTCAGACATTATTTACAAAAAAATTGCTCTAACGAGTGCTAATAAGCTGACTAATAAAGTTGTTCAGACTTTACGATCCCTGTATGCCGCCAAGGATGGGACTTCCAGCTAATGAATTTGTACATGCAGCCAAATTTACAGGAATTTTTTTAAAAGGCAGAAAAACTTGAAATACCAACATTCTGGCAAAAAAAAAAAAAAATCAGTTTTATGAAGAGTAAGTGGAACCTGGGATGCAGGAACAAAAGAAGGAAATGTTGGGCAAACATTTTTGTGGGAGCTCCCTTCGCTGTTGTGCAGCAGAAACAGATTCTCAGTTCATTTTTACTCCCACTGTATTATAGTTTAACAAAAATTGTTTATATCTTGGAAAAAAACTTTCTGTTTAAAAAAAATAAACAAGTGAATGTTGGAAATTAGTCTGTTAATGTTCTTAATAAAGTGTTCTTGGAGTTTAACCTAGCAGCGGATGGCTTTCTTTAGCTTAGCCCAGTTTCCAGGGAAGCGTTGTTTTTTCCAGGCTGTAAAATGGCAGAATCTCCTGGATATATAATTTATTCTGTTGAAAAAAAAAAAAAAAGCATGCAGTATCTATGACCTATCTGCAGAAGGAGTTTTTGTAAATGTAGATTTTGATGTATTAGGTCACCCTGAAAACAATACAAGAAAAGGGATCCCCAGGTAATCTGGTGGAGCGAATACTGCAATAAATTTTTTTACTTCTCTTTGTTACTTGTCTGTTTCCATTTGAATTTCTTATTGTAAAAATCTGTTTAAATCCATTTATATTATTTTACAGTCTTTTATGTAAAATTTATTATATCACTGGTTTTCAAAGCAAAACATAAAATATTGTTTATACAGTTTGTATAGGCTGACTTCTGAATAATTGGTATCTATCTATTATTTTCATTCCCATAAGAGGGTGTAAACAATTAACTCCAGGGTTTTATTGTATCCTGCAATATTTAGTATTAACTATATATGATTTAGCACTGTGCCAAACACATTTTCAAGAGTACATTTTGATATAAAAAGAAACTATAGTTTATTCCTTGTATGCTTCAATTTCTTTCTAGTGATGTCATGATGCTGATACTTATTCTTTAAACCTCGGGTAAAAGGTAACCTGCTATTTGGAAAACCAGCATTTCTCTTAGTTAAAATGATGTGTTATTTTAGAACTAAAGTTGAGATGAGTATGCCACTTCATAATTACACTCACTACATTTTTCACAAATTATTTTTTAATGCTGAAAAGAGTAATTTTACTTGTTGAGATGTTTATTCATTTTCTATTCTAAAAGCTTTATCATAAGTCTTTTGGGAACAGTCGTCATTTACACATTGCTTATTGCAGATATCTTGACTAGATCAGGAGGGAGGTGTTTAATCATTTGATGTGTATAGTTGACACTCAGGAATAGTAATGCCTAAAATTTACAGTGGAATGAGGTCTGTTTCAAGTTTAAATCTTTTAAAAAATGTTTTACTCATTTTTAAATCACTGAAAAAATTGACCTCCAGAATGCTGTTTTATGAAATTGGCAAATAAATGAAGGTATTCAATTTTTGAGGAAGAATGACATTGCCACAAAATACCTTTTTGTGACACCTATTAAACCACTATGAAAATAACTTTTCAGGATCTATTTCCTATGTGGAATTCTTTCAAATGCTTTCTTCACAGAAATGTTCTCTCACTCTTCATTTTCTTCCCCTTACTTACATGTTTCTCTTTTCCTTATACTGTGAACTCTGGAACAAAACTAGATTGGGTTGGTTGGTTTGTTCTTCTTGGAGTTTATGTATATCAACAAAGGATTTGAGGTCACTTCTGAAAATAATATATCGAAAAGAGTAAAATACTGGTTAGAGAAAATACAAGAATAAAATCCAGCCCAGAGAGAGTACTAAGAATATAAATGTGAGTAAAAAGCCAGTTTTGAATGCTATTTACCTGACAGCGATGCGTGCTGTCATTTAATTCTCACAAAAACTCTAGTTATATATTTTATCCTCATTTTGTAGATAAGGATAGCAGGCTTAGAAGGATTTGGTAATTTAGTAATGTCATGATAGGGATTTAAATCTGGAATTGAAGTAATTGTGTCTCACTAATTGAGCATCAGACATTAAGGGAGATCTTATTGAAGTAAACCAGTTCCTAAAGGATCCTTGTGGTATACATACTTGGGAATTCGAGTAATTTTTAGGAAGTAGGTACACACTAGTAAGTCTTGTGTTGCCTCAGTTGGCCATAGATGGAATTCTGTGTTTGCCATTCATTAGAAATTTAGGAATTTTAGGCAAGGCGCAGTGGCTCACACCTGTAATCCCAGCACTTTGGGAGGCCAAGGAGGGCAGATCACCTGAGGTCAGGAGTTCAAGACCAGCCTGACCAACATGGAGAAACCCCATCTCTACTAAAAACACAAAATTAGCCAGGCATGGTGGTGCGTACCTGTAATCCCAGCTCCTGGGGAGGCTGAGGCAGGAGAATCGCTTGAACCTGGGAGGCAGAGGTTGCAGTGAGCCGAGATCACGCCATTGCACTCCAGCCTGGGCAACGAGCGAAACTCCATCTCAAAAAAAGAAAAAAAAAAATTCAGGAATTCTAGGAATCAGTTTGGGGAATTTTTGTATATTCTATGCTATTAATTTTATGCATTAATAGATGCCAAATGTTGATAATAGGCCTTAACTCTTAAATATACAAACCAAAATTTTCAGAAAGTTGAAGATTGTTCAAGATTAATTTTTAGGTCTTAATACTAAAATAAGTTAAAGCTTTGTCAGTCAAATGCACAAAATCAAACTTTAAGTATATTGGGGACTTACAAAGTTCTATTAAGTATTTAGAAAGTTCAGTCTTACTCTATAGTGTGTTGATTAATTACTATAGATTAATCTTGTTATATTGACCTGAAAAGATAGGTTATATGTGATATAAAAATTTTCAAGTATCTCTTCACTTTTTAAGTACATTAATATGAAATTTTAGCCTTATTGAAATTGTTTATTAAGAATGGCTAGTTTTCAAAATATGTTCATACCAAAATACACATGGCAGAAAATTCAGTGATCGCTAGAATTTTCTAGCTGTAGTAATCTCTAATGGAAGAAATGCTGAGTTTTTAGAGAGAAATATATAGCTTACTCTGTTGATATATTGAGTATTTGAATTATTCAGGTAACTGAAGCACACAGGCGATTTTTGATGACCATAGTCTGTCTCATGAAGACAGGTAAGTCAAGCTAATGTTTGTTCAATACAGATTTCATGATCAGCAATTTACCATATTTTTATTTAGGAAGAAATTGACCAGGGAGGTATGTGGTTCTCCCTCCCCTACACACCACTTTTAGTTGCACAGAAAAGTTCATCCTTGTCAATACCTGTGTCCAGGTGGTCTGCATCTTCAGGACCGTGGATGTGGATAATTGGAATAAGATTACTTTTGCAAAATATAAAACTCATCAGATTACCCACTTGAAATAATGTAATTTGAAACACTTGATAGTAATTTTTGCCCCGTAAAAATCCTACGTGTTTGAACCTTTTGCTGTTTGCCTTGTTCATTTTAAAACCAAAGTTTTGTTTAGTCCTATAGCTAATTTCTGTCCTAGGCATCATTTATTACGAATTGATTATACTAATTTTTCACTTGAATTTTTTTCTAAAATACACTCTTCGTCCTATTGGTGCTAGCCGAGGAACAATTACATGCAGATTTGGTGTAATAGAAAGTCACTGACCAAACAAACTCAGTTTGGTACTCTGTTGACTAAGTGGTAATAAAGTTCCCGTGCGTTTTGCATGATGATGTGAGTACCACCAACCCACCCTTCCTATTTAAGACCCCAATTGTATATGGCTTCACTGCTGAGAGTGGTACAGTATACACAATTATTTTTCTTCTCATAAGAATTTTGTAAATCATTTTTACTTTTTTTAAGAGAACCTTCATTTACCCATTGCTCAGTTTCAGTGATTCTGAATTTCTGACCAAACTTATTTGAGCTGTACCCCATGCACCTCTTTCCACTCTTATCTTTTTGAAACAAGTCTCAGGCATCATTTTATTTTATCCATAAATAGGTTTTTTGTTTTTTTGGTTTTTTTGTTTTTTTTTGAGATGGAGTCTTGCTCTGTCACCCAGGCTGGAGTGCAGTGGCCCAATCTCGGCTCACTGCGAGCGCCACCTCCCAGGTTCACGCCATTCTCCTGCCTCAGCTTCCCAAGTAGCTGCATCTTCAGGCGGCCGCCACCATGCCCAGCTAATTTTTTGTATTTTTAGTTGAGATGGGGTTTCACCATGTTAGCCAGGATGGTCTCGATCTCCTGACCTTGTAATCTACCCAACTCAGCCTCCCAAAGTGCTGGGATTACAGGCATGAGCCACTGCACCCCACCCCATAAATAGGTTATCTTTAAATATTCTCCCTTGACGTCAAATATCCAGTAAGTGTTTAAATTTTTTATTTTCTCATAAATGTCATATTGTTTAGGTCCTATTCTGTAGGCTTTCTCATGTCTTTTTATTCCTTGCAAATTTTTTTTTATTGAAAGCACAAATACTTTTCCTTGAGTTCTTAAGAAAGTAGATTCTAGGGGCCGGGCACGGTGGCTCACGCCTGTAATCCCAGCACTTTGGGAGGCCTAGGCGGGCGGATCACGAGGCCAGGAGTTGAAGACCAGCCTGGCCAACATGGTGAAACCCTGTCTCTACTAAAACTACAAAAATTAGTTGGGCATGGTGGCGTATACCTGTAGTCCCAGCTACTTGGGAGGCTGAGGCAGGAGAATCACTTGAACCTGGGAGGTGGAGGTTGCAGTGAGCCGAGATCTCGCCATTGCACTCCAGCCTGGCGACAGCAAGACTCCATCTCAAAAAAAAAAAAAAAAAAAGGAAAGTAGTTGATTCTAAATGGAGAGTCTAGTTGTTTTCTGATTTTTAATCATTTTTCTTACCTGAAGTTATTGTAGGCTTGAGAGATACTAGACCTCTTTCAAATGCATAAGTAGCTTAAGCCTACATAACTAGAACAGAGTACCACTACAGAGATAATGAAGTACGGAGATAGGTACACTTTTCAGGAAGATGGTGATAAGCATTGTTTAATCCTTTGATTTTGAGTTGGCAAATAACCATGCAGGCAGTTGGAGATTTAAAGTAAGGAAATGGAGTTGAGCTAGGTGCTGGAGGATGCCGTATAATCAGAGTTGCTTTTGTTGGTCAGTAATTTTGTAATACATACTGCTTGAAATAAGTGGACTACAGGCTATGTTTTGTTTTTTGTTTTTTGTTTTTTTTTAATGATAGAGCGTTTTTGTTGAATGGAATTTTGCCCTTTTGTGACTTTTTTCAGTCATTGTTTAAATCTCAGTCACATAGAACTTGAAATGAAGTTAGCGTTACTTCATCAAACATAGTAGCCTCACCCTTTACATTGACCTTTCATCTGCTAAGAAATAGCAGAGTAAGTTTTTCTTGATTATAACATGCCTAGAATTATAATTTAGCCTTAACCTTATTAGATTTAGATCCTGAAGCAAAGAACAGAAAAAGGTCCGTCATTATGGTCTAAGTATGTTATAAAACGTAAACCAGTAATGGATCTCCAATTCCATAGTTTTAAAAGTATTTATACAGTCATATGAGAAATGAGAAATAAGTTAATCTAAATGTTTTTAATCACTTTGGAATTTACTAACCCTTTCAGAATATAATGAAAGCTGAGAAATCTCTCCTTAGAAAATAGAGTGAGTTCATATTTAGAATTGTGTATAAAATTTCAAGGGGTTCATGGTCATCCCCATCCCATTTCCATCTTTGGCCTATCTAATGAATCTATGGACTGAGTACAGGTTAAGAAGGTGAAATTAAGGCTCAAAGAGGTGAATTGATATCACCAAGCTGCATACCTACTTGTTGTTAGAGTCAAAAGCAAAACTGGGTTCTTGTCTCCCATAAGGAAGATTTAATCTTGGGAAGTTATTATTCAGTCTCCTGTTAAGATCTGAATGTAGGCTACTTAATGACTACATTTCACTGATTTTTTTTTCTATGCCTTTTCAAAAGATCCACTTTTTGTGTTCTCAGAGTTTGTGATGCCTACCATCCTGTTAGGTAGAGAAGGGAAAGTAGAGAAGGGAAAATATAATATTTTATCGTGTTTTAATTATTTTCTACGTCACCTGGCGTGACATAGAAAACTAAAACTTAGGTTAGTGAAAAAGAGTATTAACTTTGAAGTCAAAAGACATAGTCGTAGTCTGAAGCCATGGGTTTCTGAAACAAGTGTGAAATGAAATGTAAGCAAAATCACTTAGCTTATTTTGTGGAATCTTATTTAAAGAAGTCTATACTTATGTTTCGTGTAGATAGAGAATCAGAATGTTGGGTTAAGTGGGGAGATGGTGGGTGGAATTCTGAAAGCGGGAGCAGCATAGTGAGTAGAGGAACTGGTGTGCGTGTAGTACAATGTCAAAAGATGAAGCTATAGAGAGGAGACGTAAGTATGCAATTTTGATAACTTTAGTAATATAGTGATATAATTTGATCATTTTAATGTGTAGGCAATTGAAGGACTCAAGGGGTTGGTGAACGCTCACTCTGCTACATAGAGGAAAGACAAGGGTGTCAAGAAGAGGACACTAATGCAATAGTCTCAGAAATGGAGACTGAACTGGGATGATGATGGCAGTAGGGATGAAGATTGGAGTGATTTGCAAATGCATTTAGGAAATAAAAACATCAGGACAAGGATAGCTATTAGGTTTCTCTGGCTTAAGTTACCAGGTTCAATTTTAAATATGTTGGTAGTGCCTGTGGGACATTCAGGTGATGTCCAGAGGTGGGAATATACACAAGCATGACACTTGAGTAGGGAAGCCAGGGTGGGAACTCAGAGTCAACAGCATATAAGCTGTAGAATAGGAGCAGCACAGAGCAAGGGGAGGATCTTGGAGGCTACCAACGGCTAAACTATGACTATATAGAGCACTGAAATTCTGAGAGGGGAAGCTGGCAAGGGAAGCAAATAATAAAGCGTTTAAAATGTCACATTCAAGAATTTGGAAGGGCTTTAAATGGGGTAACATAATACTAAGGGTAGTTCAGAAAGATCAGTAATTGGCTACAATGTAGAGAATTGTGGTGATGCCAAACTGCATGATTGTATTGTTTTTCTCCAGTGGTACTCAACTCCCAACAAAGAATTGAGTATGGTATCAAGCCAAGATGCGGGGATTGCCGGGGGTATAGTTGAAGAACTAGATTCAGAGAAAATGGAAGAATCAAGGTTCAGAAGTCTCCATGAAGTGGGAGAGCAAGTATGAGTGCGAGCAGCAGGTATGGAATAATCGGATGATATGGTCAGAGAAAGGGATGTAAGAGATTTCCGAGAGCAGTTCTGGGTACAAGGTACAGAGCGTGACCTTGGGAATGAATTAGTAAAGTGAAGAGGTGCATTGAGGAGATCAAGGAATCACAGGCTACATTCTATACTCCTTTCCTGTGAGCTAAAACATTGGTTTATTCTTTCTTTGGTATTGACACTGGTTTATTATCTTTAGTTTTTGCAGATTCCATCATTTGACAAGTATTTGCTGAGTGCCTACTATAAGCTGTGCTGGACCCATTGGCAGTAAACTTGCATTCCAGTAGTGGAGACAGGAAGTGACCATAAAGTACACAATTTAATAACAATTGAGATGTGTGCTTGAAAGGAAAAGTAATAGAAGCCGGGAGAGTATGTAGCACTGACATAGTCTGGATGGTTGAGGGAGATCAGAAAGGCTTCCTTCTCCAAGTGAAACATTCTCAGATAAAGCAGGACATGCAGGCAGGGCGCGGTGGCTCACGCCTGTAATCTCAACCCTTTGGGAGGCTGAGACAGGTGGATCACAAGGTCAGGAGATCGAGACCATCCTGGCTGACATGGTGAAACCCCGTCTCTACTAAAAATATTTTTTAAATTAGCGGGGCATGGTGGTGGGGGCCTGTAGTCCCAGCTACTTGGGAGGCTGAGGCAGGAGAATGGCGTGAACCTGGGAGGCGAAGCTTGCAGTGAGCCGAGATCGCACCACTGCACTCCAGCCTGGGAGACAGAGCAAGACTCCGTCTCAAAAAAAACCAAAAAACAAAAAACAGGACATGCAATAGACATAATAGATACCAAATAATGTCTGAACTATTGAGAAATAGAAAATGATTTTTGTTTTAAATTGCAGGCTGGGTGCAGTGGCTCTTGCCTATAATCCCAACACTTTGAGAGGCCACGACGGGCAGATCACTTGATCTCAGGAGTTCAAGACCAGCCTAAGCAACATGGCAAATCTCTGTCTCTACAAAAAGATACAAAAATTAGCTGGGCATGGTGATACGCGCCTGTGGTCCCATCTACTCGAGATGCTGAGGTAGGAAGATCACTGGAGCCAGAGAGGTTGAGTCTGCAGTGAGCTGTGATGTACCACTGCACTCCAGCCTATCTAAAAAATAAAAATAAAAATAAAATTGCTCCCACATTTTATTCCTTAGGGACATGGTGGTTGAGCTTTAAAGTATGAAGGGGAAAGAGTTGAAGGGAGGGGGAAGCAGGGAGAGTGTCCCAAACAGATGGCCAGGCACTTACAAAGTCCCTGGATAAAGCAGCACTTGGCCCTCAGAAGCTTCACAGTTCCTATGAATGGCAGAGAACAAATGAGAGAAGAATGATGAAGCCAATGAAAAAGAGGCCAATTCATGCTTTTGTAGGCCGTGTTAAGGATGTCCTATGAACAACAGAGCGCCATTAAAGAGATTAAGATACTGGGGCTGGAATAGGGATTTGTATTTGTAGAATTCAATTTGTGTTTCTAAAAGATCACTGACTACAATCTATAGAATGATTGGAGCAGGGTCATAGTGTTCCATGTGAGAGATGATGATAACTTGGGCTAGGGGGTGGTGGTAGTGGAGGGAGGGTAGTGGCCTCATTTGTTTGGAAAGTTAAATTAGTCACATATCTTTGGTTATTATCATTTAAATTGTAATAAGGAGATAACAAGTGTGAACTTCCTTAGTAAAATTAGATGAGTGAAGCAAGCTTTCCTGGATTGCATCCACATAGGAGATAACATGACTTACTCCTCGTTCTTCTGGAGAATGGCCCATGAGGGAATAACCATGATTTTAAGTGAAAAATCTAAATATATTACATCATCCAGAAAGGAGAAAAGTAGTCTAGGTGGATTCCTGCATAACTGTAAAAAGTCAACTGAAAAGTCAACATTCTGCCATTTGTACAATTCAAAGTAATTTCAAGACAATTAATGAAGAAAGGTTTTAACTCAATAAAGTTTATGTTATTTAACAGTATGATTTTGCTGATTAAAGAAAGAATGCCTTATTCCACCTCTCTCCATCCAGGCCTTTGTAGAGGCAACCACTTAAAATTCTTTGCTCTTTCTTTGGGTCATTTATATTTCTAAAGAATCTACTGTTAACAATTTGTTAACACTAGACCTTACATATTGAATTATATTATGATCTGTTGATTTTTTTATGATAGATAAGGACTTGGCTCTCATGTCCTTCCCCTCTCCTCCCAATATGGATATCATATTTAATGAGCATTTATGTAATGTAAAACTATGTAAATATTGTTGAATCAGAGCCAACACTTAGTGTACTATAAATACATGTTCTTGTATATGTTTTCTTATGTACTTTAACTCGTTTGGAATGTTCCTTTATATCATTCACTCTTTGGAGTCTTCCCCCACCCTCTTCCTCTATCCCAGCCCCTCCTCCCCATTAGTTTTGCATCAATGTGGATTCATTTTCCAGGGCTGCTGCAAGGTTGTTCCAGACTTTTCCTTCCCCTTTTCTGGCTGGATCCAGAGTCCATCTCTGGAATCCATACCTTTCTCCTTTTAGCTTAAAATTCTCCGTTTGCTTGAGCATATCCTGCCATAACTTCCTAAGAATAGGTTCATGGCGACAAACTTTTCGAATTATTGGATGTGTGAAAACATCTTATTTCTCATGATTGATAGCCAGGTCTAGAATTCTAAGTTGAAAAGTTTCCCTTTGAAAGCTTCTCAGAATCTCCTAGCCTGTGCTGTTGCTGTTAAGTGGACTGATACAATTCTGATTTTTGTTCTTTTTGATACGATCTGTGTTTCCTCTCTCTAGAAGCCTTTAGGATATTTTTTGTATTTCTAGTATTCTAAAATTTCACAATGATGTCCCTTAATGTGAATCTTTTTTTAAAAACTCATTTTGCAGCTGGGCACCATGGCTCACAGCTGTTATCCTAGCCCTTTGTGAGGCCGAGGTGGGAGGATTGCTTGAAGCCAAGAGTTCAAAACCAGCCAGGACAACAAACACCTCTATTGTTTTGATAAAATTAATAAAATTCATTTTGCAGGGCATGTTGTAGGCTTATTTAATCTGTATCTTTAGCTCTGGAGAATTTTCTTTACTAATTTTCTCCCCTTTAGTTTATTTGTCCTCTTAAATCTGTAGATATTGTTCCTTTTAGACTTTCTCAGCTATGTTTTTTGCTCTTTTTTCTTTCTTTCTTTCCTTTTTGGCTCTGTCTTCTTTGAGAGTTTTCCAACATTATCTTTTAACTCTAATGTTAAATTCATAACAACTATATTTAAAATTTTGAAGGTTTTTTCTTGTTCTCTGATTGCTCCCTTCATACAGCAACTTATTTTATGAATGAATATACCACCTTCTCATATCTGTTTGTTAGATTAGAAAGCAGAATTCTCAGCCAGGTGCGGTGGCTCACGCCCATAATCCCAGCACTTTGGGAGGCCCAGGCGGGTGGATCATGAAGTCAGGAGATCGAGACCATCCTGGCCAACATGGTGAAACCCCGTCTCTACTAAAATATCAAAAAGTTAGCCGGGCATGATGGTGTGTGCCTGTAGTCCCAGCTACTCGGGAGGCTGAGGCAGGGGAATTGCTTGAATCTGGGATGCAGAGGTTGCAGTCAGCTGAGATCACACCACTGCACTCCAGCCTGGTGACAGAGCAAGACTCCATCTCAAAAAAAAAAAAGAAAGAAAGAAAGTAGAATTCTCACTTGCCATTTGGGGGCCTGAGCTCAAGTCACAGCCAACAAACATATCATCATGTGTTCAGGATTAAGTAGGCTGAGAAATCACATGCCTTATTCCTTAGAGATCTGTTTCAAATTATAAACTGGAGCCAGGCAGATGGAGGTAACATTAACAGCTTTATTGTCAGTAGAGTCAGAATACAGAACGCATTGTAACCTGGACCTGCAATCACAATCAAGCTTGCTGCCATCTTCCTGGAATCTAGACCTTGCGAGGCATCTGCTGGGTCGATATTTGGCAAGGCAGATACTTACCTACTTAGCCAGACTACTGAAAGAAAAATTGCTTACCCCTCACTTGTCAAGCCCCAAATGTTGGGAAAGAATAGAGTCACATACACTTGGTTTTTACTATATGTATTGCATTTACTTAAGATATGGAAACAGGCTGGGCACGGTGGCTCACACCTGTAATCCCAGCACTTTGGGAGGCTTAGATGGGAGAATTGCTTGAGCCAAGGAGTTAGAAACCAGCCGAGGCAACATAGTAAAACTCCCATCACTACAAAAAAAAAAAAATACAAAAATTAGCCAGGCATGTTGGTGTTTACCTGTGGTCCCAGCTACTCAGGAGGCCAAGGCAGGAGGATAACTTGAACAAGAGGTAGAGGCTGCAGTGGGCAATGATCACACCACTGCACTCTAGCCTGGGCGACAGAACAAGACCCTGTCTCAAAAAAAAAAAAAAAAGAAAAAGAAAAAGAAGAGCTGGGCTGGGAGGAGCAATTGATGTCAAACTGTTTTTTTTTTTTCTTTTGTTTTTGTTTTTTGAGACAAGGTCTCACTCTGTTGCCCAGGCACGATCTCTGCTCAATGCAATCTTTGCCTCCCAGATTCAAGTGATTCTCGTGCCTTAGCCTCCCGAATAGCTGGGATTACAGGCACATGCCACTCTGCCTGGCTAACTTTTGTATTTTTGGTAGAGAGAGGGTTTCACCAAGTTGGCCAGGCTGGTCTCAAACTCCTGACCCCAAGTGATCCACTCACCTCAACCTCCCAAAGTACTGGGATTACAGGCGTGAGCCACCGTACCTGGCAATGTTGAACTCTTGCCACTCACCAATCAGAAACATAAATTCTCTTTTTTCCAAAGAAATAACCTTATAGAAATGTGAGAATAGAGCTCCCTTTGTCATTGAGCATACCAATTAGTTTTAAAAACCATTTCTTTTATTTCTTCATGAGTTATTTTCTCTATTATTTTGCCTATTTAATTTGGATTTTCCCTTTCATAATGAGGATTTTCTCCATGCATCTAGGATGCCTAATGGTCTATTTAGCTTTAGGGAAAGATGCTAAAACATTTATTGAAGCTATGAGTGTGTAGGTGAAGCTCCTCTGGTAGGCTCGACTCTGGGCAGTGGTCAGCAAACTTTTTCTGTAAAGGGCCAGAAAATATTTTAGGCTTTGCAGGCCATAAGGTCTATGTTGCAACTTTGCAATTCTACCATAGATAATACATAAACGAATAGACAGAATGCATTTCAATAAAACCTTATTTGTAAGAAGAGGGACTGAGCCACTTTGCAGACCTCTGCTCTAAGGTGAATCAGATGAGAAGTTGGACCCTTGCTTGGGGTATAAGTGCTAGGAATTCTTTGCAGAAGTTTCCAGAGATGAAGAGTTGCAGCTGTTCTACATATGGACTAATAAACCATGAGACAACCATATGTAGAACAGCTGCACACCCCTGTTCAAAAAGCTGGTATGCCCCTTTTTGTGCTTGTCAGCTCTGAGTCTCAAGTTCACTTTTCATCACTATCCTCTTTTGCACAAATTACATCATGGCTTTCTCCACCCCGTTACATCTGTTGCTGCTGCTTTTGCTTTCTGTCTTCTGAAAATTTGTTGAAATCTTTCATCTAGAATTGTCTACTTTCCAATTCTCTTTATTTGCATTGATTTATATATTTTTAAAATTTATTATCCTTTCACTTGGGTCGTAAGACCCAATATACTGTATCAAGAAAATTGTGTGTCCTTTTTTTTTTTTTTTTTTTTTTTTTTTGAGCCAGGGTCTCTCTCTGTTACCCAGGCTGGGATGCAGTGGCATGATCATGGCTCACTGCAGCCTTGACCTCGCAGACTCAAGTGATCCTCCCACCTCAGCCTCCCAGGTAGCTGAGACTACAGGCACGCACCAACACACCTGGCTGATTTTTAAATTTTTTTTGTAGAAACAGGGCCTCACTATATTGCCTAAGCTGATCTTGATCTCCCGGACTCAAGCGATCCTCCCACCTTGGCCTCCCCAAATGCTGGGATTACAGATGTAAGCTGCCGTGCCCAGCAATTTTTAATTTTTTGTAGAGATGGGATCTCCCTTTGTTGCCCAGGCTGGTCTCAAACTCCTGGGCTCAAGCGATCCTCCTGCATCAGCCTCCCAAAGTGAGATTACAGGTAGAAACCGTTAAAAAACAATTTTTTATCTTCAGCTTTTAAGGGGTACATGTGCAGGATGTGCAAGTTTGTTACGTAGGTAAACGTGGGGAGTGGTGGTTTGCTGTACAGATCATCCCATCACCTAGATATTAAGCCCAGCATCCATTAGCTATTCTTCCTGATGCTCTCCCTCCACTCCTCAACAGGCCCCAGTGTGTGTTTTTCCCTCCATGTGTCCATGTGTTCGCATCATTCAACTAACACTTATAAGTGAGAATATGCAGTGTTTGGTTTTCTGTTACTGCCTTAGTTTGCTAAGGATAACGGCCTCCAGCTCCATGCATATCCATGCAAATGACAAGATCTTGTTCTTTTTATGGCTGCATAGTATTTCATGGTGTATATATATACAGTATTTTATTTGTCCCATCTATCATTGATGGACATTTGGATTGATTCTGTGTCTTTGCTATTGTGAATAGTGCTGCAGTGAACATACACATCCATGTATCTTTATAATAGAATGATTTATATTACTTTGGATACATATACCCAGTAATGGTATTGCTGGGTCAAATGGTATTTCTGCTTCTAGATCTTTGAGGAATTACCACACTGTCTTCCACAATGGTTAAACTAATTTACACTCCCACCAACAGTGTAAACGTGTTCCTTCTTCTCCACAACCTTGCCAGCATCTGCATTTTTTTGTTTTTGTTTACATTTTAATTATCGCCATTCTGACTGGTGTGAGATGGTATCTCATTGTGGTTTTGACTTGGATTTCTCTAATGATCAGCGATGTTGAGCTTCTTTTCATATGTTTGTTGGCCGTATGTATGTCTTCTTTTGAGATGTGTCTGTTCATGTCCTTTGCCCACTTTTTAATGGGGTTTTTTCTTGTAAATTTGTTTAAGTTATTTGTAGACTCTGGATATTAGACCTTTGTCAGATGGACAGATTGCAAAAATGTTCTCCCATTCTGTAAGTTGTCTATTTGCTCTGGTGGTAGTTTCTTTTGCTATGTAGAGGCTCTTCAGTTCAATTAGATCCCGTTCGCCAACTTTTGCTTGTGTTGCAAGTGCTTTTGGTATTTTCATTATAAAATCTTAGCCTGTGCCTATGTCCCAAATAGTATTGCCTAGGTTTTCTTCTAGGGATTTTGTAGTTTTGGGTTTTACATTTAAGTCTTTAATCCATCTTGAGCTAATTTTTGTATAAGGTGTAAGGAAAGGGTTCAGTTTCAATTTTCCGCATACAGCTAGCCAGTTCTCCCAGCACCATTGATTAAATAGGGGGTCCTTTCCCCATTGCTTATTTTTGTCAGGTTTGTTGAAGATCAGATGGTTGTAGGTGTGCTAAATTCTTAATACTGGGGTAATATTAATTAGTTTATTTTTACTTTCACTAGCTTTGAACATATTTAAAATATTTGTTTTTAAATTAGTATCATTTTTTTTAATCCTACGTAAAAAGTTTCCCTTCAGGTAGGCAACTCCTACCACAGAAGTTGATTGCAGGCCCACATATATATAGGCACAAGCTGGGTCATTCCCAATTTCCAAACCAATCTTACCTAAAAGGCTTTTTTCCTCTAAGGTGTTCCCTAGATTCAATATTTTCATGAAAACAGAAACATTAGCTTTCATCAGGGTCTTTATGCCACAGGGCCAAGTTCAGATGCTGAACACACATGAATGGTGAGAGTGTGAACAGTGTCTGAAGGCAGTAGAGCTCTGGTGGGCTGCCACTAGGACGTCTGCCCAATTATTAAGTGTTTTCCTCTTCTCAATAAGGTCCAAAGTTTTCCTACAGAAAAGCCAAACAAGACATAAAGTGCAGTACATGGTGATTATTTGAATTGCTGAGAAATGGAAAATGGTATAAGTTATAATGTCTTATCATTAGTTTATCAAATATTTACTAAATATATACTATGTTTATGCTTTATAAGCATTGCATCTAAAAAGCACTCATTGGATGTTTCCTCTGTATTCAGATAGTTTGAGCAAAGCTGGCAGATGATCTTTGTGTCTTGAAGATGAGCGGATATTCAAGCTAGAGGCTAGGTACCTCCTAGGATTGTCAGCTTTCTGCTGATACTCTTTGCCCTCCTTCATTATTTTCAGGTTTGTCGTATGTATATAAAGTTCAGAGATTAAGACTTCCACTTCCAATTATAACAGAGTAACTACAACCTGACTAGCTTATCTACCTTAACCATAAAATTGGACAAAATACATGTAAGACAATTTCTTTTAGACATTGGACAAAATGCAGCACAAGACAGTCACCCCCCAATAGAAGGGAAGTTCCTGAGGTAAGTCGCATGAATTCCTGGCTGTCTGCTTAAGGACATTCCCCTGACTCTAGCACAGTGAGTGGCGTCCAGGCAGACCACAGTGTTCCCACTGAGCTGAGCGGGGAGAGATCAGAGTTCTGGGCAGTCACAATGGCTGGAATCTACAAGATCGAGAGGGAAAAAGCGGTACAAAGACTAGCTCATTATTTGGGTTTTTTTTTTTTCCATCACTTTGTCATAATAACTCAAAGCAGGGTAGATGCAGATACACTGAAACTGGATCTTAAAAGAGATCCATTTTTTTCTTGTCAGGCTTGACATTATCTTGCAAAAGCCCATGTGAGAGTTCCCTGTGAGGTCTTTGCCAAGGGCTTATGTACAGTGCAACACTATATGCAATTTGCCAGAAAGCAGTAGCTACTACGTTGAAAGAGAACAGAGATACTAGAAGCTAAGAAGTGCTGGAGGATGCTGGAGTCCCAGCCCAGCTAGAGTGGAGCACCAAAACCTGATACTCCAGACATCCAGCTTAGACACCAGAAAAGGCCCCCTGAGAATGAAGAACTGTGCCCTAGAGTAAGGCCCACAAAGCCTAAAACTAAACCCATACGATCCACAGGGGGAAATTTTGGAGGTTATGTTCTACTAAATTAGACTCAGAATAAACCTGGCACTTACCACATAGTCAAGATGATTATCTTTGAACTGCCTACATGAATAAAAACTATCAACTTTTCAGAACAAGAAAACAGAATTCAGAATCTATCACAATTCACCCACTATATAAAGAATACAATAAAAAAATTACAAGCTGGGTGTGATGGCCCATGCCTGTAATCCCAGCTATTTATAAGGATCACTTGAAGTTAAGAGTTCAAGACTAGCCTGGAAAACAGAGCTAGATCCTGTCTCATAAATAAATAAATAAATAAATAACCACTAGACATGCAAAGAAAGGAAACTATGCCCCAGAGTCCAGAGAAAAAAGTCAATAAAAACTAACCTTGAGATGCCCCAAAGACTTTGAAGCAGCTATTTTAAATATGTACAAAGAAACGAAAGTGTTTAAAGAATTAAAGGAAAATGTATGGTTTTGTTTGTTTTAAGACAGTCTCTCTCTCTGTCGCCCAGGCTGGAGTACAGTGGTAGATCTTGGCTCACCTCTAACTCCACCTCCCGAGTTCAAGTGATTCTCCTCCTTCAGCCTCCAGGTTAGCTGGGACTACAGGCGTGCACCACCAAAGCTGGCTAATTTTTGTATTTTTAGTAGAGATGGGGTTTCACCATGTTGGTCAGGCTGGTCTCAAACTCCTGACCTCAAGTGATCCACCCACCTCGGCCTCCCAAAGTGCTGGGATTACAGGTGTGAGCCGCTGTGCCCGGCCTGAAAATGTGGTTTTAAGGAGAACAGAGAGACAATAGGGCAGAAAAAAATTTTTTGTGAATAAATAGTGCCTGAAATTTTCCCATATTTCATGAAAAACATCAACCTACAAATCCAAGAAGCTTAGGGAACTCCTACAAGAATACATCAAAAGGAAATCAAACCTATACACATCATAGTCAAAGTGCTGAAGATCAAAGATAGAAAATACTCAAAATACTCAGAAGAAAGTGACATTGGCAGGGCGCAGCAGCACATGACTGTAATCCCAGCACTTTGGGAGGCTGAAGCAGGTGGATCACCTGAGGTCAGAAGTTTGCGACCAGCCTAACATGGTGAAAGCCCATCTCTACTAAATATAAAAAAATGAGCAGGGCATGGTGGTGCATGCCTGTAATCCGAGCTACTTGGGAGGCTGAGGCAGGAGAATTGCTTGTACCTGGGAGGCGGAGGTTGCAGTGAGCCAAGATCACGCCATTGCACTCCAGCCTGGCCATCAAGAGTGAAACTCCATCTCAAAACAAAAGAAAAAAAGAAAAAAAGAATGTGACATGCAATGTATTAAATGTAGAGAAATAACAGAGGTAATGGCTGACTTTCCAATTAGAAACAATGGGAAAAAGAAGACAATGTAACAGCATCTTCCAAATACTGAAATAAAAACTTGTCAACCTCAAAATTTACATCAAGCAAAAATACCACTCAAAAATGGATGACTACACATTCAATGCAATCTGTCAAAATTCCAATGACATTTTTCAAATAGAAAAAAAAAAAAAAAATTTTTGTATGGAACCACAAAAGACTCCAAATAGCCAAGGCAAATCTAAGCAAAACAACAAAGCTGGAGGCATCATACTACCCGATCCCAAGATCCATTATAAAGCCAGAATAATTCAAAACAATGTGAGAGTGACATAAAAACACACACAAAGACCAATGGAAGAAAACAGAGAGCCCAGATGTAAACCCAAGTATATACAGTCAACTAATTTTCAACCAGGAAGACACCATTAGGAAAGGACAATCTCCTTAATAAAAAATGAAAACTTCCCAAGGACCGTTTTTCCTCTCTACCTGCCTAAAATAATTTCTTCATAACTTCTACAACATAACTATATGTTACCTATAAGAAACTTACTTCACCTATAATGACATACAGACTGAAAGTGAAGGGATGGAAAGAGAAATTCCATGTAAGTGGAAAACCCCAAAAAAAAAAAAGAAAAAAGCAGGAGTAGCTATACTTAGATAAAATAGACATTAAGTCAAAAACTTTACAAAGAAACAAAGGGCGGAGTTGTCAGATCGTGGCAGACGGGCCGTAGCACTAGATTGCAGCTCCGACTCAGATGGACAGAGAAGCATGTGGAGGCTCGGATTATTAATTTTTGCTCCAGAACAACTGCAGAACTAAATCAGGAAACCCAAGGGGACCCACAGACTCTCTGAAGGAAGCAGATTACTCCTGCAGGACCCAGGAGATACCCCAAATATTGTGCTGGTATCCCTGGCTGAGAGACCCACAGACAGTTCACATCACAGGACTCTGTGCAGACAACCCCCAGTACCAGCCTGGAGCCTGGTAGACTTGCTGGGTGGCTAGATCCAGAAGAGAGAGAACAATCACTTCAGCTCAGCTCTCAGGAAGCCACATCCATAGGAAAAGGGGAAGAGTACTACATCAAGGGAACTACCTGTGGGACAAAAAAATCTGAACAACAGCCTTCAGCCCTAGACCTTCCCTCTGACAGAGCCTACCCAAATGAGAAGGAATCAGAAAACCAACTGGTACTATGACATAACAAGGTTCGTTAACACACCCAGAAAATCACACCAGCTCACCAGCAATGGACACAAACCCAGAAGGAATCCCTGATTTACCTGAAAAAGAATTCAGAAGTTTAGGTATTGAGCTAATCAGGGAGGCACCTGAGAAAGGCAAAGCCCAATGTAAGGAAACCAAAAAAATTATAGAAGAAGTAAAGGGAGAAACATTCAATGAAATAGATAGCATAAATAAAAAATAATCAAAACTTCAGGGAAACAATAGAAACACTTATAGAAATGCAAAATGCTCTGGAAAGTCTCAACTATAGAATCGAGTAAGTAGAAGAAAGAATTCAGAGTTCGAAGATAATGTCTTCAAAGTAACCCAATCCAACAAAGGCAAACAAAAAAGAATAAGAAATGTGAACAAAGCCCCTAAGAAGTCTACGATTATGTTAAACGAATCCATTCACCTAAGAATAATCAGCATTCCTGAGGAAGAAGATAAATCTAAAAGTTTGGAAAACATATTTGAGGGAATAATTGAGGAAAATTTCCCTGGCCTTGCTAGAGACCTAGATATTCAAACACAAGAAGCACAAAGAACACCTGGGAAATTCATCGCAAAAGATCATCACCTAGGCACACTGCCATCAGGTTATCTAAATTTAAGATGAAGGAAAGCCCCCCCACTGGCTGCTCTGAAAAGCCATCTTTGCATTGTTCCTCGTCCGCCTCCTTGCTCGCCGCAGCCGCCTCCGCCGCGCGCTTCCTCCGCCGCCGCGGACTCCCGCAGCTTTATCGCCAGAGTCCCTGAACTCTCGCTTTCTTTTTAAATCCCCTGCATGGGATCACCGGCGTGCCCCACCATGTCAGAGGCAGCCGTAGACACCAGCTCCGAAATCACCACCAAGGACTTAAAGGAGAAGAAGGAAGTTGTGGAAGAGGCAGAAAATGGAAGAGACGCCCCTGCTAACGGGAATGCTAATGAGGAAAATGGGGAGCAAGAGGCTGACAATGAGGTAGATGAAGAAGAGGAAGAAGGTGGGGAGGAAGAGGAGGAGGAAGAAGAAGGTGATGGTGAGGAAGAGGATGGAGATGAAGATGAGGAAGCTGAGTCAGCTACGGGCAAGCGGGCAGCTGAAGATCATGAGGATGACGATGTTGATACCAAGAAGCAGAAGACCGACGAGGATGACTAGACAGCAAAAAAGGAAAAGTTAAACTAAAAAAGGCCACCGTGACCTATTCACCCTCCACTTCCCCTTTCAGAATCTAAACGTGGTCACCTTCGAGTAGAGAGGCCCGCGCGCCCGCCCACCGTGGGCAGTGCCAACCGCAGATGACACGCGCTCTCCACCACCCCACCCAAACCATGAGAATTTGCAACAGGGGAGGAAAAAAGAACCAAAACTTCCAAGGCCCTGCTTTTTTTCTTAAAAGTACTTTAAAAAGGAAATTTGTTTGTATTTTTTATTTACATTTTATATTTTTGTACATATTGTTAGGGTCAGCCATTTTTAATGATCTCGGATGACCAAACCAGCCTTCGGAGCGTTCTCTGTCCTACTTCTGACTTTACTTGTGGTGTGACCATGTTCATTATAATCTCAAAGGAGAAAAAAAACCTTGTAAAAAAAGCAAAAACGACAACAGAAAAACAATCTTATTCCGAGCATTCCAGTAACTTTTTTGTGTATGTACTTAGCTGTACTATAAGTAGTTGGTTTGTATGAGATGGTTAAAAAGGCCAAAGATAAAAGGTTTCTTTTTTTTCCTTTTTTGTCTATGAAGTTGCTGTTTATTTTTTTTGGCCTGTTTGATGTATGTGTGAAACAATGTTGTCCAACAATAAACAGGAATTTTATTTTGCTGAGTTGTTCTAACAAAAAAAAAAAAAAAAGATGAAGGAAAGAATCTTAAGAGCTGTGAGAAAAAAGCACCAGGTAACCTATAAAGGAAAACCTGTCAGATTAACAGCAGATTTCTCAGCAGAAATTCTGCAAGCTAGACAGGATTGGGGCCTATTTTCAGCCTCCTCAAACAAAACAATTAGCAGCCAAGAATTCTGTATCCAATGAAACTGAGCTTCATATATGACGGAAAGATAGTCTTTTCCAGGCAAGCAAATGCTGAGAGAATTCACCACTACCAAGCTGCCATTACAAGAACAGCTAAGAAACTGGATCCCTTCCTTACACCTTATACAAAAATTAATTCAAGATGGATTAAATACTTAAATGTTAGACCTAAAACCATAACAACCCTAGAAGAAAACCTAGACAATACCATTCAGGACATAGGCATGGGCAAGGACTTCATGTCTAAAACACCAAAAGCAACGGCAACAAAAGCCAGAATTGACAAATGGGATCTAATTAAACTAAAGAGCTTCTGCACAGCAAAAGAAACTACCATCAGAGTGAACAGTCAACCTACAGAATGGGAGAAAATTTTTGCAATCTACCCATCTGACAAAGGGCTAATATCCAGAATCTACAAAGAACTTAAACAAATTTATAAGAAAAAAAATCAAACAACCCCATCAAAAAGTGGGCAAAGGATATGAACAGACACTTCTCAAAAGAAGACATTTATGCAGCCAACATGAAAAAATGTTCATCATCACTGGCCATTAGAGAAATGCAAATCAAAACCACAATGAGATACCATTTCACACCAGTTAGAATGGCAATCATTAAAAAGTCAGGAAACAACAGGTGCTGGAGACGATGTGGAGAAACAGGAACAATTTTACACTGTTGGTGGGACTGTAAACTAGTTCAACCATTGTGGAAGACAGTGTGGTGATTCCTCAAGGATCTGGAACTAGAAATACCATTTGACCCAGCCATCACATTACTGGGTATATACTCAAAGGATTATAAATCATGCTGCTATAAAGACACATGCACACATATGTTTATTGCGGCACTATTCACAATAGCAGACTTGGAACCAACCCAAATGTCCATCAATGATAGACTGGGTTAAGAAAATGTGGCACATATACACCATGGAATATATGCAGCCATAAAAAAGGATGAGTTCATGTCCTTTGTAGGGACATGGATGAAGCTGGAAACCATCATTCTCAGCAAACTATTGCAAGGACAGAAAACCAAACACTGCATGTTCTCACTCATAGGGGGAACTGAACAATGAGAACACTTGGACACGGGACGGGGAACAACACACCCCAGGACCTATCATGGGGTTGGGAAGAGGTAGGGATAGCATTAGGAGATATACCTATTGTAAATGAAGAGTTAATGGGTGCAGCACACCAACATGGCACATGTATACATATGTAACAAATCTGCACATTGTGCACATGTACCCTAGAACTTAAAGTATAATAACAATAATTATATACATGTATATAATTATATACATGTATATAATTATAATTATAATTATATACATGTATATAATTATATATATATATAAAGAATAGCTAAAAGGAGCTCTAAATGTTGAAACAAATCCAGCAAACAGATCAAAACAGAACCTCTTAAAAGCATAAATCTCACAGGACCTACAAAACAAAAATACAACTTAAAAAACAAAAACAAAAACCCAAGGTATACAAGCAGCAAATAACACAATGAAGGGAATAGTATCTCACATTGCAATACTAACAGTGAATGTAAATGGCCTAAATGCTCCACTTAAAAGAAACAGAATGGGCCAGGTGTAGTGGCTCACACCTGTAATCCCAGCACTTTGGGAGGCTGAGTTGGGCGGGTTACGAGGTCAGGCGTTTGAGACCAGCCTGACCAAATTAGTGAAACCCCATCTCTACTAAAATACAAAAATTAGCCAGTTGTAGTGGCACACACCTGTAATCCCAGCTACTCAGGAGGCTGAGGCAGGAGAATTGCTTGAACCCGGGAGGCGGAGGTTGCAGTGAGCTGAGATCATGCCATTGCACTCCAGCCTGGGCAACAGAGCGAGACTCCATCTAAAAAAAAAAAAAAAGATACAGAATGGCAGAATGGATAAGAATTCACCAACCAACCACCTGCTACCTTCAAGAGATTCATCTAACACATAAGGACTCATATAAACTTAAGGTAAAGGGATGGGAAAAGACATTTCATGCAAATGGACACCAAAAGTAAGAAGGAATAGCTATTCTTATATCAGACAAAACCAACTTTAAAGTAACAGCAGTTTAGAATTTCTACGCACACTGGAAGAGAGAGGTCCTCTTTCCTTGCCTAATGCAGCCATGGCTTGTGGTCCCAAGAAGCATCTGAAGTGGGTAGCAGCTCCAAAACATTGGATGTTGGATAAATTGACCAGTGTGTTTGCTCCTTGTCCATCCACCAGCCATCACAAGTTGAGAGAGTGTCTCCCCCTCATCATTTTCCTAAGGAACAGACTTAAGAATGCCCTGACAGGAGATGAAGTAAAGATTTGCATGCAGGGGTTCATTAAGGTTGATGGCAAGTTCCGAACTGATATAACCTACACTGCTGGATTCATGGATATCATCAGCATTGACAAGATGGGAGATAATTTCCATCTGACCTATGACACCAAGGGTCACTTTGCTGTACATCATATTACACCTGAGGAAGCTAAGTACAAATGGGGCAAAGTGAGAAAAATCTTTGCGGGCACAAAAGAAATCCCTCATCTGGTGACTCGTGATGCTCGCAGCATCCACTACCCTGATCCCCTCATCAAGGTAAATGATACCATTCAGATTGATTTGGAGACTGGCAAGATTACTGGTTTCATCAAGTTTGACACTGGTACACTGGTAACCTATGTGTGGTGACTGGAGGTGCTATCCTGGGAAGAATTGGTATGATCACCAACAGAGAGAGGCACCCTGCATCTTTTGACATGGTTCACGTGAAAGATGTCAATGGCACCAGCTTTGCCACTCAACTTTCCAACATTTTTGTAATTGGCAAGGGCAACAAACCATGGATTTCTCTTCCCCGAGGAAATGGTATCTGTCTCACTATTGCTGAAGAGAAAGACAAAAGACTGGGGGCCAAATAGAGCAGTGGGTGAAATGGTCCTTGGGTGACATGTTAAATCTTTGTACATAATTAAAAATAATGTGGCATGATTAATAGGAAAAAAAAAAGCAACAGCAGTTTAAAAGGACAAAGAGGGACATTATATAATGATAAAAGGACATGTCCAACAGGAAAATATCACAATCCTAAACATATATGCACCTAACACTGGAGCTCCCAAATTTATAAAATAATTACTACTAGACCGAAGAAATGAGATAGACAGCAACACAATAATAGTGGGGACTTCAATACTCCACTGACAGCACTAGACAGGTCATCAAGACAGTTAACAAAGAAACAATGGATTTAAACTATACCCTGGAACAAATGGACTTAGAGATACATACAGAACATTCCATGCAACAATCGCAGAATAAACATTCTATTCAACAGTGCATGGAACTTTCTCCAAGATAGACCATATGATAGGCCACAAAACGAGCCTCAATAAATTTAAGAAAATTGAAATTATATGAAGCACTCTATCAGACCACAGTGGAATAAAACTGGAAATCTCTAGGGGTTCAATCAAGATGGTAGGGAAAATTATAAAATAAAACACAAACCTTCTTGGAAGGCCAAAAGGTTTTTGCAAAAACTTCAGGATAGAGTTAGGGCTGAAGGCAGCCTAATCCTCTTTGAGCTATAGCAAAGGTAATTAACACAGGAATGTAGAGTAGTTTATCTAAATAGCTTGTTTACTCATGTGGTTCTAAAACTAACCTTTGATCATCTACAGGCAGCATAGTGCTCTGTAGGGAGGGGATTGGAGGAAGGCGACCAGGTTGATTACCCTCTAATGGTGTTTACCTGAGACTTTTGTCATTTAATATGTAATGAATAAATGCTGGGAGGGCCAGAGAGTCAGGGCCGCGGGTGACAGCACCCTTCTTAGAGTCTGTAAGTGGCCTGAACCCTCAGCTGGAATGACAAGCATAATATCTGTGTCCATGTACGTATTCATCCATCGTTGAGTCAGGGTCTGCAGGACAGACCCCCACAGGTGGTGACCCCACTGAGACCAACACTGTGAAGGAAGCACGACAGACCCCTCGAAAACAAAAGTGAAAAGGACCATGTGGTCAGTGAGTAATCAGTAAGTCATTGGTGCCCACTTGGGATCTCCAAGTTCAGGGGAGATTATTCAGGCTGAGGTTTCATCATGGGACAACAGTTATCAGCTCATCAGAAACAGTATATAAAAGTGTTGAAACAGCTGCTTAAGGCTAGTGGAGCCTCAGTTTCCCAGGCTCAGTTAAGAGACCTAATGCAAACTGTAGTAAACCATAATCCATGGCTCCCGAAAGAAGGCATGCTACATGTAGAACTCGGGGAACAAGTAGGGAGAAATCTTAAACAGCATTATGCACAAGGGCAACAGGTCCCAGCATCATCTTTAACACTATGGGCTCTAGTAAGGACGGCTTTGGTCCCATTAGACACAGAAAAGCCTAAAAAGGGGAAGGAGGAGGAAATATCACCTGCCTTGCTGCCTCCTTTTCCCTCAGCCCCACTATCACCAGGCCAAAATAACAAAGAGGAAATGGAGGTTTTGCCTGAGCCCCCTCCTCCAATAAGTAGGAAAAAAGACAAGAAACACATTCCAGCTATGGGGCCTTGTCTTAAGCAAGCAGCATTAGAGGGGGAGCTTTTAGCCTGCCCAGTAATGCAAGACCGACATAGCAATCAGGTACATAAACTCGTTTCTTTTAACGCTTATAAAGAGCTAAGAAAAAGCATTAAAGAAAATGGAGCCGCTAGCCCATTTATGAAAGGAATGATTGAGGCCTTGAAAGGCCACTTCCGTATGACCCCATGGGACTGGTCAATGCTAGCTAAAACAACTTTGGAGCCTAGCCAATACCTCCTCTGGAAGGCAGAATACAATGAGTGGTGTGAACAAGCCAAGCAGAATAAGGCAGCCGGGTAAGACATAACAACTGATATGCTCCAGGGGAGGGGTCCTCATGCCAATGTACAACTAGATTTTGATCCCCAGGCCTATGCTCAAGTGTCTGTGTGTGCTCTCAGGGCTTGGGACCGAATTCCCAAAAGCGGAGTTCAACAGGGATCTTTCGTAAATGTTTGACAAGGGCCTCGGGAGCCATTTGTTGAGTTTATCAATTGGTTAATCCAGGCAATTAAGAGACAAATTAGTCACACCCAAGCTGCTGATATCTTATTGTTGCAATTGACTTTTGAAACTTAATGTGGTTTGCCCGCAGGCAATCAGAGGAAAGGCAGCCACAGTCGGGGAGCTTATATGAGCGTGTCAGCTGGTAGGAACCGAGACACACAAAGCCAAAATATTGACTATGGCATTAAGGCCTCCTAAAGTGAAAAGGGAAAGAAACCCAAATTGTTTTCTATGTGGAGAGCCAGGTCATATAAAGAGGGAATGCCCCCATAGTAGAGACCACAGTAACTCAGGGAAAGAACCCCCTTCTATATGTCCCCGATGTAGGAAGGGGAAACATTGGGCAAAACATTGCAGGTCTAAATTTGATAAAAAACACCAACCCCATAAAAAACCAGTCAGGCAATTTCATGAGGGGCCAGCCCCAGGCCCCACTCCCAGCTGGGGCAATGCCAGCAGCTTTCCTCGGTCAGATGGGAAGCCCACAGTCCTCTCTCTCAGAGCAGCCACCACTGGGAACACAGGACTGGACTTACTCTGCCCCAACGAATTAGTGCTAAAAGAAGGAAAAGACCTTAAAAGGGTTGCAACTGGGATCTGGGGTCCGCTGCCTCTGGGATTAGTCCTGGGGTGGTCTAGCCTATCCAGTAAAGGAATTATTGTGCTCACCGCGGTAATTGATAGTGATTATCAGGGGGAGATATTGGTTATGATGGACTGTAAAGGTCTGCATATTCTTCCCCCTGGGTCAAAGACAGCTCAGTTACTGATTTTATCACACTGGGTCCCCAATGCCTATGGAAAGGAAAGGGGAAAGGGAAGTTTTGGGAGCACAGGAGACACAGCAGTATATTGGAATCAATTAATCACTGATCAGGGACCCATGAAAAAATTGGAAATAAGAATTTTACTGGCTTATTGGACACAGGGGTGGACATTTCAATCATTAGTGATCAAAATTTGTCAGAAACTTGGCTTTGGGTCACTGAGAAACAGAAAATTGTCAGCACCATGGAGGCACACACGGCCAGGCAGAGCACACACCCCCTAACATGCTGTGATTCAGAAGGAAGAAAGGTAGTTATACAACCTCTAATCATGCCCATCCCTGTTAATCTTTGGGGATGGGACCTATTAGCCCAATGGGGGGTTACTCTGCAGACTCCTTTCTAACAATGGCCACTGTTATTATTCCTCCCCTACCCCTGACCTGGCTCTCTCAAGATCCAATTTGGGTAGAACAGTGGCCTCTGAAGGGAGAGAAATTACAGAGGGCCCATGAATTAGTTGAGGAGTAACTGAAAGCTGGGCATGTTGAATTATCTAACAGCCCTTGGAATTCACCCATTTTTGTCATTCCCAAAAAGTCTGGGAAATGAAGACTTTTGCATGACCTATGTGCTATTAATGCCAATTTGCAACCTATGGGACCCCTTCAGCAGGGACTCCCTTCCCCCACAGCAATTCCTCAAGATTGGCCTATAATCATTATTGACTTAAAAGATTGTTTTCATATGATTCCCCTAGCAGAACAGGACAGAGAAAAATTCGCATTTATAATACCAGCTATCAATAAAGAAAAGCCAGCTTGTCAATTTCATTGGAAAGTGCTTCCTCATGGAATGATAAATAGTCCTACCATGTGTCAGTATCATGTAAATCAAGCCTTGCTCCCTAGTAGAAAAGAATTTCCTGATTGCAAGATTATTCATTTTATGGATGATTTTCTACTAGCAGCCCCAACGGAGCCAATACTTTTAAATTTATAGTCCTCTGTCGTAAAGAATACACAGCTAAGAGATTTAATCATTGTACCTGAAAAAGTACAAATGTCCTCTCCTTGGAAATATCTTGGGTACATACTAACTTTCTTGTCAGTAAGACCTCAGAAGGTTAAATTAAATACTAGCAACTTACACACCTTAAATGATTATCAGAAATTACTGTGCGATATTAACTGGCTCCACTCCACTTTGGGGATTCCTACTGATAAACTACAAAACCTGTTTTCTATCTTAAAAGGCAATCCAGCCCTGGATTCTACCAGATATTTAACCCCTGCAGCAAAAAGGGAAATCGAGGAAATAGAACAAGCCATCTCTCAGAGGCAGCTAGATTGCATTGACGCTATTCAATCTAATTGTTCATCTTTCTTACCAAACACTCCCCTACAGGGTTAATAGGACAGGTGGCCCCGGGCTAAGCTTCCTAGAATGGGTTTTTTGCTGACATACCGGGACTAAAACGCTATCTTCCTATAGTCAGTTACTTACTAAAATCATCTATTCAGGCCACAAACGGTGCAATCAGTTACGAGGTTATGACCCTGATGCCATCAGGATTCCTTTAAATAAGAAGCAATTTGAAGCAGTATTGCCAGTATCTATCGATCTGCAAATAGCTTTCTCTGATTACACAGGACAAATAGGGCACATACTTCCTGCTGATAAACTCCTTTATTTCTTATCTCATACCCTGGTAATCTTGCCCACAAAAATAGTTCACTCCCCCATACCTAATGCTTTAACACTGTTTACTGATGGTTCTGGTAAACATGGAAAAGCGGCAGTCTGGTGGAGACCACATAATTCAATCACTTGATCTGGGTTTACTAGTACTCAGAGAGCTGAGATTGGGGCCCTGATATTGGCCTTTTTCCAATATCAGGAGACTTTTTCCACTCAGCCCATAAATATTGTAAATGACTTGGCTTACACTATTTATTGCAGAACCCTGAAACAGCCTTAATTAAGTCCACTCTCAAGCCCACCCTGTGTGCTCTTCTTCTTCGACTTCAGCAATTGCTAGATCAATGTACACATCCTATTTTTATCACACACATTCAAGCCCACAGCTTTCTGCCTGGCCCAGTGGCTTATGGCAATGAACAAGACCTACAAGTTATGACATCACTGCTTGACCAAGCCACCCAATCACATCAATTTTTCCACCAAAATTGGAGAAACTTATCTAAACAATTTGAACTTACCCAGAGGCTGGCTAAACAAATTATCCTACAATGCCCAGATTGCCAGCTCACTGGCCTTCTTCCACAGGTGTTAACCCTAGAGGATTAGAACTTCATCAGTTATGGCAAACAGATGTTACACGTGTCCCTGCATTTGGAAAACTTAGATATGTACATGTATCTGTTGATACCAACACTCATCTAATTAGTGCAAACACCCCTCAGTATGTCATTAAACATCTTTTAAGTTTTGCATTTATGGGGCAGCCCACAAAAATTAAAAAATTAAAACCGAAAATGGTCCAGCTTATGCCAGCTCACAATTTCAACAATTTTGTCACACGTGGAATATCCAACATTCCACAGGCAACCCATATAACCCCCAAGGACAAGCCATAGTAGAACGTGCCCACTCCACCCTTAAAAATATGCTCAGAAAACAGCCAGAAAGGGGAAGTATGAGTAAAGACCCTCCAACACTATTGGCACAAGCCTTATTTACCCTTAATTTCCTAAATTTAGATGACAAATTTCAATCAGCAGTAGAAAAACACTTTGCTAAAACCTCTCAAGACATAAAACCTGCAGTTTTATGGAAAGATGTAAACAGTAATGAATGGTGTGGTCCAAATGAATTGTTAATGTGGGGAAGAGGGTATGCCTGTGTCCACACCCCCTCAGGTCCTCTTTGGATTCCAGCATGATGCATTAAACCATACCACGGCATGGCTAGGACCCAACCTGGTATCAGAGATGAAGGAGCTGACCCTGCAGAATCTGCAGCCCCAGACGATGAGGCTTCCGTGGATGACACAAGCCCCAGACGTCACCTGGGGGATGCTGAAGAGAATAACTCAGGAGACTGAACAAATTCTGCTCCGGACACAGACATCATTTACTTCAGATAATTTGTTCCTTGCTATGCTCTCTGTTGTACATTGCAACTCACGTAGGGTATTGATCCTTTCTATGCTCTCCCTTTGTCTGCAATCTGTACCTGCTACACTCTACTGGCTCATATCTTAGACCTACCTTTCTTTCGCCCTGTCACCTGGGCAGACACCCTCTTCCCAGCCTATAATAACATAACTGCTTGGCTAGGAGGGATAGATTTACACCCAGTGGGGTCCCTAAGTAATGGCACACATTGGACTAAGGTGCCAGATAACACTACATATCACTCCACCATCTTCCCACTGTGTGTAAGTTAAAAAGGTTCTAACACTTACTGTGTATCTGCCCAAACACAATTATGGCCACATCATGGCAAAGAAAATGTCTTAACAGCCTTAGTTGCAGGTAGCCTTAAACCAGGTAATGCAATCAATGCCGCTTTCCCAAACATTCCTTCCTGTGCTAAAGGGCAAAACTGGGAAAGTAATGGATTTCACTTTAGCTGGGAGGTCTGTCACGGGGCACAAGCCCACAGCCTCCAGTTAGGCAATGATAACATCTTAGACTGGAGTCCCCACAGCCATATGCAGGGCAGCCTTACTGATGTCCTCATCTGTCAAGGCATCAATCACAGTTTCATAGCCATGTCCCATTCGCCTATGATTTGGGTCAATGGGGGGATGGAATATCCCAGACCCCAAGTAAAGTCCATGCCGCCCCAAGACACTTTATGGCACCTGGGACATCTTGGCACCTCCCTTGACACCTGGCATGGAGCATATCATAATTCCAGTAACAACAATAGTATAACCATCATACTGATCAGTTACAGCTGATTTGCACTACCCATCCATGTTTTCTTTATGGGAACCAATATTTCTATTTCACCCCAAAACTCCGCATTTGTGACCCAGGTGCAGGGATAGGCTTGGTTTGCCTCATGTATCACTAATTACAATATATCTGATCTAAATATTACTAGTGTCATGGTATTAAGGAGACAATCTGAGGCATTCATACCAGTCAATTTGACATGTGATTGGCAAGGATCCTCTGCCCTTGCCACCTTAGACCATGCCCTATCCCAGGTCAGACACAAAAGACTCATAGCTACATTTATGTCCTTTATAGTCTCAGCCATAGTCATCCTAGCAACTGCTAGCATTGCTGTGGCATCTATTACTGAGTCAGTACAAACAGTTGCCTTTGTAGATAACCTGGTCAAAAATGTGTCTAACGAACTTCTCTTATAGCAGGGTATAGATCAAAAAATTCTTGCATGTCTGCAAGCCCTTGAGGCTGCTTTGAAATATGTGGGGAGCGACAAGATGCCCTGGCATTCCAACAGCAATTAAACTGCAACTGGGAGCATAAGCATATCTGAGTCACTTCTCTACCATGGAATCAATCAATGCACAGTTGGGATGAGGTGAAACAACACCTCTGGGGAACCTTTCATGATAATTTAACAGCAGACGTAAAGCAACTTAAAACTAAAATTTTAGAATCCCTTCACACTGTAGATCTACACACCCAACAAACAGCCATATGGAAGGGTGTGCAAGATCATCTCTCCTGTTTAGATCCCCACCCCTGGGGGTCACTCTTTGACTAGAAAAAATGTTGCTAATTATACTCATGATTGTCTTATGCTACTTACTAATTCTAGGATGCAAAGCCAGAAAAAGAGCAATGACTGCCACTCATGACAAACCTGTTGCTGCATACATCTGCACTCTCCAATCCATAAGACCTGATGCAGAAAACAGAAAAGGGAGAGATGTAGGTGTTCAATCAGAATGGTGGGGAAAATTATAAAATAAAACACAAACCTTCTTGGAAGGCCAAAAAGTTTTTGCAAAAGCTTCAGGATAGAGTTAGGGCTGAAGGCAGCCTAATCCTCTTTGAGACATAGCAAGGGTAATTAACAGGAATGTAGAGTAGTTTATCTAAATAGCTTGTTTACTCATGTGGTTCTAAAACTAACTTTGATCATTTGCAGGTAGGATAGTGCTCTGGGGCGGGGGTGAGGGGGGTGGGATGGAAGGTGACCAGTTTGAAATTAAATAACCTGCTCCTGAATGATCATTGGGTCAAAAATGAAATGAAGATTGAAATTAAAGAATTCTTCGAACTGAATGACATACTGACAAAACCTATCAAAACCTCTGGGATACAGCAAAGGCAGTGCTGAGACGAAAGTTCATAGCCCTAAAGGCCTACATCAAATTGTCTGAAAGAGCACAGACAATCTAAGGTAACACCTCAAGGAGTTAGAGAAACAAGAATAAACCAAACCCAAACCTAGCAGGAGAAAGGAAATAACCAAGATCAAAGCAGAACTAAGTGAAATTAAAACAAAAAACAATACAAACAATAAATGAAACAAAAACCTGGTTCATTGAAAAGATAAATAAAATTGATAGACCATAAGCAAGATTAACTAAGAAAAGAAGAGAGAAAATGCAAATAAGTTCAATAAGAAATGAAACAGGAGATATTACAACTGATACCACAGAAATACAAAAGATCATTCAAGGCTACTATGAACACTTCAATGCACATAAACTAGAAAACCTAGAAGAAATGCATAAATTCCTGGAAAGATACAACCCTCCTACCTTATATCAGGAAGAATTAGATATCCTGAACAGACCAATAATAAGCAGCAAGATTGAAATGGTAATTTAAAAATTATCAACAAAAAAAAAGTCCAGGACCAGACAGATTCACAGCAGAATTCTACCAAACATTCAAAGAAGAATTGGCATTAATCCTATTGACACTATTCCACAAGACAGAGAAAGAGGGAACCCTCCTAAGTCATGCTATGAAGCCAGTATCACCCTAATACCAAAACCAAGAAAGGACATCACCAAAAAAGAAAACTACAGACCAATATCCCTGACGAATATAGATGCTAAAATCCTTAACAAAATACTAGCTAACAGAATCCAACAACATATCAAAAAGACAATCCACCTTGATCAAGTGGGTTTCATAACGGGAATGCAGGGGTGGTTTAATATACTCAAGTCAATAAATGTGATACACCACATATACATAATTAAAAACAAAAATCACATAATCATTTCAACAGATGCAGGAAAAGCATTCGACAAAATCCAGCATCCCTTTATGATTAAAGCTCTCAGCAAAATCGGCATACAAGGGACATACCTCAATGTAATAAAAGACATCTTTGACAAACCCACAGCCAACATAATACTGAATGGGGAAAAGTGAAAGCATTCCCCCTGAAAACTGGAACAAGGATGCCCACTCTCACCACTCCTCTTCAACACAGTACTGGAAATGCTAGCCAGAGCAACCAGATAAGAGAAATGAATCAAGGGCATCCAAATCAGTAAAGAGGAAGTCAAACTGTCTCTGTTTGCTGATGATATAATTGTTTACCCAGAAAACCTTAATGATTCCTCCAAAAAACTCCTAGAGCTAATAAAATAATTCAGCAAAGTTTCTGGATACAAAATTAATGTACACAAATCAGTAGTTCTGCTATACACCAACAGCAGCCAAACTGAGAAACAAATCAAGAACTCAACCCCTTTCACAATAGCTGCAAAAAATAAAATACTTAGGAATATACCTAACCCAGGAGATGAAAGACCTCTACAAGGGAAACTGCAAAACAATGCTGAAGGAAATCATAGATGACACAAACAAATGGAAACACATCTCATGCTCAAGGATGGATAGAATAATGTTGTAAAGATGACCATACTGCCAAAAGCAATCTACAAATTCAACGCAGTTCCCATCAAAATACCACCATCATTCTTCACAGAATTAGAAAAAAAAATTCTAAAATTCATATGGAAACAAAAAAGAGCCCGCATAGCCAAAGCAAGACTAAGCAAAATAAACAAATCTAGAGGTATCACATTACCTGATTTCAAACTATAAGGCCATAGCGATCAAAACAGCATGATACTGGTATTTTTAAAAAGGCACATAGACCAATAGACCAGAATAGAGAAACCAGAAAAAAAACCAAATACTTACAGCCAAGTGATCTTTGACAAAGCAAACAAAAACATAACGGTTTTCAACCTTTCCACAAACGGTGCTGGGATAATTGGCTAGTCACATGTAGGAAAATGAAACTGGATCCTCATCTCTAACCTTATACAAAAATCAACTCAAGATGGATGAAGGACTTAAATATAAGACCTGAAAATATAAAAATTCTAGAAGATAACATTGGAAAACCCCTTCTAGAGATTGGCTTAGGAAAGGATTTCATGACCAAGAACCTAAAAGCAAATACAGTAAAAACAAAGATAAATTGCTGGGTCTTAATTAAACTGAAGAGCTTTTGCATGGTAAAAGGAACAGTCAGCAGAGTAAACAGATAACCCACAGAGTGGGAGAAAAATCTTCACAATCTATGTGTCTGACAAAGAACTAATATCCAGAATCTACAATGAACTCAAACAAATCAGCAAGAAAAAAGCAAACAATCCCATCAAAAAGTGGGCTAAGGAAATGAATAGACAATTCTCAAAAGAAGATATACAAATGGCCAACAAACATATGAAAAAATGCTCAACATCACTAATGATCAGGGAAATGTAAATCAGAACCACAATGTGATACCACTTTACTCCTGCAAGAATGGCCATAATAATTAAAAAAAAAAAAAATCAAAACAATGGATGTTGGCATGGATGCGGTGAACAGGGAACACTTCTACACTGCTGGTTGGAATATAAACTCGTACAGCCACTATGGAAAACAATGTGGAGAAAAAAAGAAAGAAACCAAGAAAGTCATTATATAATGATAAAGGGATCATTTAACCAAAAGGATATAAAAACACGGCCAGGCATGGTGGCTCACACCTATTATCCCAGCACTTTAAGAGGCAGAGGTGGAAGAATCACTTGAGGCCAGGAGTTCGAGACCAGTCTGGTCAACATAGCAAGACCCCATCTCATTTTTTTAAAAATTAAAAAGCAAAACAAAACAAAAAAACAATAAAGGCCGGGCGGGGTGGCTCAAGCCTGTAATCTCAGCACTTTGGGAGGCCGAGACGGGCGGATCACGAGGTCGGGAGATCGAGACCATCCTGGCTAACACGGTGAAACCCCGTCTCTACTAAAAAAATACAAAAAACTAGCCGGGCGAGGTGGTGGGCGCCTGTAGTCCCAGCTACTCGGGAGGCTGAGGCAGGAGAATGGCGTGAACCCGGGAGGCGGAGCTTGCAGTGAGCTGAGATCCGGCCACTGCACTCCAGCCTGGGCGACAGAGCGAGACTCCGTCTCAAAAAAAAAAAAAAATAAAAAAACCAATAAATATATGTGCATTTCATCCAACTGCTGCAGAATAGACAATCTTCTCAACAGCGCACGGAATGTTCTCAAACAACAATAACAAAAAACCCCAAAAACAAAACAAAAAAAACCTCATAAAAAAGAATGCAAAGTCTACATGACACATGGGACAGCATAAAGCAACCAAATATATGGATTTGTTTGTTCCAGAAGGTGAAGAGAAGATCAATGGCATAAAAAACCTTTTACCAAAATAATGACTGAAAACTTTCCAAGTATAGCAAGACATTTAGACATCCAGATAAAGGAAGTTCAGATACCCACAAATAGATAACAACCCAAAAAGGTCTTCTGCCTGTCACATTATGGTCAAACTGTCAAAAGTTAAAGGCAGAGAGAAGTGTCTAGTCACATACAAGGGAAGTTTCATCAGAGTAACAGAGGATTTCTCAGCAGAAACTTCACAGGCCAGGAGAGAATGGGATGATATATTCAAAGTGCTGAGAGGAAAATAAAACAAAAACCTGCCAAACAAGAATTCTATACTCAGCCAAGGAAGCTTTCATAAACGAAAGAGAAATAAAGTCTCTCTCACACAAACAAAAATGGAGAGGATTCATTTCAGGAATGAGTCCTCACATCTCAATAATAACCCTAACTGTGAGTGGATTAAATGTCCTATTTAAAAGATAAGACAGTAAAACAACAACAGTAAAAAGACAATGAAGATCATAATATAATGACAAAGCAATTAATTCATCAATAGAATCCTGCATTTCTAAATATATATGCACCCAATACTGAAGCACCCAGATATATAAAACAAATATTACTAGATCTAAAGGAAGAGACAGACTCCAATACAATAGTATTTGGGTACTTTAAAACCTACTCACAGAAGCCCAGGCATGGTGGCTCACGCCTGTATGGTGGCTCAAGCCCAGGCATGGTGGCTCAGCACTTTGGGAGACTGAGGCAGGCGGATCACGAGATCAGGAGTTCAGACCAGCCTGACCAAGATGGTGAAACCCTATCTCTACTAAAAATACAAAAATTACTCAGGCATGTTGCAGGAAGTCAGGGACCCCAAATGGAAGGACCAGGTGAAGCCGTGGCGGAAAAACATAAATTGTGAAGGTTTCATGGACATTTATTAGTTCCCAAAATTAAAACTTTTATAATTTCTTACGTCTGTCTTTACTATAATCTCTGAACATAAATTGTGAAGATTTCATGGACACTTATCACTTCCCCAATGAATATCCTTGTGATTTCCTATGCCTGTCTTTACTTTAATATCTTAATCCCGTCATGTTTTCGTAAACTGAGGAGGATGAATGTCGCCTCAGGACCCTGTGATTTGGGTCAGAATTTCCAATACTATGTTGAATATGAGGGGTGAGAGGGTATCCTTGTCTTACGCCAGTTTTCAAGGGGAATGCTTCCAGCTTTTGCCCATTCCGTATGATACTGGCTGTGGGTTTGTCATACATGGCTCTTATTATTTAGAGGTATGTTCCTTCAATACCTAGCTTATTGAGAGTTTTTAACATAAAGGGATGTTGAATTTTATCAAAGGCCTTTTCTGTGTCAAGATAATAATGTGGTTTGTCTTTCATTCTGTTTATGTGAATTACATTTATTGATTTGCATATGTTGAATCAACCTGGCATCCTGGGGAGGAAGCCAACTTGATCATGGTGGATAAGCTTTTTGATGTGCTGCTGGATTTGGTTTGCCACTATTAGTATTATTGAGAATTTTTGCATCAATGCTCATCAGGGATATTGGCCTGAAGTTTTCTTTTTTTGTTGTATCTCTGCCAGGTTTTGGAATTAGGAT
Source organism: Macaca thibetana thibetana (assembly GCF_024542745.1). NCBI lineage: Eukaryota > Metazoa > Chordata > Mammalia > Primates > Cercopithecidae > Macaca > Macaca thibetana. Next base: position 138,135,405 of record NC_065583.1, read on the forward strand.
GATGCTGGCCTTATAAAATGAGGGAGGAGTTGCTCCTTTTCAATTGCTTGAAATAGTTTCAGTAAAAATGGTACTAGCTCTTCTTTGTACCTCTTTTAAAATTCAGCTGTAAATCCGTCTGGTCCTGGGCTTATTTTGGTTGGTAGGCTATTTATAAGTGATTCAATTTCAGAAATTGTTCTTGATCTATTCAGGAATTCAATTTCTTCCTGGTTCCGTCTTGGGAGGGTGTACATGTCCAGGAATTTATCTATTTCTTCAAGATTTTCTAATTTATGTGCATAGAGGTGTTTATAGTATTCTCTATGGTTGTTTGTATTTCTGTGGGATCAGTGGTGATATCCCCTTTACCATTTCTCATTGTGTCTATTTGGTTCTCTCTTTTCTTATTATTCTAGCTAGCAGTCTATTAATTAAAAAAAAACTGGATTAATTTTTGAAGGGTTTTTTTCATGTCTCTATTTCCTTCAGTTCTGCTCTGATCTTGGTTATTCCTTGTCTCCTGCTAGCTTTGGGATTTGTCTGCCATTGGTTCTCTAGCTTTTGTTTGTTTTTTGAGATGGAGTCTCGCTCTGTTGCCCAGGCTGGAGTGTAGTGGTGCAATCTTGGTTCACTGAAACCTTCATCTCTCAGGTTCAAGCAATTCTCCTGCCTCAGCCTCCCAAGTAGCTGGAATTACAGGCATGCACCACCATGCCCGGCTAATTTTTGTAATTTTAGTAGAGGCAGGGTTTCACCATGTTAACCAGGCTGGTCTCAAACTCCTGAGCTCAACCATTCCACCCACCTCAGCCTCCCAAAGTGCTGGGATCACAGGCATGAGCCACCATGCCTGGACTCTAGTTTAGTTGTGATGTTAGGTTGTTGCTTTGAGATCTTTTTGTTGTGGGGATTTAGTGCTATAAACTTCCCCGTTAACACTGCTTTAGCTGTGTCCCAGAGATTCTGGTACATTGTCTCTTTGTTCTCACTAGTTTCAAACAACTTCTTGGTTTCTGCCTTAATTTCATTCACTCAAGAGTCATTCAGGTGCAAGTTGTTCAATTTCCATGTAGTTGTGTGGTTTTGAGTGAGTTTCTTGAGTTCTAACTTGATTGTGCTGTGGTCTGAGCAGTTTGATTTCAGTTCTTTCGCATTTGCTGAGGGGTGTTTTACTTCCAATTACGTGATCAATTTTAGAGTGCCATGTGATGAGAATAATGTATATTCTGTTGTTTTGGAATGGAGAGTTCTGTAGATATCTATCAGGTCCACTTGATCCAGAGCTGAGTTCAGGTCCTGAATATCTTTGTTAATTTTCTGTCTTGATGATCTAATATTGTCAGTGGGGTGTTAAAGTGTCCACTATTACTGTGTGGGAATCTAAGTCTCTTTGAAGGTCTCTAAGAACTTGCTTTATGAATTTGAGTGCTCCTATATTGGGTGCACATATATTTAGGATAGTTAGCTCTTGATGAATTGAACCCTTTACCACTATGTAATGGCCTTCTTTTTTTATCTTTGTTGGTTTAAAGTCTGTTTTGTCAGAAACCAGGATTGTGACCCCAGCCTTTTTCTGTTTTCCGTTTTTCCTCCCTCCCTTTATTTTGAGCATATGTGTGTTTTTGGATGACATGTGTCTTTTGAAGACAGAATACTGATGGGGCTTGACTCTATCCAGTTTGCCATTTTATGTCTTTTAATTGGGGCATTAAGCCCATTTACATTTAAGGTTAATATTTTTATGTGTGAATCTGATCCTGTCATCATGATGCTAACTGGTTATTTTGCAGACTTTTTATGTGGTTCCTTCATAGTGTCACTGATGTGTATACTTCAGTGTGCTTTTAAAGTGGCTGTTAATGGTTTTTCCTTTCCACATCTAGTACTTCCTTCAGGAGCTCTTGCAAGGCAGGCTTGGTGGAGATGTATTCGCTCAGCATTTGCTTGTCTGAAAAGGAGCTTATTTCTCTTTCATTTATGAAGCTTAGTTTGGCCGAATATGAAATTCTGGGTTGGTAACTCTTTTCTTTAAGAATGTTGAATATTGGCCCCCAATCTCTTCTGGCTTGTTGGGTTTCCACTAAGAGATGTGCTGTTAGTCTGATAGGCTTACTTTTTTAGGTGACCTGGCCTCTCTGGCTGCCCTTAACACTTCTTCTTTCATTTTGACCTTGGCAAATGTGATGATGGTATGTTTTGGGGTTTTCTTGTAAAGTATCTTACTGGGGTTCTCTGGATTTCCTGAATTTGAATGTTGGCCTGTCTTGCTAGGTTGGGGAAGTTCTCCTGGATGATATCCTGAAGTGTGTTTTCCAACTTTGTTCCATTCTCCCCATCTCTTTCAGGTACCCCAGTCACAGGATGTCTTTTTACATAATCTCATATTTCTCGGAGTTTTATTAGTTCCTTTTCACTCTCTTTTCTTTATTCTTGTCTGCCTGTTTTATTTCAGAAAGATAGTCTTCAAGCTGAGATTCTTTTCTCCACTTGGCCTATTCTGTTACTGATACTTGTGACTGCACAGTAAATTTCTTGTGTTGTGTTTTTCAACTCTTATCAGGTCAGTTTTGTTCCTCTCTAAACTGGTTATTCTGGTTATCAGCTCCTGTAGTTTTACCATGGTTCTTAGAGTCTCTGCATTGGGTTCTAACTATGCTCCAGGATAGGTGCGGTGGCTCATGCCTGTAATTCCAGCAGTTTGGGAGGTCTAGGGGGACTGATCACCTGAGGTCAGGAGTTAAGAGACCAGCCTGGTCAACAAGCTGAAACCCCATCTCTACTAAAAATACAGAAAAGTAGCCGGGCATGATGGCACGTGCCTTTAGTCCCAGCTACTCAGGTGGCTGAGGCACACGAATTGCTTGAACCCGGGAGGAAGAGGTTGTAGTAAGCCAAGATTGCGCCACTGGACTCCAGCCTGGGTGACAAAGTGAGACTCTGTCTAAAAAATAATAATAATAATACACCATAATTCAGCCGAGTGTGGTAGCTCATGCCTGTAATCCCAGCACTTTGGGAGGCCAAGGCAGGCAGATCACCTGAGGTAAGGAGTTTGAGACCACCCTGGTCAACATTGTGAAACCCCATCTCTACTAACACACACACACACACACACACACACACTAGCTAAGCATGGTGGCAGGTGCCTGTAGTCCCAGCTACTCAGGAGACTGAGGCAGAAGAATCACTTAAACCCGGGAGGCGGAGGTTGCAGTGAGCCGAGATTGTGCCATTGCACTCCAGCTTGGGCGACAAGAGTGAAATTCCATCTCTCCATGTGTTATTATTACACAGTTATAATAACAAAGACAGCACGGAACTGGCATAAAAACACATAGACCAATAGAACAGAATAAAGAACCCATCAATAGGTTGGGTGCGGTGGCCCATCCCTCTAATCCAAGCATTTTGGGAGGCCAAGGTGGGAGGATCACTGGAACTCAGGAGTTCCAGAGGAGCCTGGGCAACATGAAACACTGTCTCTATGAAAATCACAAAAAATTAGCCAGGCATGGTGGCATGCACCTAGTCCCAGCTACTTGGGTGGTCGAGGTGGGAGGATCGCTTGAGCCTGGGAGGTCAAGGCTGCAGTGAGCCAACATCACACCACTGCACTCCAGCCTGGAGAACAAAGTGAGATCCTGTCTCAAAGAAAAAAAAAGAACTATCAATAAATCCATGCATTTACAGTCAGCTCATTTTTGGCAAAGACATCAAGAACATACAATGGGGAAAGGATACCCTCCTCTTCAATAAATGCTGCCAAGAAAACTAGATGTCCATTGTAGAAGAATGAAACTACATCCGTATAAATCATATATAAAACCAAAATAGATTAGACTTAAATGTGAGAACTGAAACTATGAAACTGCTTGAAAAAAACATTTGGGAAGTGTTTCAGGACACTCGTCTAGGCAGAGATTTTTTTCTGAGTAAAACCTCAAAAGCACAGGCAATGAAAGCAAAAATTGACAAATAGAATTACATCAAGCTGAAAAGCTTCTGCACAGCAAAGAAAACAATTAACAAGTGAAAAGACAACCTAAAGAATGGGAGAAAATATTTGCCAGCTACCCCTCCAACAAAGGATTAATAACCGCAATATATAAAGAACTTATATAAAGAATTTAGTAACAAAAAAGAATCCTACTACAAAATGGACAAAATATCTGAATGGACATTTCTTAAAAATGACATACAAATGGCCAACAGGTATATGAAAAAATGCTCGATACTACTATCATCAGAAAAATGCAAGTCAATATCATAATGAGGTATCATTGCACCCCGGTTAAAATGACTACTATAGAAAAGATGGAAAATAAATGCTTGTGGGCATACAGATAAAGGGGAATGCTCATACAGCCTTGGTGGGAATGCAAATTAGTATAGCAGCTATGGAAAACAGTATGGAGGTTCCTCAAATAATTAAAAATAGAACTACCATATGATCCAGCAATCCCATGGCTGGGTATATATCCAAAAGAAAGAAAATCAGTATATCAAAGAGATATCTGCACTCCCACATTTATTGCAGCTCTATTCACAACAGCTAAGATATAAAATTGATATAAGTATCCAACAATGGATAAATAGCTAGAAGAAAAGGTTTGGAATGTTTCTAACACAAATAATGATAAATGTTTGAGGTGATGAATATCCCAATTACCCTGATTTCATTGCTAAACATTGTATGCATGTATTAAAATATCACATGCACCCCATTAAAAATGTACAACTATCATGTATCAATACCCATAGAATACACAAAAAAGAAACAGAAAACATTGTAATATTTTAAATGACAATGACAATTAAATGACAATTAATAATAATGTTAGCATATAAAGTTATTTTCTAAAACAATTTAGTAAGGAGAGTGGCACTGTTTTATAGTTCAACAAATTAATAGAAGGCAGCTGAATTACCATACCTGCTTCTGCATTCAACTTGCTGCATATGTTGTAAAATCTGGCTTCACACAGGTAGATATTTGGAAAAAAGGGGTATTTAATTGCTTTTTCAGATAATAGTGTGCTTTGATATTATACCAAACATTGATGAAGTAGTTGAAGGATCCTGGTTCTGAGTCAATTCTCATAAAAATTATCTCTTAAAACTATAACACTGTTGGAGCTCAATACCAAAAACTAACCAGGTCTCTGTACCATGGTTACTACAAATTTAAGATAAGCCTTCTAGAGCATGGAGTCATATTCCCCTACTTTCCTGCCCAAAGCATCCACGCCTGTTTCTTCCTCCAAGGCTTCAGGCTGCAGGGCAGAAGACAGAAGATCTCCTGGCCTCCATGAAACTTGGCTTATTTAGAAATTCATGGTTGGTAAAATGTAGTTGGTCTTTCTTTTCACTCCTAGGCTAAACCCTGCATAGGTGTTTTAAAATAGGGTTCATAATTGAGTTCTCAGGTGAGACTGTGATTTTCTTCTCAAAGAAAAGAATTTTTTTCCCTATTAGATTAATCTATATATGGTTGTTTCTCAAAACTCAGAGGGTAATAAAGGAGGAGGCAAGATAGAATGTTTTATTGAAAGTAGGTTATGCAAACTTGGCTTGAAAGGTACTTATCATTTTAAAAATTATGCTTAATGATGCATCAAATACAAAAACATATAATATATCAATAGTCAACCTTTTCCCCATGAAGGCAAAGTTATTGAGAAATGTTTATTTTTCCTCTTGAAATGGCTAATCCAGGTAACAATATGATAGCAGATGGAAAATTCACATTGCTTCTTTCATTGCTTCTGTCCCTTAAACCTGTTAATCTTTCAGAACCACATTACTAAGGTGCTGGCCTGTATATGGAAACAGAATGATATCCAGGTCTTACAGGTCCAGGGCCCAGTGGACAGACAGGCCCTGGTCCTCCACGCTGGTCACCATGTCTTCGATGGCATTCCAGTCCAGCTTGCTGAGGATGCTGCCAGTGCTCTCAGACACGCTGTCCATGCCGCCCACCCCAAAAGGATGCTCTGGCTCTTCCTCTTCAGTTGGAGACAAGTCCTATTGAATTGAAAAGACAGTCAGTTGTGGTCCTAGCCCCTAAAAACAAACAGAAAAACAAAAACAAAAAAACCTGGAATGTGAACTAAGCTTTCAAAAATTCTAGAGTTGTTCATCCATCAAAGGGCTGAAGGAAATGTGCCAGGAAATAGGAAATAAGCTTTCAAAAATTCTAGAGTTGCTCATCCATCAAAGGGCTGAAGGAAATGTGCCAGGAAATAGGGCTGTGATTGCCCAGCACATCCAGATGGACAAGAGCTGAACATCATCTCACACAACAAGATGCTGGCACTGGATTCAAAGACAGGGAAGAATGGATGTTGATACTCGTACAATTTTATGTTCTTATATTTTGGTCATTTTTTAGTTAAAAAATACAGTCACAGAGAATTCTGAAAGATAAATGCTGGAGTACTAAGCCAAAAGGGAAGATGCTTTGCATCACGATTTCAAACTGACCTAACAACCTTTCAGTATTTCCACATCCCACAAAAAACAAACTAAAAAACAAACAAAAAACCTGAAGAACATAGAGCAATCACTAGACAAACAAAATCTAGAACAATGCTTACTTGTAGAAGGGAATTGTGGCTGTCATGAAGAATCTTACGGATTTCTGAAGGTATCGTCCAGGGACTCACCACAGTCTCCTCTCTCTCATACTCCACACACACCTGCTTGGTCTGAGGTGCAAGTCCAGCATTTCCATGTTTTTTTGTATGCTGCTGACTACGACACGGAGCATTAGAGCCTTTTAAGGGGTAAGAACAAAGCATACATTGGGATTGATTGATTGATTGACTCATTTGTTAATTGTGACTTTTATCATCAAAGCAAAGGTAGTCACATTTTAAATAATATTCAAATCATAAGGTCTGGATATGGTTCACTTTAGGGTTCGAACAATTCGTGTCCTGTCAGTGTACGAGATGGAAAATGAATTCCAGCCTTCTTTGGATTTGAAAACTATTAGTAATTAATCTCTAAGACAAGAAAATTTAGTGAGGAGAGGCCACAGATATAACAGAACTGTGGAGAGGTCTTCACATCAAAGTTGGGTGAACTCTGAAACCTGTGCCTTCCCTGTCTTTTACGGATAGTCTTGTAAAAACTTCTTTTTTTTTTTTTTTTGAGATGGAGTCTTGCTCTGTCTCCCAGGCAGGAGTGCAGTGGCACGATCTCAGCTCACTGCAAGCCACGCCTCCCAGGTTCACGCCATTCTCCTGCCTCAGCTTGCCCAATAGCTGGGACTACAGGCGCCCGCCACCATGTCCGGCTAATTTTTTTATATTTTTAGTAGAGACGAGGTTTCACCGTGTTAGCCAGGATGGTCTCGATCTGCTGACCTCATGATCCGCCCGCCTCGGCCTCCCAAAGTGCTGGGATTACAGGCGTGAGCCACCGCGCCCGGCCGTGAAAACTTCTTAGAAGCAATGCTTTGGGCATCTTCACCCAGGCTTAATGCTTACAATCTGCCTTTGGGCAAAGGCATCACAGTGAATGTGGTGACAACACATTATGACCCTCTTTCTTCTTACTGCATGTATCAGTATTTGTTGAAAAGAAACTTTCATTCCAGCTAATGCCCAGAAGCAGCTTAGTAAACCCACAAACCAATAAGGTTTCTCCGCACAAAGCCCTAGAGGAGCCTACCTCACCTAACACAATGTTCCAAAGCCAGTGTCACAGCATGTTCTACCCTTCAAGGTGATTTCATGAAGAAACACCCAAGACATGGGGCAAATGGGAAGTAAATATAGATCCCAAACAAGCAGTCACGTGGCTCCCTGAAGCAGGAAGAAGAGGTAGGACAGTGCTGAAGTTTGGGCCCTCTTTGTCTTTTGTAACTCTACCAACCTTATGTACTTGAAGCTGAGGGTATCTCCAAGAAATAAAGCCCCCAAAACAATCACAGCACACACTTTGGCATTTAGTATGGGCTAATAAGCACTTTTACATTCAGTCCCTTGAACTTACCAGACATTCATGCCTGGTCTTTGGATTTTCTAACACACCTCTGCTTTCCCTAGCTAACTTCATTGAGTTCCATGGCTTTAAATATCACCTACATGCTGATAACTCTCTAAAACCTGTACCTCCAGTCTCATAAAGCTAACTGCCCCTTCTTAAAATCTTTGCTTGGATGTGCAATAAACATCTGAACTTTAACAGGTCCAAAACCACACTGTTAATTTTTACCCCTAAACTGCCCCATCCCAGGAGACACTCAGGTTAAAATCCAGTAGTTTATCTTTTTTTTTTTTTTTTTTTTTTTTTGAGACGGAATCTCACTCTGTCCCCAGGCTGCAGTGTAGTGGCGCGATTTCAGCTCGCTGCAACCTCCGCCTCCCGGATTCAAGTGATTCTCCTGTCTCAGCCTCCTGAGTAGCTGGGATTACAGGCATGTGCCATCATGCCCAGCTAATTTTGGTATCTTTAGTAGAGATGGGGTTTCACCATGTTGGCCAGGCTGGTCTGGAACTCCTGGCCTCAAGTGATCTGCCTGCCTCAGCCTCCCAACCTGCTGGGATTACAGTCGTGAGCCACTGTGCCCTGCCTCATCCTTCTTTCTTATACATGTCCAATCATCAGCAAGTCCTAATTTTGTCTATCTTCAAAATATATCCAAATCAAACAGTTTCCCCCATCTCCACTGTTAAAACCCTAGCCCAAGCAATCTATCCTTGTATGCTGTCTTCTTTTTTTCCACATGTTCTAAAACATAAATTATATTATCTCTCTGCTTAATTGCCTAAAATGGAGTCTCACTGGATCTCAAGTAAAATCCAAACTCCTTGCCTTAGCCTACAGTATCTAGCCCATCTCTTCCACCATATCTCTCGTCACTTTTCCATATTGATCTTTTCTGCCATACCAACTTTGTTTCTGTACCAGGGCTCTGAACTTTCTGTTCTGCCTTATCTTTATATAACACTCTTACCAGAACTTTGAACTTCTGCCTGAAACTGTTTTGCCTTATCTTTACCTAACAATCTCCTTCTCATCATTCAAGATCTTCACTTCAACATCACCTTCTCTTTTTCTAAATTTTTATTTAATTTTTAATTTGCTTCATACTAAGAGCTGGAGTAAGAGTTTTACCTTCTCAAAGAGACCTTCAACCACCCTTGCTAGTGTAGTTCCAACTAGCCAGCCTCATTCTCCCTTACTGATGTGCTGCTTTCTGTGTTGTTCATGAGTAACAGTGCCTGGTATGTTGTAGGAGCTCAATGGGCAGTTGCTGAGTGAATACTCTTCCTGACAGTTCTATGGAGAAAGCATTATTATGCCCATTTTGCAAATGAGGAAAGTTAGGCTTAGAGAGGTTATGCAATTTGCCCAAGATGATGGAGATGATCCACCCTAGAACCTGGGCTAATATATTAACTTTCTACTCTTTTTTTTGTTTTGAGACAGAGTCTCACTCTGTCACCCAGGCTGGAGTGCAGTGGCGCGATCTCACTGCAAGCTCTGCTTCATGGGTTCACGTCATTCTCCTGCCTCAGCCTCCTGAGTAGCTGGGACTACAGGTGCCTGCCACCATGCCCAGCTAATTTTTTTTTTTTTTTTGTATTTTTAGTAGAGATGGGGTTTCACCGTGTTAACCAGGATAGTCTCGATCTCCTGACCTCATGATCTGCCTGCCTCGGCCTCTCAAAGTGCCGGGATTACAGGCGTGAGCCACCACGCCTAGCCTACTTTCTATTCTTTAGGGTGAAGGAATAATAATACCTAGAGGGCCCTTTAAGATCATCTTCATATCTATAAGTAAAATGTGAATAGATCTATTAATTTGCATCCACAAGGTGGCAGCTTTCCAAAAGCTTCTTCCTGGATTAGTGCCAAAGGGAAAGGAGCAGTGGTATAGACAGCTTAGGGATTTTTCTTTTGACTAGCCCCAAGAGTCTGAAAAAGAAACAAAGCTAACATCATTTGGTAGCACCTGCCACTGTAATATTCAATGTGAGAGCTATGCTCTAGTTGAAAAGGTTTGACATTTTTTCTGCTACTTAAAGACCTCAGAGAGTATTTTGAAATGCCACTGGAAGTCCCACGTTAAAATAATTCAGTAAATTATTTTTCAGTAAATATTATTCAGTAAATAATTATTTCAGTAAATATTTCAGTAAATATTAATAAGGAACAAATTATGAAAAACCTTATAAAGGAAAAAAATCTACAAGCAGATGACAGGAATGCATATGAGAACAAATACTGTGGTAAAAAGGAAAACAGTCGTTAAAACAGAAAAAGTGAGACTGAAAGAGAAACCAATGAGTGGTTAAGCAACACAACCACAAGAGTAGGCTTCCACTTCAAAGCAGATGGGAACAAGTGGAGGTGGGGTGCTGAAGTATCAAGTATTCATGATATGACTAGAGATCAGCAAAGACTACAAACATCAACTAATCCCAACCCCATCTTGGCTACAATTAATTTGGTATCTAGACACTGACACTTTTGCTTTGTCAAATGAACATGATTATTGCCAGCTAGAAAGAATGACAAAATCAAACCACTACCTAGTCTACTAAAATTACAGTTAAGAGTCTTGCATTTTAGGATAAATCTTCACCTATGGGGTATTACAAACCTTGAGAGGCTATCACTGGGTTTCTCTCACCTTGCTTTACCTAGAGATGGTTTTGTAATTTCCTTCCTTTCAGATCATAATGCATTTTTCTAAGGTTTATCTGGGATATCCAATTTGAGATAAAAATATAATATGATTGGGAGGCCGAGACGGGCGGATCACAAGGTCAGGAGATCAAGACCATCCCGGCTAATACAGTGAAACCCGTCTCTACTAAAAAATACAAAAAACTAGCCAGGCGAGGTGGCGGGCGCCTATAGTCCCAGCTACTTGGGAGGCTGAGGCAGGAGAATGGCGTAAACCCGAGAGGCGGAGCTTGCAGTGAGCTGAGATCCGGCCACTGCACTCCAGCCTGGGCGACAGAGCGAGACTCCGTCTCAAAAAAAAAAAAAAAAAAAAAATATATATATATATATATATATATATATAATATGAGAAAATTTCTGTGAAACTGAGCATGCATAAGTCTTTTCGAGGTAAACTGTCCTGCCCCATTGGACAGTGAAAGCTTTCTAGAGTGAAAGGTAAGTTATAGATCAAGACGACACCCTACAGCAGAAACCAGGCTGCCAAGTACACTGGCTTCCCTCAGAAAGGAAGTACTCTTTCTCTAGGATGATGGGCACTGACACTCAGTTTCTTTATAACATAACACCAAACAGTGTCTACAGAGTCTAGCCTGAGAAATCTGAAACTGGATGATAAAACTAAACCTATTACCTCCACCATTCCCAAAGAAAATCCTGCTTCTTTTCTTGCTCTACTTGTGTCAATTTGTGGGTCACAGTCTATCTAAGCACTTAAGCTAGAAACTTGGAGTCATACACATTTCTAACTTTCAGAGGCAGGGTTACCATTGAACAATGAAACAAGTATGTACAGCTTTCTATGGGCAAGGCCTCATGTTACATTATAATGACCTCAAGAACACAAAACCCTGGATCTCTGGGACTTTCAAAAACAAAACAATATAATGGTACAAGTAATTTCAACTGTTTTGAGAGGTAACATTGTATTTGGGGAACATTTTATCTGTTGAACTAGACATTGCTAGATATTTGCTTTGAAAAGAATAAAAAGCTATTGAGTACTCTAAACTAGAAAATAATTCATAATGGATAAAAAGGAAAGACTTTGGGCCGGGCGCGGTGGCTCAAGCTGTAATCCCAGCACTTTGGGAACGGGCGGATCACGAGGTCAGGAGATCGAAACCATCCTGGCTAACACGGTGAAACCCCGTCTCTAAAAAATACAAAAAACTAGCCGGGCGAGGTGGCGGGCGCCTGTAGTCCCAGCTACTCGGGAGGCTGAGGCCGGAAATGGCTGAACCCGGGAGGCGGAAATGAGATCCGGCCATGCACTCCAGCCTGGGCGACAGATGAGACTCCGTCTCAAAAAAAAAAAAAAAAAAAAAAAAAGGAAAGACTTTGAAAAAGAGAAAAGCTAGCATGGGATTTAGAAGCTGATAAAGTTTGGCTGTGTCCCCAACCAAAACTCATCTTGAATTGTAGTTCCCATAATTCCCATGTGCTGTGGCCAGGTGGGAGGTAATTGAATCATGGGGGCAGTTACCTTCATGCTGCTGTTCTTGTGATAGTGAGTTCTCATGAGATCTGATGGTTTTATAAAGGGGAGTTTCCCTGAATATGCTCTCTTGCCTGCCACCATGTAAGACTTGACTTTGCTTCTCCTTTGCCTTTTACCATGATTGTGAGGCCTCCATAGCCATGTGAAACTGTGAGTCCATTAAACCTCCCTTTTAAATTACCCAGTCCTGGGTATGTATTAGCAGCATGAGAACAGACTAATACACAAGCACAGGAAATGATGCTTTGAGGATTCAAATTGATCCAAATGACCAGAAACTCGGGTTTTAATGCGTACATGGGGAAAAGAGTAGGAAAAGTATCAAATACATCGTCTAGAAAATACAGCCATAGACATTCAAAAGTTGATAAATGAGTTAAATAATGGATTAGACATAGGTAAAAAGAGATGGGGTAAACTGAACGACGGATCTGCAAAGTAATGAGCTAGTAGTAGAGAAAGAGGCATAATACCAAGCCTAGGCTAATTACTTCGTATTTCTCATCATTTTTCACAGTACATATAAATTAGTGGGGTTTGTTTTGTTTTGTTTTGAGACAGAGTCTCACTCTGTTGCCAGGCTGGAGTGCAGTGGTGCAATCTCGGCTCACTGCAACCTCCACCTGCTGGGTTCAAGCGATTCTTCTGCCTCAGCCTCCTGAGTAGCTGGGACTACAGGTGCATGCCACCACGCCCAGCTAATTTCTGTATTTTTAGTACAGACAGGATTTCACCATGTTGGCCAGGATGGTCTCGATTTCTTGACCTCATGATCCACCCGCCTTGGCCTCCCAAAGTGCTAAGATTACAGGCATGAGCTACCGCGCCCAGCCAAATCAGTGGGTTTTTAAAAAATAATTACCCCTACCAAATTTAGTTCTGTTCTTTCAATAGGGGATAACTGCACAGATTTCGTTGGGTTTAATATGAGGATCAAGTGAGATAATGCACATGAGGTGTGAACATAATGCCTGGCATACAGTAAATGCTCTATACCTGTTAGCTACTATTGTTATTGTTTTAAGGAGATCTGAACAGGTCATTTAACTTCTCTATGTCTGTTCTCATAGTAAGATACGGATAATAGTTACCCTGTTCACCTACCAAGGTAGTTACATATATCCTCACTATTATAATCTGTATTTTCCAGGTGAGAAAATTAAGGATACATAAATGGGTTAGAAATTTGTGTAAGGTTACAGAGTAAGTGGTTAACTTGATTCCATAAAGCTACTCCAAAACTTCCTCTCTGAACCACTGCAGCACAGAGTCACACCATCCATTCTGAAATCTAGATTTGAAATTGAGTGATTTATAATTTTTAAAAATTTAGTATTAAGGGCCAGGCACAGTGGCTCATGCTAAAGCCCAGGCATAGTCACAGGACTTTGGGAGGCCAAGATGGGTAGATCACCTGAGGTCAGGAGTTCAAGACCAGCCTGGCCAACATGGCAAAACCCCATCTCTACGAAAAATACAAAAATTAACTGGGTGCGGTGGTGGGCACCTGTAATCCCAGCTACTGGGGAGGCTGAGGCAGGAGAATCGCTTGAACCCAGGAGCCGAGATCGCGCCATTGCACTCCAGCCTGGGCAACAGAGTGAGACTCTGTCTCAAAAAAAAAAAAAAGAAAATTTAGTATTAAGTCTGAGAACTTTATCTTCTTTATCCCTTACCTTTTCGGAAGGTAACTGGAGACTGCATAGCCTTTCTTACTGATGCTTTGGCTCCACCAGCTTTTTTCTGTATGGTGAAAGTGGCAGTTCCTGTATAGACAAACATTATTAACCTTCCATAGGCATTCATTATTTTTATATATAGTGAGTTATTTGAGGACAGACATCTTCTCCTGATCAGCTCTGAATCTGCTCACCAAGACCTATTCACAGTAGGGGCCCAATAAATGGTGGCTGGTTTGAACCAAGGCGGCAAAACATAAGTGCAGACAAAGAAAGGGAACACTCTGCTTTGACACCTGGTATCCTTCAAGCACAGCCATACTCTTGTTTCAAATGGCACATGTGTTTTGACGTTTCTGGCAACTGGAAAAGCTAGGAACATAATACACCTCTTAGCAGTAAACACCTAGACAAAATGCCAAGTTAAATTTTATCAACAGAATGATTAGTTTCTTAAACTCAAAGATTAATAACAATCATTTACTTCCATGTTATACAATATGTTCTCTTATTAATATAATCCTCAACAACTCTATGAGGTAGGTTTCAGATAACTTATCTGAGGGCAAAAATCAGCAGCAGAGCTGGGATATAAACCTAAGTTCAGGGGATTTTAAAACTTAGACTTTTATTTCTTTTTTTTTTTTTTTTTTTTTTGAGATGGAGTCTCGCTCTGTCACCAAGCTGGAGTACAGTGGTGCAATCTCTGCTCACTGCAACCTCCGCCTCCCAGGGTCAAGCAATTCCCCTGCCTTGGCCTCCCAAGCAGCTAGGACTGCTGGTGCATGGGCCCGGCAACTTTTTTGTATTTTTAGTAGAGATGGGGTTTCACTATGTTGGCCAGGATGGTCTCGATCATCTGACCTCGTGATCCGCCTGCCTCAGCCTCCCAAAGTGCTGGGATTACAGGCGTGAGCCACCATGCCCAGCTGACTTTTACTTCTTTATGCCTAAGATGCTTCTCGGTTACTAATCACGTAATCTTTGTACTGTAGTTGACAGAACTAAACATAAAACAAGCAACAATAACACAAACTACTCCTGGCCAGGCATGGTGGCTTATGCCTGTAATTCTTGCACTTTGGGAGGCCAACGTGGGAAGACTGCTTGAGCCCAGGAGTTTGAGAACAGCCTGGACAACATGGCAAGACTCCGTCTCTACGAAAAAAATTAAAAATTACCTGGGTGTGGTGGTGCTCACCAGTAGTCCCAGCCATTCAAGAGGCTGAGGTGTCTAACACACCACTAGGCACGGTGGCTCATGCCTGTAATCCCATCATTTTGGGAGGCCAAAGCTGGCAGATCACTTGAGGCCAGGAGTTTGTGACCAGCCTGGCCAACATGGTGAAACCCTGTCTCTACTAAAAAATACAAAAATTAGTTGGGCATGGTGGTGTGAGCCTGTAGTCCCCGTTACTCCGAAGGCTGAGGCAGGAGAATTGCTTGAACCTAGAGGGCAGAGGTTGCAGTGAGCTGAGATCACACCACTGCACTCCAGTCTGGGTGACAGAGCAAGACTCTGCCTCAAAAAAACAAACAAAAAAAAAAAACAGAAACAAAAAAAGGCTGAAGTGGGAGGATCATCTGAGCCAGGGAGGTCAAGGTTGCAGTGAGCCATGATCACACCACTGCACTTCCATCTGGGTGACAGAGTGAGTTCCTGTGTCAAAACAAACAAACAAACTCCTAACAGTATGGAAGCAGGGCTGAAGAAATTAGCCAAAAACTACATACTGCTTCACAAGATAGAAAGCAACATACAGTCAAACTCCCAAGTACATTAAGAAAAACTCTTCATTTACAAATGAACTGCAGTGCATTTGGAAATCTTGATGGAGCCTCACCTCCCCACATGTGCAGTGACTGAACTTGACCTATGTGAGTTCAGGTTATCTGTATCACTGACTAGGAAAAGGTCTGGAATCAGTCTTGCCTGGGTTTCCCTTCATTCTCCCAAACACTGGGGGACCTGAAACTTCTGAATGTAGCCAGGTGAAATGGTTGGGTGAACTGGACAGAGGCCACAAGAACAAGGGGAGCCACAGCCTGCTCTACTGAGGCAGAGAAGTCAGAATATCCACAAGCACTCAAGCTGCCTCTTTTATCTTTGCATTAAAAGACAGGACAATAGCCAGGCATATGGTATTATTCTCTGACGTGGTATAAATACTGTAATACCTGCCTATTAATATCCTTGAACAATAATTTGTTTATAAATAGCTATGCTTAGGCAAAAAGCTCAATAACTATTTTTTCCAGTTATCTATTTGTTCAATGTTTGAGTATTTCATTTATTCAATGTGAGGGGTAATATGAAGATGAATAAGGGAATACTGCTGCAAAGTATTCTAGTATGGGGCATGAAGTTTACAGGTAACAATAACAGGACGCCTGTTGTAGTGCTTCAAGAGGGACATAAACATGTGACTAAGGGTTCAAAGAACAGAAAAATAACTACTTTGGCCACCATTATCTCTAATTCTCATAGCAACCATGCAGATTAAATATAAGCCTCAATTTAGAAATGAGAATGTAGAATTTCAAATTGATTATATCAGATTGGACAAACTAAATAATTAAGATTAGGAATGTCTTCAGACACACAGAAGTGAGACATTCAAGGTATAAGGGAGCACAAATCACGTCATGTGGTTGGAAAACAAGCTGCTGAGCAGCACAGGTTCTATGGGAAGCAGGAGAACACACAGAGGATGCCTGAAGGCCAAGCAGAGGGTCTAGACGTTTCTGCGTGGGTATGAGTGTTGCTGAGGGTTCCTGAGACCAGGAGTAGCAGGAGCACCTCCTCAGCATAATCCAGCAAGGGCAGGTGAGATTAACGGAAAGACAGGCTAAGGCCATAGCAACTGTCAAAGCACAAGGTAAAAATAAAGATTTGAAATTGAACATATATAACAGGAAAACATATTTCTGTATAATTCAAGACTTTTTCATCAGATGTTAAGAAACCATCAGATGTTAAGAAACCATCAGATGTTCTTAAAACCTTGACAATTTTAGATATGTGTTTAATTCTGGCAAATATATCAGGTGTAAAATAATATATTTTTTAAAAAGTATGGTTCATTATTTTGAAATTTCAGTTTTAAAAGAGCAGTATTTTCTTACTGTAATTTGTCAATCAAAAAAGCCAAGAGCTGGTCAGGCATGATAGCTCACACCTGTAATCCTGGCACTTCGGGAGGCTGAGGTGGGTAGATGCTTGAGCTCAGGAGTTCAAGACCAGCCTGGGCAACACAGCGAGACCCCCCTATCTCTACAAAAAACGAACAAATAAACAAAAATTAGCTGAGAATGGTAGCATACACCTATAATCACAGCTACTCGGGAGGTTGAGGTAGGAGACGGCTGTTGAGCCTAGGAGGCAAAGGTTCCATGAGTCAAGATTATGGCACAGCACTCCAGACTGGGTGACAGACTGTCTCAAAAAAAAAAAAAAAGCCAAGAGCTAACCAAATCACGAAGGGTTTCATCTAAAGAATTGGGATTTATGGAAATTTCAATGTTCTAAATTGAGGCAGCATATTGAAGTGTTGGTTCTATGTGTATAGGCTCTAGACCCAACCCTAGGATTAAATCTTGGCTCTACCACTTCCTAGTTGTATGATCTTGGGCAATTATTTGAGCTTTCTCTCTGCCTTGGTTTCCTCGTCTTTAAAGTGGGAACATAATAGCACCTATCTCACAGGGTTGTAATTAAAGAACATAAACAGAACCTGCCACATAATTAGTTGTTATTTTACCTTTTTTTTTTTTTTTTTTTGAGACAGTCTCGCTCTGTCACCAGGCTGGAGTGCAGTGGCGCGATCTCAGCTCACTGCAACCTCCCCCTCTTAGGTTCAAGCGATTCTCCTGCTTCAGCCTCCAGAGTAGCCGGGACTACAGGCGCACACCACCATGCCCAGCTAATTTTAGTATTTTTAGTAGAGACAGGGTTTCACCATGTTGGCCAGGATGTTCTCAGTCTCTTGACCTTGTGATCTGCCCGCCTCGGCCTCCCAAAGTGCTGGGATTACAGGCATGAGCCACCGCACTGGGCTTATTTTGTATTTGTAAATGTATACATTTATATTACATGTCAGCTATTATAATACATTCTCAATATATAAACATATTACAAATAACTGTTTTACTTTAGTAATCAAAACTCAAATATGGCACAATTAACTAAAGAAAGGTTAGTAAATAATGGATATACCTTGAAATGTGGAAAATTTTCAAAGGATAAAAACATGACATTATTTCAATCTGAGCTTCTTAGCATTTCTCTTCTGTGATGTATTCATCCTGCAATCTATCAGAACTTGATTTGTTCAAATGCCTACATCTTTAGCCAGATATACAAAAGAAACAGACTCCCAAAAAAGTTATATCTAATACCCTGAGTCTTCAAATGCTATTATAAAAAAGCCATTCGGCCAGCTGCAGCGGCTCACGCCTGTAATCTCAGCACTTTGGGAGGCCAAGGCAGGCGGATCACCCAAGGTCAAGAGTTTGAGACCAGCCTGACCAACATGGAGAAACCCCGTCTCTCCTAAAAATACAAAATTAGCCAGGCATGGTGGTGCATACCTATAATCCCAGCTATTTGGGAGGCCGAGGCAGGAAAATCGCTTGAACACAGGAGGCGGAGGTTGTAGTAAGCCGAGGTCATACCACTGGCACTCCAGCCTGGGAAACAAAAGCAAAACTCCGTCTCAAAAAAATGAAAAATAGGCCGGGCGCGGTGGCTCAAGCCTGTAATCCCAGCACTTTGGGAGGCCGAGACGGGCGGATCACGAGGTCAGGAGATCGAGACCATCCTGGCTAACACAATGAAACCCCGTCTCCACTAAAAATACAAAAAAATTAGCCGGGCGTGGTGGCAGCGCCTGTAGTCCCAGCTACTCGGGAGGCTGAGGCAGGAGAATGGCGTGAACCCGGGAGGCGGAGCTTGCAGTGAGCCGAGATCGCGCCACTGCACTCCAGCCTGGGCGACAGAGCGAGACTCCGCCTCAAAAAAAAAAAAAAAAAGAAAAATAAAAAAAAAGTCATTCAAGGCCGGGCGTGGTGGTTCACGCCTGTAATCTCAGCACTTTGGGAGGCAGAGGCAGGTGGATCACCAGGTCAGGAGATCAAGACCATCCTGGTTAACACAGTGAAACCCATCTCTACTAAAATATACAAAAAATTAGCCAGGCAGGGTGGTAGGCGCCTGTAGTCCCAGCTACTTGGGAGGCTGAGGCAGGAGAATGGCGTGAACCTGGGAGGCGAAGCTTGCAGTGAGCCGAGATCTCACCACTGCACTCCAGCCTGGGCGAGAGAGCGAGACTCCGCCTCAAAAAAAAAAAAACAAAGCCATTCACTTAGAAAAATTCCTAGGGCCTTACTTCAAAGCAGAAAAAAAAAAAAAAAAAAAAAATTACAGCTAAGTCTTTATCAATGCTTTGCATTCTGTTCAAATCAGAACTCCTCTTTACTAAGACTTATACCTTTTACTAATGAAAACACAACTTTGGAGACAAGAAGGAATAGGTCCAAATCAGACAATTTACAAAAAAGCTTTAAGTCTTACCATGTGGGCAAGGTGAGCCTTGAGGTTGCCCAAAAGACTTTCTCTTATGGATGTAACTTGGTTTGGACATATATTTGACTTTTCCAGGTCGATTTATTAGAAAACTGTAACCGTGTTGATTCTCTCTATAGTAGAAATCACATAATTATTATATTCCTAGAATCTCATATCAGTGATAAACTTTAATATTTCAAAAAGCCTAAATTAAGCTGGGCACAGCAGCACAGGCCTACAGCCCCAGCTCCTGGGGAGGGTGAGACAGGAGGATCACTGGAACCCAGAGGGTCAAGCTGTGGTGTGCCATGATTGCACCTGTGAATGCCACTGCACTCCAGCCTGGGTGACAGAGCAAAACCCTGTTACTTTAAAGAAAAAAAATGGACCAAAATATAGCTCAGATTATATTCACTTGATACTGCCTATTCTGTACCTCAGTGATACACTTAACATATAACTCTCAACAAATTATTCTTTGTATCTTATACCTCAAACTTCATTTTTTTCACAAAATTTTTTTGTGGTTATCTCACTCCCCATTTCAAATTATCCATATACTGGGCAGTTATATATGTATTTAATCCCTGCTTTATTCTAGAAAAGTCTCAATGGGATTCTTTGGTATTTGAAGTAAACTCCACAGTACACACACAAATGATCTGATTACATCTGGGTTTGTGTTGGTAGTATCTCCTCTAGGCTCTTAAATTATGTGATTATGTTTATAATTCTAATAATTCATTTTGTCAAAGGTGGTGATGCTTAACAACACTGTACTCCAATTCATGTTCACCTTATGATCACCAACAGATATCAATAGAACTTTGCATGTTTGTTGACCATGCGTAAGAAATTTTATACTTGGGTAGTTTTCTTCAGCATTCTATGTTTAATTAATTACTGCCTAATGAACTCACATATAACCCCTCTGTAGGTGATTAAAGTAAAATACATAATACTAGCTACAGTTCAATGAGCCTAACTGGGCAGGTCTGGGGTGGGTAGCAGAAAGGGAAGTGGTAAGCAGCTGGGGACTGGCTGTTTCTGCAAGAGAGACGACAAATGGAAAAATAGGATGAGCAGTTAGGAGGCAAATTACAGAGGCAAATATTAACAACAACTAAATAAAACAGGACTGCACACATATTAAATTTCATACTTCTGGAATACCTAAATGCTCTGTAAGCTTAGTGAGAAATGTAACACAATTTCTGCCTTTTTCCTTGGTGATTATATCAATGTATAAAGACCTCATGATTATGAGACTACTTTTTTTCCTTCACTTTATCATCACAACTCTAAGCAGGGTAAATGCAAATGCACTGAACTTAGGTCACAAAAGTGCTACATTTCTTCTTATCAGGCCTGACATTATCTTGCCAAATGGCATGTCAAACCTTGTCTTACCCTCTTGGAGAAGGGCAGTGTTGATATCTGGAAGAGTGAGTAGGGCTGGGGTTGTTAGGCAATGGTTTCTGTGGTACAGCTGGTAGCTGTACTGACTCAGATAATAGTTCATTCATCAGACTGTATGCTTGTGAGATTCGACGACTGTAGTGTTCAGAGAGCAGCAATCTGTAGACAAAGAATTAAGCATCATTTACTAAGAGTTGCTTTCAGTTCATCTATCCAGAGGGAATATAGTGTTCGAAGATCACCTAGCATTTTCTTTTCTTTTCTTTTTTTTTTTTTTTTGAGACGGAGTTTCACTCTTGTCACCCAGGCTGGATTGCAATGGCACGATCTCGGCTCACTGCAACCTCCGCCTCCTGGGTTCAAGCGATTCTCCTGCCTCAGCCTCCCAAGTAGCTGGGATTACAGGCACCCGCCACCATGCCTGGCTAATTTCACTTAGCATTCTCTTTCTTCAACGCTTCTCACATCCTTCTATTCGTCAGGTTTCTGAAAATGATTAGGTAGTATCATTAAAAGTACTTGTAGTTATGGTCTCTGGAGTATTTCCCAAATGCATGTAAATATCTGGGTTGGGAAAGGGAGAACAGCAGAAATAAAAGTCATAAAAACTGAATGAAACACGTAATATTTGAAAGCAAATTTGAAAAAAGGCTAGTGAGTCTCATTATTTTCCTTGCAGTGATATCTTCCATAATTTTCTGTTTATTGACAAAAAAGAGACTATTGTGAAAACTGAATTCCTAAGGCATTAACCTATGCCTCAGGTAGTAAGGAAGTCAGAGAGAATACACAGGGTTACAGCTACCAAACTCACCTGTCTTTTTCATGCTTCATCTTTTGTCTCAGCCTTATTTCCCTTGAAGTCATGTAAAGCTGCATAAGAAATATCCAGTTGGTTCATTATTGTTCAATCCAAATAATTAAACCATTAGACATAATTCTGTTATTGAGGAAACAGTACAAAACACTGTGGTGTTTGATGAAGCTTCCTACTGTAGCACAAAACATAAAAAAGTTAAATTAAAACATCATGTAATGAAAGTAAAAACCAAGTTAGGGAGGCGGTGGCGGGCGGATCACCTGAGGTCAGGAGTTCGTGACCAGCTTGGCCAACATGGTGAAACCTCGTCTCTACTAAAAATACAAAAATTAGCCGGGTATGTGGCATACACCTGCAATCTCAGCTACCCAGGAGGCAGAGGCTGCAGTGAACTGAGATCGCACCACTGCACTCCAGCCTGGGCGACGGAGCAAGACTCCATTTCAAAATAAAGAAAAATTTAATAAATGGAATGCAAAATCTATTTTCCTAGTTCAGTTAATATATTTTATTGAGTTAATTAGGAGAGAATCTTATTTGGCTGCACAAAAAATGTGAAGTAGGAACATTTTAGGTGGAAGCACCTATGCTTTGTACTCAATCTTGTAACTAACCTCACCAAGAGCCTGTTAATAAAGCTGAAATTAGACATTTAAAATCATTATTTTTATGTTTTAAAATGTTTATCAGAAACCTACTACAGTGAATTGACTGTGACTTGTAAACTCTTCAAGTTATACACCAGAAGGCAAAAAACAAATGTCAGACACATACATATTATTCCAGAACATTAAGAACTATTGGTGTGAGTTACATGTGAGGTTCTTTTCACACACAATTATGTATATAAAAATGGACACTCAGAAGTAAACGCACTTTTTCAAGGTCCTGTAGAGAAGTAGTCACTAACAAATTAAAGTTCTTGTTGATTTCTAATAGAAATTCAAATGAAAATTTTAATTACATTAATACCTCACTAATCCCATCCAAACTTACCCAAATAGAAGTTAAAAAACAAAACAAAAAATGTCTGCAATCTTGAATGAGACCACAAAATCTATGAACCAAGCAGTTCTTAAACCCTTAGAGTTTACTTATTTTGAGACAAGAGCTCACTCTGTTGCCCAGGCAGGAGTGCAGTGGCATGATCACAACTCACTTTAATCTCCAACTCCTGGACGTAAGTGATCTTCTCACCTCGAGTAGTTAGGACTACAGGTGTGTGCCACTACATCTGGCTAATTTTCATTTTCTTACTTTTTATTTTTTTTTTTTTAGAGACGAGGTCTTACTATGTTGCCTAGGCTGGTCTTGAACTCCTGGCCTCAGGTGATCCTCCTATCTCGGACTCCCAAAGTGCTGGGATTACAGATATGAGCCACTATTCCTGGCCAATTTATTCTAAATTTGGACACAATTCTAACCATCTTGGGTATTTACTTCCCTGACAGCGAGAAGGTAATGTCAGAACCCATTCTACATTAGGGTGGGGGAACGCGCGCGCGCACACACACACACACACACACATTCTTCTCTCAAATACACATGTACACACTTTAAGATTCTGTTCATGTACCTCAGTAGCCCTGAAGGCCACTACCATGTCTCCTGGGCTATCAAGAAAATGTTATGTTAACACCAATATACTCTTTTCAGAGACAGATAAGTAAATTGCACTTTAAACAATAGTTCACCTACTTTTGCACCATTTGGTGTTTTAATGGAACAGTTTATCTGGAAAATTCACCAAAATAATTTGTTATCCTAATGATGCTGAAAAAATGAAGGGATATTATATTTTATTTCAGATTACAAAGTAAAAGATAAACTGTTCTCTAAATGTAATTTTCATAGTAATGTGACTATCAAAGTAACAGTGCTTTGTTTTACCATCTGAAAAAAAATATACCTGACCTGGCTATGGTGATGTCTGTATTTAGGGCTCAGTAAATAAATGCTGACAGTTTTAAAGACGTTAAAAAAACAAAAACCACACACACAGAAGTGACATTGTTCTGTTGATACATGACAATTTTTTTTTGTATTTTTTGTAGGTAACTTATTAACAGAAAATTAAGGGGCTTTTTATTTGTTAGCTTTTGCTTTATTTGTAGACACAGGGTCACCCTTTGTCTCCCAGGCTGGAGTGCAGTGGTGTGATCATAGCTCAATACAGTCTCAAACTTCTGGGCTCAAATGATCCTCCTGCCTCAGCCTCTAGAGTAGCTGGGACTACAAGTGTGTGCTACCACACCTGGCTAATTTCTTTTTTTTTTTTTTTTTTTTTTTTTTTTTTTTGGTAGAGACGAGGTCTCACGATGTTGTTGCCCAGGATGCTCTCAACTCTTGGTCAAAAGTGATCCTCTCACTTTGGTCTCCCAAAGTGCTGGGATTATAAGCATGAGCCACCATGCTGAGCCTCAAAGTTTTCTAAGCAAGTAAATTTTATAAACTAAGTAAGGGAGCAGGCATAGAAAAGTGAGTTTTTAAAATGGCTTTAATACACATAGTCAGTTGTTTCAACTGTCAATGACTCTCACTGAAAATTAAAGGAACAACTCCAATTGGTCACCCAATTACTCAACCTCTTCCTCTTGTTAAAATGCTACAGCCATCATTAGCCTGGGGGACAAAAAAATATTTAAGAT
Organism: Macaca thibetana thibetana; assembly: GCF_024542745.1. Lineage (NCBI taxonomy): Eukaryota > Metazoa > Chordata > Mammalia > Primates > Cercopithecidae > Macaca > Macaca thibetana. The sequence continues at coordinate 138,159,724 of NC_065583.1, forward strand.
AATTCAGTATAACTTGGTTAGCACAATATCCTGTAACGTTTTAAGGTAATTAACTTTTCCTGACTTAAGTAAAACATTTACTTTTCTATATGCCAAATTAAAAATGTATCCAAATTATGTTAATCTTTTTCTTAAAATTTTGCCAGGAAAGTAATTACACATATTCTATAATTCCATTGCCCTTGACACTGCAGACTTACTGGATTGCTTCTGGGACAGAAAGGATCATGTTCTTGCCCTCTCTTTTCTGCCAGCTCATTTAAGTACTTTGCCATTCTTTCTTTTCGTTTTCTTTTCATCCAGGCTTGAATCTCTCTTCTTTCCTTGTCAGTTCTTTGTGAATGTCTGCCAGAAGAATGCTGAATTCTGAGAAATTTAACAAGTAAGACATCATTTGCTTTTAAATTTGTTATGCAGATAAGATATATCATGACTAAACACTATTTATCTGGAAATATTTTGCCCCATCTTCAAAAGCAGTATATACTTATGTTCTCTAGTCAACTCACTCCAATTTGTTACCTCAACTCCACTGAAAAGGGACTCAGAAAGCTAACAACTTCTTTACAACATTTGCCTTAAACTCTTTTCCCTTCTTCTTTAAACTCTATCTTACTGGATCTTTTCCTAACTCTCAGAAAACTATATAGCCTCCTGCATTGGCTCCTTTCTTGTCTGCTCACTGCTTCAAAACTAATGTCTTAAAGGTTCTCCTTTTGACTTTTTTTTTTAACTTTTTAATTTTGTGGGTACATAGTAGATGTATATATTTATAAGGTACATGAGATATTTTGATACAGGTATGCAATGCATAATAATCACATCATGTAAAATGGGGAGGTTTTCACTTCTTTATCTATTAATATAACTTATTCCCTGTACTATTTCTATCAACTTCAAAACTTCTAATACAGGGCTGGGCTCAGTGGCTCACACCTGTAATCCCAGAACTCTGGGAGGCCAAGGCAGGTGGACTGCTTTAGCCCAGCAGCTCAAGGCCAGCCTGGGCAAGATGATGAGATGCCATCTCTATAAAAAAAGAAAAAAAAATTTGCCAGGTTGAATGGCACATGCCTGTAGTCCCAGCTACTCAGGAGACTGAGGTGGGTGGGAGGATCACTTGAGCCTGGGAGGTCGAAGCTGCAGTGAGCAGTGATCGTGCCACTGCATTCCAGCCTGGGTGACAAAGGAAGACTGTCTCAAAAAAACAAAACAATTGCAACACAGAGGTGACTTCCAACACCTGCCCTTCTGGATCTACTCCCATGCTTAGGTTCATGTCACACTTTCCATGGTCTGGCCCAAATTAATGGACTAAGCATGGCAGGGATACTGTGAAAGGCCCATTCCTGCAAGACACAGGTGACTCTGTGGGTGACTTGGCCTGAGGTCTTACCATTGACCCAGTTGAAACATTCTTAAAACTACACAGTGCACTGAGACTCTGTCTCCCCTACCCTCTTTCCCTCTGCTTTACAGGGAGGGCTGAGAGCTGCATCGTAGTCTGATGCTTCTCCTTACTTCTTCCCTGCATTCTGCTATCCTCTCACAAGCATTTTCCCCAGTAAATCTCTTCTGCAGCTAAACCGACCTTAGCTCCTTGGAGGATCTGAACTAACATACATGTACTAGGAGTGGTCTGAGAAAATGGGTGGTGCAAAATGGGGATTTGGGGCCAGGTGCAGTGGCATGCACCTGTCATCCCAGCTACTTGGGAGGCTGAAGTGGGACAATCATGAGTTCAAGCCCAGTTTGGGCAAAATAGCAAACCTCCGTCTCCAAAAATTTTAAAAAGTTTCTGTTTTAAAAGATGGGGACTTGGACAGATGCATCACCCAGTGATTGAAGAAGCACCCTCCTAAACAGAAGACTAGTCACAAATACAAACAATACATTTTATTCTGAATATCTGCTTTCCTTTTGAGACTCTGGAATCTTTACACATGGCAGGCAGTATCCCCCCAGTAAAACCCCAGGCATGGAGTTTCTAATGGGCTTGCCTGGTAGACATTTTACACATGTTGTCACAACTTGTTACTGGAGGATTTAAGTGCATTCTGTGCGACTCCACTGGGAAAAGACTCTTGGAAGTTTGTGCCTGATTTCCCCTGGAATTTACTCCATGTACCTTTTGCCTCCTGTTAGGATAAATTATAGCCATGAAAATGACTATTTGCTGAGTTCTGTGCATCCTCCTAGGTGATTTCTGAACCTGGGGGTGATCTTGGGGACCCCCAGCACAGGGTCAAATCTACATCAACACTGCAGTCTGATAGTTTTCCCCAATTTTATGGCATCCTCCCTTTTTCCTTCACAGGCATTTCTCCAAATAAATCTCTTGCTCATCAAAATCCCATCTGCTTTGCAGAGGACTTAAAACTAATATACCACTGAATATTACCACTCGATGTTTTTCTGCCACCTTATATCTAAAACTGTATTCTCTTTTTTATTTATTTATTTTTTTGAGATGGAGTTTCGTTCTTGTTGCCCAGGCTGGAGTGCAATGGCACGATCTCCGCTCACTGCAACCTCTGCCTCCCAGGCTTAAGCGATTCTCCTGCCTCAGACTCCTGAGTAGCTGAGATTACAGACTCGCAGCACCATGCCCAGCTTTTTGTATTTTTAGTAGAAACGGGTTTTCACCATGTTAGCCAGGCTGGTCTCCAACTCCTGATCTCAGGTGATCCGCCCACCTCAGCCTCCCAAAATGCTGGGATTACAGGAGTGAGCCACTGAGCCCAGCCATTATTTAATTAAATTAATTTATTTAATTACTTATTTGTGTTTTTGAAACCTAGTCTCTACCAAAACTGTAAAAACTAGCTGGATGCAGTGGCACACACCTGTAGTCCCAACTACTTGCAGGCTAAGGTGGGAGAATCACCTAAGCCTGGGGAGGTTGAGGCTGCAGTAAGCCATGATTGTGCCACTGCACCCCAGCCTGGGTGACAGACTGAGACCCTGTCTCAAAAAACAAATAAACAAACAAAAGATATATTATGTCCTTCTCAGGGAAGGAAGCAAAATTAACAGAATGCAGGATTTAAAAGCTATTTTTATTTAAAAAAAATTTTTTTTGAGATTGGGTTATGAGGCTGGCTAATTTTTATATTTTTGGTAGAGATTGGTTTTCCCTGTGTTGCCCCTGCATTCTTTATCCTGCTAAAGAAATCACCATCAACTCAGTCACCCAAGTAGAAAAGCTGTCATTCTTACCACCTGATAGCCTCCAAATGTTTACTTACACCTATTACCCTACACTCTTCATTCTGATCACCTCATGTCTAAACTACTGAAATAAGTCTTCTAACTGGCTCTAATTTCCATCTTAAAGCCCTGTGCTGCATGCAGATGGTGCCACCTGGCGCTTAAGGACCTGCACGCATGTATTACTGCTGAAAGAAATCATAGATAACAAAACAAATGGAAACGCATCCCATGCTCATTGATGGGTAGAATCAATATTGTGAAAATGACCATATTGCCAAAAGCAATCTACAAATTCAATGCAATTCCTATCAAAATACCACCATAAGGGCCAGGTGCGGTGGCTCACACCTGTAATCCCAGCACTTTGGGAGGCTGAGGCGGGTGGATCACCTAAGGTCAGGAGTTCAAGATCAGCCTGGCCAACATGGCAAAATCCCATCTCTATTAAAAATGAACAAATTAGCCGGGTGTGGTGGTGCGGACCTGTAATCCCAGCTACTAGGGAGGCTGAGGCAGAAAAATTGCTTGAACCCAGGAGGCAGAGGTTGCAGTGAGCTGAGATTGTGCCACTGCACTCCAGCCTGGGCAACAAAGTGAGACTCTGTAAAAAAACAAAAACAAAAACAAAAACAAAACAACAACAACAAAAAAAACCCCATCATCATTCTTCACAGAACTAGAAAAGGCAATCCTAAAATTCATATGGAACCAAAAAAAGAGCCTGTATAGCCAAAGCAAGACAAAGCAAAAAGAATAAATCTGGAGGCATCACATTATGACTTCAAACTATAAGGCCATAGTCACCAAAACAGCACGGTACTGGTATAAAAATAGGCACGCAGACCAATGGAACAGAATAGAGAACCCAGAAATAAACCCAAATACTTATAGCCAACTGATCTTCGACAAAGCAAACAAAAACATAAAGGGGGAAGGACACTCTATTCAACAAATGGTGCTGGGATAATTGGCAAGCCACATGTAGAAGAATAAAACTGGATCCTCATCTCTCACCTTATACAAAAATCAACTCAAGATGTATCAAGGACTTAAATCTAAGACCTGAAACCATAAAAATTCTAGAAGATAACACAGGAAAAATCCTTCTAGACAGTGGCTTACGCAAAGGCTTCATGACCAAGAATCTAAAAGCAAATGCAACAAAAACAATGATAAATAGGTGGAACTGGCCGGGCGCGGTGGCTCACGCCTGTAATCCCAGCACTTTGGGACGCCGAGACGAGCGGATCACGAGGTCAGGAGATCGAGACCAGCCTGGCTAACACGGTGAAACCCCGTCTCTACCAAAAAAAATACAAAAAACTAGCCGGGCGAGGTGGCGGGCGCCTGTAGTCCCAGCTACTCGGGAGGCTGAGGCAGGAGAATGGCGTAGACCAGGGAGGCGGAGCTTGCAGTGAGCTGAGATCCAGCCACTGCACTCCAGTCTGGGCAACAGAGCAAGACTCTGTCTCAAAAAAAAAAAGAAAAAAATAGGTGGAACTTAAACTAAAAAGTTTCTGCACAGCAAAAGAAACAATCAGCAAAGTAAACAGACAACTCACAGGGTGAGAGAAAATCTTCACAATCTATACATCTGACAAAGAACTAATACCCAGAATATACAAAGAACTCAAATAAATAAGCAAGAAAAAAAAATCCCATCAAAACAATAGAGTTAAGGCATGAAGAGACAATTCACAAAAGAAGATATACAAATGGCCAACAATCATGTGAAAAAATGCTCAACATCACTAATGATCAGGGAAATGCAAATAAAAACCACAATGCGATACCATCTTACTTCTGTAAGAATGAACATAATTAAAACATCAAAAAACAATAGATGTTGGCAGCGATGCGGTTAAAAGGGAACACTCCTACACTGCTGGTGCGAATGTAAACTAATACAACCACTATGGAAAACAGTGTGGATGTTCCTTAAAGAACTAAAAGTAGAACTACCATTTGATCCAGCAATCCCACTACTGGATATCTACCCAGAGGAAAAGAAGTCATTATATGAAAAAGATACTTGCACACACGTTTATAGCAGCACAATTCACAATTGCAAAAATATGGAACCAGCCCAAATGCCCATCAAGCAATGAGTGGATAAAGAAATTGTGGTACACATATACACCATGTCATACTATTCAGCCACCAAAAGGAATGAAATAATGGCATTCGCAGCAACCTGGATAGAATTGGAGACCATTATTCTAAGTGAAATAACTCAGGAATGGAAAACCAAATGTCATATGCTCTCACTCATAAGCTATGAGGAGACAAAGGCCTAAGAATGATACAATGGACTTCAGGGACTTGGGAGAAAGGGTGGGAGGTGGGTGAGGAATAAAGACTACAAATTGGGTACAGTATATACTGTTGAGGTTGATGGGTGCACCAAATCTCACAAATTACCACTGAAGAACTTACTCATGTAACCAAATACCACCTGTTCCCCCAAAACCTACGGAAATTAATTTAAAAAAAAAAAAAAAAAAAAAAAAGAACCTGCATATACACATCAAAGACAATGGCCAAGAACAAATTAAGGGGGCAGAAGTCCAGGAACGTATTTCACATTACCAGACACAACAACTTTAAGGCTAAAAACAAAGCAAAGCCAGTTACCACTAACCTGTTTTCTTTTTTTTTTTTTTGGTGAGATGGAGATTTACTCTTGTTGCCCAGGCTGGAGTGCAATGGCGCGATCTCGGCTCACTGCATTCTCCGCCTCCCAGGTTCAAGCGATTCTCCTGCCTCAGCTTCCCGAGTAGCTGGGATTACAGGCATGTGCCACTACGCCTGGCTAATTTTGTATTTTTAGTAGGGATGAGGTTTCACCATGTTGCCCAGGCTGATCTCGAATTCTTGACCTCAGGTAATCCACCTGCCTCAGCCTCCCAAAGTGCTGGGATTATAGGCGTGAGCCACTGCACCCAGCCCACTAATCTTAAAATATACATTATGAATGATGAAAAGTTAACAATGTGAATAAAGCATTTGTAAATATACAAAAGGAACTAGAGAACTTCTCAAAAGCCCTTTCTCTTGAACCTCTGCAAAAAGAACCAATTCCTCAGAAACATCACGAAAGCAAACCAGTTAACGTTGATGAAGCTGTAATACAGTTGTGATACAGTGTAATACAGTGATGATGCATCTAATTCCCCCCAAAAGACCAATACATTATATGTTTTATACAATTTTATTTTTAAAAATCTTAACGTGCAGGCACTGGCACATTTAAAAACTACATAAACAGATCTTTCCTCCAATCTAGGAAAAATGGAATGTCAGAAGTCAACAAAATGTGATAAACTTAAAGTACTAAAACAGAAGGCACTTCACCAAATCTGTTCACTGAAACAGTTATATATCCTTGCTTACATCTTTCACTTTATAGACTGCAGTGAATGTCTGTCTGGATAGAAGAACACAGGAAATAGTTTCATGGCAATAAAAATATAAGTCGAAGAAGTGATGAGTACTTTGCCAATGTATTTTGTTTTTGATAACCTTCCTTTGTTTTTGATAACTTTCCTTTTATAAGCGGAGAAAACAGGATTAAGAATTGGAAGAAAAGTTGAAATCGCAGAATGCAGCTACTTGGGGGATGGGGAAGTTGGTAGATATTAAATCGTTTTTCTCCTGAAGCAAAATGAAAAGAAAAAAAAGCCCCTTCTGATCACCCCCTACTGCTTGTCAATAGGTTGAACTCAGTGATTCCCTCTGGTCTCCATACTCAGCTAGTCCCACTCTTTCCTTCTAATGCACAAACTCTAGTTACATCTAATTCCTTGCCCTTCACTTACAAATACAAGAACTGCTGTGATTGCCTTCTTTCACTGACTTTCTTCCCCGAGCTCAAATAAACACTGATATAACTTGGTCTTAGAGCTCTAAGAGGTGTGTGTGTGTGTGTCTGTTGTAAATGGGACTGCATTCTTGCTTTGGTTCTCCATAGAAACGCTACTGATTTTTGTATATTGATTTTGTATCCTGAAACTTTACTGAAGTCATTTATCAGTTCTAGGAGGCTTTTGGAGGAGTCTTTAGGTTTTCTAGGTATAGAATCATATTGTCATGGAAAAGAGGTAATCTGAATTCTTATTTTCCTATTTCGATGCCTTGCATTTATTTCTCTTACTTGATTGCTCTGGCTAGGACTTCCAGTACTATGTTATATAGAAATGGTAAGATTGAGCATCCTTGTCTTGTACCAGTTCTTAAGGTGAATGCTTCCAGCTTTTGCCCATTCAGTAAGATGTTGGCTGTGGGTATGTCATGAATGGCTATTAATCACATTTATTGATTTGTGTATGTTGAACCAATCTTGCATCCTAGAAATGAGGCCTACTTGATTGTGGTGAATTAACAATCACCACAATTTGATGTGCTGCTTTCGGTTTGCTGTATTTTGTTGAAGATTTTTGCTTCCATATTCATCAGGGATATTGGCCTACAGTTTTCCTTTTTCCCTGTGTCTTTGGCAGGTTTTGGTATCAGGGTGATGCCACCTTCATAGAATGACTGGGGAAGAGTCTGTCCTCCTTGATTTTTTAAAGAGTTTCAGTAGAATTCCTATCAGCTCTTCTTTTATGTCTGGCAGAATTTGGCTGTCAATCCATCCAGTCTGGGGCTTTTATTGGTTGGTGAGTTTTTTACTACTGATTCCATTTCAGAACTTCATATTGGTCTGTTCAGGGTTTCAAATTTCTTCCTGATTCAATGTTGGGAGGTTGTGTTTCCAGGAATTTACCCATTTCCTCTAGATTTTCTACTTTGTGCATACAGGTGTTCATAATAGTCTCAGGATCTTTTGTATTTCTGTGGGATCAATTGTAATGTCACCTTTGTTGTTTCCTGATTGCGCTTATTTGGATCTTCCCTCTTTTTTTCTTTGTTAATGTAGCTAGTGGTCTATCAATCTAGTTTATCCTTTCTAATAACCAACTTTTGGTTTTATTGATTCTTTGTATGGATATTTGGTTCTCAATTTTGTTCACTTCTGCTCTGATTTTAGTTACTTATTTTGCTAGCTCTGGGGTTAACTTGTTCTTGTTTTTCTGTTTCCTCTAGGTGTGATGTTAGATCACTAATTTGAAATCATTCGAACTTTTTGATGCAGGTGGTTAGTGCTATAAACTTTCCACCTTTTTTTTTTTTTTTTTTTTTTTTTGAGAAAGAATTTTGCTCTTGTTGCCCAGGCTGGAGTGCAATGGCACGATCTTGGCTCACCACAACCCCTGCCTCCTAGGTTCAAGTGATTCTCCTGCCTCAGCCTCCCGAGTAGCTGGGATTACAGGCATGTGCCACCATGCCCAGCTAGTTTTATATTTTTAGTAGAGATGAGGTTTCTCCATGTTGGTCAGGCTGGTCTCCAACTCCCAACCTCAGGTGATCCACCCGCCTCAGCCTCCCAAAGTGCTGGGATTACAGGTGTGAGACACCGTGCCCAGCCTCTAAATTTTCCTCTCAATGTTGCTTTTGCTGCATCACACCTGTAATCCCAGCACTTTGGGAAGTCGACGGGGGGCAGATCACAAGGTCAGGATATTGAGACCATCCTGGCCAATATGGTGAAACCCTGTCTCTATTAAAAATATAAAAATTAGCTGGGCGTGGTGGCACATGCCTGTAATCCCAGCTACTCAAGAGGCTGAGGCAGGAATCGCTTGAACCAGGGAGTCGGAGGTTGCAGTGAGCTGAGATCGCACCACTGCACTCTAGCCTGGCAACAGAACGAGACTCCATCTCAAAAAAAAAAGAAAAAACCAACAAAAAACCCATCAGAACTCGTGAAATAGTGTTTTTACTATCACGAGGACAGGACAGAGCAAACTACCTCCATGATTCAATTATCTTTACCAACATGTGGGGATTATGAGAACTACAATCCAAGATGAGATGTAGATGGGGAAACAACCAGACCATATCATTCTGCCCTGGCCCCTTCCAAATCTCATGTCTTCATAATTCAAAACACAATCATGTCCTTCCAACAGTCCCTCAAAGTCTTAACTCATTCTAGCATTAACTCCAAAGTCCAAGTCCAAAGTCTCATTTGAGACAAGGCAAATCCCTTCTGCCTATGAGCCTGTAAAATCAAAAGCAAGTTAGTTACTTCCTAGATACAATGGAGGTACAGGCATTGGGTAAAAACACCCAGTCCAAATAGGAGAAATTAGCCAAAACAAAGGGGCTATCAGCCTCATGCAAGTCCAAAATCCAATAGGGCAGTCATTAAACCTTAAAGTTCCAAAATGATCTTCTTTGACTCCATGTCTCACATTCAGGTCATGCTGAGACAAGAGGTGGGTTCCCATGGTCTTGGACAGGTCCTGTCCACAGCTCCTGTCCCTGTGGCTTTGCAGGCTTTGCAGGGTACAGCCCTCTGCCCCAGCTGCTTTCACAACTGGCATTATCTGTGACTTTTCCAGGCACATGGTGCAAGCTGTTGGTAAATCTACCATTCTGGGGTCTGAGGATGGTGGCCCTCTTCTCACAGGTCCACTAGGCAGTGCCCCAGAAGGGAATCTGTGTGGGGGCTCCAACCCCACATTTCCCTTCTGCACTGACCTAGTAGAGGTTCTCCATGAGAGCTCTGCCCTTGCAGCAAACTTCAGTCTGGGATTTCCATACATCCTCTGAAATCTACGAGGAGGTTCCCAAACCTCAATTCTTGACTTCTGTTCACCCACAAGCTCAACACCACATGGAGGCTGCCAAGGTTTGGGGCTTGCACCCTCTGAAGCCACAGCCCGAGCTGTATCTTGGCGCCTTCTACCCACAGCTAGAGAGGATAGGATGCAGGGCACCAAGTCCCTAGGCTGCATACAGCAGGGAGGGCCTGGGCCTGGCCCAGGACATCATTTTTCCCTCCTAGGCCTCTAGGCCTGTGATGGGAGGGGCTGCCATGAAGGTCTCTAACATGCCCTGGAGATATTTTCCCCATGGTCTTGGTGACTAATATTTGGCTTCTCATTATTTATGCAAATTTCTGCAGTGAGCTTGAATTTCTCCCCAGAAAATGGGTGTTTCTTTTATACTGCACTGTCAGGCTGCAAATTTTTCAAACTTTCATGCTCTGCTTCCTCTTGAATGCTTTGCCACTTAGAAATTTCTTCCACCAGATACCCTAAATAATCTCTCTCAAGTTCAAAGTTCCACAAATCTCTAGGGCAGGGGCAAAATGCCACCAGTCTCTTTGCTAAAAGATAATAAGAATCACCTCCTCCAGTTCCCAGCAAGTTCCTCTTCTTCATCTGAGACCACCTCTGCCTGGACCTTACTGTCCATATTGCTATCAGGCTTTTGGTCAAAGCCACCCAACAAGTCTCTATGAAGTTCCAAACTTTCCCACATCTTCCTGTCTTCTTCTGAGCCCTACAAACTGTTCCAACCTCTGCCTGTTACCCAGTTCCAAAGTCGCTTCCACATTTTCAGGTATCTTTGCAGAAGCACCCCACTCTCTGTGGTACCAATTTACTATATTAGTCTGTTCTTACACTGCTAAATAAGACATACCTGAGACTGAATAATTTATAAAGGTATAAAGGAAAGAGGTGTAATTAACTCACAGTTCAGCATGGCTGGGGAGGCCTCAGGAAACTTACAATCATGGCAGAAAGGGAAGCAAACATGGCCTTCTTCACATGATGGTAGGAAGGAGAAGAATGAGTGCCCACTGAAGGAGGAAGCCCCTTATAATACCATCAGTTATTGTGAGAACTCACTATCATGAGAACAGGATAGGGCAAACTATCCCCATAATTCAATTATCTCCACCTGATCCCTCCCATGACACATGGGAATTATGGGAACTACAATTCAAGATGAGATTTGGATGGGGACACGGCCAAACCATATCAGTCAGATTTCAGGTTTTTTTTTTTTTTTTTTAATTTATTGAGACTTGCTTTACAGCCAAGCATTTGGTCGATCTTGGAGTATATTCCATGTGCAGATGAAAAGAATGTATATTCTGGGGTTGATGGGTGGAGCATTCTGCAGATGTCTATTAGGTTCAATTGATTAAGTGTCTAATTTAATTCTAGAATTTGTTAGTTTTCTGCTTTGATGATAGGTCTAACTTTGTCAGTGAGGTGTTAAAGTCCCCCACTATTACTATGTGGTTGCCTAAATAGTTTCATAGGTCTGTAAGTACTTATTTTATGAATCTAGGTGCTCCAATGTTGAATGCTTATATATTTAGGATAGTTAAGTCTTTTTGTTGAATTGAACTCTTTATCATTATGTAAAACCCTTCTTTGTCCTTTTTTACTGCTGTTGGTTTAAAGTCTGTTTTATCTGATATAAAAACAGTAGTGCCTGATCTTTTTTGTTTTCTATTTGCATGATACATCAGAAAAGCTATTTAAAATGTATTCTAAGGGTTAATTTTAGGATAAAGTGCTATGAACTAAATCATTAATTACTTCTAGTAAGAGATAGGATTAAATGTATGTTGTACTTACAGTGATTCTTGAGAAAACTCACAGGATACAGTTATATACTATAAACTGTTAGGGAAAAGGGAAGACTGACACATATACATAACAAAACATGAAGAGAAAAATCTATTCTATGCTTCAGATTTTTTTCATAAAAATCACATTAAAATATGACAAGTTTTGAACATTCTTGAATGAGAAGCATTTTAAACAGGTTAAAAATGAATTATTCAATGATTACCTGGAGGTGCGCTTAGCTTGTTCTGTTAAGCCCAGCTCTTCACTGGAAACTCCGTCTTTAGTTATAAGGTCATCAATAATGTCTGCAATATCAGTCAATCCAGTCATCTGGAGTGGATCTACTGAAGCACTTCATTTGCAAATGTAATTTAAGAAATATAAATCAGTATCTACAACTTAATTACATTAAGCAAAAATAAACATGTAACAAATGAACACAAAATGATAAACATATATCTACTGTTCCTTCTATTTCTGCAATTCTAGTATCTCTCAGCGAAAAAGACTAATCAACAAAAAGTAATGACTTGGTAGATTTTCTTTAAAAAGGAAACATATGGCCCAGAAGAAAACCTCTATAGATTCTGCCTGTTTAAATTTGATCTATATTTATATAAGAAAATGTAGTATAGTCTATTGAATTCTAATTACTTGTGCTAAAACAGTAAGGGATATAACAATCCTCAATTTCTTAAAAATATTCCATACCCAATGAAAACTTATATTCCTTTAAACCACAAAGATGTATAATGTAAAAATTCACACACATATGAACAACAAAATTTCCACTATCTACACATACCCAACTTTAAAGAAAATCATGAATTAACTCTTAAGATATTTACCTCTCAAATAATTCATCATTGCTATTCATACCTAAAAAAAAAAATCATTATTAATAAAAATTTTGGGTCATTTTTTTTTTGCTTTCAATTGTTAACCTAATTTAGAAATTATATAACCAGAAATTAAATTAAAATACTTTTAAACCTCCAAATTGGTTTATAGATATATATTTGCAGCATATTTATCCTCCTCTTGAATATGCTATCTGATAGTGAACACTGTCTACATGTTTTTTAAGACCATGTCTCACTCTGTCACCCAGGCTAAGCGCAGGTCATGGCACACTACAACCTCTGCCTCCAGGCTCAAGTGAACCTCCCACCTTAACGTCCTGAATGGCTGGGATTACAGGTGTGTGCTGCAATGCAGGCTAAGTTTTGTATTTTTTGTAGATATGGGGTCTTGCTGTGTTGCCCAGGCTGGTCTCCAACCACTGAGCTCAAATGATTCACCTGCCTTGGCCTCCCAAAGTGCTGGGATTACAGGCATGGGCCATCGCACCCAGCTGGTATAAGATTATTACTTTTCTATCCTGAGTACTCAGTATAATATATGTCAGAAGGCACAACCCTTCTTTGCTTAGTACACAGTTTAGAGTACTGGAGTGCAATTTACTTTATAAAATATATACAAACAAAAAACAAACCTCTGGTGATCTGAAAGTAATATATTTCAGAAAATATCTTATTTAAATCCAAGGAGCAATTTACTTGTAAGAATGTAACCCAAAATATAATTTTTTGTTGTTGTTTTGTTTTGTTTTGTTTTGTTTTGAGACGGAGTCTCGCTCTGTTGCCCAGGCTGGAGTACAGTGGCCGGATCTCAGGTCACTGCAAGCTCCACCTCCCGGGTTCACGCCACTCTCCTGCCTCAGCCTCCTGAGTAGCTGGGTCTACAGGTGCCCACCACCTCGCCGGGCTAGTTTTTTTGTATTTTTTTAGTAGAGAAGGGGTTTCACCATGTTAGCCAGGATGGTCTCAATCTCCTGACCTTGTGATCCGCCTGTCTCGGCCTCCCAAAGTGCTGGGATTACAGACTTGAGCCACCATGCCCGGCCCAAAATATAATTTTTAAGTCTTGTCCATTATTAACTATATATTTTCAAAGAAAAATACTTAATCTATTCAATCTTCTATATGTTTAATTCCAAAAACAGAACTGAATTAATTTGGGAAAAGTGTTCTGACATCTCTTCTCAAAAAATATTCCTTAAGATTTTATTATCTTGAGATAAACCAAATCTGTCCTTAAGACTTATACATTCACATGGTTTTGATATGAAATACCTGTTTTCTTGAAAGTACATTGTTCTATTTAATTTATTAACCTCCAAATCAAGCATTTTATTTTTGTTCTCAGAATCTGGGCATCTGTGGGTTCTTAAGGGTGACTAATTCAATTTAACTAAGAGAGAAATACCTCACATAAATCTAAGGTTAGTGTAATAGTAACAGTACTACCCTTAATAGCTTTTTGCTAGGTAGAAAAAGATATTAATCCTATGTACTTAGGAAAGAGAGGGTCCATTAAAGAAACACTTTCTCTCAGTATTTGAGAGGCCCCTACTGGCCTATTCATGAAAAAAAGCTTAAAGGATTCTCTTCCAATACTGACTGGGCTGCATATGGGGAAGTAGATGAGATTAGTGAAGATGGTGACCTCTTGGGTTAAAGGTTGAAGTGTTTGCTAAGTAACAAGTTGCCCTTTCTCCTATTAGTAACCCAGGATCACTAACCCACGGCCACAGTACCTGTTTACTACCAAGTAAACGTTCTCAAAACATTATGAGATTTATGCATGGACTTTTTTTTTTTTAGCTCATCAGCTATTGTTAGCGTTAGGGTATTTTACGTGTGGCCCAAGACAATTCTTCTTCTTCCAATGTGGCGCAGGGAAGCCAAAAGGTTGGAGTCTAGACTTTGACATCAGACCTAGTTATACCTTTGCCTTAGACTCTGGCAACACTAAACAACCATGTTCCCCCTCTCCTCCTCTTTTACCCACCTAGTCACTGAGTACCATCAGTTACTAATTCAAAATGTCTCGTTTCTTCTATTTCTTTCCCACAACACTAGCCAGGCCCTCATTATTTACCAGGTCAGATTTTTGTAGCCTCCTCAGTGGTCTCTATGCCTCCGTTCTATTTTTCCTCAAAACCTCCTCATTTTACTTCTCTGCCTAGAATTCTCCCATGATTCCCAAGTATAAAATGGATTGTAAACTTCTCAGATATAATTGGAACCCTCTACCATCTAGCCATACAAATCCTGTTTAACCTCATTTGTCAATCCTACCCCAGAGAAGAGAAGAGAAAAGCTATCAGTGACCAAGAAAATAAAACAAGATTCTGAGATGCTTTATATATGATATTCAGTCTTCACAACTCTGTGAAGTGGAAATTATTATCCCCATATGTTGATGACTAAAACATACATGGCATCTAGAAAGAACTGAGAAAATCATTACAAGATTTAAAGTCAGCTTACTAATAGCTTCTCTTTAAGTAACAGTAATGTCATTCAAAATAGCATTTTTACTATTTACATCACTTTAATAATGGTAATAGAACATACACTAAACACTCAGTAAAATCATTTTAATTGACCATCAATATCTGAGAGAAAAAAACATATTTCCAAGCCACTGTCAGTGATTGAACTGATGTATTTACTATGTCCTATTATTCATAGGATAAAATGTATTCATTAGGACTATAGAATAGCAGTTTTAATTGCTACCTCCAAATGAAATGAAACAAAAAGTGGCACTAAATCCTTCTAAATCTCAATCTCCTCAACTGTAAAATGGGGATAATAATAGTGTCTACACCTCATAGGTCAGGCTTAAACCAGAATCTACGCATATAAAACAGTGATGCACATGGTAGAGGTGCAAGAAATGATAGATACTATTTTGTTTTCAAATTAAAATTCAAAGTTCTTTTAATTGGAAGAGTTTTAATTTTTCAATTTTTGTAAATGTCAACTATTATAGTAATTCCAGTTGCTATATATTTCATATTAAGTTACACCAAGATATGATACATGATTGCATTATGTCTTATGAAGGTGACAAGGTGTCATAGTTCTTCATGTGAATAGCAAGTTTTAACTTTCCTTCCCCTAAAATAAATATTACAAAATGACTTCACAAACCTTTCATAACTGTATTCCCAGTAAATCACATTCAGTAACATTATAATGGAGAATAAGAGTATGTGTAAATGAAAAAGTGAAGAACAATACCAGAAGAAGTAGTATTCTGATCACTGGAAAGGCTGACAGCTGAATCGGCAGTAGGAAACACATGGGTTTTCTGACCAGAATAATTTTCTGTTATTGAAAATTCAGGTTCTGAAGTCTCCTTTTTGTCACTTTGATCTTCTTCATCCATATGTGTCAAAAAACGCACTAATCCAGAGTATATATTACAATTAAAATAAAATAGTAGAGAAAAAAAGATCACATGGAAAAGACAATTGCTAATACTTCCAACTAGCAACATAGATATTAGAAGTTTACCACATATTATGCTAATAGCTTTCTACTGTATAATGAATTTAATAAAAAATTTGAAGTTAAAGCTCTCCCACAGTAAATAAACCATAAAATTTATTATCAACTTCATTAAACGTGGCAGACTGAGCTGAAGTACACAGGCCTATGCCCTTCCATAAAAACACAGACACGCTAAATTACAAAAAAAAATATATTCAATATACAACCAATCTTTCTAAACAGAGAAATCCCCTGGTGCCAGAAAAGAAAAAGGAACTCAAAGCTGGAGCAATAAGTGGGCAATGATGCTAGGATAGTCTACTGAGGAATAGAAGATGTGGTTTCTGCAGACTGCAATGAGGGAAAAACTGAGCTACCTTCATTTATCTTAGAGCATTGAAGGACAGCTTTGTCCATAAAATAGGAATAAGAAAATCTCTCCCCTGGTGAAACAGCAAATAAGTTTTCTATCTGCATGGATAGTAGCTGAGAGAAAAATAAAAGTCAACTTTGAGAAATCAAAATCCCTGACTTGCCACAAGCATGAACAGGGTCTGAATTTCTACCATCAATACAGTACAGCAACCCCAAGTGAAGAAATGTATACTAAAATTTGTTCCAATTTTTTCCTACATTGTTCAATGATAGCAAAAAGCAAATGCAAAACCACTCCAAAGACAAATACATATAATCTAGCAGAACTTCTACTAATGATAAGCCCATGATAAAAAATTACAAATCACACAAAGGAACAACCAATCATGAAAGAGAGTCAGTATGCAGATTCAATAATTGATAATGTGTGCACATATGAAATACAACAATCAGAAAAGGTTAGTCATAAAACATGACTAAAATTATTAAACAAAGCATAGGAACAGCAATAAAAAAAAACAGGACAGGACATCCAAAGAGCAGATAGATCTGAAAAAGAAATAAATACAACTTCTAGATATTAAATATAGCCACCAAAATTAAAATCATAACGAATAGCTAAAACAGCAAAGACATAGCAAAGAAGAGAATTAGTAAACTAAAAGACAGATCTGAGGAAATCATCCTGAGTGCACCACTGATAAAGGGAGGAAATTATGCAGAAGAGGTTAAAAGAGATGAGGCGGCCAGGCGTGGTGGCTCACACCTGTAATCCCAGCATTTTGGGAGGCCGAGGTGGGCGGATCACCTGAGGTCAGGAGTTCGAGACTGGCCTGACCAAAATGGAGAAACCCTGTCTCTACAAATACAAAAAATTTGCCAGGGGTGGTGGCACATGCCCGTAATCGCAGCTACTCAGAAGGCTGAGGCAGGAGAACCACTTGAACCCGCGAGGTGGGGGTTGCGGTGAGCTGAGATCACGTCATTGCACTCCAGCCTAGACAACAAGAGCGAAACTCTGTCTCATTTAAAAAAAAAAAAAAAAAAAAGATATAAGTAACAGAGTGAGAAGGTCCAACACACCTCTAACAGGTGTTTTAGAAAGAAAAGAAAAAATGGGGGGGAAGCAGTACTTCAAAATATTATCGGTGAAAAGTACCCAAAGTTAAATCTTAATACTAAAGAATCATTCCTACTCCAATAGAAGGTAAATAAAAGAAATATGGCTGGGCCTGGTGGCTCACACCTGTAATCCCAGCACTTTAGGAGGCCAAGGCAGGTGGATCACAAGATCAGGAGATTGAGACCATCCTGGCTAACACGGGGAAACTCCGTGTCTACTAAAAATACAAAAAATTAGCCAGGCATGGTGGCAGGCGCCTGTAGTCCCAGCTACTCGGGAGGCCGAGGCAGAGTTTTGCTTGAACCCGGGAGGCAGAGGCTGCAGTGAGCCAAGATCGTGCCACTGCACTCTGACAGAGTGAGACTCCATCTCAAAAAACAAACAAAAAAAAGAAGTGGATGCAAGAAGCAACTGTGGGCAACAACAGCAGAGAAGAGAAAATATCAGAGAGCATCTCAGGCAATAAAAGGTGTCATGAAACTTGTTTTGGTTTTCTACATTTGTTGCCTACATATTTACATTATTTAAATCAGAAATTTTAAAATGAAGTAATTGTTGGCAAAGAAAATGACAAATGTGGAGAAATCCTAGCTAAGCACTGACTTAAAAAATAAAAGGCAAGGGGAACTAAACGGGAGGGTTAAAAACAGAGTAGATCTACAAATATTTGAAAACAGTATCAGACGCTGGGTTGGTGGCTCACACCTATAATCCCAACACTTTGGGAGGCCGAGACGGGCGGATCACAAGGTCAAGAGATTGAGATCATCCTGGCCAACATGGTGAAGCCCCATCTCTACTGAAAATAGAAAAAATTAGCCAGGCGTGGTGGTGTGCACCTGTAGTCCCAGCTACTCGGGAGGCTGAGGCAGGAAAATTGCTTGAACCTGGGAGGCGGTGGTTGTAGTGAGCTGAGATCACACCACTGCACTCTCCAACCTGGGCCACAGTGCGAGACTCTCAAAAACAAACAAACAAACAAAAAACAGTATCAGAGAAGATGGAGGGAACAAATCAGTGCTAAAAAGGTCTAAAGTCCTTATATTGTTTGGGAGGTAGATATATTCACCTTAATTTAAAAAGAAAAAAATTTTAAGAGATGGTGTCTCACTATGTTGTCCAGGTTGGAGTGCAGTGGCTATTCATAGGTGTGATGATAGCATACTACAATCTTTAATTCTTGGGCTCAAGTGATCCTCCCACCTCAGCCTCCCAAATAGCTGGGACTACAGGTATGCACCACCATGTCCAACTTCACCTTAAACTTTAACTCAACTATGAATGTTAAAAATTCAAGAATAACCACTAAAAATTAAAAATGAAATGTATAATTTCTGAACCAATACAGTAGGAAAGAGAGAATATAGAAAACTCAATCCAATAAAAGGCAAAAAAGAGGAACAAAAAGTAAAGGAAAAAAAGGGCACAAAAAAACCCATGAAATAAGATATTAGAAATAAGCACAAATATATCAGTAAATACAATAAATGAATACTGATTATGCTTGCTGGTTAAAAAAGACTGTCTAATTATTTAAAGGAATGACATCTAGGTAGATGCTGGACACAACTACAACATAATCAAACAGCCTGAAAGTAAAGGGATATCCAATTTACAAGAAATACAGAGGAGAAAACGACACATTAAATGACATCACAGAGACTCAATTAGCAAAATTCAGTCTCTGAAAAACACTTCAGAACAAATATCTTGTTTCTTCAACAAAGAAAACTTCAAGGAAGAAAAAGGAGAGAAGGAACCCAGAAGTAAAGAGACTTACAAGCCATCAACCAATGGCCACATACAGATCTTACCTGGGTTCCAACTGTAATAATTAAAAAGCTTTTTTTTTTTTTTTTTTTTTTTTTTTTGAGACGGAGTCTCGCTCTGTCGCCCAGGCTGGAGTGCAGTGGCATGATCTTGGCTCACTGCAACCTCCGCCTCCTGGGCTTCAAGCAATTCTCCTGCCTCAGCCTCCTGAGTAGCTGGGACTATAGGCGCCCACCACCACACCAGGCTAATTTTTGTATTTTTAGTAGAGACAGGGTTTCACCATATTGGCCAGGCTGGTTTTAAATTCCTGATCTTGTGATCCGCCTGCCTCAGCCTCCCAAAGTGCTGGGATTACAGGTGTGAGAAACCACACCCGGCCTAAAAAGCTATTTTTTGAAACAAGACAATTGGCAACATTTGAACCCTGATTAGATATATAAGTATATTAAGAATTTTTTAAAGGAGTGTCAATATTATTGTGCTTATGTTTTAAAAATGGACCTGATCTTTTAGAGATACATATAAAATATTTATACATAAAATAACGTGCTGTCTGGGTTTCACTTCAAAATAATCAAGAAAAAGGTGGGAAGAGTGGGTGGGTGTGGGTAGGTGTTTAGGTAAAAAATGGATTGGCCATGAGTTGATAATGATTAAAGTTTGTTGTTAAGTATATGAAAGTTAATTGTATGATTCTGTCTTCTATTAAAATAGCATAGAAATTTTACATAAAATTTTTAAAAAAAAACATATCAAAAAGTTATACCAGAACACAGGGGTAGTAATGTTCATATTAAACAAAATCGACTATAAGTCAAAAAGGATTATTGGGAATAATTACTTAGTGATAAAAGAGACAAAATCCAACAAGAAATATAACAATCCTGAACTATTTTCACCTTATAGCCTTAAGATGAATATAACAGATTTACAAGGATAAATAATTCCATAATCATTATGGGTAATTTTTAATGCAACCTTCTGAGAAATTAATGGATCAAGCTGACTAAAGAATCAGAAAAAATATAAAAAATCTGGACAATACAATTTAGAAGCTTGACCAAAGGGAGATATATACACATACAATACATACAACCAACAGCAAATGTTTGGTCTCTTCAGATAAATGTGGAACATAACATAAAAACTGACTATCCTCAGCCATAAGAGAAATTTTAACAAATTTCTAAGAATTGATATCATCATACACATCAGCTAATCAAAATACAATGAAAATGGAAATCGACCACAAAAACATAGCTCTATATATTAGAATCCTTAATATTTAGAAGCTAAAAACTCCTTTTACAAGCTAAAGAAATCATAATGTGAACTACAAACTATGTAGACCTGAACAACACCAGATGATGATAAGTAGGTCCATGCAGGAACATATTCAGCCTCAATTACACATATTAGAAAACAAGAAAAAATAAAGTTAGAAAAAAGCCAACAAGTTAATCCCCCCAAAATAGAATAATAAAGATTAACGAAAAAGGAAACTGAGAAACAAACAGAATTAACAAACACTGGTTTTTGAAAAGACTGACAAGACTGAATGAGAAGAGAACACAGGTATAAACTACACACACAGTAGAAAGTAAAAACAAATTCATTCTTTCAATAAAAAATGAAAAAACTTAATACCTCACCACTGCCTGGCCATTTTACCAGAACCTCAAATTCCAGCTCAGCTGATGATCACAGACAAACAGCAACCTCAGCACAAAGTTCTGTGCAAATCCTCAGCACTATGAGGCCAATGGCTTGGAATCCACAAAAACTGAGCTCCAGGCCACACTTGCCCCATGGTATGAAATCCAGAGGAGGTTACTGCCTTCTCCAAAAAAAAAAGGCTTTGAGGTGGAAGCTAATCACATTACAAAAAAAAAAATCCTTATCTAAAAATTGGGAAGCTGATGACTTAAGCTCATATATGAAAACTATTCCTACTTCTGGCACTCCACAAAGCAATGTTTATTCTTTCAGTCAACTAAAGCAAGACTTCAGCCAGTCCCTGTCAGCCCCTACAAACCTTCTTCAGAAATGCTAATGGTTTTTGAGGCTAATGTTTTTTTGAATTCAGGGCCAGAAGAGAATTCAATGTGATCCACTGGTCCAATCTGTAGAAAAAACACACAAGACAAAACAATGGTAATACTTTGATAATTTCAAAATAACAAACAAGTTTATGTAAGTTTTAAACACTTGGATTAATGTAAAAGTAAAAGAAATGGGATTAAATCCAATATAAGCTAAATGGTAGGGATCAATAAAGCAGAGGAAATTTTTACTTATTTGTAGCTTAACTGAGTTATAAACTTTTAAGAGGCTCAGGAAAATTGTATCATAAAATTTTAGAATGAAGAAGAACCTTAATTACCATCTAGACAAACTCATATTAAAAAGGAGAGAACAAAGCCCAGAGAGATTCAATGACTTTTTTAGTGGCATGACATGGTCAATCCAGGTCTTCAAGACTACTTACTAGAGTATCCCTGGGCCTCTTCCAGGACTCTAAGCTGTTTTCTTAGGCAAGTGAAGATGTTTGTATTTATGTGTACATTATAACAATGTGAGAGTATTTTTAAAAAATATACCAAACCTGCTGGGTCCAGTGGCTCACATCTGTAATCCCAGCACTTTGGGAGGGTGAAGCAGGCAGATCACTCGAGGTCAGGAGTTTGAGACCAGCCTAGCCAACATGGCAAAACCCCGTCTCTACTAAAAATACAAAAATTAGGTGGACATGGTGGCAGGTGCCTGTAATCCCAGCTACTCAGGAGGCTAAGGCAGGAGAATTGCTTCAACCTGGGAGGCAGAGGTTGCAGTGAGCCAAGATTGCGCCACTGCACTCCAGCCTGGATGACACAGTGAGACTCCATCTCAAAAATAAATTAAATAAATAAATAAATAGTGTGTGTGTGTGTGTGTGTGTGTGTATACAAAATTAACATTATTTCCTTCAAAGTGGTCATTTTAGAAGACTAAATACCCTCTTTTTCCCTGGGAGATATGTTCCAAGACCCCCAGCGGATGCCTGAAACGGTGGGTAGTACCGAACCTTATTTATAGCTGTCCCTTAGTATCCATGAGGGATTGGCTCCTGACGTCAAAATCCACAGACACTCAAGTCCCTTATATAAAATGGTGCAGTATTTGCATATAACCTATACATATTCTCCCATATACTTTAAATAATCTCTAGATTACTTACAATATCTAATACAATGTAAATGTTAAATATTAATAGTTGTTATGACATATTGTTTAGGAATGACAAGAAAAAACTCTGTACATATTCAGTACAGCTGCAACCATCCTTTTTGTTTTTATTAAATATTTTCAATCCACACTTGGTTGAACTGTCAGATGCAGAACCCATGGATATAGAGCGCCGACTGTATACTATGTTTTTTCCTATGCATACATACCTATGATAAAGCTTACTTCATCAATTAGGCACAGTAAGAGATTAATAATTGCTAAGAATAAGATTGAATGATTATAACAATATACTGTAAACAAAGTTATGTGAATGTGATTTCTTTCAGTCTCTCAAAACATCTTCTTATACTGTACAAAGGGTAACAGAAACCTCAGAAAACAAAACTGCAAATAAGAGGGGACTACTGTACTTAGGGGCTTTGAGAAAATGCTTTTGGAACTCTTCCTTTGAAATTGTCTCCCAACCTTGTGCCACAATTATAAATAACTGTTCTAGTGGTGAATCTTTAGTATGTAAATGTGATTTTATTAGTGCCAGAATCAAAACTAAGATAGCAAAGACAACCATTAAACAAATATTTATTAAATGCCCACCCTGTGTAGCAAAAGACATTGTCCCTACCTTCAAGTCTTAAAAGACTTGAGAGAGGAGCCCTATTTTTGAGAGCCTTTTCAAAACGCCATGCCATGCCATCTCCACCTCCCCAACAGATTCAGCAGGGATAGAATGTATACTCTGAAAAAGCATCTGAGTGATCTTGACATGCACAGGAGTCCATTAAACATTAAGATATGTGGAAATTCCCTCCTGCAACTCCTGCTTTGGCTGGCTTTCTCCTGAGTCTCTTATGACTTCAGACTGTTCTCAAGTCTTGTGGAATCCTCATCCTTACAAGGTAGTGTTTCTACAAGATTCTTTGCCCTCTTCTTTTCTCCTCTATGTGCTCTCCCTGAGGACTGCCTATGCTATCATGATTTGAACTTCCTCCTAACTGATTACTGAACTTCCTCCTAACTGATTACTCCAAAATCTGTAACTTCAGCCCAGTTGTAGCTCCTCAGCTGCTTCTGAGGAACTGCCTACTTATCTCATAGCACCTCAAATTTGTCATGTCCCTGATAGAAATCATTGTGCCTCCCTCCCCCAACACACACATCACACACACACACACACACACACACACACACACACACACACCCCTCTTCCACTTCCTTAGTTTGGAAAATGGCTCCACCATTCACCCAGGCTGGAATTTGGACACCACTGTGAATCTCTGTTGTCTTCTTCACCTTCCCACAGCTTATCAATCTCTAAGTCCTATTAATGCCTTCCCTCCATTCTTACCGCTCAAATTCAGGCACATTGTTATTTCCTGCCATAGATATTTAGTGGATCTCAAACACTTATCAGTGGACCTGATATAGAGCTAGCAGCATAAGAATCATTTGTGAAGCTTGTTAATAACACAGATTCCTGGGCTCTAACCAGACCTACTTAAAATCAGAATTTCAGGGAAATGGGGCCCAGGAATTTGCATTCTTAACAAGTTTCCTAGATGATTCTAATGGGCAGTCAGATGTGGAACCACTGTAACCCATGTGGTCTCCTTGTTCCCAGACTTATCCTTTCCAGTCTACCCTTCACATTACTGTCTGCATATCTGATAATCTCCCTTCACTGTTTAAAATACTTCAGTGGTTTCCCACTACCTGCTTATAGGATAAAATCCCAATGGCTTGACATGGTAAATGCTTTCTGTTCCTCCTTGCCTCCCCTCTCCTACCTCTACTGCCAAATGTCTTAAAGTCCAATCCCACTAACTTCTACCTCTAAGTAATGCTCATACAGCTCCCCAAACACTCTATGCCATTTGGTACCTTTCTCCTTTGCTCACAATATTTTGCCAGTCTTTCCTTAATTAGCTGATGAATACCAATTCATTACCAGCTCAAGTCACCTCTACAAAGCCTTCTTTGATGCCACAGCATACCAGGCATATCTATGTGCCTCATTAGACCCAGTATGTATGTATTTATTGGTATATACATCTATCTTCTTTTATTAGATTTTACACTCCTTAAGAGTAGGTACTATGCCTTATTTATCTTTCTATTCCTGGAATTTAGCACAGGGCCTAATATGCAGTAGATGCTCAATAAATGTTTGTTGAAGGAATTAATGATTCATGAACTCTTCTGAGAGTGAGCAAACCAGGATCAAGACTAGATTTGGGCCGAGCGCGGTGGCTCAAGCCTGTAATCCCAGCACTTTGGGAGGCCAAGACGGGCGGATCACGAGGTCAGGAGATCGAGACCATCCTGGCTAACACGGTGAAACCCCGTCTCTACTAAAAAAAAATACAAAAAACTAGACGGGCCAAGTGGCGGGTGCCTGTAGTCCCAGCTACTCCGGAGGCTGAGGCAGGAGAATGGCGTAAACCCGGGAGGCGGAGCTTGCAGTGAGCCGAGATCCGGCCACTGCACTCCAGCCTGGGCGACAGAGCAAGACTCCGTCTCAAAAAAAAAAAAAAAAAAAAAAAAAAAAAGACTAGATTTGGGTATAAATCAAGTATCTGGCTGTAGATAATGAATACTAAACTAGCTCAGAAGGCAATTGCAAAAGAGATTCTTTGAAGTAAAGAGTTCCAACAACTGCTTTGATGCTGAACATTTATTTGGATGTGAAGATCTAAATCTGGGTTTTAAAAAAAAACAGAAAGCAGGCCAGGTGCAATGGCTCACATCTGTAATCCCAGTACTTTGGGAGGCTGAGGTGGGAGGATCATTTGGAGTTAGAGACTGGCCTGGGTAACATGGTGAGACCCCAAATCTACTCCCCAAAAAGAGGAAAACAACCAAATAAGCATCATAATATCATTACTTAGTATTAATATTTTTACTTAGTCGTAGTCCTGCCTCATATCCTTTCAGTATAGTTTCACATATGCTTAATCTTAATTTTTTTTTATTATTATTATACTTTAAGTTCTAGGGTACATGTGCATAACGTGCAGGTTTGTTACATATGTATACTTGTGCCATGGTGCTGTGCTGCACCCATCAACTCGTCAGCACCTATCAACTCGTCAGCACCTATCAACTCGTCATTTACATCAGGTATAACTCCCAATGCAATCCCTTCCCCCTCCCCCTTCCCCCCCCCCCATGATAGGCCCCAGTGTGTGATGTTTCCCTTCCCGAGTCCAAGTGATCTCATTGTTCAGTTCCCACCTAT
The DNA here is from genome assembly GCF_024542745.1 of Macaca thibetana thibetana. Lineage (NCBI taxonomy): Eukaryota > Metazoa > Chordata > Mammalia > Primates > Cercopithecidae > Macaca > Macaca thibetana. The sequence goes on from NC_065583.1 coordinate 138,185,494, forward strand.
GAGTGAGAACATGCGGTGTTTGGTTTTCTGTTCTTGCAATAGTTTGCTAAGAATGATGGTTTCCAGCTGCATCCATGTCCCTACAAAGGACACGAACTCATCCTTTTTTATGGCTGCATAGTATTCCATGGTGTATATGTGCCACATTTTCTTAATTCAGTCTGTCACTGATGGACATCTGGGTTGATTCCAAGTCTTTGCTATTGTGAATAGTGCCGCAATAAACATACGTGTCCATGTGTCTTTATAGCAGCATAATTTATAATCCTTTGGGTATATACCCAGTAATGGGATGGCTGGGTCATATGGTACTTCTAGTTCTAGATCCTTGAGGAATCGCCATACTGTTTTCCATAATGGTTGAACTAGTTTACAATCCCACCAACAATGTAAAAGTGTTCCTATTTCTCCACATCCTCTCCAGTACCTGTTGTTTCCTGACTTTTTAATGATCGCCATTCTAACTGGTGTGAGATGGTATCTCATTGTGGTTTTGATTTGCATTTCTCTGATGGCCAGTGATGATGAGCATTTTTTCATGTGTCTGTTGGCTGTATGAATGTCTTCTTTTGAGAAATGTCTGTTCATATCCTTTGCCCACTTTTTGATGGGGTTGTTTGTTTTTTTCTTTTAATTTGTTTGAGTTCTTTGTAGGTTCTTGATATTAGCCCTTTGTCAGATGAGTAGATTGCAAAAATTTTCTCCCGTTCTGTAGGTTGCCTGTTCACTCTGATGGCAGTTTCTTTTGCTGTGCAGAAGCTCTTTAGTTTAATGAGATCCCATTTGTCAATTTTGGCTTTTGCTGCCGTTGCTTTTGGTGTTTTAGACATGAAGTCTTTGCCCATGCCTATGTCCTGAATGGTACTACCTAGGTTTTCCTCTAGGGTTTTTATGGTATTAGGTCTAACATTTAAGTCTCTAATCCATCTTGAATTAATTTTCGTATAAGGAGTAAGGAAAGGATCCAGTTTCAGCTTTCTACTTATGGCTAGCCAATTTTCCCAGCACCATTTATTAAATAGGGAATCCTTTCCCCATTTCTTGTTTCTCTCAGGTTTGTCAAAGATCAGATGGCTGTAGATGTGTGGTATTATTTCTGAGGACTCGGTTCTGTTCCATTGGTCTATATCTCTGTTTTGGTACCAGTACCATGCTGTTTTGGTTACTGTAGCCTTGTAGTATAGTTTGAAGTCAGGTAGCGTGATGCCTCCAGCTTTGTTCTTTTGACTTAGGATTGTCTTGGAGATGCGGGCTCTTTTTTGGTTCCATATGAACTTTAAAGCAGTTTTTTTCCAATTCTGTGAAGAAACTCATTGGTAGCTTGATGGGGATGGCATTGAATCTATAAATAACCTTGGGCAGTATGGCCATTTTCACGATATTGATTCTTCCTATCCATGAGCATGGTATGTTCTTCCATTTGTTTGTGTCCTCTTTGATTTCACTGAGCAGTGGTTTGTAGTTCTCCTTGAAGAGGTCCTTTACATCCCTTGTAAGTTGGATTCCTAGGTATTTTATTCTCTTTGAAGCAATTGTGAATGGAAGTTCATTCCTGATTTGGCTCTCTGTTTGTCTGTTACTGGTGTATAAGAATGCTTGTGATTTTTGCACATTAATTTTGTATCCTGAGACTTTGCTGAAGTTGCTTATCAGCTTAAGGAGATTTTGGGCTGAGACAATGGGGTTTTCTAAATATACAATCATGTCATCTGCAAAGAGGGACAATTTGACTTCTTCTTTTCCTAACTGAATACCCTTGATTTCTTTCTCTTGCCTGATTGCCCTAGCCAGAACTTCCAACACTATGTTGAATAGGAGTGGTGAGAGAGGGCATCCCTGTCTTGTGCCAGTTTTCAAAGGGAATTTTTCCAGTTTTTGCCCATTCAAGTATGATATTGGCTGTGGGTTTGTCATAAATAGCTCTTATGATTTTGAGGTACGTTCCATCAATACCGAATTTATTGAGCGTTTTTAGCATGAAGGGCTGTTGAATTTTGTCAAAAGCCTTTTCTGCATCTATTGAGATAATCATGTGGTTCTTGTCTTTGGTTCTGTTTATATGCTGGATTATGTTTATTGATTTGCGAATGTTGAACCAGCCTTGCGTCCCAGGGATGAAGCCCACTTGATCATGGTGGATAAGCTTTTTGATGTGCTGCTGAATCCGGTTTGCCAGTATTTTATTGAGGATTTTTGCATCGATGTTCATCAGGGATATTGGTCTAAAATTCTGTTTTTTTGTTGTGTCTCTGCCAGGCTTTGGTATCAGGATGATGTTGGCCTCATAAAATGAGTTAGGGAGGATTCCCTCTTTTTCTATTGATTGGAATAGTTTCAGAAGGAATGGTACCAGCTCCTCCTTGTACCTCTGGTAGAATTCAGCTGTGAATCCATCTGGTCCTGGACTTTTTTTGGTTGGTAGGCTATTAATTATTGCCTCAATTTCAGAGCCTGCTATTGGTCTATTCAGGGATTCAACTCCTTCCTGGTTTAGTCTTGGAAGAGTGTAAGTGTCCAGGAAATTATCCATTTCTTCTAGATTTTCTAGTTTATTTGCGTAGAGGTGTTTATAGTATTCTCTGATGGTAGTTTGTATTTCTGTGGGGTCGGTGGTGATATCCCCTTTATCATTTTTTATTGCGTCTATTTGATTCTTCTCTCTTTTCTTCTTTATTAGTCTTGCTAGCGGTCTGTCAATTTTGTTGATCTTTTCAAAAAACCAACTCCTGGATTCATTGATTTTTTGGAGGGTTTTTTGTGTCTCTATCTCCTTCAGTTCTGCTCTGATCTTAGTTATTTCTTGCCTTCTGCTACCTTTTGAATGCGTTTGCTCTTGCTTCTCTAGTTCTTTTAACTGTGATGTTAGAGTGTCAATTTTAGATTTTTCCTGCTTTCTCTTGTGGGCATTTAGTGCTATAAATTTCCCTCTACACACTGCTTTAAATGTGTCCCAGAGATTCTGGTATGTTGTATCTTTGTTCTCATTGGTTTCAAAGAACATCTTTATTTCTGCCTTCATTTCGTTATGTACCCAGTAGTCATTCAGGAGCAGGTTGTTCAGTTTCCATGTAGTTGAGCGGTTTTGATTGAGTTTCTTAGTCCTGAGTTCTAGGTTGATTGCACTGTGGTTGGTCTGAGAGACAGTTTGTTATAATTTCTGTTCTTGTACATTTGCTGAGGAGTGCTTTACTTCCAATTATGTGGTCAATTTTGGAATAAGTGCGATGTGGTGCTGAGAAGAATGTATATTTTGTTGATTTGGGGTGGAGAGTTCTATAGATGTCTATTAGGTCTGCTTGCTGCAGAGATGAGTTCAATTCCTGGATATCCTTGTTAACTTTCTGTCTCGTTGATCTGTCTAATGTTGACAGTGGAGTGTTGAAGTCTCCCCATTATTATTGTATGGGAGTCTAAGTCTCTTTGTAAGTCTCTAAGGACTTGCTTTATGAATCTGGGTGCTCCTGTATTGGGTGCATATATATTTAGGATAGTTAGCTCTTCCTGTTGAATTGATCCTTTTACCATTATGTAATGGCCTTCTTTGTCTCTTTTGATCTTTGATGGTTTAAAGTCTGTTTTATCAGAGACTAGGATTGCAACCCCTGCTTTTTTTTGTTTTCCATTTGCTTGGTAAATCTTCCTCCATCCCTTTATTTTGAGCCTATGTATGTCTCTGCATGTGAGATGGGTCTCCTCAATACAGCAGACTGATGGATCTTGACTCTTTATCCAGTTTGCCAGTCTGTGTCTTTTAATTGGCGCATTTAGTCCATTTACATTTAAGGTTAATATTGTTATGTGTGAACTTGATCCTGCCATTATGATATTAACTGGTTATTTTGTTCGTTAGTTGATGCGGTTTCTTCCTAGCCTAAATGGTCTTTACATTTTGGCATGTTTTTGCAATGGCTGGTACCGGTTGTTCCTTTCCATGTTTAGTGCTTCCTTCAGGGTCTCTTGTAAGGCAGGCCTAGTGGTGACAAAATCTCTAAGCATTTGCTTATCTGTAAAGGATTTTATTTCTCCTTCACTTATGAAACTTAGTTTGGCTGGATATGAAATTCTGGGTTGAAAATTCTTTTCTTTAAGAATGTTGAATATTGGCCCCCACTCTCTTCTGGCTTGCAGAGTTTCTGCCGAGAGATCTGCTGTTAGTCTGATGGGCTTCCCTTTGTGGGTAACCCGACCTTTCTCTCTGGCTGCCCTGAAGATTTTTTCCTTCATTTCAACTTTGGTGAATCTGGCAATTATGTGTCTTGGAGTTGCTCTTCTCGAGGAGTATCTTTGTGGCGTTCTCTGTATTTCCTGAATTTGAATGTTGGCCTGCCCTACTAGGTTGGGGAAGTTCTCCTGGATGATATCCTGAAGAGTGTTTTCCAACTTGGTTCCATTTTCCCCCTCACTTTCAGGCACCCCAATCAGACGTAGATTTGGTCTTTTTACATAATCCCATACTTCTTGCAGGCTTTGTTCATTTCTTTTTCTTCTTTTTTCTTTTGGTTTCTCTTCTCGCTTCATTTCGTTCATTTGATCCTCAATCGCTGATACTCTTTCTTCCAGTTGATCGAGTCGGTTACTGAAGCTTGTGCATTTGTCACGTATTTCTCGTGTCATGGTTTTCATCTCTTTCATTTCGTTTATGACCTTCTCTGCATTAATTACTCTAGCCATCAATTCTTCCACTTTTTTTTCAAGATTTTTAGTTTCTCTGCGCTGGGTACGTAATTCCTCCTTTAGCTCTGAGAAGTTTGATGGACTGAAGCCTTCTTCTCTCATCTCGTCAAAGTCATTCTCCATCAAGCTTTGATCCGTTGCTGGTGATGAGCTGCGCTCCTTTGCCAGGGGAGACGCGCTCTTATTTTTTGAATTTCCAGCTTTTCTGCCCTGCTTTTTCCCCATCTTTGTGGTTTTATCTGCCTCTGGTCTTTGATGATGATGGTGACGTACTGATGGGGTTTTGGTGTAGGTGTCCTTCCTGTTTGATAGTTTTCCTTCTAACAGTCAGGGCCCTCAGCTATAGGTCTGTTGGAGATTGCTTGAGGTCCACCTCAGACCCTGTTTGCCTGGGTGTCAGCAGCAGAGGCTGAAGATAGAATATTGCTGAACAGCGAGTGTACCTGTCTGATTCTTGCTTTGGAGGCTTCCTCTCAGGGGTGTACTCCACCCTGTGAGGTGTGGGGTGTCAGACTGCCCTAGTGGGGGATGTCTCCCAGTTAGGCTACTCAGGGGTCAGGGACCCACTTGAGCAGGCAGTCTGTCCCTTCTCAGATCTAACCTCTGTGTTGGGAGATCCACTGCTCTCTTCAAAGCTGTCAGACAGAGTCGTTTGCGTCTGCAGAGGTTTCTGCTGCTTTTGTTGTTTACTGCGCCCTGTCCCCAGAGGTGGTGTCTACAGAGATAGGCAGGTTTCCTTGAGCTGCTGTGAGCTCCACCCAGTTTGAGCTTCCCAGCGGCTTTGTTTACCTACTTAAGCCTCAGCAATGGCGGGCGCCCCTCCCCTAGCCTTGCTGCTGCCTTTGGTTAGATCGCAGACTGCTGTGCTAGCAATGAGGGAGGCTCCGTGGGCGTGGGACCCTCCCGGCCAGGTGTGGGATATAATCTCCTGGTGTGCCTGTTTGCTTAAAGCGCAGTATTGGGGTGGGAGTTACCCGATTTTCCAGGTGTTGTGTGTCTCAGTTCCCCTGGCTAGGAAAAGGGATTCCCTTTCCCCTTGCGCTTCCCAGGTGAGGCGATGCCTCGCCCTGCTTCAGCTCTCGCTGGTCGGGCTGCAGCAGCTGACCAGCACCGATTGTCTGGCACTCCCTAGTGAGATGAACCCAGTACCTCAGTTGAAAATGCAGAAATCACCGGTCTTCTGTGTCGCTCGCGCTGGGAGTTGGAGACTGGAGCTGTTCCTATTTGGCCATCTTGCTCCGCCCCCCTTCATCTTAATTTTTAAATGTGTTAAACGTTTGGATTAAAGGTGTACTATAAACCTAATAAATACATTTTTTAAATGTCAACACACTAGCAAACTGGAATATTTGTAAGGTAAGTCAATAACGGAATTCTTATCCTGCAGACTATTTTGCATTTCCCAATATTAGACTTTAAGACATTTAACTTTTTTTTTTTTTTTTTTTTTTTAGAGGCAGGGCCTTGCTCTGACACCAAGGCTACAGTGCAGTGGCACAATGATAGCTTACTGCAGCCTTGAACTCCTGGGCTCAAGTGATCCTCCCACCTCAGCCTCCCAAGTAGCTAGGACTAAAGGTGCACACCACCATGCCTGACTTATTATTATTTTTATGGAGATGAGGTCTCGCTATGTTGCCTGGGCTGATCTCAAACTCTTGGCCTCAAGTACCCAACCATGGTCTCATTTAACCAATTATTTGTAACATAATATTTGTTCTCTAATCCTTTTGATATAAATTGTTCTTCCTTTAAAAAAAAAAGGACAAAATGTGCAAAATAATTTTTGAGACTTCCTATTTTATTTAACTGTCATTATATATAAACATTAATTTATTTTGTATGTCTACCTTTTAAAGATATAGAAAACTAGGCTGGTATGGTGGCTCACATCTATAATCCCAGCACTTTCGAAGGCCAAGGCAAGATTGCTTGAGGCCAAGAATTCGAGGCTAGTTTGAGCAACATAGGGAGAACTCTTCTCCACAAAAAAATATTAAAAACTTAGCTGGGAGTGGTGGTATACACCTATAGTCCCAGGTACTCAAGAGGCTGAGATGGGAGGATTGCTTGAACCTGGGAGATCGAGGCTGCAGTGAGTCATGATCGCATCACTGCACTCCAGCCTGGATAACAGAGCAAGACTATGACTCAAGAATAAAAAGAAAAAAAGATATGAAAAATTTCTAAGGAACTGACTACTAACTCTCTTACACAAAATATTTAAAAGAAACTCACAAAAACTCCAAATAGAAGGACAATAATATTTGTAAAAGTATAAAAATCTTTCAGAAGAAAATGATAATTATAAGCGGGGTTCCTTTAAAATCACATTCTAGTTTTGTAATTCACATATTTCTTTTCTTGATAGGAAGCATGGGTTTACTTCATTTTTGTGTGGGAGGACTCTAGAAAAAGCTTTATTTAGAGCAGATCAGCTGAATAGCCCTATATCTACAGAAGAAACTAAATTTATACTTTAAAATGTCCCAACAAACAAAACTTTAAGCATCTTCAGTGAAGATGGCTTCACTGAATTCTACCAAACATTTAAGGAAGAAATAGCACCAATCCTATAAAAAATTTTCCAAAATATAGAAGAGAGGGTAATATTTTCCAACTCATTTTATGATAATAGCCTTATACATGGGTTTACTTCTTAAAGGTAATGGTTCTCAGTTGAGGGTGATTTTGGCTCCCAGGGAACATTTGGCATTATCTGGAGACATTTTTGACTGTTACAACTAGGGAGCAGTGCCACTGGAAACCAGTGGGTAAACACCAGGGATGCTGCCAAATATCCTACAACACATGGCACAGTCCCCCACAACAAAGAATTATCTGGCTCAAATGTCGATAGTGCTGAGGTTGACAAACTCTAGCTTAAAGAAAATAAATTTCTCATCATTTTGAAAAATCAAGTATCCAAAGGTATATCACACTACAAATCTAATAATTCAGTTGCAAACAAAAAACTAAAAATAAAGGCAGTCTACCTTATCACAATGTAGATCTAGCATTTCAGGTTTGGGGAAATCCTGCTCTATGTTTTCAGCAATGTTCTGTATTGCTAGCAACTGCTTGTCAATTTTCTGAAGCTTAGCAGTAAGATGCTCTAGTCGGTGAGCTGCAAAGCTTGGTGCAGGGCAAGCTGCAGAGACACCTTGCAGCCGTTTCCACAACAGATAATCTTCCGCAGAGTCTGACTTCGTGCTCTGTCCTTTGAATCGGAACTCTGGTTTTGGCAGATCTAAATATTAATGAGAGTAAAAGCAGAATTGATTATAATTAAAGAAGAGGTATTACTGATGATCTCATTTTTTGATGACTTCATTTTAAACCAACACAACACTACTTTCCAAATCAGTTTTAATTAAATACACCTAAAAATTCCTTTTCAGCTTCTTGACTTCTGGGATAAGAATACATAAATTACTACAACAAAGTTCCACACACAAGGAAAGTCTGAATATTACTTTCATTCCTTGCTACAAACATATACTTCATCAAAAAGCAAATTTAATATTTTTAATGACTTTTTCAAATTCTACTTGAAAACCAAAAACATCACACATTAAAAGCTGGCCCCAATATTGGCTATTACTGACTTTATATGGGATCTCAGGCAAATGTTAAACCTCCTAAAACCAAAATCAAAGCCAATGACTCTTCTTCTTCTTAAATTCAGTTGATTCTTCTCCCAAATTTGCAACACCTCCTTTTTTTTTTTTTTTTAAGAGCCTCGCTCTGTCACCCAGGCTGGTCTCGAACTCCTGGGCTCAAGCAATCCTCCCACCTCAGTCTCAGGAAGTGCTGGATTACAGGCGTGAGCCCCTGCACCTGGTCTGCACCACCTTTTTTAAATGCACTCTTCTTCTGATGTCTGGGTCTCCTCCTGCCTGTATTGCTCATACTTCTTCTGCTGCCATCCATTCCTTTTACCCGTCAGTACTTCCTGGGCTGCCAGCCTGAACTCACTTCTCTACTCACTCTTCCCACTTTCTCTGAGTTATGTCATTGATGAAAGATGACTCCCAAATCCATATGGCAGTCTTTTTTAGCTCCAGCTCTTCATATCCTGAACATATCAGTTAGGTTGTCCCATAAGCACATAAAAATGAATTCATTGCTTCTGCCCCTCCAAATTGCTCCCTCTTCCTTGTTCCGCAGCTCAGCAAACAGCACCACCATTCAGTTTCCCAAACCAGAGACCAGAAAGTCACTCGAGGCTCCTTTCTTTCTCTTAGATCCAAAGTGACAAGTACTGATGATTCAACCTGCTAAATGCCTACATTCTTAATACCACTACTTGGCTGAAGTTTTCACAATAAATAGACCCCAAATCATATCGTTATCTGTAATTTATCTCTATCCTATCTAGTCCATCTTCCACACCAGGTCCAGAGAGATCTTTTAAAAACAGAAATCACGTTCCTTTTCTGTCCAAAACTCTTCAGTGTGTCTCCAATGCCTTCACCTTAAAAGTCCAAATGCCTCCATATGACAGACAATGGCACACATAATCTTTCCATTGTCTACCTCTCCAGCTGAAATTCATCTCTTGCTATTTCTTTAAACAAACAAACAAAATACTACTCAGTTTGACTCCAGGCATAATGAACTTTAATTTTCTTTTCTTTTCTTTGAGACATGGTCTCGCTCTAGCACCCAGGCTGGAGTACAGTGATGAGATCTTGGTTTATTGCAACCTCTGCCTCCTGGACTCAAGCGATCCTCCTGCCTCAGCCTCTCGAGTAACTGGGACTACAGGTGTGTGCCACAACACCTGGCTAATTTTTCTATTTCTTGTAGAGACAGGGTCTCGCTATGTTGCCAAGGCCGGTCTCAAACTCCTGAGCTCAAGCAATCCACCCACCTTAGCCTCCCAAAGTGCTGGGATTATAGGCATGAGCCACCACACCCAGCCCAACTTAAATTTTCTCAAACTAAAAAAGTTCCATTAACTTACTGCAAAATCTGTTCTGTCTGTCTGAAGGCCCATTCTCTCACTAAAACCTACTTTCCTTTAAGATTCCATTTAGGTGTCTCTCCTCCAAATAGCCCCAATCATCCCCCGAGATGGATTCCATGCTGTCTTACCCAAGAATCTCATTCATCCCGTCACTGCAGAACTTACCAAGCAGTATCATAATCATCTCTTTATATGTCTGTCTTTCCTTCCCCCTGTAGGCATGCCCGCAGACTGAGAGCCTGGTGTTTCTCTCTTCTTTAGCCCTGGTATATGGTCTTTAACTTCATGTTTATTGAATGAAGAGTCAGTCAAATGAAGATTATGATGCCTGCCCTACCTAACTTATGCGTTTTGTGAAGATCAAATTATGTGGCAAAGTACTTTGAAAAAATGTGAACTACTAAAAAAATATAAATAGTGCTTATTATATTTCAGTCCCAGTCTAAGTTGAACCTTCCCATGATAAGACAATAGTAAATGGCAACATTGGCAATGGCAGTTATATAGTATTTCCCTACCTGTTCTGGCCCTACCCTTTTTAGCTTGACTCTCACAGTACTTTACATCTATCTATCCCTGTTTCTTAGCAGCCTGAAGCATCAGCTTTAGTGACTCTCAGGAAAGAATGTGATGCATACAAACTTACAAGTGGAAAATACAGCAAAAGAGAAGTACACGCTCAAAACCCAGAACGTCCTCAATATATAATGAAACTAGCTTCCCTTTCTCTGGAGAACCTGTTCCGCTTCCACTGACTCATAGAGAAATCACCCATCCAAGAATGTTAAACACTGAGTTCCACTGACCCTGCAATGCTCTTTCTAGGCCCAGCAAAACTCTGCTTGCTATTATTGATGATATTCCTAGTAGGAGATGACTCCCAAAATAAGATGCTACTGTCATTCAAAAAATAATGAGCAGGTCTCACTAAAACAGAAATTTATTGTTTGTTTAGCTTTTTGTTGTATGCATCTAGTGACCTTGTCCCTCCCTTCTCCTCACCTTTTCCTGTAATGTAAATCCCAGTCAACTCTAATGTGTGACTATATTCTGAGTTTCTAAAGCATATTATGGGCCAGGCGCGGTGGCTCACACCTGTAATCTCAGCACTTTGGGAGGCTGAGGTGGGTGGATCATGAGGTCAGGAGTTCAAGACCAGCCTGACCAACATGGCAAAACCTTACCTCTACTAAAAATATAAAAACTAGTTGAGTGTAGTGGCACATGCCTGTAGTACCAGCTATTCGGGAGGCTGAGGCATGAGAGTCACTTGAACCTGGGAGGCAGAGGTTGCAGTGAGCCGAGATTGTACCACTGCACTCCAGCCTGGGTGACACAGTGAGACTCTATCTCAAAAAATAATAATAATAATAATAAAGTATATTATGTAAAACGACAGAATTTAATTTCAAAATATAAAACTTTTCCTTTTAAAGTTCTTCTCTGTAATTAGAGTACCAGGGTCCACTGATAAATTTTTGCAACCAGGCCTTCTCCCCCTGTAAGGAACCTCCAAAAGGTTGATTATAAACCCAGTCTCATTGATAAATGAAATTAATCTGTAGCTTATAGTCATTTGAAATGCTGGCCTAAGATACTCAGGGGTCACAGAGAGAAAAGTCTACTTCCTGTCTGCCAGAACTTCAAAAGTTGATTGGCATGAAAATGAAGGGAAATTAACAGAGTACCTAAGCAGCCACAAACACTTGGCTAGATGTACTTCATGACAACCCTCTGAGGTGTGTCCTACAGACATACAAGTGAGGATCAAAGAAAGTTAATTGATTTGTAAAACGTATCTAAGCTATTAAGTGACAGAGCTGGGATTCAAATCCAGGTCTGTTCTATTTGAATCTAAAAGCCAGGCTCTGCTCACTTTCCCACATACTTCCCCCGTCTGAAACATTGCTAGCTTCATACATCCTCCATTCACCACCCATACACCTTAGCAGCCCCATGACAGGAGAGAGAAGATGAAGGCTTTAAAATCTGAAATGCTGGTACTTGTTTGTATATGCAGCTGTAATACACATGCCCTAACACATCCTAACCCATCCCTTCCTTGCTCCTCATGTCTCCTGAGTGCCCACTGTCATTATACAATAATCAGGCAGAGCTAGACTCTGTGCCCAAGCATCTTGCAACCACAGGGCTGACTATGTCCATACCTCACAACCACTGTGGAACCTAGGGGAGACTCAGGTCTCTGTTGCAGGAAGTCTGATTGCATATTGGATTAACCTAACCAGTCACAGGATGTAGTAGCTTCATGTTGTGGAGGGATATTCTTCTAGGCTGGTGTGATGGCTCATGCCTGTAATCCCAGTACTTTGGGAGGCTGAGGCGGGAGGATCACTTCAGACCAGGAGTTTAAGACCAACCTGGGCAACATAGTGAGACCCTGTCTCTATAAAAAAAATTTTTAAATTAGCTAGGCATGGTGGTGTGTGCCTGTAATTCTAGCTACTTGGGAGGCTGAGGCAGGAGGATCCCTTGAGCCCAGGAGTTCGAGGCTACAGTGAACTATGATCGCACCACCATACCCCAGTCTGAACAATTCAGCAAGACTCTGTCTCTAAAACACAACAATAATACACACATATATATGTATTTTATTTAAAAATTTAAATATATATAGTCTTCTAAATCTTGTAAAAAGTTACCATAATGCAACCTGACTATAAAACTGAATATTTATAAGTACTATTGAATTGCGTACACCTGGCCATAAAGATGGAAACAACAGACACTGAGGACTATAAGACAGAGAGGGAGGGAGGAAGGTAAGGGATGAAAAACTACCTATTGGGTACTATGCTCACTACCTGGGTGATGGGTCCAGTCATGCCCTAAACCTTAGCATCATGCAATATACCTAGGTAACAAACCTGTACATGTGTCCCGAATTTGAAATAAAAGTTGGGGAAAAAAGTACTGTTGGCTACCATGCCTGTTTATTTTCGGTGTGCTATTTGATAATTTCCCACCTTTTACAATATGAAAATTGCTTTTTAACATCAAAACACTCATGAACTCACACAGAATATTTATTGTTAGCCTTATTAATTGAGAAAAGACATATGCATAAACAGATCTGTGACTTTTTACAAAATATCCATGGGTCCCAGCTTTGGAATCATGTCTCTATTTCATTTACCTATTTGCCCCCATGCTCCTCAGCAAGGGACAACCCTTTTTCTGGTTTCTTTTGCAATTATCAAATTTTGGTGCTTGTTTCCAATATAACAGTAATTCAGAAGAGGGTCATGCTATACCTCTTGGCTGTTTACCTTCGTTCTGCTGTATGTCTGATGGTGTAGGTGAGGTGACACTAGGCTCCTTCACTTCTGTAATGCCTGGTCTCAAGCTTTTTCCATCCAGACAAGCTGGAGCTACTTCTGCAGGTTTGGAAAATAAATCCATAGAGGAACTGGCTGATTCTATTAAGAATATGAAAAGCATTCAAAGACTGATTCTAAACTTCTAAATAAGGTAATGAGAAGATTAACAGAACATTTCTGTGAATATAAACATCCAAAAATACAGTGGGTTTTAGGAGGAGAGCTAAGAGATGTGAGTAGGGATAACAATGCTATATTAAATAACTTTTCAAATCATTTTTGTTTTAAAAGTAGGAAAAAATTACCTTGACTCTTAAAATTATGCGGGGGAACAGCATTAGTAACTGAAGCTGCCATATAATGTAACTCTGCAGATGATGGAACTGCTGGATGATCGCTTTGCTGTTTGATAACATTATCATTTGAAGGCTCTTCTCTCACAGGTAATTCCTGTAGATCATCAGCTTCAATGTCAATCACATTTATATAAGTATGTCCAACCTGAGCCAAAACACATAAAATCAAAGAGGGTTACATTCTTTTTACTCTATATGGTCACTCTGTCCCCCCAAAAAAAGGCTTAATTCTTAATTCTTATTAATAACAAGGAAAGAAGGGCCTGAATGTGCCCAACTTAGGAAAAGGAGCAGGAAGTATGTATTATTGATCTTAGTTTACAATATTTTTGGCATAATGCTTAAATTAATTTTTGAACCTTTACTACAAAACTACCTAGATGAGATTTTTAGCCTCATTTCATCTACACAATTGAATAATGTCTACATGACCATAATACATTTTAGCGCAAAGGTATTATTAAAATTTCTGAATAAAACACAAACCAAGTTTGCTACTGTATGAGGTGTTGAGGGTGACAAAGGTTTCTCTGACATTTCAGTGGAAAGCTTCAGATTTAGATATACATCTGGGACCAAGAGCTGAGGAGCATTCAAAGGCTCATGTTCTGCAAATTAAAAAAGAAATAATCAGGAACTTTAAGAAAAACGCTGTAAACTGCTCCAAATCATCAACTTTGTATGAACAAGTTAGCAACAAACAACATAAATTATACTTCTTGAAATCTAAGTAGAAGTGACATGCATATAAATAATTAAAGCAAATTCTATTCTAAGGGTAATTTAGAGTAATTCATAATTGAAAGCAAGCTGACTATTATTTTTCTCATATGAATGATTCACAAGAACAGTAAAGTAACTAAATTACATCAAGAAAATGCTAAAATTTCCTATTTCTAGATCAGATATCTTAAGTCATGTTTGGTTACTTTAGGGAAGTTTCAAAAAAACCAGATTTTAGGAGATTAACCTATAACTAATTTTTTTTTACCTTGAATAGTTTCTTGTTATTTGCTTATTTTTATTGACAGCTTTATTGAAACATAATTCACATTCTCTTTTTTTTTTTGAGACAGTCTCGCTATGTCGCCCAGGCTGGAGTGCAGTGACGTGATCTCGGCTCACTGCAACCTCCGCCTCCCGGGGTCATTCTCCTGCCTCCGCCTCCCAAGTAGCTGGGACTACAGGCACCTGCCACCATGCCCGGCTAATTTTTTTGTATTTTTAGTAGAGATAGGATTTCACTGTGTTAGCCAGGATGGTCTCGATCTCCTGACCTCGTGATCTGCCCGCCTCAGCCTCCCAAAGTGCTGGAATTACAGGTGTGAGCCACCGTGCCCAGCTAATTCACATTCTTTAAAAGGGTATCATTCAGTGGTATATAGTATATTCACAGAGCTTACAATTAAATTTTACCACTTAAAGTGTTTTAACATCTAAATTTCACAAATGTTAACTGCTTCTTATTTAACAGTAAAATAAACAGGCCTGTCACAGGAGATCATCAGACAGTTTAACTCTGTGCCTTTTGTTCTAGGCCTCTAGCCTTATTTTCTAGCATTGTTTTTTCAATAAAGCACTATTTTCAAATGTAACTCGTACTGAGTACTTATTACCAAAGCTTGAATTTAAACCACTTAAAACCACAAAAAAAAGAAAAATAAAAATACTGAAATCATTCTCTCTTAATTGATTGGTTTAACTGCTTTTTTATGGGGGACAGTGACTAGCTTTGGCATCATGCAGATATATCTTTTTTTTTTTTTTTTTTTTTTTTTTTTTTTGAGATGGAGTCTCGCTCTGTCACCCAGGCTGGAGTGCAGTGCCTGGATCTCAGCTCTCTGAAAGCTCCACCTCCCGGGTTTATGCCATTCTCCTGCCTCAGCCTCCCGAGTAGCTGGGACTACAGGTGCCTGCCACCATGCCCAGCTAGATTTTTCGTATTTTTTTAGTAGAGACGGGGTTTCACCGTGTTAGCCAGGATAGTCTCGATCTCCTGACCTCATGGTCTGCCCATCTCGGCCTCCCAAAGTGCTGGGATTACAGGCTTGAGCCACCGCGCCCAGTCAGATATATCTTTAATAAGTCATACTGCTCTTAGAAAAAAAAAAGAAATCACACATGATGTGCAAGAAATGATTTGCTGCTTGGTACCACATTCAGAAACAACTTCTTGAGAAGTAGCTTACTTCTCTTGTAGTACATTAAAAAATTTAAGACAAAGAGAGAAAACAAAAAAATTTCACAAACACAAGAAAAAATTAAAATATATGAATACAGATAATTAGATCTAATGCATAGAAGGTGATAGGTAGAAACATAGAGTGACAGCTTAACAATGTAATTTTAAATAATTAATGTAATTTCAAATTTTATTATTATTTATATCATGGGCCTTCACCTAGATGAACAGCAGACTCAGGAAATAGCTGCCAACTTCGATAAACTACTTAACAAAAGCAATGTACCTCCAAGGCTTTCTCAAAGATATGCTCAGATAATGAACATTTAAGAATGCTTCTCAGTTCCAATGTGGTGGTTCAAACCTGTAATCCTAGCACTTTGGGAGGCCAAGGAGGGCAAATCACTTGAGGTCAGGAGTTTGAGACCAGCTTGGCCAACATGGTGAAACCCTGTCTGTACTAAAAATACAAAAATTAACCAGGCACAGTGGAAGTCACCTGTCAGGAGACCTTGGCTATTTGGGAGACTGAGGTAGGAGAACTGCTTGAACCTGGGCGGCGGAGGCAATCTTGAGACAAGATTGCACTACTGTACTCCAGCCTCCAGCCTGGGCAACAGAGCAAGACTCTGTCTCAAAAAAAAAAAAAAAGAAAAAAAAAGTTTCTCAAATGCAGACTCATCATTTATATCAAAAACATTTACACATGCTCAACTTCATTCAGAAAGAAATGCAAATTAAAATAATGACTTTTGTTTTTCTTTTTTTTTTTTGAGACAGAGTCTCACTCTGTCACCCAGGCAGTGGCGCGATCTCGGCTCACTGCAAGCTCCACCTCCTGGGTTCATGCCATTCTCCCACCTCAGCCTCCCGAGTAGCTGGGACCACAGGTGCATGCCACCACGCCCAGCTAGTTTTGTTTTTGTATTTTTAGTAGAGATGGGGTGTCACCGTGTTAGCCAGGATGGTCGATCTCCTGACCTCGTGATCCGCCTGCCTCGGCCTCCCAAAGTGCTGGGATTACAGGCGTGGGCCACTGTGCTCGGCCTATAATGACTTTTTTTGACCTATCAGATTGGCAAAGTTAAAAAGGTTAGCTAAGTCATAGTAATAACCAAAAAAGTCTCTTATGCAGGAAGATATTCATTGAAGCCTAATTTGTAGGAGAAAAAAAACTGGAAACTAATGTATAGCTGGAAGAAGGAATATGCTTATGAAGTACTTCTCTGATGACACAGGGACATGTTTGCCATACATATAAATCAAAGTGAAATGAACAGGATACAAAATACAGGTATCCCTTGTAACGCAAATCTAATCCACTCCTGCAAATGTGCTAGATAGTGAATTTTCCAATTCCAGGAGACTTTATGACAGTATTTCAAATGGAAATAAAAAGCTGTCCTAGTCCATCTAATTTTCCCAAACATCATTAAACAACTCTTAAATACTTAAATAACAACTCATCAAGGATTACTACATATAAAGCATTTTAAATATCACTTTTTTATTAATATTCATTTAATTCATTAGTTAGCATTCAATATGCAATAATACTGAATGCATTAGAGATGAATTGCCTTCAACACTGCAGCAAACATACTATGATGCAAATAACAAAATAAATAATATATTAAAGATACACTCTAATTTAAGAGCATCCCAAGGTACTTGGAAAAAAACAACATTGGGACCCAGGAGGATTAAACTAAACGCTCATGGAAAAGCTAGAGAAGACAGCCATAATATCTGGACAATGAGAGTTTAGATACTAAGGGAGGACACCTATGCTATATACTGTATCTAACTATGTAAAATGCACAAAAGACTGAAAGAAAAAACAATATCAAACCATTATTGCTAAGTGGTGAGATTATGGTTAATTTTCATCTTCTTCATAGATTGCTAAATTACCTAAATATTCTAAAATGATTACATTTTTAAGACATAAAGTTAGAGAGGCTAAAAAGCACGTACAAGGTTCTGTACATGGGTAAAAGAAACTGTTTACTAAAAGTCATAAAAAAGAATTACTATGATACAATGGGTAGAGCACTATTCAATATGCTATTCATAATGATAAACAATATTAAAGTGGAAATTTGTCAGGAAACATTCCAAATAATAGGTCCTCCAACACTTATTTCCTCTACTCCTGGACACAGTTACACACCCCTCCCTCACCGAACCCAATCCAGTCCTTCCTAGCTCACCTTCACTAGCCACAGTCCCAGGCCTCCCAACCTTGGACATGCAATTCCAGTGAAGGTAATTAATAACATAGAGAATCCAAATTCAAAGCATTATTTTTACTGACTTAGGATGTAATCTATGGTAATTTTGAAGAAAAGTCTCTATTATGTTTTACTAAGTTATAAATTTGATTTCTAAAGTATATACCAAGATTGGAGAGAAAAACCTAGGGGGAGTAAATCATATCACATAATTTAAAATTCCCTTTAAATCACTGCCTTAAAGGAAAAGTCTAGATAACTCAATTATATCAAAATATACAAATTTTTTAAAAAGAAAAACAGCATTTACCTGGGACTGTATTTGTACTTGCATCTTGACTTCCTATAGCTTTCTTTTTCACAGAGGCCATGAAATGCAATCCAGCTGAAGTATTATCATCTTGTAGCATTTCTTAAATATAACAAAACATTGGAAGTAATCATTGAGAAGCTAACATATTACCAGGAGCCCAGCAGCACAGTACCTAACTCAATGGAAGTAAAATATGGGGTGTCAGGATGTTATTAAAATTTTTTTTTGAGACGGAGTCTGGCTCTGTTGCCCAGGCTGGAGTGCAGTGGCGTGATCTCAGCTCACAGCAACCTCTGCCTCCCGGGTTCAAGTGATTCTCCTGCCTCAGCCTCCCAAGTAGCTGGGATTACAGGTGCCCACCACCATGCCTATGTAGAGACGGGGTTTAAGCCATTTTGGCCAGGCTGGTCTCAAACTCCTGACCTCAAGTGATCCACCCGCCTCAGCCTCCCACAAGTGCTGGATTACAGGCCTGGGCCACCGTGCCCAGCCTAAAATGGGCTTTCTGAATGAAGTGTTACGTAAGTTGAATTTCAAAGACATGGTAGAATCAAAATCAAAACTGTTGAGGACTCTGCATGTCCAGCTTAGAAACCTAGATATTCTTCTGGGAATGAAGATCCAGTAGAAGCTGTTAAGCAGAGAAATGATATGGTCAGATTCATATTCTAGGAAAACAATCTAGCCAGTGTGTGGAAAATAGGTTTGAGTGGATATACCTAGTAATGGTGAGGGATGGGAAAACAGGATAAATTTAAGAATTACAAAGGAAGCAAAATAGGTAAGAATCGGTTATTGACTGGATAAAAGGGAAGACAGAATTCATAATCACATGTTTCTGGCTTAGGCTGATATCAACACAAATGGAGAAAGAGAATGTAGGAGGAAAAAACAGTCAGGGCAGAGTAGAAATAATGAATTCAGAATTCACATAGTATATCTGAGGTAATTTCTACATAAGTAGAAAAACTCAAGAGGAAAGAGAACCAAAATCCAAAGTCTACTGTGAGAGTTTGTGTTTACATGTGGATTTCTCTGGGAGATCACCCAGGAAGACTAGGTAGAATAAGACAGTATCAATTATGGAGCATTGTGGTATAATGAAAAATACATATTTGGTCTACAAAGACCCAGTTTCTTGCACACAGGTCCTCAGAATCTTGGGATTTCCTGATAGGAGTGTCTGTTATTTCTAACGAGCCCCTTTTGATCACACCTAAGTATATGCTAGAGGTGTCTCTTCACAAGCCCCTAGATGGCTTTAGCATAGGGCCAATCACCAGAGGAACCAACCACATGATGAGAGGGTTAGAATGATCAGCCCCCAATTCACCCATCCTACTGCCACATCTGGGAAAGAGAAGGGGCTGGAGATTGAGCTCAATCACAATGGCCAGTGATTTAATCAATTATACCTAAGTACTGAAAAGTCAATAAAAATCCTGAAGCAAACAGGTTAAGAGCGATTCCAGGTTGGTGAATACATGGATGTGCTAGGAGACTGGCCATCCCAGAGAGGGCATGGAAGCCCTGTGCTGCCCAACCCCACCACTGCCTTGCCCTGTGCATCTCTTCTATTTGGCTGTTCCTGAGTTGTATCCTTTATAATAAAATTGTAATCATAAGTAAAGTGCTTTCCCAATTTCTGTGGGTTTTCTAGTCAATTACCAAACCTGAGTTGAGGGGGGTAGAGTATAGGAACCCTTGAATTTGTAGTCAGCTGGGCAGAAATGTAGGTAGCCTCATTTTCATATTGTACATATTTCTAAAAAGCTAATTTTAACTCTAAACTTAGACATTACATTAATCATACACATACATACCAAAAGGAATGTCGAAGTCATCCAAAGAATGGGAACCACAATGTTCTTCTTGTTCCTAAATGAATTCCCACAGGATTAATCTATGATTAACTCAAAGACATGTATTATTTTGTTAAAAAATACTCAATAGCTATGAAGATTGAATTCTCATGTATAGGTTCAATTTCCATCATTCTAGGCATAATTATTCCATCAAATTATTTACTCTATCGAAGTAACTCTACAAATGAGTTAAGAAAATTTATAAGCCAAACAATAAAAAAGCATTACCAATTTAATGTAAGGTTCCTAGGTTACCATGTGCAACTCTCTCCTACAGAGTAGCTTTGATAATACTCAAATAGTACACCATCCTGTCAAAAATCTTTCATGGACTCAACAAACAGTTGTACTAAGTGCCTCTAGACATGCTCTTGAGGACTGACTGAAAAAGCATGCCTTTTAAAAATCAATGTAAACAAAACTATTAATACATTTCTCTTTATTTAATCTGTTGTTGCAAAAATAGTTAGACAGTCACCAAATACAGAGGTATATTTAAAAAGACCTGACTTAACACTGGGCATGATGGCTAACACCTATAATCCGAGTGTTTTAGGAGGCTGAGGTAGAAGGATCACTTGAGGTCAGGAGTCAGAGACCAGCCTGGGCAACACAGCAAGGTCCCACCTTTCAAAAAAATATTTTTTAATTAGCTGGGCATGGTGGCACACATCTGTAGTCCCAGCTACTTGGGAGGCTGAAGCAGAAGGACTGCCCAAGCCCAGGAGGTAGGGGCTGCAGTGAGCTATATTTGTGCCACTGCACTACAGCCTGGGCAACAGAGCAAGACCCTATCTCTAAAAAATAATAATAAATTAAATTTTTAAAAAAGATTTGACTTAAAATAGAGTTTACACAACAAACCTGTTTGGGAAGTCCTAGAGGAATCTCAGAGAAGGGTGAAACTGTATTAGGAGAAGCCCAAATAACATAACATATATGTTAAGATGTCATAGAAATAAGCAAAGGGTGATTTCAAATATAAAAAAAGCCATGCAGGCAGATGCTCTAAACTGCAGTTTTTGATGTACCATCAAGTTGCTTTTCACATTCAGAACTCTATGTCTACTGCTCTGTGGAGGGAGGCAGCAGGGACTGATATACTGAATGATATAAAGATCCCCCTAATCACAATCAGAAGCTCCCAGCGATCAGACTAGATAAACCACAAAGACATACCAAACTCAGTGTACATGCACACCAGGGAAGAATCAATAGCAGTTTTTCTATACCTTGGGTTTCTTAATGATTTCTGAATTATCGTTATTAATTATGGAATTCTCTGGTCGAAAAGTCACATTTGGTTTTCTCCTCAATTTCTCAGATTTTTTTTCTTGCAGCTCTTTCTCAGCTCTTCTCCTTTGCCTGTTAAACATAATAGCATAAAACATACTTTTACAATTATAGCAACATTTGCTTTTCATTTATCATGCTATATAGGGATACAGTTAACAAAATTATGTTCATAAATTCTTTTCAATAGCATTTAATTAAATTAACAAGACATTCTGCAAATACAAGCAAATACAAGCAAAACACCAAATATGAAATTTATTTCTAGAACCTCTAATACTGAACTGACTATTCTATGTTAGTCACTGGAATCTAAGGACAGGGTTACACATCTTAGATAATTATTAAACTCTCTTTTCTGTGGATTTGCAGTCGGTGCCAGAAACCCTATCAGATACCTCCATTAGTCTATTTGAAGACATTAAGCACACTTAGTCACCTCAGCAAAATCACAGCAAGGAGGAAAGAGGTCTCAAAACGCTAAGGGGAAGACTAAATTGGAAGAGGGAATAGATGGAAACAAGAAGACCATTTCTGGAAAGACAGCACTAGTAACAGATTTTACAGTCTGATAAATGTGAAAATTTTAAAGTATTTTCCAGACTTAGTAATAATCTGCCAATCAATACACATGGTAAAACACTACAGTAAATGCTCTTCACTAGAAGTTACAGCCTTGCTTTTCACATACACATTTCTTAGTGCCCTGAAACAATTTACATCACCTACCCTCCTGCTCACTGTAAGAGTCTGAAGAATATGGTAAGATGATTGGTTCAAAGTATTGGAGGATACAGTAGTCCCCCCTTATCCATGGTTTCACTTTCCAAGGTTTCAATTTATCAGAGTTCAACCATGGTTCGAAAATAGATGAGTTCAGTGCAATAAGGTATTTTGAGAGACAGAGGGAAAGAGATCACATTCATATAACTTGCCTTACAATATAGTTATAATTGTTATATTTTATTACTAGTTATTGTGCATTGCTTACTGTGCCTAATCTATAACTTAAACTTTATCATTGGTATGTATGTATAGAAAAAAACAAAATATATAATAGGGTTCAGTACTATCTGCAGTTTCAGGTATCCACTGAAGGTCTTGGCATGTATTCCTGGGAATAAGGGAGGACTACTGCATATGGGATATTGTACCAAGTATTTGAGAAGCAAATGATGACTGTTCCTTCTGCTATAGACACTGTAAAAGAATCCTCCAGTCTACGAATGGTAGGAAAGAATTACTTAATACGATGGGAAAATATTATAGTATTTGTCTCACAAAATAGGAATTTTTCTCACATAAAATATGTTCAGATACATGACACTTGAAAACTGAATGTGCAATTGTGTATAGCCTAGGAGACTGAACCAGATTACCATGTGATTTTAAATAATAATGAACTTGCTGATATATGATATTATTAAATAAAATTTCACTTAAATCTTGCCTTTTTTTACTGTCCTTTCCTTGTCTTACTTCAGGTGGTTCTATTTTGACCTTTAGAAGTTGAAGGTGTCCAGCATCACCTTGTTCAAATAAATTATTTGTTAGTTTCTGTTGGCTTTGTTTAAACGCAATGAGGTTTTCAAGTGGGATAAGTTGTGTTTTTTTGCACTACAAGAAAGAAACAAAGCATAAGAATGACAAACTGCAAACTCAATTATGTAATATTTTAACAAAAGACTGAGGAAAAATGCATTTCTTTAAACTGTGCAACAGAACAAATTAAATATAACAAATTGATTTAAACTGGCAATATGAGTATACGTATCTTAGAGAAAAAGTGATTTAAAGTGCTGAAAGTTTCAAATGGGTCATCCTATTTCAGAAATTAAGCTAGAAGTTCTCACCTTCCTAATTTCATTCCCATATTAAAAATCTTTCCTCTGGTCAGGCGCGGTGGCTCACGCCTGTAATCCCAGCACTTTGGGAGGTCGAGGTGGGCGGATCACAAGGTCAGGAGTTCGAGAACAGCCTGGCCAACATGGTGGAACTCTGTCTCTACTAAAGATACAAAAAATTAGCCAGCCATGGTGGTGCATGCCTGTAATCCCAGCTACTTGGGAGGCTGAGGCAGGAGAATCACTTGAATCCGGGAGGCAGAGGTTGCAGTGAGCTGAGATTACGCCATTACACTCCAGCCTGGTGACAGGGTGAGGCTCTATCTCATATTAAAAAAAACAAACAAAAAACCAAAAAAAAAAACCTTTCGTCTTATAAATGAAATTATATAATGTCCAGCATTTAACTTAAAATTATTTGCAACAGGGAAGATGCAGAGGCACAAAGACCACAGATGGAAAAGACCAGCAATATGCTGAAAATCCCTGAAGCCTTGGGAATTGAATGGTAAAAACTTGGGGTTCTTCTTCGGTTCATGTTATCTTCAGAAGAAAAGGAAGCATGGTTAAGTATTTTTTCTAAGGAATAACCGTTTGTTTTCCCAGTACCATCTTCAAATCATAAAAGTACACCTGAGAATGTATTACTCAATTATCTCCCTAAGATAGTACTGCTCTCCTCAAAACTAGAGCCTAAACCATTTTAATTTCATAAATCAAAAGTTATACTTTTAAAGAGGACTTGGTGGGTCTATAAAACTACCATTTTAACATATGTGCTACTAATCACATATATTAAATGTGACCCACATATATCTAGACCCACACATATAAATCTGGGTCTATTTAACAAATTTAACCTGTCAAAGATTTGAAGATCATACAATAATTGCTAGGAACCTCAAACAATATGAGTGTTCACTTGCTCTCCTCTCTACACGCACATAAACAAAAGCATCTGGTAATTTTTTTGCCTTTTTTTTCCGCGTGTTTAAATCTTACACAAAGTACCTGGTAATTTTACTGCTTATTTCTTTCTAGAGCAGCAGAAATATCTACGAAAGAGTCTAGTAAACTCCAGTATTGATAGAAAGACCTAAAACCTTTAAAATACACAATTTTTTAAAAACAGAGACAGCTTCTCCCTATGCTACCCAGGCTGGTCTCAAACTCCTGGGATCAAGGGATCCTCCCATCTTGGCCTCCCAAAGTATTGGGATTATAGGCATGAGCCACCATGCCCAGCTACAATCATTATTTTAAACCTAATTTTTACATGCTATTTTCTATAACAAGCATTTTTTTTATGTAAAAGAGCTTTTCACTGACCATACGGTACTTATGGTATGAAAAAAATGCAGGACACTGCTTTTGCATTACTATACAAAAATTCATTACCATATTTTCTGGGGACAAATGTGGATGAAGTAATGACAATCTTGGGTATTTTCTTTCTTCTGCTATAGGTTGGATAGGTGTTGAGGGAACTGTAATAGATGCTCTTGAGGTTGATGGAAACATATTAGGAGGTTTAAGTGGCAAGTATAGTAACGGAAGTCCAAAGGAATGGTGAGGAGATATCTCAAGGGGCCCTGGCTTAACATCAAATAGTTTTTCTGGTTTTATAAACACTGAAGAGTCCTGTGGAGGTGTCAGATTTTCTTGTCCAACATATTGATCCAAGTTTACATGCTTAGGAATTTCTGTAATTACAGTTTCTGCCCATGTCTTCTGCTTAACTTCTTTCTTTTTGGCTTCAGTATTATACTGGCTTACATTCAAATGGGATGCTGGAGGAGTTTGTGCTACTCTCTGTGGCAGAGCAGGTTGGAAGGAGTCAGATAATCCCCAAGCCTCTCTTGGTTGTGGCAGAGGCCTGAAGGGAACTTGTGGAATACTTCCTGCATGTAAGAAAAGGGGCTTGAATTCTTGTTTAGGCTTAAACTGAAGCAAAGGAAAGCCATCACCAAGACTAAATGTTTTTGCATGTGGGATAAGTCTAGGTGCCTTCTGAACAACAGAAGGTGTGGACAAAAGGCAGAGGTGAGTATTTCCAGCAGGAGCTGGATAAAACGAAGTGGATGGTAAATTTTGAGATGATGGAATTGGTCCTCTTTTCTGGGGCTGGCCATTTAATTGACATAAAGGAATGCTCCCATGTAGAACATTCTGGAAGAGAAAAAAGATATTATGTAAGTTTAGAATATATTAGAAATTCCTTACTTCGTAAATGGCATTCAGTATGTTTTGCAGCGGGTAGAATGTAGTAACTGCTTAAAAAAAAAAAAGCATTTACTCAACAAAAACAAAAAACACGACGACTATTGAACTACTCAGGACATTATTATTATTATTATTATTTTCTGA
The DNA here is from genome assembly GCF_024542745.1 of Macaca thibetana thibetana. Lineage (NCBI taxonomy): Eukaryota > Metazoa > Chordata > Mammalia > Primates > Cercopithecidae > Macaca > Macaca thibetana. Next base: position 138,210,935 of record NC_065583.1, read on the forward strand.
GACAGAGTCTCGCTCTGTCACCCAGGCTGGAGTGTAGTGACATGATTTCGGCTCACTGCAACCTCCACCTCATGAGTTCAAGCAATTCTCCTGCCTCAGCCTCCTGAATAACTGGGATTACAGGCATGCACCACCACACCTGGCTAACTTTTGTACTTTTAGTAGAGCTAGGGTTTCACCATGTTGGCCAGGCTGCTCTCGAACTCCCAACCTCAGGTGCGGCCTGCCATAGTGCTGGGACATGAGCCACCACGTCCAGCCATTAAAGGTATTTTTACATACATTACCTGTACATTTCCAGTACTATTTTGACCAGATGGGATAGTTCTTTCATGGCAGTGTGGGCTGTTCTTGTGAGGCTCTCTGGTGTTCTCTCCCATTGACTGTGGCTTAACAAAAAATCTCTCCTTAAGATTTTTGTTGCTGTCTTCGACATCACCACATCCTCTTAGATTTGATTCTTGGCTTCCCCCTAAATGCACAGACTGAGACTGCTGTACAAGTTGTTGTATATCTGGGAGATTAGCAAAGGATGATCCTACTATTTGCATTAGGCTCATGAAGTTGATCTGTTGCAGCTTGAATAAAACAAAAATTGAAGCAGTATCTTAAAATATAACAAAAAACTAAGGAATCAACATAATCATATGAGTACTCTATAATAGTCACACCTTTGTCTTAGTATCTATGAGAATCATGAATGCTGAGCAGGAGGCATAGTCAGGGAATTTTTTTTTTTTTTTTAAAGGGAGAGGAAAAAAATGATAACTTCCTGTCAACCAGGCATATGAATACTCACTTGCAAATGAAACTTGGAACTATTTGTAAACAGTTTACAGTATTCGGTTTCCATAAACATCCCAGGGATCAAAGGAGTGGGATAAAGACAGATTCCCAGAATAGGCCAGGCGCAGTGGCTCACGCCTATAATCTCAGCACTTTGGGAGGCTGCAGAGGGTGGATCACAAGGTCAAGAGATTGAGACCATCCTGGCCAACATGATGAAACCCCATCTCTACTAAAAATATAAAAATTAGCTGGGTGTGGTGGCACGCACCTATAGTCCCAGCTACTCAGGAAGCTGAGGCAGGGGAATCGCTTGAACCAGGGAGGTAAGGTTGCAGTGAGCTGAGATCGTGCCACTGCACTCCAGCCTGGTGACAGAGTGAGATTCTGTCTCTAAAAAAAAAAAAAAAGACAGATTCCCAGAATAAGTATATTTTGAACAGTTTTCAGGAATGAGCAGAAAGCAGTACACAGGTGAAGAGCAAGGAATTCCCTTGGAAAGGCTGATTAGGTGAAAGAAAAGTCAGACACCAGTTGTCCCCAAACTATGCTGCACATTACAATCACCTGAGAAATATCTATAAGTCCCGATGACCAGGTCACCCCCTATCAATAACATCGCAATGTCTGGGGATGGGAACCAGCATCTGTATTCATTAAGACGACCAGGTTATTTCAATGTCCAGAAAATCTTGGGAAGCACTAGCACAGACATTGGCTTAGCAGGAACAGGAGATTTACAGCAGGGATAATGAAAAGATAGGCTAGTGCGGAAGTTCTCAAACTTTGGCATGCACCAGAATTACGTGGAGGACTTGAACCACTCTGCTGATCCCTATCCCAAGTTTCTGATTCAACAGGTCTAGGATCGGGGCCTGAGAATTTGTATTTCCAAGGTCTAAGTGATGCTGATACTACTCGTCCAGGCATCATACTTTGAGAACCACTAGACTTGTGAAAGTAAGGCAGGAAAGGAGGGAAGGTAAAGACTTCAAAGTGAAGTTTTTGAAGGCCAACAGAAAAATTTGCATTTGATAGAACAAACCAATAGGGAAACAGTGCAGGTTTTTAAAAATGCAGTTTTCTTTTAATTATTTTAAAGCAAATACAGGAAAAACCAGAAATTTTAAAAATAAAATAAATATTATTCATAATCCTACCCTCAAAAATAATAAGCATTGACATTTTAGTATATTTCCTTTCTCTTGCTTACTATCTATCTATCTATCTATCTATCTATCTATCTATCTATCTATCTATTCATTCTATCTGTTCTATCTAAAAGACAAGGTCTCACCATGGTACCCAGGCTGGAGTGCAGTGGACTGATCACAGCCCACTGTAACCTCAAATTCCTGGGCTCAAAGCATCTTTCCACTCAGCCTGCCGAGTAGCTGAGACTATAGGCATGTGCTACCATGCCTGGATAATGGTTTGCTTTTTGGGTGTTTTGTTTGTTTGTTTGTTTGTTTTGTAGAGATGAGGTCTTGCTATGTTGCCCAGGCTGGTCTCAAACTCCTAGCCTCAAGCAATCCTCCCACCTCAGCCACCCAAAGCACTAGGATTACAGGTGTGAGCCACCTCTTATAAAATTTAAAAATATAAAGAGCCTGTCTTCTTTATATTTTTAAAACAAGATTGATATCATATATTATACAAATTCCTGAAGTTTACTGAAGATTTTTAAACAGGTGACTAATATTATTAAAATAATACCTGAAGAAAGTATCCTAGAAAATGCAAATAGATGACAATGAAAGTATGAAACTAAGAATCTAAGGTTACCCACTGCCATAGAAATAGCAAGTGACTATACTGACATATAGTATCGGCAAAAAATTCAAGAGGGCATAGTAAAACACTGGGTAAGGGTTGTGAAAGACGGCAAAGATGACTTTTGAAGATAGTGATTCTTAATCTTTTGTGTGCATCAGAATTATCTGGAGAACTTGTTAAATATATAGGACAGTGACCAGTAAAGTCCCCAAGTAATCCATCTAACAGTTTGAGAGATGGCTCTAAAACATTAAACTGGTAGAATAGGTGGTGCTACTAAACAGAAAAAGAAAAGAAGGGACTAGGGAGAATAAGAATAAAATCAGTTTCAGTAAGTTTCATGGGACAGGGGGACATGCTGAACAACTACTCTCATCAAGCCCCATAAGTTCAAAGAGAAAATTAGTACAGCCGGTGCAGTAGCTCACACCTGTAATCCTAGCACTTTGGGAGGCCGAGGCGGGCAGATCACCTGAGGTCAGGAGTTTAAGACCAGCCCCGCCAACATGATGAAACTCCATCTCTACTAAAAATATAAAAATTAGCCAGGCAAGGTGGCACATGCCTATAATCCCAGCTACTCAGGAGGCTGAGGCAGGAGACGCTTGAACAGGGGAGGCAGAGGTTGCAGTGAGCCGAGATCGCGCAACTGCACTCCAGCCTGGGTGACAGAGTGAGACTCTGTCTCAAAAAATAAAATTTTTTTTTTTTTTTTTTTTTTTTTTTTTTTGAGACGGAGTCTCGCTCTGTCGCCCAGGTTGGAGTGCCGTGGCTGGATCTCAGCTCACTGCAAGCTCCACCTCCCAGGTTCACGCCATTCTCCTGCCTCAGTGCCGATAATCATCAATATGATGGTATATATTACATCACATAAAAGGATATGGAAGTGAATGCAGGAAAAATGAGCAGAGGTTTAGATCTGAGGGAAACTAATGTTTCTAAAAAGGTAAATAATTAACCATTGTTGGTAAACAGAAAAAAAGGATAGCCAGGTATGATGAAAGTCAAAGTGAACGGTAATTTGAAATGCAGCTGACAGTTTCAACTCAAGTACAAGAAATATGGATAAGAAATATGTGATAGTGTCAGCTGGAAAATAAGCCTTGGATACTTCTAAGTAGGAGCCCACTGATCTGGTTTGATTACTCCCCACCTCACTTTTGTAAGCAGCTGCATCCCAAAGAGCTCAGTAAAAAGAAGTCATTGTGAGAAGTAGGTAGCTTAGCCTAGACCTCTAGGCCCTAGAGTTATGAACTTTTTTTTTCCTAGTAGAGTTGGCGGTCTCACTATGTTGCCCAAGCTGGTTTCAAACTCCTGGCCTCAAGCAATCCTCCTACCTTGACCTCCCAAAGTGCTGGGATTACAAATGTGAGCCACTGAGCCCAATCAGTTACAAACATTTGAATGAAAAGTACCCAAAGCAGAGAAATGCTTGTGATATAATTTTAACTTGTCAATTTCTGGAAATCTGTTAATATTTTAAAACCCTACATGTACACTATGTGTAGATTTACTTTTATAGAGATGTGCTTACCTGAACTAATTTAAACATTTCATCTTGGAGCATCTGCCTAACGGACTCTGAACAATCTGGTAACTGAGCCCTGCATTCATTTCTCTGGGTCTTCTGAGGTGTTGGAACAGGTGGTTGTGAAGCAACACTGACTCCATTTGATGATATCAGAGGTGGAACGGAGGAAGATTTGTCTTTATATGTAGAAATCTGTGCACTATGTGGAAAGCATTTAAATAAAAAACATGCATTAATTGACAAAAAACAAACTGAATGTCTATGATCTGAATATTCTGATCCCACTTTTGTCTTCCAATTTAAAGGTTATTCTGGTAGTTTTCTAGAAATTTAAACCCTAAAGCCTTTCTCTCTAATGCCCGTCAGCCCCCAGACACATTCGTCATCAGCTCAATTTTCATCTTTATTAAGGGACTGTCTAGTCAGTGATGAGCTCCTTCACAGGGTGTTGCAAACCCAAGAGCTGACATGTATTTTACTTGCCTGGTCCCTGTGGACATCTAAATTTGAGACCTGTGGAATCATTCTGACTAACTGTACAGACTTCATAATTTGTAATTTTGTTTAGAAATATGTTTTTGACTAAAATTAATGAACCAGCATAGAGTTAAGAAAACTAGGGAAAAAATAGGATTAAAAAATTTAATTCTAGGATCAGTAGAGAAAACTACTGTTTATTATCATTAAATGTGAAACAACAGTACTGTGAACATTTCATTTCCAAGCAAACCTCAGAGTTTAAATGTATTATAAACCCTAATAAAAATGCTTATTTACAAACAAAAATTAAGGATCAAAGCAAGGTGTTTAGCTGTTTTTGTTTTTTTTTTTTTTAACAAAATGACTGTTGGGGAATTGACTATCTCAAACAAATGACTCATAACAAAATGACTATCTCAAACATAGCAGATACTCAAAGTTTTCTACATTTTATAAACTAAGCAACAGAGCAGGCAATTATCAGATTCAAATAGATCATTATTTCCAAAAAATAAAAGAACATATTAAATTTCATATAGACTTATTTAGGTTTACACTCATTCCCATCTGGCAATTATATTTGCCTTTTACTGAGCATCTAACACACCCAATAAAAAGCTTTATTTGGCAAATTCACAAAAAAATAGGCATTACAGGCCAGGCGCGGTGGCTCAAGCCTGTAATCCCAGCACTTTGGGAGGCCGAGACGGATGGATCACGAGGTCAGGAGATCGAGACCATCCTGGCTAACACGGTGAAACCCCGTCTCTACTAAAAAATACAAAAAAAAAACTAGCCGGGCGAGGTGGCTGGCGCCTGTAGTCCCAGCTACTCGGGAGGCTGAGGCAGGAGAATGGCGTGAACCCGGGAGGCGGAGCTTGCAGTGAGCTGAGATCCGGCCACGGCACTCCAACCTGGGCAACAGAGCGAGACTCCGTCTCAAAAAAAAAAAAAAAAAAAAAAAAAATTGGCATTACAATTGATCTGCCTTTTCTTTTTTTGCCAAAGTGAAAGCTTTGAGTGTTGCTCCTTGAGAATCATGTTTCTCACAGCTGCTACCAGCCTCCACTGTCCCCAGCTTTCTTAGCTGGGTGACGAGCGAGTTAGTTGCCCAGTGACAGGGATCTGGAATCTAAAGAGTGAACTGGAGACAAAGAAGGTTTAGGAGGCACCCTGTGGGGACTGGGTTCCTGAAGTGTAATGGAAGAGGGCATGGGTTTCAGGCTGGCTCCTCTTCAGGCATTCCTAGTAAAGCCACAAGGGGCTCTAGGGCTGTAGAGGTTCCCGTTGAGCACAGGGTGGGTGCATTCATGCTTGCACAAGTCACTGGCACTCAAGAAGGCCTTGGGACAGTAGGGGCAGATGTAGGGGTAAATTGAGTTGTAGGTACAGCTGGATGTGCACAGCCCAGCCCAGGCTCAGAAGCTCTTTAAACTGAGTGCAACGAAAGGGCCGGATATGGGTGTGAGCACTCATGCAGACACAACAATATTTTGTGAAGGTCTCCTTGCACAAACAGATTTGCCCATTTTAAAACAACTTTATTGGGCTTTGCTTTCAACAGGTCTCAAGGAGATTGATTCTAACTATGAAAATTTTTTTCTGAGGTAAAGCTGTGCTATATTTTCTTCCTATTTCTGCAAGACTTCTAAACACTAAGCACTCTGTTCAAAAGAACTGGATGAATCTGTTCTATGAGAGAATTAAAAGCATTTCAAACACTGTAAGAAATCACTTAGAAGCTGAAAATGAGCAACAACTTCATCTTTCAATAATATATCACTACTTTTTTTCAGAAAAGACTGTTCTAACATAGTTCCTGTATAACTTTAAAATACAATCGCTAGTGGAAACTCAGTAAAGATGTCAGATATGCATGCTTATGCTGCTCTTTCAGTGTTTTATGTTGCTTTTATTTTCTTAGTTTTTAGTCAAAATGCAACAATTGTTTCAAAAATGGTACAGTTGGCATATTTTCACTCTGATTTGTAAAACACAACTATTTTTAAATGGTACAGTAGGCAAAACTTCTTACCTAGAAATGTCCGAACTTGTATCTACTTGCGTTGATTGAGGTGTGGTA